>NC_060140.1:435646858-436304108 GCF_021461385.2 Schistocerca piceifrons | reverse complement strand
GATTATATGAGTTTCTCTGTATGTCTTTTGGTCTAAAGAATGCGCATGTCACTTTACAAAGGTTCGCTGATTTACTATCGAGAGGTTCGAAGCCTACTATATGTTTCGTATATCTGGATGGCAGAGAAATTTTTTCAAGGACAATCGACGAACACGTAGAGAGATTAAGGACTGTATTGTCTAGGTTGCAAAACGCACACCTGAGTTAGAAGATAGGACGTGCTCATTTGCTAAGTTACAAGTCCAGTACCTGAGAAATATTATTAGTACAGCCAGAACCTAGGTTGACAGAAGCTGTAGACCATTTTCCAGTATCTATAAACGTTAAAGAGTTGCAATTGTTTCTGAGACTAGAAAATTGCTATCGCCGTTTTGTGGAGAATTATGCTGTGATAGCCAACTATTGACTAAGTTTTTAAAGAAGGGTGCTGATCTTGAGTGGAGAGATGAATGTGACATAGCTAAGAGAAAAGTTATGGAGGTTATAACGAGTCGTCTTTGTTAATTCACCAAGATTTCGGAAAATGTTTTTTTCTTTCCACGGATGCATCTGGTTATGCTGTGGGCGAAGTTATTTCTTAGGAATACAATGGTGATGAAAGCTCTATAGGCTACGCCTCTAGGCATATGAATTCGGCTGAGATTAATTACAAGCACTAACCAGATAGAGGTTTACCCTTTATGTTATATTAACTGGCCAAGGTTCCAACGTCATGTTTGCACTATTTGTACAAGAACGTAAACTGTTAAGAATCAACAAATGGCGCACAACACCCTTTCATCCGCAGGCCACGACCGCCTCGAACGCGTCCATAAGGCAATCGTCCGAATGTTGTCTTATTAAGTGGGAAACATTCATGTAGACTGGGATAAACATGTCACTTATGCCGCTTCGAAGTATAACAGCTGTATGCACGAATTAACTGCATATGCGCTCTACGAGGCAGTCTATGAAAGCCCCATGAACTCCCACCAGGAGTAACTATGAGCGAAGTAAAAGGATTGACACGCCGTCTTAAGTCAATTTGGATACAGGTTAAGCATAACAATACCAAAACTACTCAAAGACAGTTGCAGCGTAGTAACATAGGGCTACGCTTCGGCATCCATAGTACAAACCCGGTGATCTTGTGCAGCTCCAAAATCCAGTAGTAAGCATGAGAAGAACTCATTTTAAGGGCCCTTACACTGTTTTACGTGTAACATCCGTCGTAAACGCGGAGACTCAGTTGTCTGAGCGTACTGTGATAGCGCATTAAAATCGGTTTAAGCAAAACCAAGGACCTAGACCTGTACCACCTAGCGTTGCTCCAATCAATGATGTTACTGCAAAAAAATTAAATTAAATTAAATAAAAAAGGACAAAGCACTGCCCGACACTGTTAGATTTATAGCACAGTGTAAAAATCTGAGTGATAATTTATGTACAGGATTGAGGACGTCTGGAGCACTGGTCTGCATTTTATTTGAATTTCATACATAAACGGGTATCATAGAAAGAGATTTAATTGCAGTAGAGATGCATGCTGCCCCTCAAGATGACAGAAGACGATGTTTGAGGTGCCTTATCACATGTAAGTGCGCTTTGCAGTAGAATAAGTTGCAGCGTTGAGGTTTAGAAACTAGAGCAATGAAAAATCAAGTCTGTTGTCTGAAAGGAGAAAACTGGTAAAGTGTTGATCTATTTAACAAAATGGCTCTGAGCACTATGGGACTCAACTGCTGAGGTCATTAGTCCCCTAGAACTTAGAACTAGTTAAACCTAACTAACCTAAGGACATCACAAACATCCATGCCCGAGGCAGGATTCGAACCTGCGACCGTAGCGGTCTTGCGGTTCCAGACTGCAGCGCCTTTAACCGCACGGCCACTTCGGCCGGCTGATCTATTTAACAACAGAAGCTGTTACAATTGTGGCAATTTGTGCCAAGTAGTTGAGGAAAAACTGTGAAAGCACTATTACGCCTTTCAGAAGATAAGCTGAAAGGTCAAACGGACAGCAACCGTTAAGTTCTGAAAGATCTAGACTGTATGTAGAAAAACTCTGTCTAAAGATGATAGGTTTTTAAAGTTTTACTGCGTCCTGCCGTTTGGTGTAAACGACTTTGAATTGAATGCGATACAATTTTGTGACAGACAGATATCAAACAGAGTTGACAAATGTAACAAAACAAATTAGTTGCACAAATGTTGCGGAGAGCTTCACATATGATTACTAGCTAATAATTTTACAAGAACATTTGCGTTCTATACGGCCCTCAAAAATGGTTCAAATGGCTCTGAGCACTATGGGACTTAACTACTGTGGTCATCAGTCCCCTAGAACTTAGAACTACTTAAACCTAACTAACCTAAGGACATCACACACATCCATGCCCGAGGCAGGATTCGAACCTGCGACCGTAGCAGTCGCGCGGTTCCGGACTGCGCGCCTAGAACCGCTAGACCACCGCGGCCGGCTATACGGCCCTTAATTAAGTGTCTGTGGACACGCAAAGGATATGAACTACTTTCGGACAGAAAGTATACTAATTTTGTCTTTTCATACAGAGGTCATTGACGCTTAACGCAGTTATTATAATAAGGTGGTTGAATAAGACTCATCCAGAAAGATAGGGTGCTTACATGTAGAAACCATGACACTGTACCAGAGCACTGATAGCTATTCATTCTGAGTCAGTCTACTACACAGCTTAGCAATGACCAATTGGACATCGAGAAAATAAAATTACTTTGTTGAACTAGTATGTTTCGTTAAATGAATGAGCAGACAGCCACATCTAAATACCTACGTCAGTTAGGAAGACTAATTAGTTGGAGAACAGTCACTGAAACAACTAATACCAAATAAAATAATTGCATTTGCTCAAATTACCTAGAAGACCGACTCTGAAGTAGGTGACATACAATGATCAGCCAAGACATTATGACCAGCTGCCTCGTAGAAGGTATGTCTACCTCTGGCACGGGTAAAAGCGGCGACGTGTCGTGGCATGGAAACAAAGAGGCCTTGTTAGATCTCTGGAGGGAGTTGGCACCTCACCTGCACACTCAAGTCACCTAATTCCTGTTAATTATGGAGAGGTAATTGGGGGGGGGGGGGGCGTTTAGCTCTGACGCCAAGTTCAATCACATCCCAGATGTGTTCGATTGGGTTCAGATCTGGCGAGTTGGGGGACCAGCACATCAACTGGATCTCGGCACCGTGTTCCTCGAATCAGTCCATCACACTCAGTGCCTTGTGACATGGCGCATTATGTTTCTGAAAAACGCCACTGCCGTCAGGAAACATGATTGCCATGAAGAGGTGTACGTTGTCTGCAATCAGTCGTCATAATGCCTTTCACGAGCTCCACTGGACGCTTGTATGCCAACTTGAACTTTCCCCAGAGCAGAATGGAGCCGCCGCCAACTTGTCTCCGTCATGCAGTGCAGGAGTCGAGAAGCTCTTCGCCTGGAAGACGACGGGTTCGATCCCTCCCATCGGCGTGACGAAGAAGGTATTGGGATTCGTCAGACCATGCAACGCTCTGCCATTGTGCCAACGTCCAATGCGAATAGACATGTGCCCATTTCAATCGTAGTTGCTGATGTCGCGGTGTTAACACTGGCACATGCATGGGTCGTCGGCTGCACAGGCTCATCATTAGGAGTGCTGGGTGCAATGTGTGTTCAGACACACTTGTACTCTGCCCAGCATTAAAGTCTGGTGTTAGTTCCGCCACAGTACTCCTCCTGCCCTGTTTTACCAGTTTGCCCAGCCTGCGACGTCCGACATCTGTAGTGAAGGGTGGTCGCCCAACCCCGCGACGTCTAGAAGTGTTTTCATCTTGGTTCCGCCAAGTGTTGAAGACCCTCACGACAGCACTCCTCGAACGCCCTACAAGTCGTGCAGTTTCCGAAACGCTGGTGCCGAGCCTGCCCTTGGTGAAACTCAGACAGAAGGCGCGCCTTCCCCGTTCTACACACGGACAGCACGCTCATCGATACCACATACACAGTGTTTGTGTCTGACTAGCAGTCGTTCCTCGCCAGGTGATGCTGTTATCGCCTGGACTGCTTTATATCGATAGTACGTCGGTGGTCATAATGTTCCGCCTCATCAATATAAATGCCAACCATTTTAAACTACTTTAACGAGCTCTTTTGCGAGAAATTAGTATTTATCGAGTTCTCTACTCTCCGTAGTCCGTGTCTTTTGCAGTAAGAGGAACCTGTTTCTGAACTAAGGAGTCAGCAAAGGTAAGTTTTGGAATTTCACGAGAGACATGTGTTGCCCATACACCCAGGTATTACCTAGAAAACGCCGTACTCTTATCCTGTTAGGATACAGCAACGTAGTTGTAAGATGAGAATACCAATAAATTTCGTGCAGGACATCATACAGATACGTCACACCGAGCACGAATTTGCACTGGCGGGTTCTCCCCTCCTCCATCGTATGGAGCCCATCATGAAGTGTGTAAACGTGTACGCGGAGTGTAGCCAGTCTCGGAATATTGGACGGTGCGCGTCTTCGTTCCGCCACGACCTAAGCCCGCACGTGTGCGATTACGAGGAAAACAAACTGTGGCTTAGCGTTTAACTCACACGGTTACCCATTCCCAATTCTATCATCCGGTACGAAAAACACGATTTACAGCCCATTACAATTACACCGAAAATAATGGAAAAGAAACAGTAAAGTGCAAAGATTTAATGATGAACTGATGCTCATTTAGAGAAATGGTCAACAGATAGACATCAATACCTTGTACCACTGTCGTATATCGAATAAACTATTCGTGAGTCATTTCGTCGTACAGCATTTCCCCATTACGTCCAATGTTGCGGTGCTATTCCAATGTCGGAGAGCCCTGGTAACAGTGACAATATAAGAGGGAGATGTGAATTGGAGTTTGTGTTGGGAGGGTATTGGACGTGGGTAGTTCGTGTAGCTATGTTCACCATAATGCTCACTTAATAAGCCAGCAGTCGCGAGTTCGGCTCCCGGCTGCAGCACAAATTTTAACTCACTTCTTCATCTTCCAACGATTTCGTCGAATGTTCAGTATTCTTTCGAGACTTTCTTGTAAGCCTTTTGCATTAGAATGTCCACTAACTGCAGCTCTTTGAACATATATTTTTGAGTTCCACAAGGAATTTGATTTCGCCATTTAATTCCCATGGACTAATAATGTGGTCAATTTATGTGCTGGCTAAACATAATTTTGTCTGTCCTGCTAAGGCATCTGTATGCCGCCCCTCCAGTTGGCTTGGATTGTCTTATCTACCCTCAGTGTGTAGGTGATTAATAGACCCATTACGAGGAAGATAAGCAAATATCCGAACCATGACTGACATATTTGACTCTTTACAGCAGTGCAAATAAAATTACGGCTATGATGAAATCTTATTCAAGCTACAGTCAAACAGTACTTATTCCCTACTACCGTCCGTAATTTCACAATCACAGGGAGGTGAAAAAGGTTGTTTATTTATTAGTTCCATATTAAAACTCCGAACTTCCAAAAGTGGTTTTGTGTATTCGGCCTACGAAACAATTGAGGCTATCGATTTTCACCTTCAAGATTACTAAATATTGATTGAATATCTTTCTGTATGAGCATAAACAGGAATTCTGTGTACGTCATCCGTGCATACCGCCAATCAATATAGGTGTTGACGCCGCTTAATAAAATGGAATACTTTCGCCTACTGTTCGTGATTATTCTTCGTAATAACTGACTGTGAAAGACTGAGCTCCCAATATTCGTCTCATCGGTGTGAAACTTCCGATCTGCACTGGTAAGTTCGCACCGAAGGACTATCGACGCTGCCTACGATAGTCGTCGATCCAACACTGCCGTTTGTAATAGTCGAGGTAAGCTTAGCACAAGTGACTGAAGTGCGAAAACACACGAGGATTCACGTCTGAAATAGAGACACCCTGACTCACTAACAATGACGACGATAGGAGGTTCCATACGGAAGCATATGAGAGAGCCAGTAACAGTTTAAACAGGTTTCACGAAACAGTTTTTCTTTACTAATAAGACTCGACAAGCAATGATAGCACGAGATGATAAGCTGTCAATCAGTATCCTATTTGGAGGCAGGCATTTTCAAAGTACCTTCACGAGTTTCGGAGTTTGAGAAATAAAAAATAGGAGGAAACTGCATGAGAATTAATGATGGAAGAGTTGACTAGGCACATTGCTACTCTAGCTACTAATAATGAGGATTGTTACTTGTTTTGTAAATAAAACTGCCTTTTCCTGTTTCTAGTTACCTTATTTGTCCCATACGCGTTTCACCTTCTCTTTTTCTAGGGCATCATCAGCGGGATCTACAACGATACGGTTTTGTTAGTTTTAGATTATTAAACAATTCACTTCGCGATTTTTTTGTATAAAAAGTATTTACTTACGATTTGCTGATCTGCGTTTCCTCACATCTGGTCTGGAGGTCGCACTACCACTTTTATCACTTGCATATAATCCCATCTTTGTGTTCTCGTCTTCCACACACTGTTCACCAAGTTTCTACCATCCTTTTGTGGTGGACTATTTTTCTTTTGTCACTCGATACAACTATTTCGTCGTACACTGTTTTTCACAACGTAAATATTGCTGTTAGCTGTTAGCGAGTGGTTGAAAACTTTGGTGACAGCTGATTTGACTATCATTTCAATATTCTGTGGAGGGATTCATGGATGAGTGAGTGTAAAGATGTTGGGTTCTATCATTATTATATTGGGCAGTGTTATTATATTAATACTTTTTGCGAGCGTTATTCTATTATTTTATCTATTAGTGTAATTAATGAATTGCTTGGCATGTGTACTTGGTCATACAACAGCATTTTCCCATCTGCTTGAGGGGAATGAGTGACTGAACGATCTGCAATTTACTGGTAGTGGTCAGACAGATTCACTCCACTTATAGTGCCACTGACGAATTTTAATGAAATTAGTAAGAAGTGGTAAGAAAGCCACCGTTAAACACTGCAATAGGAGCCACAGGCTGCTGGCCGTAGTGTGGTGATATGTGGGTTAGAATAACATACATACAGAGCGATTGCGTGACAGGCTAGCCACACTCAATGGAAGACTGCACCACGCAGCGGTGTGCACTGTAGTGGGCGAGGCAGTTTCATCACAACTGGTCAAAACCCTTGCTATGAGCTATGTGACTAGGTGCAAGGTTTTGCTGTAAGAAACACACATCAGAGGCAGATAAATAGACCTTTTTTGCAGTCCAGTAGCGCCACCACGACGATAGGGCTATGCCACGATAAGACGACTGTGCATCGCCAGTAGCAGCCATGAGTTCGAGTCTAGTTTGTGTCAGTCGCTGCCGGCACTTAGCTCCTTGCATAAGTTGGCGCCACAGCACCGTCGACCTGCCATCAATGCCAGCCACCACCAGCACTAATTTCCTTGCAGGACTTCGTGCCTCAGCATTCGATTTTTGCTAGAGGGCAGTGAGTCACGTCCCATGCACAGCAATCACCACGCGCCACCGCGGTGGGCAGGTGTGGAGCTGAGTCTCAAGAAGAGGCCATTGCCCAGTGGAACGCCCTCGCAACACACAATACATAGTGCAGATGATACCACGGCCACAGCCTACTGATGCTGCCGCCCATCCTCCATCCTCTCTTCGGCATCTCATAGCGCCTGCATGGGCATCTCCTCCCTGTGGAAGCAGCTGGCCACGAACCAATGTCGGTCACAGTCAACGGAGTGAGGCGTGTTTGCCTTGCTGATGTGTAATTAAAGTTGAATGAGAGTGTTTCCTTTGGTCAGAAATGTTTCCACTGAGCCTCCCAGCCTATTGTCATCACCATTCACCACACTGATGGCAACCGCAGTTAGAACATCTTAGAAGTTGCACCAGTGTTCCTTGGGTCACCACACAAATATTCTGTAGTGCAGCATGCTATTCGTTCAGAGTTTTCTGCTATTGACCTGTACGACAAACCAGGTACCGGAAGCGGAAACTTCCTTCACAATGCGAATATACCACTGTACTCTCCATCAGGCCACCGTGGCTCATTTATGGCCAATGTTGTTTCTGCTGCTGACATGTAAGTATCACTGTCCCTCAGAATATAAGCTGAGGTAATTTCTCATGTTCTTTGTAAAGCTCAGTTGCTACAATAAGTTAGCGAAACTAGTTCATTTACTTCTGTTGGTGGTAGAGAATAATTCGGCTTAAATTTGTGAATTATTTCAATAAAATCCAGGCGAGGTGTGTGGATGTGTACTGCACATTGTTTCTGGTCATACATGACTATGTGTCTTCAATGTATCCATTACTTAGCTCTTATCTGTTTCCTCTAAGCATGCTAACCAACACATCTCATCCCACGAAATGTAAGACCAGTGGAGTCATGGATTTTGTGCTAACTTTCTCCAATTTGATTCGTGATCCGTGAGTGATACACACCCACCCTTTTATTCAAATCATGTAAAGTTGTGATAGATCCAGAATACTCGGTAATTCTGTCTCCTCCAGCAATTTCTCTGTAGCTTTGCGCATTTTTCATTTTGTATTTACCATGGTTTCATCGTTATTTCTTTTGTATACTCAACTCATTCAAAAGTACTGAGGACTGCGAATAAAACGAACCATCACACATATAGTGAAGCTGTACCCATTATCCATTTACTCAGCTTAATCCATTTTTATGATAGACCACTCCTCTGTGTGAGTACGCAAACATCCCCTCATCCTTATAGTTTTCTTATGGTAGTGTAACTGAGTAGAATTTCTCATAGGTTCCCATGTATGAAGGATTAAACGATTCATAATGCAAGACTATTCAATCCTTGGAGACTCCCAAAGCGTGTATCCCAGTCCCCTTGTGAAGTGATCATGCTGATATTCAGGTTAAAGAACATTGTTTACTACCCTATGTTTGTTAATGTCCTCTTCGTGGAATATTTGAATTTTTCTGTGAAGTGGCAAATATACTACGGTAATAAGCAGGCATGTTATTCACCCATAATCCGCTGTTCATATATCCCTACTCACATGCTTCCTTTCTTCATACTTCCCATCAGATCATCTTTTAGTATATTCATATCTCTGAACTGTTTCTCAAACAGGTTTCTAAAAGGGCTATATGACTGAATCTGTTAAATTATAATTACTTACCATGTGCATCGTCACTACATGGCCGCACCAGAACCATAGCATTGTCTGTTGTAGTATTCAGAAGAAGGCATGAATTTTGTTGGGATTAATAGTGTAATTTATTGAAGATCTCGTACGATTTTGCACCCATAGTGAAAGAGAATCAAAATATAGTAAGTGAAGAACCCCATCCGTCGGAAATATCAACGTTGCCAAAGTAACTCCTCATCAAACAGCTTCTTAGAAAACGTCCCCATTATACTTGTATGTGTTATGGAATGATGATAGGTAACTCATATACGAGGTCAGGTATTTAACAAAATAACCACTAACAAACCAGTGAAGAAAACAGACGCGTGAAAACCACGTCACTTACCTGATCACATCAAACCGCACTGAGCATAGCAATGACGAAGGCCGTGATACAAACGAATGTCACATACATATCTTATTCAAGCTGTATTGGAATCTCTGGGAGCTTTCCCTATTTTTATCGTGTTGAAGAACATTGTAGCAGAGCGCTGTTGACAAGGGGGGTGCACCAGCCCTTATTAAGCAACCTGAGGAGCTACGTGACTGAGAAGCAGCGGCTGTGTCACGTAAACTGACAGCAGCCCGGAGAGCGATGTGTTGATCACGTGACCCTCCATAATATCCTCATCCAGTGATGCCAATGGGATGAGGAGGACACGGCGGTCGTTCGGTACCGTTGAGCCTCCAAGGCCTTTTCCGACGGGGTTTAATTTGAAGTACATTGCAGAAGTATAAATTTTTTCGGGGATAGCGACTGGACTAAATTTTAGTATTATTGTGGTGACAATATATTTCTAATTTTTGGATTGTATGAATGCGAGAGAGCGATTTCGTGTTGACGTCAAATAGCCATTTTCTACTGCTAACGCCATCTGCAAGATAACTCAAACCTTCCACTCTCTGGCCAGTCGTTTCATTTTGATTATATGGACGGTATACAAATAACTGAACCTCTTCTCATCATATTTTTTCTTCACCAAGTGATGAGTATTCTATGAGAGTCGAAGTAATGTTTGTTATTGCTTCAAATGTTTCATTACTTGTATGTTTTCTTCCCAGGACGCAGATCGTGCCCAACTTGGGACGAGTCCATATTTTTCTTGTACCTTCAACTAGTTGCCATTAATGAACTCGGAGCAACGGAAACGTGTCGTTACTCCCCTGTCTTCTTTCAAGCACGTTCGTAAACACTCCATAATATTGGTATTCCTCTAATTTCTTATTCTCAGAGGGTTAAGTGTTTTGTGACACAGAGTACTGAATATATTTTGTCATTCGCCCTGCCTTTGCTCAAATGCTTGAGCTGAGTTGAAATCAAGACTTTTGCAAAAAAAAAAAAAAAGGAATTAATTACTGCAAATAATCTGGATAGTTGACTAAAGCTTAATTACTTAATTAGTGATTTGAGGGAAAATTTTGGTCCGAATTTTCATAGCCAACCGATGACTGGGAAATGGTTTGGTTTACTGCAGTACCATATTGAACAGCGTATGTTATAGTTTAGTAGAAAAATTAAGTGCTTGTACCAAGTCGAGGTAATTAATGAAAATTTAATTAGTGATTCGAGGGAGACTTGAAATGTTTCACAAACAGTTGCTTCGAAATGTGAAAAAGTTCACCTCTTCACGGCCTGGGTATTCTATTTATAAAAAATTACATTTGTATATAAATGGTGGAATTCTTTGTTTCATGTTGATAAAATAAAATAAACATTAAATTACAGCATATATTGCACTATCTCCTACTGTCACTCTGTGTGATCTTAATGACAAGAAAGTTCGGATCGACGTTTTAATTTATTGTGCTTAACGCTTTCTGAAAAAAACTTTTAAAATGAAAAATTTTTAGAAAACGGTCAAATGTCCTGTGAAGTTACTTGTTTAAAAGTAATATAAGAAACAGATTAGAGAAATATTTGATATGCGTCATTTATTGTATATGATTTCGAATATCGCTCAAAGGAATGTTGCTCTAATCTATTTTAATTCTTTACTGTGCGGCTGGTCCCGGCGGAGGTTCGAGTCCTCCCTCGGCATGGGTGTGTGTGTCTGTTCTTAGGATAATTTAGGTTAAGTAGGGTGTAAGCTTAGGGACTGTGACCTTAGCAGTTAAGTCCCATAAGATTTCACACACATTTGAACATTTTTTAAAATTCTTTCTTTAGATAAATCTTTTCAAAAAGCATTTGCCTGTTTTATTTACTTTTTTATTTATTATTCCTTTTATTGCGCATTTACGCTGACGAAAGGAATCGAAACACCAAAAAACGATTAATGTAGAGTAATGAAATTTCGGTATTGCATTTGCCTAGGTAACACACTTGAACGATTAACATTGCAAGATCAGAGGTTAATATAAGCCGAGATAAGCCATTGCAAATGTGAAATCCTGGCACATTAATAGTCGGTATAAAGACCAGACTGTAGAATGGAAGCATTTAAAAGTCCATGGATTGTGCTGTACAGGTACCGAATGTCAGTTTGTGGGCTGGAGTTCCATGTCTATTGCACTTGGTTGGTCAATACAGAGAGGGATGATGATGGCTGTGGATGATTATAGAACTGTCGTCCGATGATGTGCAAAATTTGCTCGATCGGAGCCAGGTCTAATGATCGAGCAGGCCAAGGCAACATGTCGACAGTCTGTAGAGTATGTTGGGTTACAACAGCGGTATGTGAGCGAGTGTTATGCTATTGGAAAGCACCCTCTGGGATGCTGTTCATGAATAACGGCACAACAGGCCAAGTCACCAGACTGACGCACAATTTTGCGGTCAGAGTGAATGAGATAATCACGAGGGTGCTCCTGCTGTCATACGAAATCGCACCCCAGTCTGTAGCTCCAGGTGTAGGTCCAGCGTGTCCAGCAGGCTGGTTTCAGACCTCAACTGGCCTCCTCCTAAACAACACACGGCCATCACTGGCACCGAGGCAAAACCAGCTTTCATCAGAAAACACAACAGTTGAGAGATTTGAGACAATTTCGCAAAGAAGTTGAAGTCTCACACCTAGAGACGTGCATTTCATAATACTAGTACCATATTTTTTTTTTTTTTAACATTCAATAGTAAAGACAAAATGAACCCTTGATACAGAGTGGTGTACAGGGTGTTACAAAAAGGTACGGCCAAACTTTCAGGAAACATTTCTCGCACACAAATAAAGAATAAATGTTATGGGGACATGTGTCCGGAAACGCTTAATTTCCATGTTAGACCTCATTTTAGTTTCGTCAGTATGTCCTGTACTTCCTCGATTCACCGCCAGTTGGCCCAATTGAAGGAAGGTAATGTTGACTTCGGTGCTTGTGTTGACATGCGACTCATTGCTCTACAGTACTAGCATCAAGCACATCAGTACGTAGCATCCACAGGTTAGTGTTCATCACGAACGTGGTTTTGCAGTCAGTGCAATGTTTACAAATGCGGAGTTGGCAGATGCCCATTTGATGTATGGATTAGCACGGGGCAATAGGCGTGGCGTGGTACGTTTGTATCGAGACAGATTTCCAGAACAAAGGTGTCCCGACAGGAAGACGTTCGAAGCAATTCATCGGCGTCTTAGGGAGCACGGAACATTCCAGCCTATGACTCGCGACTGGGGAAGACCTAGAACGACGAGGACACCTCCAATGGACGAGGCAGTTCTTCGTGCAGTTGACGATAACCCTAATGTCAGCGTCAGAGAAGTTGCTGCTGTACAAGGTAACGTTGACCACGTCACTGTATGAAGAGTGCTACGGGAGAACCAGTTGTTTTCGTACCACGTACAGCGTGTGCAGGCACTATCAGCAGCTGATTGGCCTCCACGGGTACACTTCTGCGAATGGTTAATCCAACAATGTATCAATCCTCATTTCAGTGCAAATGTTCTCTTTACGGATGAGGCTTCATTCCAACGTGATCAAATTGTCAATTTTCACAATCAACATGTGTGGGTTGACGAGAACCCGCACGCAATTGTGCAATCACGTCATCAACACAGATTTTCTGTGAACGTTTGGGCAGGCATTATTGGTGGTCTTGATTGGGCCCCATGTTCTTCCAACTACGCTCAATGGAGCACGTTATCATGATTTCATGCGAGATACTCTACCTGTGCTGCTAGAACATGTGCCTTTACAAGTACGACACAACATGTGGTTCATGCACGATGGAGCTCCTGCACATTTCAGTCGAAGTGTTCGTACGCTTCTCAACAACAGATTCGGTGACCGATGGATTGGTAGAAGCGGACCAATTCCATGGCCTCCACGCTCTCCTGACCTCAACCCTCTTGACTTTCATTTATGGGGGCATTTGAAAGCTCTTGTCTATGCAACTCCGTTACCAAATGTAGAGACTCTTCGTGCTCGTATTGTGGACGGCTGTGATACAATACGCCATTCTCCAGAGCTGCATCAGCGCATCAGGGATTCCGTGCGACGGAGGGTGGATGCATGTATCCTCGCTAACGGAGGACATTTTGAACATTTCCTGTAACAAAGTGTTTGAAGTCACGCTGGTACGTTCTGTTGTTGTGTGTTTCCATTCCATTATTATTGTGATTTGAAGAGAAGTAATAAAATGAGCTCTAACATGGAAAGTAAGCGTTTCCGGACACATGTCCACGTAACATATTTTCCTTCTTTGCGTGTGAGGAATGTTTCCTGAAAGCCTGGCCGTACCTTTTTGTAACACCCTGTATATAAAATCACTTGCAGGCAGTGAGAGAAAGTGTATATTGGTCAGACAGACAGAACCGTGGCAGTTAGGCATCGTGAACATGAGAGAAACTGGCGGTTAAGGAAGAAAGTTCCGACATTTGCCGATCATCTTTCAGCAGATGTGGAACGTGAAGTCTTACAGTCTATCAAAAAAGCGGAAAGATGACCCTACTGGAAATAATGGAAATCAACAAACACACGACACAGAATGCCAGTCTAGCATTACATGATCAGACTCAATTTAAAGCTAAATTAAGTTTTCGTTACACAACTAGATTCAAACTGTAAATTTATTTTCTTTCTCATCATTGGTTGTATGTGTCTCTACATAATAACTTTGTTTACTCCGTCCCTTTCTTTAGGGAATGTAATTATTGCAATATTTCCTGTACAAATAATAACTGTGTAGGTCGCTCATCATGTTTATCTGTGTTTGTCACATGAAGTTGGCCTGAGAAACCGAATTTCAGTTAATGAGTACGAAGTACTTCGTTACGGGAACGTTTCTCGACAACACCGAAAGCACATGGTACAAAATTCAGTCGTACTGTTAAAGACTCACTTAGCACGGTTTCTGTGAGGAGTTCCCTCATTTTTTGTTCAAATGGCTCTGAGCACTATGGGACTTAACATCTGTGGTCATCAGTCCCCTAGAACTTAGAACTACTTAAACCTAACTAACCTAAGGACACCACACACATCCATGCCCGAGGCAGGATTCGAACCTGCGACCGTAGCGGTCGCGCGATTCCAGACTGAAGCTCCTAGAACCGCTCGGCCACTCTGGCCGGCTCCCTCATTTTTGGATGTGACAGTAAATCTACATGTGGGAGAAACGGTCCACAAAGTTATCTATGGTCACGAGCTAGCAAAATTCAGATGCAATACAGCCGATCCAGTAAGCAGACCCTTAAGAGACGAATAGCCCGCTCACGGGACGTACAGCTGTGTGTGTGTGTGTGTGTGTGTGTGTGTGCGTGTGTGTGTGTGTGTGTGTACACGCCTCCTTCCACGTATTCGGCAGAGCAGAGAGGCAGCGGGGCTCCACCTTAGAGACAGGTTCTTGCCTTGCAACACAGTTTTCGACGTGGGCAGCTCGGGCCCTCCTTCAAAGAGAGTCGACCAAACACGGAGAAAAGAGTAAGGAGAGGGCAAAGACGGGCTCAGTAAAAAAAGGAAAAGAAAAGGGAGTCTGTCGGAAGCGGACCGCGCGGCGGGTAGGGTCTGGGCTTGTCGAAGCGTCCCTCCCCCACCCCCAAACCCCTCCTGCCCGCCACCCTCCTCCTTCCCATCATGCACCACTCATCCAGCGGACCGGCCGACCGCGGCACGCTCGCGCTCCTGGTGCATGTTTGATCGCGCTAATGGAATTTGTAATGAGGTGCGGGCGCCGCCGCGCCGTGCCGGTAGACAGCCGCGGAGCTTCTTCCAGAGCAGAGGGCCCCCCGCCAGCCGCCATCAGCGCCGCCGCCTTAATGAGCGTCTGGACACCGGCAGGGGCCGGGTGGCCATAGGCTCCACTCGCCACAGATGGCGGCCATCCCTCGATACATCAGACACCGCCTCATGTTTCTCACACCTGCAGTGAACCGCCGTGGGTAACCTTCAGCATCAACCTTACCAAACTACTCACGCTTCCTTACAAATAACAAACCAAAGACTGGCCATTGGCACGGGGAGAAGTAGTCGCTAGATGAAGCTGTAGTGAAATGTAATTGGAACTGCATCTTGGAAAATCATCTCGAACAAATCCAGCAAGTACCAGAGTCTGTGGCTTTCATTGGAAGAACCAAGAAATCTCGAGGAAGCTACGTGTGGACTGGAAAGTTGCGCTCTCACCGTCAAGGCACAGTGCATCAAAATTAAGGCAAAAGCTTCAACATGTAACTGTCTAATGAAACTATATTGCTCCAGAGGCATTTTAAAGTTTCAAACATCTGCAATATGTTCACTAAGCAGACGTGCAAACCACTACGCCACCCTTGAACAGTGGCTTCGCACAACTGCACGGACTAAAATAGAATGCTTCACTCCTCAACCAAAATTGTCATTCATGCCTCAGCTGGAGTTGCATAGTGGCTAGCGCGTCTTCCCAGTGATCAAGATATCTGGGTTCGAATCGCTTCTGTGGTACATATTTTGATTTGTCGTTTCACTCCTCATATATGCACTGATCAGCCAGAACATTACGACCACCTATCTAATAGAAGATATGTCCACCTTTGGCACGGGTAACAGCGGCAACGTTTCTTGGCATGGAAGCAATCAGGCCTCGATAGGTTGTTCGATGGAGTTGGCACCACACCTGCAAGGAAATCACCTAATTCCTGTAAATTCTGGGAAGAGGGCGGATCAGCTCTGCCGCCAAGTTCAGTCACATCCCAGATGTGTTCGATCGGATTCAGATCAGGCGCCTTGGGGAGCGCGGGGGGGGGGGGGGGGGGGGGCATCATATCAACTGGAAGTCGTCACTGTATTCGTCAAACAACTCTATCACACTATTGGCTTTGTGACACTGCACATCTCCTTGCAAAATGGCACTGGCGCCTGGGAACAAGATCGTCATGAAGGGGTGTATATGCTCTGCAACCAGTGTACAATACGCCTTGGCCCTCATGGTGCCTAGCACGAGCTCCACTGAAACCGTGTATGTCATGTGAATGCTTCCCAGAGCATAATGAAGCCGCCGCCAGCTTGTCTCTGTCCAGCAGTATTTCAGGTATCAAGGAGCTGTTCCCCTGGAAGACGACGGATTTGCGCCCTACTAGCGGTACGATGAAGAAGGTATCGGGATTCATCAGACCCTGCAATGCCCTGCCACTGCGACAACATCCAGTGTCGATAGCCAGGTGCCCATTTCAGTCATAGTTGCCGACGTCTTGGTGTTAACGTTGGCACATGCATGGGTCGTCGCCTGCAGAGAACCATCCTTTGGAGTGCTCAGTGCAGTGTGTGCTCAAACACACTTGTGCTCTGCCCAGCATTAAAGTATGATGTTATTTCCATCAAAGTTCACCACCGATCCCGTTTTACCAGTCTGCCTAGCCTACGACATCTGCACGTGGGTTCCCCTTGGTTTCGCCACATATTGAAGACACTCACCACAGCACCCCTCGTAAAACCGACAAGTGGTGCAGTTTCGAACATGCTTGTGCCGAACCTCCGGTCTATCACAGTCTGGCCTCACTCAGTCTCAGATACATTGAGCACCGACTCATTCTACACACAGACAGGACGCTCACTGATATACACAGACCGTTCATGTGTCTGACTAGCATTCTTTCCTCGCCAGGTGATGCTGATATTGCTTGGACATGTTTACATCGATAGTAGTTTGGTGATCATAATGTTCTGGCTAATTGGTGTACATCATAGATATTTGTGACTTGGGAAGGTCTCTGGAACCACATAGTCTCATTTTATTGGCATAATCCTATTAAGTTCGATGCTGAGGTGCTTGTCTAATGCAGTTGGAGCGCCTGTGCAAATGCTTTTAGAGTTCAGTGGGAATACGAAGTGGACTGAGATGTGAATAGGAATTTGGACTGATGAGGCAGACGTGCTAGGGTAGTCCATGCAGTAGGAGAAAGCTGCTGTGAGTGGGTGGCGTAATGATTAACTCGTAGGTCTAGTGAGCAGGTTACCCAGATTCGAAAGCTGGCCTTGGAACAAATTTTCATTCGTTACTTCAGTCTGCATATACACATCTTGTAACTGTCTTCTTCGTAAGGGAACTGGATCTGGATGTGGTGTCCATCCTCAGACAGTAATAACAACTGCCCTAGCACTTTACTATTCTGCTGCAGTGTGATGCGAAAAGTCATCGTAGCCCTGTATGATACCTGCAGGCTAATCACAGACCGAAACCAACATCCACAAATAAATTTTATGCACTTGCAAGCATAGACCCGTCCAATGTCGGAAGTGGCGGGAATACACAGAAGAAAAATGTAACATATGAGTCCACCCGCTTCATCAACACCAGCCACCGCCTGATCATCCCACTGGGGGCCGAACTGCACAATAATCTTGGGTTCGGTGTGGGGCGGCAGTGGGTTGGGTAGACTGACGTGACCTGTTGTGGGGTTGTGAACCAGAGAGGGCTACGACGGGACGAAGCCTCTCTGTCGTTTCTAGGTCACCAGTTTAAATACACAATATACAACACACCCTTAGATTGGCTGCCCTTGCACAGATTAGTAGCCTCACTATTGTCATTACTTTCAACGTGTAGGCTTTCAGTCCCAGCTATTCTTTTCCAGATGATCTCCCTTCCAAGTTTAGTATTGGCATCTCACACAATGAGCTTCATACTAAATCCTTATATCTTACTAATTACCTCTTCGATAATTTCATAAAAATTGTCTTTCCTTTCGTCCTCCGTATTCTCGGTCGGAGTATGTAGTGTGACTATTATAATATTTGTGAATCTACCTCTTAGTCTCATGACAGATGTTCTATCATCAGTGGGTTGGAAATCAACTACTGCTATTGCTAAACTTTTTCTGATCATAAAACCTTCTCCCTTCTGGAACTTTCCACCTCCTGATCCACTGTAGTATAGAATGTGCTTATCTGTTTCCAGTTTTCCTGTTGCTGGGTATCTAACTTCTTGTAATGCTACAAGATCCATTTCATATCTGTTGAGTTCTTCTGACAGAATACTGGGAACTTCAGGTGTTGCCAGAGTCCTAATGCTTCATGTTCCAAATGGTAAGTCCTTGTTCGTAAGCTGTTTTCTATATTCCTTGTTTCTATTTTCCTCTGAGGAATTTTCTTGACGTTTCGCAACAAGTTCTTTTTAACAGCCCAGTGCCCAACCCCCAACCTGGAGGACCAATCCAGTTATTTTTTAATGGTGAGTATTTTATTTCCTCACTACTCTCCGATTCCACTGGCTACAGAGCCAGCGAGCATTCCCCAATTCCAATTGGAGGTAACTGGTAAATCCCCACTCTGGACAGTCTATGTTACCATAGATCTGGTCAGTGCTACTAGCCTCTGCTTTGAGTGGTGTATGATGACACATGGCCGGATGCAGTACATAACTTAACAGCTGTCCGGCACAGATGGCAGCCCAAAAGCATTGCATCATATACTGCGACGACTGTAGGTTTTTGTTGTTGTTTTTTAAATGTGTTGTAAACTGTATCAAAAAAGTTGAGTTGCCTCTATATAAAGTATGAACCAGCACTTCACTTACAAACTTTGTGTGATGGTAGTATTGACAAAACCCAGAGAAACAAAGACTAGAAAATACGGTATCTAAAATACATCCCTTACGAGATATGAGCACTTCTTTGTCCTTGGTACTGTGAAACACATCTGTTCTACTTCAAGCTCTTTTCTCTCCACATTTTGGTTGTATGGATCAAAACAAAAGAGTGTACCATAAATATGAGCACCAAAATGCATGACTTAGGAGATATGAATATTTGTTCAGTCGAGGGAGATCGTTTCACACTAATTTTGTCTTGTCTTAGTGCGTACTACATCTGAATATATGTAACACTATTGAACACACTTTATGTAAGTAAATCCATTGTGATAAAATTATATATTGCCAGGATGATTCAACACTGAGAGTCGAATGAGTTCGAAGATACTAGATCATAGAAGCCATAATTTAAAACATTTTATCAGAGACATTTCATACGAGGTAGGCGTGGCAAAGTTAACGTTAACAGTGTGCAATCTTTTGGCAAGAACTAAACTAAGTTATCTATTTATTATTTTAAGACTGGAAATGACAAGGACAGTTTAATCAGAATTTTTCTGTGTATGAGTTTGATGCATTCGAAGTTGCAACTTTGTTTGGATTCCATATGGGCATCAGTTGTAGCTTATCTGAGACTTATCCTTTAAGTCACTTTTAGTAACGCTGGAAGTCTACACAAGACGTATTTTTTTGAATAAGTATGATTTGAACCAAGAGCTGATTTGAATTTCACTTCTTGTGAATACGAGTTGATTGTCTCAATCTCTGTGTAACCTCTTTCCATGAGGTTAAAGGAAGGCACCATCTCCAACTAAATCATGCCTTACATCATGTTGTACTCTTCAAACCAACCTCCATGTCTTTCCTCAAACCATTATTTAGGTAGATAAACTGAATAAATGATTTTCTTTACTGCTGCGACTATTAAACAATCATTAAGCTGAAAAATCCATAACTGATAACGTTTAAATAATTTGGAATAAATTGAATTCACATGTGAGAATGGCAACTTGAATTTCAGATTAATTCAGTAACTTTATATAACATATTATTCAAGCAATACAGTTAATTCATTTTTTAACAGTCTTAGTTTGTAGTTTTTGCTGTTTCACTAGGTAAATTACATGCCAATTCGATTACGTAACGAGAAACTGGATAAATTGGTGTGACTGCCGTAGAGAACTTGAAGAATAACTGTTTGCATAGTATCAGCTTTTTTCTATGAAAAATGTTTTGGTCTTTGGACTGCAAACATTCCTACAGAGTTAACTTGTAGAGTGGTAAGATAGCCTTCACACTTTTCAAAAACTTGCCCAAATAAAACGGTACTCTCGGTAGCTGAATAGATAGTCTGATGGTTTAACTTGTTTGCGTAAATAATACACCGAGGTGGTAAAAATCATGGTATACCTCCTAATATCCTGTTGGAACTCCTTTTGCCAGATTATTGAAATTGGCAAATACAGTAGCTAAATAAAAATAATTTACTCTAAATTCTTCTTGGCTTCTCCGAAACAAACGGCAATATATTTTAAACTTTACTAAGAATGCTGGAGGATGGTTTTACTTTAAGGAAAAGTGTTCTTGAAAAATTAAACTCTGATTGTTGTCAAAAAAGACTGCACAATACAATAAGTCTAACAATTACGAAATTCTTCCGTAAGAATTACAGACATTTCAACCAGTTGCGTAATTTTTGACGTAATGAAACTAAAGTGGTCAAAATAACACAGCTCATGAATATCATTAGTTATCTAAGGGCCAGAGATTTCCTTTGATAATTCTGACAAACAAACATTTCACTCATGCACATGCATGGGTTACCTTGAAATATTCCCCCAAAAATTTTCTCCATCTTTATAAACAAGCTTTCATCTGCATAATAAAGTATTCCAGACAATTTCTCTCAGATTCGCAAATATCAGATCCCCTTCTCTAAAACTCAACTGCTCGTTATTGTGCCTCTAATATGGATTCCCCAGTGCTGCGCAACTGCCTCGTGACCAAACGCACCTGAGATCACATTAAACACAAAGACAAGGATCTTTTAAACTACTCATGCAGTGCGCTCATGCATCTTTGTCCCAGTACAGTACAACTGAATTATGTACAAGGACAGGAAACTTTTGTCTTAGCTGTGGTAAGGCAAGGAGAACGAAAATTTAAAAGACAAAAGAATTACAAAGAAGTGAGTACAATAAGCTAGAATTATGGATAACGTTACAAGCGTTATGACTAAGTTACAAATCGTACAATAGACTGCTCTGATTTGCGTATTACAGATGAAGATTTATTTCCATAGGGAGGGGGCGCACACACGCTATTTCTCGAATTCTGTACATTGAGGATAAATACTGCATAACTTACAGCCACTGAAGATTGTCTTTAATGTGTCATATCATTAACACTGTGGCTGTTGTGGGGATACAATTGAAAGTAAAATGTTGCATCACTTAACACCAATGAAGATGTTGTTTAATGCCTATTGTCATTAATCTTTTGACTAAGAAGGGAACCAACTAGCATAATACTGACACATTTCTTGAAGCACTGTTGAAGTCATGTCAGAGGTAGACAGAATAAGGCAAATGATCGCCCATCACAGACAATATTATGATGACTGTTAGTAAATGTAGAATCAAATATGAGGAGACCCAGGAAAGTAAATTTCCACTGACAACTCATTTGTCCTTTTGAAGTGTGGAATGACATTATGAGAAATGTTTAACATACTGTTCTGTGTGTTACTAAGTGCCATTGAAATTGACATCCGATGTTTCTTTAAGCGTGTGCAAAAATTTGCTAAGTCCCTGGCAACTTCACTGAATCAGTAGTTTTACAATACATTACAAAGAAACTGAACTGCACACGTTGTATTGCCGCTCTAAGAAATGATCTACAAATATCTATGCGAAATAATCGAAAAAAGTGGAGCTTTCATACATAGTGAAAATATGACCTTACATGTAGCAAATTTGTGAAGTGTGTTGCATGGAAATGTTAGATCAGACTTATTCACGAAACATACATAAATATTTGTAGATTACCATAATCATTGTGATCATAAAACACCTATATAGACAAATAATTATGCAATTTAACAAGATGAGCAACTGAGAAACCACCAGTATCTTATAATGGTGACAAATGGCCATTAAAATGTACAAGAAAATATAGTGTGCACATGACAATAGATCTTGTATTATCTAATCCTCAGAAAATATTTGGTTACACAGAATTAACGACTAACATGTTAAAAGTAGGAACAGTAGTAATAAAAATATATACATGCAAAACACACACACAATGAAAGAGCAAGAAGATATATAATACTGTTTTAGAGCACTCTTGTAGATTTCCTCTTCCTAACTCAGTTTATTGTGATTTAAAGCAAGTTATCACAGACTGCAACTAGTACATATTTGATATTTGAGGTATTCTACGAGGAAACATTACTGTTCACAACTGCGTCAATCACAAGCCCACGTGTACTCTCACTCTTATGAAGACTGTGACATCTAGAAATACTTGTTCATATGAACAAGACCTCACGGGAATGTAGTGAAGTGAGTACCATCTGTAAGTCGTTAAGGTTCCAGACAGATCAAAATATTATTTCTTGAGTGACCAGAATGGTCGCGCTCAGTCTGTTAACAGCCTTCAAACGTGGAAGTAAATGGCAGCAGGCATCTTCGACGTGAAAGTCTGCAGTAGCAGCTTGTGTTAAATCCGTTCGCAGCTGCACGATCTGCCCGGTGGAAATGGTGTTAAATGGTGATATATCAGCCCATACAAGGCGCGATATTACACTAAGGTGACAAAAGACACTGGATAACTTTTAATATCGGGTCGGATCTTCTTTTGCCCGCGTAGTGCAGGATCCAATGTGCCGTGGACCCAACAAGTCGTTGTTAAGTCCCCTGCAGAAATACTGAGTTATGTTGTCTCTATAGTCTTCCGTAATTGCGAAGTGTTCTCAGTGCAGAATTTTGTGCACGAATTGACCTTCGACTATGTCCCATAAATGTTTGACTGAATTCATGTAGGGCAAACAGGGTGGCCAGATCATTCGCTTGAATTGTTCAGAATGTTCTTCAGACCAGTTCAATGGCACATTGTCATCAACAAAAATTCCACCGTTATTTGGGAACATGAAGTCCATAAATGGCTGCAAATGATCTCCAAGTAGCCGGACATACCAATTTCCAATGAAGGATAGGTTCAGTTGGACAAGAGGACTCCGTCCATTCCTTGTCAACACACCTCACACCATTATGGAAACACCACAAGTTTCACAAATTTGCACAGTGCCTAGTTGACCACATGAGTCCATGAGTTCGTGGGGTTTGCACCACTCTTGAACGCTACCATCAGCTCTTAACAACTGAAATCGGGGCTCATCTGCCCATTCGTCTAGGGTCTAGCCGATGTGGTCACGTCCCCAGGAGAGGCGCTCCAGGCGATGTCGTGCTGTCAAAAAAGGCACTAGTATTGGTTATCTGCTATCATAGCACAATAACGCCAAATTTCATCGTACTGTCCAAACGGATGCATTCGCCGTACGTCCCACATTGATTTCTGGAGTTATTTCACGCAGTGTTGCTTTTCCGTTAACATTAACAACTCCAAGCAAACGTCGCTGCTCTCGGTCGTTAAGTGAAGGCCGTCGGCCAATGCGTTGTCCATGGTGAGAGGTAATGCCTACATTTGGGAACATGAAATCATAAATGGTTGCAAACGGTCTCCAGGTAGACGACCACACAATGTGAAACGGAAAGACGCAATCTATATTAATGGCGGCAGACACCGTTGAGATAGTGACAAAATTTTGGATAAATTAAATTTATCTCTAGATTAATTAGAGAACCGTAATTTCCGTTACTGATGTGTTATTTCGCACCATGGCCGTATTTACATACAGGCTATGTAGCCTGCTGCCTAGCGGTGCGTACAGCAACGCAGTCCACACCACAGCCACACAGTGAGGTGACAGAAGTCAAGGGATAGCGATACGCACAGTTTCGTAACACACTTGACGCTGTGGATCTCGGAATATTGAATTCCCTGACGATTTTCGAAATGGAATGACCCATGCGTCTAGCTCCAACTACCATACCGCATTCAGGGTCTTTTAAATGTCGTCGTGTAGCCATAATCACACCGGAAAGTTTTTCACATAAATCACATGAGCGCGAATTACATCTCCGCCAGTGCACAGCCGTTTTATACCTTGTGTACGTGATACTACCGTCATCTGCATATGTGCATATCGCTGTCCCGTGACTTGTCACCTCAGTGTATGGCTTGTGTGTTACGAATGCGTAGCAGAAGGACTTACATACACTGGTGAGCAAAACTCAGCACGTTCTACGCCATATGCCCACTGGTGGGCATCATGACATATTTAAGCCCACGTGCTCATCCATGGTCATTCAGTGTGTCTTACTTCAATGCTTTGTGTACACCTGTGGGCATGGTTTGTATGTTATAAGCTTATACCAGAATATTTTGTGGTCTCAATGAACCACAAAACCATATGCGGAATGGCCAGAATGTGTACTGATACTGAGTTTTGAGGATCAAAAATATGAAACGTATTCTTACGTGTTACACAGTTACATTTTTTTTATTTTGTTTTCATGAATGCTACATAGAAGGTTAGAAAAATGTTCATAAACAGTAATATAATTTGTGGGTTATATCTTACAACTAATAACATATTATTTATCCAAATACTTACGAGAAAATGAGTGATACGTGGCTTCGTAATAGCAAAGGAAATAAGTATCTACACGAAATGCAATGAAATTGTGAAACAAAAATTAAACTAATGCTACAGTTTAGCTATTTCCTTGATGAAAAGAAAACCCATTGGAAATGTGTACCGTGTATATTTAGAGGTCTTTTAGAAACATTCAAATTACATGTATTAATTTTTTCCGTGTTTTTGCTATCATAAGTAGCATCCTGCCGTTGAGTCATGCTTTTGTATCATGGGCTGCACCTCTTCATGGCAACCCCTTGAAACCCCTCATATTCCTTCAACAATGTTTAGGCCTGCAGCTGGGAGGTCTTGGTAAGTTTGGATGCATCGAAGGATACACGAGTGCTCTGAAAAGAGTTTCTTGGAAAACACTGATACCTAGTTTCTTATTTTTTACCTTATTGTACAAATACAGAGCACTTACAATAGATGTAGAAGTGATGAAATGGAAGACATGTCTCTTGTACCATTTGACAGATCTTCTTACTTGTAGAACATATGAAGCCGCCTGGTCAGAAAGGTTGATAATACTTTTCCTTTGTTATAGCCGATGGCAATAGTTGGCTTACTTGTTTCTTTTCCTTTTTGGGTAACTTGGAGCGTTAAGTCATCATGTTTCGTACTACACATTAGCACGTCTCGTTTATCGTACCACTTCAGGACTACAGTTTTGTCTTTATTCTGTTGGGCTATAAAATCCCTTTTTTTTTCAATTTTACCTTGAACACATCATGCGATTATTCTTGTCATTTGCACGTAACGTGTCGAATCACTGAGTTAGCCATGCAGACAGTGAAACAGTAGTGTACCAGATGTCGGTATACAGTGTTATACCACTATCTAAGAGTCCGTCCGTTAAGTCTGTTACCACCCTCTCGGCAACAGATACATCGTCTGCTCTTTCATTGCCAGTGTAGGCATTGAATGGTCAAGTATAACCACTAACACAAAGCTAGGAAATCTTAATCTATGTTTGCGTCTTTCGTTGGGGATGTATTGTCGAAAGTAAATACGTTCACAAAGTGATACGTTGCTCTCGACTATACAAACCACTTTTTCTGGTGTGTATAATTCCTAGAACTTCTTCCACAGAATAGGCACTTTTTTTTTTTTTTTTTTTTTTTTTGAAGAGCCTGACGTCTGGACCTCTTTCTTGCTCTTCATTTGATAAGTGCAACATCGAAATAACAATTCAATTCCGTTACGACCCTTTATTTAGAGGCCCATTTTTATAATTCTGTATGGACCAGTAATTCCATAATTTGGGAAACTGCTTAAGTCCCATCCAGAGAATGATCCCCACAAACCTGTGCAATTCGTCAGTATTGGTGAGAAACCATTTTGATATCCGTTTGTAGCAGTGTTCTGCGAAGCAATACCTATTAGTCTCTCAGATAATAACAATCTAATATTACTGGATGGAGTGTTCTAAATAAGAGATAGGAAGTGGTCCTTGAATATTTTGAACTACATATGAATGAACACCATTGTATTGAGACAAGAAAGTAAAATTAATTCTGTCCCCTGCTACAGGTTCCCATTTGTTTTGGTTTCGAGGATTCATAAGAGGATCATCATCATTAGGCTCAGAATGAGTTGATCGTGCATTATGTTCATCATTATCGTCTTCAGAACTCGAACTGAAACCGTTATCAGGCGATATATTCGGGCCTTCAATGAAATCATCAGAAAAGCCTGTGGCATCATCTGCAGAAAGATTAGCCAGCATTGCAGCTATTTCTGCATTTGAGAGACCTCTACTAGCCATTTCACTTCAAAATCTGAAATGAAATAAATGTGTTACACTAGGAAACAAAATGCCGACGGGTGGTCATTTGGTTCCATGATGCAAAATTACTTCCATGCCGGCTGGTGTGGCCGAGCGATTCTAGGCGCTATAGTCTGGAACCGCGCGACCACTACGGTTGCAGGTTAGAATCCTGCCTCGGGCGTGGGTGTGTGTGATGTCCTTAGGTTACTTAGGTTTAAGTAGTTCTAAGTTCTAGGGGACTGATGAGCTCAGAAGTTAAGTCCCATAGTGCTCAGAGCCATTTGAACCATTTACTTCCATGGACCATGTAACCACAGATGGACATGGAAAGTAATACACAAAAAATATAAAATAATAAGTTAAGAATAACAAAGTGTAACACATGCAGTAAAAAACAATGGATTCACGTAAAAAGAGGTACTTAAGTGTTTGATTCCACATATCCAATAACTGATGCAGCAAGGCATTCAAATATTAAGGACGAATGTAACTTTCGCATGATGTGTCACGGTCAATTCGAACTCGATAAAATTTGAATCATACGTAAAATGAACTGCTACAGTATAGTACAGAAAGTAACTGAAAGACACAATGAGACGAACGGAAACGACACTTCTATTGAAAGACAATAATCACACTGAAGTCATCACAAACGGCGGGATATGGTTGTTATTAGTATATGTTAATACCACGGTTGGCAGTGCATGCTCTGCAAATACTCCCATGCTGGTCACAAACTTGGTAAGGAGTTCTCGTAGCAGGACGCTCTATTCGTCCACCTGCGCGGTTGACAACTATCGGATTGTCGTTGTTGCACGTAATCGTTCTGCAATACATCTCCCCAGCGCCTCTCACATGCCCTCGGGATTTAAGTAGGAGACACGGGCAGGCTTGTCCATTCACAGAATATCCTCTCGTTTTAAGTGGTATTTCGACTGAGCTGCTTGATGCAATAAGCTCGCATTGCATTCCACACAAATGAAGTCATGGCGATTGATACCTGAAAAGAGGCAAGTGGGAATGAGTGTAGTAACAGCAACGTTGACCGGTGAGCGTATTGTTTTCAAACATCTGGGGGTGAGTACTCCTATGAAACATTATGCCTCCGCACATGTCAATACTTGCACCATGAAAACGATCACGTTTGTGTACCTGGATGCACTGAGTGCTCCCACCTCTAACCATATGACAGTACGTCCAGAACTAACGAACGTGACATTTTTGAGACACCAAGTGCTAAAGTGGAGGGAAGCGTAATGCTACATGGGCATAGTGACCAAATTTTTGAACACGGTACACTTACTTATTAACATTATTCTAACACTGTACGAGTTTCTAGTGCGCCTCTTCAGAGGCGCATTCGGCGATGTCTTCATTTTTATGGGTGACTATTCGGAGTCGCATCGAACAACACAGCTGGAGAAGCTTTTGGAACTAGAGGATATTCGTCGCATAGGCTGGTCTGCCCGTTTCCCCGACTTATGGAGTGAGTTTAGAAGGGAGGTTGGGAGACGTATCGCATTGGGTCCACATGCATCAACGATCATCCGGAAGTCATCAGATGGCAACCACGCTAGTGGGTGCACGGAACACACTACCACAAGAACTCCTTGTTGCCAGTGTGGGAGCTCTTTGCATAGCATGCATTGTCGCCCGTGGCGATTACACTCCTTATAAACAACGACGTCCTGCCTTTCACAGTACCCAGAAGATCGTCACAAATCGTGGTGACTTCAGTGTAATTATTGCCTTTGAATAAAAGTGTCAGTTTAGTTCGTCTCATAGCGTATTTGTTTCAGTACATCCTGTTGTGTACTGTTGCAGTTCTTTCTATGTATATTCCAAGTTTCATCCAATTATGTTAATTGACACATTATGCGAAAGCTAATTTCGTTCTTAAGTTTTGTTTACCATTGTGGTAACTGGCGCGTAATGGACATCCTCAGCTGAGCACAGTTTGCTTTCCAAAGTAGCATAAAAACAGAATCAGCCACAATGCAGTTTACGACAGTGGTGGGGCATGCACCACACCTGGGTCTTCAGCTGTTCAGGTCATTTCACAGTGTCACTCACAAGCTGTACTAAGAAATATAAAGTCATCAGGAATAAGAAGAACAGCAAGCAGCCAGCTCCAGTCACACTGGAAAACAGAAAAACGACGACAGAGATAATACAGGACACAAACAGTAATTTCTAAACCAATAATAAGATTCGAAACCCATTAACATACTAGTCACCTAAGGTAACGTCAGACGCCAGTCATTACTCTTGAAGTCGTAACGTTCCAAAATAAGAGGAGTATCACTTCGTCGTTTTGGCACTATCGGGTAATACTGAAACAGTATTTGAAGTGAAAGATACAGAAAGATATTGTGCTTCTTATAGGACTTGATCATTAATAATTGAAACGTAGCAATGGAGTGGTGGCGCTGGGGTTTACAGGCATACGCAATAACATTCTAGCGAACGAAGTTCCATCCTTTTATTACACGTTAGTATTTAAACAGAAAATGCATTCAAGAGGTGAACCCCCGTTAGCCTTACAAGAGAGCCGTTAAAACAATTTTTATAACACAATGTTCTGAACGCTAAAAGATTAAAGCTTGTTTTAAATAAACTTTTAAGATTAATGAGCAGGGAAAATTTCAATTGAAACTTTCATTACCTTTTTATTTTTAAGAAACAACTAATATTAAGACAGCAGCTAATGAACCAGCATGACGTAAGTGTATTTGGAATCAACCAAAATAGCTTCCAAATTACGTACTGGGTTCACCTTTCTGCATTTAGAATGAACAATTGATTGATTGATTGATAGGGGTATGGGACCAAACAGCGAGGTCATCAGTCCCGCGATTCCAAAGTGAGTTACAGAAGAAAGAGTGTCTGCTAAAAGTGGACGTAATCAGTCAGGAGAGTCAAATGATAAAATAATTAAAACTAGACATACACAGTAAAAGGAGAAAAGCTGAGACCAAATAGAAAAACTGAAAAAAAGGGGGACAGTCATGGGGCACAGACCGTGAAGACTGCAAAGGAAGTCCCAACCACAAGCAACCCGCGCCCACTCCAAACCTAAAACATTATATCTAGAAATAATCACTTTCACGGAGGAAACCGAGGACCAGGTCAACCATCCGTGGTTCGTCTGCTAATATTAAATTTAAGGAAGACGCAAGGTGTTCCACAAGGACCAATGGATTAGTGCACAGAGCACCTTGAAGGTTCAGACCCTGGACAGTTGACTGTTGCTGGTGGCCTAGAACACTACGAAACTTTGACCAAAGCTGTGATGAAGAGGCATACGTCCCCAGGGAGGAAACATAGCGCTCCCAGCATTCCTTTTTGCTCTGCTTGGTGAGGTAACGAGCCTTAACATGGAGATGCTTAAAAGTGAGGAGGTTGGTCTGGGAAGGGAGCCGCTTAAATTGCTGAAGCGCCTGTCAGCAGTCATGGACAGTGACTGCGACGTCCTTGGTCCACCACGATATCGGCCGACGACGAGAGGTCCTGTGGATAGAGGGACAGCAGTGCCAGCAGCGTGAAGAAGAGCAGCAGAGATGCCTTGCTCGACTACATCAATGGAATTCGAGAGGGAGGTGTCAAAGTGGACAGCAGACATGTATAAAGGGGAATTGGCCCTGTGGTACGACCAACGTGGGGGGCCTGTCTGCCTGGCAGATGCAGGGGATCGATAGTATCACTGGAAAGTGGTCACTGTCACAAAGGTCATCATGGGATGACCAATGTAGGGAAGCCACGAGGGCAGGGGAGGAGATCATGAGATCGATAGCAAAGAAGGTTCCATGAGCAGCACTGAAGTGGGTAGGGGAACCATCATTGAGGAGACACAAATCAAGGTCTGTCATAATTTGGTCGATTAGGATACCCCTACTCGTTGAAGTGACACTCCCCCAGTGGATGGTGGGCACTTAAGTCCCCAAGAAGGAGAACCAAGGGCGGGAGTTGCTGGGTTAAGGTAGATAGTGCAACATGAGCAAGTAGCCAACAACGAGGAAGGTAGACATTGCAAACGGAGACTGCCGGAGTCGTTTGCACTCTAACCGCTATCATTTCCAAGGCGGTACATAGGGGTATCCAGTCACTAATGGCATCGGAGCGGACCAAAGTGCAGGCCCCACCAGATGCAATCAAGGGGCCAGCACGTTTCGCACAGAACGCCCAATAACCATGTAGAGTTGGAGTGTGGTCATCACAGAAACGCGTTTCTTGAAGAACGAGACAGAATGCAGAATAACAGGAGACAAGGCGTTGCATTTCCAGTAGGTGACGATAGTAAACATTGCAGTTCCACTGGATGATCGTGTGGTGTGAATCCAAGGTAGACATGGAGAAGTTGAGGAGGAGGTCAGGTCACTTAGTCAGTAGTTGACAACGACAAGGATAGGGTGACATCCTTATCGCCTTTCCAGTAGGTGACGATAGTAAACATTGCAGTTCCACTGGATGATCGTGTGGTGCGAGTCCAAGGTAGACATGGAGAAGTTGAGGAGGAGCTCAGGTCACTTAGTCAGTAGTTGTCATCAACAAGGATGGGGTGACATCCATAAATAAGAGGTCAGAGTCAGGTTGTGAGGGAGGAGATGCACCTCTGGAGGCACTGGGGTCGCCTTGTCTTGGGATTTATGTTTCTTCTTCTCTTTCTGTGGTGGAGGAGAGCAGGGCACAGTGGGAGTGCAGGCATCTGCAAGATCGGGAACTGAAAGACAGCAGTCGACCTTGGAGTGCACAGATGGTGTGTCTCGTGACCGAGTGGCGGTAAGAGTCTTCTGGCCTGAGAGACGCCAGAGCTAGGGGTCCAAGGAGGGAGCCTGTTCACTGGCAGATGTCGAAGAAGGGGGGCACTTCTTCAGCCAGGAAGGGAGAGCGTCTCCCTGACAGGAAGTCGTGGGAAGTGCAGGGGAGGTGGAGGGGAATGGCAGGGCTAGGGTAAGGACGAGGGAGGAGGAGGAGGAGGAGAAGGAGGAGGAAAGGAAGTAACAGAGGCAAAAGTTGAAGATAGTGACACCAGATGGAGTCTCTCATACTTTTGGCGAGCCTCAGCATAAGTCAGGCGATCCAGGGACTTGTATTCTTAGATCTTCCTTTCTCTGTTGTAAGCTGGTCAATCCACCAAGCGAGGGGAGTGGCAGTCAGCACAACTGACACACACAGGTGGCGGAAAACACGGGCTTCCCTCATGGACTGGGTAGCCACAGTCTCCACGCAAAGGAACCGCTGTACAGCGGGAAGACATATTCCCAAAACGCAAGCACAAAAAGCACCGCATAGGTGCATAGGTGGAGGAATGTATGGCTTCACGTCATATCTGTAGCACATAACCTTGACCTTCTCTGGGAGGATATCCCCATCGAAAGCTAGAATGAAGGCACCAGTATCGGTGTGGTTGTCTTTACGACCCTTCTGCACACATTAAACAAAATGAACACCACGCCACTTCAAATTGGCCCAGAGTTCCTCGTCAGTCTGCAGGATGAGACTCTATGAAAAATTACTCCCTGGACCATATTCAGAGATTGGCGAGGAGTGATAGACACTGGGACACTGCCAAGACGATCACAGGCATGAAGAGCTGCGCATTGGGTAGCAGAATAAGTTTTGAAAATAGGGAGCCCGACTGTATCTTACTAATAGACTCCACTTCACCAAACTTGTCCTTGATATTTTCCACGAAAAACAATGGCTTTGTGACGGTGAATGTGTCCCCATCAGTCCTAGCACAGACAAGTTAACAGGGAAAGGGTTTCAGCCCAAGATGGAGAACCTGGCCCTTCTCTCATGGTGTGGCCAGCAAGGGAAGGTTGCCGGCTCATACGAGGCAGCATTCAAGGATCCTTCAGCATTCGAAGAAATGGCCGTTTGAGAACGGCCAGATTTTTGCAGCTTGATACGCTTCATGTGCCAAGCATCCGCCCTGATATCACCCACTCTGATCTGGGGCTCTCCCCATGGGCGCCACCCAGCCACAGCAAGGGCTGTCTTGCACGGCTGCTGTTACTGGGAGTTCTGATGCTCCACGATGATTAGCAACCACTCTGAAATACATGGGGAGGGACAGCTCAGGTATCAGTAGTGTGATTCCTGTGTTGTCAGGGGTCTCAGCCATATGGGTACATAACAGCCCCACCACACGGACTGGCTACACGTGCTGGAGACCTAGCAGGGTGGAAGGGAGCCGTAGTGAGGGAGGGAGAGCAGAAAGGAGGGGGCAGAAGAATCCACACCGTAGATGCTAGGGAGGGAGTTCTTCCCCTTGTGGTTCACACTAAAAACAGGAAATTTTTGAAGTGAAAGTCAAACCTCAAGTGGGGACCAAAACGCCAAAAGGGTGAAAGAACAGGCAAAAGGAACAAAATTTGCAACCAGTACAGGAAACCAGGTGGATAGTCAGGTCGATATAAATCAGAACACAGAGAGGGGAAGGAGGTGGCACCGGGGAAGAAATGGTGATAGGGAGAGGGGGCAGGAGGAAGAAAATGCAGCCACGAAATGAAGAATGGGCCGCAATAGCTCGGAGCCCCCTGTGCGCCATGCACGAACTCACAAAATAACGGTGAGACCCCTAGGGGGGGGGGGGGGGGTGAATGAACAATCTTTACATTAAAAACATCCCATCAACTACCATGGCAGATAGAAATCGCAGAGATCTCACGAGCAATTAACAAGAAAAGATTTAAATTTCTGCACTGAGTACACCGTCCTGCATTTCAGAATAAATAGTATTAAAAGTACTACAAGTAATCCTTACACAACAGTCATGTCCATTACTATATTGAATTGGTAGCTCACACGTTAACGCTACCCATATACAGTCCTCCTCCCAAAATGTTAACGGCACCTTTTTCAACAATAATCAAATGAATAATTGAATGCACAGTACTCAAATGAATATTACGCAATGTAATAAATAAGATTCTTGTCAAGGCAAGCTCGCCAATCCAAAAGTAAGTACACTCAGTGCAATAACGATGATGCACACCATTAACGTACTTCACTACAACCAACTAAATTACTCAAGCGCCTGAGCATTGAATACGGCTTTACAAGCTGTAACGGCTGCTCTAACCCACGAAGGCTAAACAGTTGCAAACGGCCATCTCGATCAACATCACCATTTCTTATGTTGCTGTTTAACGTTGCTCAGTGCCCACGGTTCGGCGCCGTCACCCCACCCCCATCCCTTTTTTTTCTTTTTTTTCCCCAGAGCGACGCTCGGAAAGTTTGAGTGCTGAATAAACTAATTTATATGTTTGCTACTATCTTTGAATTACCTTGATAAATATTTGATTTTGATACTAAAAGCTCACCCGAATACGTACTCAGTAAAGAAGAATGAGCCGGCTGGTGTGGCCGAGCGGTTCTAGGCGCTTCAGTCTGGAACCGCGCGACCACTACGGTCACAGGTTTGAATCCTACCTCGGGCATGGACGTGTGTGATGTCCTTAGGTTAGTTACGTTTAAGTAGTTCTAAGTTCTAGGGGACTGATGACCTCAGATGTTGACTCCCGTAGTGCTCAGAGCCATTTGAACCATTTTAAATAAGAATGGTCAAGTAAGAGTCTGTATCGTTGGTTTATTTTTAATGTTATCACGTAGTAAGGATCATTTACGATAACTCCCTCTAAAATATTCCGAAGCATTAGAACTGTTAGATTTTGATTCCTACGTCTACTCATGGACGTTTTACGCAAAGCGCACAAAGTAAAATTAGAATATACGCTAATGACCTCCCAGACAGTGAGAGACACAAGGAAAAGTTCTCTTTGTTGATGAGAGGGACATTTCAATCACAGATAAAGACCCACAACTCTAGTTGGAGAAAACAAATGAAGGCTAGGGACGTTTTCATTTAGTCAGTATCCAATAAAATAACACTGAATATAAAGAAACCTCTGTGCATAAGTATTGACCGTCAGCTGAAGTAGAATGAACAAACAAAAATACTAGCACATACAAAGTCATCACAATGTTACTTCTTTAGAGTCCCATGATCAGCATCTTCAACTGTTAAGTCATTTCGGGAGATCAAGTGTACAAAATGAGGCACATTTTTCAAACTATACAAAATTTTCATAGGACTGACATACAAACCACAATCTGATTCGTTGTTAAGATAGTTTCAAAAGAGCTCGAATATCAGTTGCTCCAAGAGAATAAATCCAACAATTCATAATGCATACTAAGAAAAATATTATAAATTATTACACTATTAGCTCTATGCATCACCACTAAACAGGAACCAGGCTTAACTTACACTTAATAAGAAGAAATAGAAGCAAAACAAAAAAACAGCATTTTCTAGCAGACATCAAACAGTACAATAAATTGTACAAGGAAATTAAAGACATAAAAAGCTATTTGCAAAGGCTGTTAAAGCACTCCTCTTAAATAATAGATATTGCATCACAAAGGATTAATGAATTAGAGCCGGCCGCTGTGGCCGAGCGGTTCTAGGCGATTCAGTCCGTAACCGCGCTGCTGCTACGGTCGCAGGTTCGAATCCTACCTCGGTCATGTATGTGTGTGATGTCCTTAGGTTAGTTAGGTTTAAGTGATTCTAAGTCTAGGGGACTGATGACCTCATATCTTAAGTCCCATAGTGCTTAGAGGTATTTGAACCACTTTTGGATGAATCAGACAACACAAAGTGTATATTACAGAATATTACACCAGTGTCACGTGTATTTTAGAGTTAAGTGAGTCAAGGGACGAAAAAGGGACCTTACAGGATCGCTTTGTTGTACGTCTGTTTGTCCTACTGTTGAAAACCCTTTTCCTCAGGAAGGGTAGACGTATCAAGTTGAATTTTATATTACGTACTAAAGTCCACGGTGCAATGACGGCGTAACAAACTGCGGCTCCTAAGTCAATGCAACCAACAGATACGGTCATTAATGTCACATGTTTTAATACTTGCAGACTCACTCATCAAAACCTATAGGATACTTCCCCTTGGCCTAGAATCATGAAATTTTACAAAAAAGGAGGGTTTCACAGAATAACCAAAGGAAAAATCCAAAAACCGTAAATTTGTGATTACATCATAATACAATTTTTTTTTCATTTCTTCTCTGACTCTGCTTGTTCGTCTGTCTATTAAGACCCATTTTTCATAGGATCTGGTGGACGTTTCACATTGAAATTTACGTCACATGGTAAGGTCTATGGTCCCTTCACGGTGTAGAAAATAGAAGCTTCTAACACAATGCAATCAAAAGATACCACCATATATGTCACATATTTTGGATCTAGCAAACTAACTCGTCAAAACCTAAAGGGTTCTTTCCGTTGGCCTATAATCGTGAAATTTTGTAAGGAGCAAGGTTTCGCAATACAATCACAGGAAATAAAATACGAAAACTGAAAATTTGTAGCTATGCAAAGTTGAATTTTATATTACGTATTAAAGTCCACGGTGCAATGACGGCGTAAGAAACTGCGGCTCCTAAGTCAATGCAACCAACAGTTACGGTCATTAATGTCACATGTTTTAATACTTGCAGACTCACTCATCAAAACCTATAGGATACTTCCCCTTGGCCTAGAATCATGAAATTTTACAAAAAAGGAGGGTTTCACAGAATAACCAAAGGAAAAATCCAAAAACCGTAAATTTGTGATTACATCATAATACAATTTTTTTTCATTTCTTCTCTGACTCTGCTTGTTCGTCTGTCTATTAAGACCCATTTTTCATAGGATCTGGTGGACGTTTCACATTGAAATTTGCGTCACATGGTAAGGTCTATGGTCCCTTCACGGTGTAGAAAATAGAAGCTTCTAACACAATGCAATCAAAAGATACGACCATATATGTCACATACTTTGGATCTAGCAAACTAACTCGTCAAAACCTAAAGGGTTCTTTCCGTTGGCCTATAATCGTGAAATTCTGTAAGGAGCAAGATTTCGCAATACAATCACAGGAAATAAAATACGAAAACTGTAAATTTGTAGTTATGCATCTCGAAAAAAATACTGAATTTTACGCGCTATAAGACGCTACGTACTGCAAGACGCGCCTTAATTTTTAAGCAATTTGTTATTCTCTGCACACTCTTGACTGTGTAGATCTCAGAATACTGAATTCCCTAACAATTTCCGAAATGAAATGTCCCACGCGTCTAGCTCCAGCTGCTATTCCGCGTTCAGAATTTTTAATTCCCGTCGGGCGGTCATAATCATGCCGGAACCCTTTTCACGAGAATGTAGCCACTTACATGAGTGTTGTCAGCGTTGGTCACGAGAATGTAAAGTCACAAGAAGACCGGACTCAGGATGGTTACAAGGCACTACCGACGAGGAGGACCATCGTGTTCAGCTTATCTGACGATCATACTGTATCTGCGGCAGTAATCTGAGCAGCAGTGACAAAACGAACAGTTACAAATCTGTTACTTCAAGGACAGCAACGAGACAGACACCCTGTAGAGTGCTGTCCCACCGACCCCAGACCACCGCCATATGTGATTTCAGTGGTGTCAAGCAAGAGCTCACTTGGGGGGGGGGGGGGGCAGGGTGGAGGTCTGTTGTGTTTTCTGATAAAAGCTGGTTCTGTCTCGGTGCCAATGATGGCCATCCGTCAGTTAGAAAGAGGCTAGGTGAACGGCTGCAGCGAACCTTTCTGCAAGACAGACACACTCCTGATGATATAGTGTGGGGTGCGATTTAGTATGACAGCAAGAGTACTCTCTTGGTTATCCCACGCACCCTTACTGCAAAATTCTGGTCAAGCGACCTGCCGTGCTGTTATTCATGAACGGCATTCCAGGGAGTGTTCTCCAACATTATAACACTCCTACACATACCGCTGTTGTAATCCAACATGCTCTACAGAGTGTCGACATGTTGCCTTGTCCTGCTCGATCACCAGATCTGTCTACAACCGAGCACACTGGGACATCACTGGACGATAACTCCAGTGTCATCCACTAACAGCATTAACCGTCCCAGTATTTACCGACCAAGTGCCACAGGCATGGAACTCCGTCCCATAAACTGACATCCGACGTCCGCACAATATAGTTCATGCACATTTGCACCGATTGTTAATGTACCAGCACTTCACATTTGGAATAGCTTATCTCGCGCCTACATTAGCTAGGGATCTTGCAATGTTAGTCACTCAAATAGGTTACCTAGACAAATGTATTCCCGAAATTTTATTACTCTACATTAATAGTTTTTTTGGTGTTGAAACCTTTTTTCCGTCAGTATATCTGTTTTATGTCAGATCTCCTGTGCATAATGACAGCTGACTTTTATGCTCATCTGTCGGAGGTAATACTATTTTGTTCGTCAAAGCTAGGCATTGGAAATAGCTACTGGCCACTTCAATTAAATGTACGAAATTACTATAAATCTGGGCAACGAAGTAGGCACACTGTGCTGTCCACTTATACGTGTGAGTTGACTCATTACCTCAAGTATTATTACGAAGACAACTAAGCGGAATTGAGAAACAATAAGCTGTGGTCAGTGAAGCCAGCATCTTAGTCAGGCCGCAACTCTCGCAGCCACTGGCTTAGAGACAGTGCTTCTAGATCGCCGTCAGATTGGGCACTGCCTTTTGAACATTAATCTCTTCTCCATGGAGAGGGTTCGACAATGTGTAGCGCTTGTAGCTTTCGATTATCGGCATGCCAAATTCTGTTGAAATTTTCTGTTGTCAGATGGAGGTACAGTACTTATTAGAGGACCAGCCTTTTATTTTAGGAAATGTTTTCGGTGGCTTGTAAGCGATTGTTTTTACATCCGTTTGTTTTTCTGGATGGCTCTATCACTCAGCCTCTAAACAAATTCGACTTAGCATCTACATCTACGTGATTACTCTGCTCTTCACAATATAATGCCTGGCAGAGGGTTCAATGAACCACCTTCAAGCTGTCTCTCTACAGTTCCACTCTCGAACAGCGCGCAGGAAAAACGAGCACTTTACAGCCTTCAGATTTGTGTGACTTATGACGTAATCTAAATTTAGCGGATTTCTTTTAGTATTCATGTGAATAACTTCACACTTTTCTTTATTCAGGGTCAATTGCCACTTTAGATATCTTATCTAAATCATTTTGCAATTCGATTTGGTCATCTGATTAAATTAACAAAACGGTAAATGACTGCATCAACTGCAAACAATGTAAAACGGCTACTGAGATTGTCCCCTATGTCGCTTGTGATAAACGATGTCGAAAGCGTTCTGGAAATCTAAAAATATGGAATCAATTTAACATAGCACTCATTACTTCATGAGTATAAAGAGCTAGTTGTGTTTGGCAAGAATGATATTTTCTGAATCCGTGCTGCCTACGTGTCAATAAATCGTTTTCTTCGAGGTACTTCATAATGCTCGAATACAAATGGTTAAAAATACACTACTGGCCATTAAAATTGCTTCATCACGAAGATGACGTGGTACAGACGCGAAATTTAACCGACAGGAAGAAGATTCTGTAATATGCAAATGATTAGCTTTCAGAGCATTCGCACAAGGTTGGCGCCGGTGGTGACACCTACAACGTGCTGACACGAGGAAAGTTTCCAACCGATTTCTCATTCACAAACAGCAGTTGACAGGCGTTGTCTGATGAAACGTTGTTGTGATGCCTCGTGTAAGGAGGAGAAATGCGCACCATCACATTTCCGACTTTGATAAAGGACGGATTGTAGCCTATCGCGACTGCGGTTTATTGTATCGCGACATTGCTGCTCGCGTTGGTTAAGATCCAATGGCTGTTAGCATAATGTGTAATCGGTGGATTCAGGAGGGTAATACGGAACGCCGTGCTGGATCCCAATGGCGTCGTATCACTAGCAGTCGAGATGACAGGCATCTTATCCGCATGGCTGTAACGGATCGTGCAGCCACGTCTCGATCCCTGCGTCAACAGTTGGGGACGTTTGCAAGACAACAATCTGCACGAACAGTTCGACGACGTTTGCAGTAGCATGGACTATCAGCTCGGAGACCATGGCTGCGGTTACCCTTGACGCTGAATCACAGACAGGAGCGCCTGCGATGGGTGCACGAATGGAAAAACGTCATTTTTTTCGGACGAACCCAGGTTCTGTTTACAGCATCATGATGACCACATCCGTGTTTGGCGACATCGCAGTGAACACACGTTGGAAGTGTGTATTCGCCATCGCCATACTGGCGTATCACCGGGCGTGATGGTATGGGGTGCCATTGGTTACACGTCTCGGTCACCTCTTGTTCGCATTTATGGCACTTTGAACAGTAGACGTTACATTTCAGAAGTGTTACGACCCGTGGCTCTACCCTTCATTCGATCCCTTCGAAACCAGCAGGATAATGCACGACCGCATGTTGCAGGTCCTGTACGGACCTTTCTGGACACAGAAAATGTTCGACTGCTGCCCTGGCAAGCACATTCTCCAGATCTCTCACCAATTGAAAACGTCTGGTCAATGGTGGCCGAGCAACTGGCTTGTCACAATACGCCAGTCACTACCCATGATGAACTGTGATATCGTGTTCAAGCTGCATGGGCAGCTGTACCTGTACACGCCATCCTAGCTCTGTTTGACTCAATGCCCAGGCGTATCAAGGCCGTTATTACGGCCAGAGGTGGTTGTTGTGGGTACTGATTTCTCAGGATCTATGCACCCAAATTGCGTGAAAATGTAATCACATGTCAGTTCTAGTATAATATATTTTTCCAATGAATACCCGTTTATCATCTGCATTTCTTCTTGGTGTAGCAATTTTAATGGTCAGTAGTGTAGTCAAATGGCTCTAAGCACTATGGGACATAACATCTGAGGTCATCAGTCCCCTAGACTTGGAACTACTTAAACCTAACGAACCTAAAGACGTCACACACATCCATGCCCGAGGTAAGATTCGAACCTGCCACCGTAGGAGCAGCGTGGTTCCGGTCCGATGCACCTAGACCCGCTCGGCCACAGCGTCCGGCGCTCGAATACAGTACGTATTCCAAGACCCTACAGCAAATTGACGTTAGTGATATGGGCCTGTAATTCAACGGATTACTCCTACTTCCCTCTTTGGGTATTGGTGTAACTTGAGCAATTTTCCAGTCTTCGAACTATTTACACAGTCCGTGTTACCCTCTTCCAAATCTCTGCTTTATTAGTAGTATTATTTTACTTTCTGTGTAATTTACTTGCTATAATTTTTGTAATTCATGCTTCATTCTAAACAAACTTGCCTTTTTTGTGCCGTAACAGTAACATCCTTACCACGTACCGACGACAAGGCGTAAAACCTCGATACGGACTCCATGAGTCTGCCTACCTACTGAAATCTTCGTTCCCGTGTACTACACCAGAACACACACTCCGATGTATAATTCTACTGAGATGGCCCCATGCAGAATTGAAGGACCAGGCGCCGCACTGCTGCACATTCTGAGAGCCACGTAAACTCGTTCCAAGCTCTTTAGCCATTCTGCAATCCACCTCTGAATTGGTTCACCTACAGCAGAATGAAAGTCATTTCTGAATCAAAATATTAATTTCTTATCTAGCCACGAACTGCTTCTAAGGCACAATCTTGTGTAACCCGTCTCTTTTTCATAATGCAGCGGCGTCAATGTCTTGCTTTATTCTTCTCTCCACTCTCCACATTCCATTGTACGAGTATCCCTCTTTCTCTCTCTCTCTCTCTCTCTCTCTCTCTCTCTCTCTCTTTTCTCTAATTTGTTAAGACGCATGCACAGCGCAGAGCTTGTAGCGGCGGTATTGATTTGGATGAGTAGAGTGAGTTGAAAAGTATGTCTCCGAATTTTTATGTGAAAACTCGGAAGGCTTTTTAAATAAAACAAACTTTACAAACCTACTCCTCGTACACACATGTACCATTTGTACTGACGTTTTAAAGAATTTGACTCGATTATGGCAACTACCCGAAACGCTTACTCAAAATAAGAAATAGTAAAATGTGGGCCATTACTGTTCAGTCTACACATCGAAGAACCAATGACGAAAATAAAAGAGGGTTTCAAGAGTGGAATTATAATTCTGAGTGAAAGGATATCGATGACATGGCCAAGGGAGCAATATTTTGTGGGAAATGAAAACATACCGCTATAGCCAGTTGTGTCTCTTACCTATTAACAGGAACATATGTGACTCATAAATATGAAAAAGATTTTAAAAACAAATCACTTATGTTCCAGCAAACCAGCGGTACAATAAACAGAAGCCTAAAAACTAAAATTAGAAGAGAAAGACGGACGAAGAGCCACAAAATAATGTCTGTGTCTGCCTTCCTCTCGGCAATGAACAAGGACGTTGACAAAATCTGATGAAAACAAGATACAGACAGCCGAAAAGATATTCTAAAGAACAGTTATGTAACCCTTCAGGTAAGTTGCAAATCAAAAAGATGATGAATAAGGAGGAATAAACTCTATGGAAGAAAAACTGAAAAAGATAGAAATGAGTGCAGACATCATGTTGATAGAATGTCGAAGCAAAGAAACCCAAGAATAATCTTGTACCATAGGTGTAAGGGAAGAAGAGCACGAAAACTAAGGTCGCAAATTTTTTGAAGATGGAACACGCAACACTCCACGTCATATGACATCCGCTGAAGTCCGTTATTGGTCCGTTCACTCAGTTTATTAAACTTGGCGAACTAGCACTCTGGGAAGAAAGGATATTGCGGAGACATGGCTTTGCCACAGCCTGGGGGATGTTTCCAGACTGAGATTTTCACTCTGCAGTGGAGTGTGCGCTGATATGAAACTTCCTGGCAGATTAAAACTGTGTGCCGGACCGAAACTGCAAGTTTCGCAGGAGAGCTTCTGTGAAGTTTGTAAGGTAGGAGACGAGGTAGTGGCGGAAGTAAAGCTGAGAGAAGGGGTCGTGAGTCGTGCTTGCGTAGCTCAGTTGGTGCCGGCACGGTCGCTCAGCGTGTTCGGGCAGGGAACTGGCTGGTCTCTGTAATAAAAAAAGTGAGTGATGAGATCAGCAACGAATTTCAACGGGTGTCATGTGACGTCCGCTACGACCAAATGCAACCAACGATAACGAACAAAATGGAAAAAAGTTGGTAGAGCACTTGCCCGCGAAAGACGAAAGTCCCGAATTCGAGTCTCGGTCCAGCACACAGTATAGTCTGCCACCAGGAATTTTCAAGAAGAAGATGTTAGTATAAATATTAATTTTTATTTAACGAAGTGTATAGGTAAAATTGTTACTGGTGAGGTATAGAAGATACAATATACATCTACAAACAATCGTCGGCCGGAGTGGGCGTGCGGTTCTAGGCGCTACAGTCTGGAGCCGAGCGACCGCTACGATCGCAGGTTCGAATCCTGCCTCGGGCATGGATGAGTGTGATGTCCTTAGGTTAGTTAGGTTTAATTAGTTCTAAGTTCTGGGCGACTGATGACCTCAGAAGTTAAGTCGAAAAGTGCTCAGAGCCATTTCTTTTACAAACAATCCCGTCGGAGGAACGTCCGCAACTGAGCATTACAGCACAAGTTGAAAATAGTGTTTCAGTTGTGGGTCCTTTTTATTTAAAACACGAACGTTTTCAGGCTCCTATATGTCCATGATCAGGTTTTATACTGAAAACTAAAAAGAGACTGGAGCTAACAGCAGTTTTTACACACAATAATACCCATAAAAAAGTGAAAAAAGGTCCAGATAGCAAATTTAGAAACCAGCAGTCGGGCTAGATGCTGTAAAACCTAAGTCAATGGCAAAATGACACCCGACAGTACCACGGACGACCTTCTGGGTAAACAAATACGCAACGAAGACAAAGTCATTTATATTTTGTGTTGTGACCCCGAGCACCGCGGTGGACGAGTACAGAACGCCGTGTATCACCAGCGAGGGCAGAGCATGGAGTAGCGCACACGAAGGGGAAAGCAAGCTGTTAAACCAGAGTGGCAAAAGTACTACCATCTGTTAACAGGAAGAAGAATGCGGGGCCGCTAGTCTGGCCGTTCACAATTTAAATTACTGGTTTACATTCAAAATTAAAAAAAAAAGAACATTACATAGAAAGTTACACGAAAAACGTTAAAAGTAATAACATGAACCAAAAAATAAAAGTGACCAGTTACACACAGGCATAAATTCTGTTCGTGATAAGATACATTTTATAATAGGGAAAGAGCAAAATAAACAGTTAAATTTCTTGGACATCACCATAAGGATTTGAAACGTCCCCTTAGAAAAATTATAAATGACTGTGCTTAAACTGACACACAATATTTTTAGTGCAACGCAATCTGACTTTCAATAATCCCTACAAAAGAATGGCCCTGACTAACATTAACCTATACCTTTCACAAATCACTTACCTCACAAAAATCTTCGTTACTCGAACTACTGCAATACAGCGAGCGCCACTACTGCCAGCCAAATAAAAGATTCACACTACTGAAAGCACTAACTACTGATAGGCATAGTTAGCAAATGAAAGATTTTGATAGAGAACGAACAATGTATTTACCTTAATAGTGTTCAAAAGTCATAATATATAGCAGTGAATGACAACCAGTCTTACAAATATACTGTACCTGATGGACACACGTCCAGATCATCCGCTCTCAAAACTCGGCCATTTCTCTCCCCACATCCACCACTTTTAGCGGCTCACCTCCAACTGCGCAATTCTACACGCTGTTAACAGCCAACTGCCCAACACTACAATGGCGAATATTACTCCAACAAGCAAACCAACCACAGCCTTCACACAGCACAGCCAGTGATATTCATACAGAGCGCTACGTGGCGTTACCAACATAAAAACCTAAAGAGCCTACTTACATAGCCCCATGCTCCACACAAAAAATTTTACAAATTGTTATGGCCAGTGGCCAATACGTATTTGTTAAAATTTTTCATAATTACAATACCAAAGAAATCACATGGACATACTTATTGATCCAATGTTGGTCAAAAGCTAAAATTTTCTCACAGTTCATAAATACAGTCCTGATCATTCATCACAGTAAAATTGCAGTGTTTTTTTTTTTCCTCAAAGTCTGAGCAGTAAAAGAAAATGCACATGGAATAGTGGATTTCCATGCAGTCTTGAAGTAGTAGTGTTGTCCTTCCAACGGAAAGACAGTGCTGACTCTTGTCATGCAGACAGGTAATGGGCCACAACAGAGCAAACCCACAGCAGAGTTAGTCGAAGTTTTGAAGAATATTGGTAGGTAGGTCATCACAGAGCAGAGCCACTGTAGTCCTGGTAGAGATTATGGTATTGGTGGGCCACCAGAGGTGCAGACCCACTGCAGTCCTTGTAGAGACGATCAGCAGCCATCTGTTGCAACTGTGCAGGTGTACAAACACCATTGAAGAGTTTTGCAGATAATATAGCAAGTCCATGAACCACCACTTGTGCACTCACAAAAAATTTTTTTTAAATCTCCTTAGAACCAGCAATGGTCTTAACCAGTCCCTTGCTGAATTATTAACACACATGCAAATACTAACAGTACCAACTTCTCACATATTGTGCATATACTATGACCAACAGAAACGTGTGCAGTGAAAGGAAATTTGAAGAACTGGTGTCTATACAATTATAAATTTACAACATAAGAATACAATTACAAAGGTACAATATACATCATTAAAGAACATAGTGGTACAGATAACATTTGTAGTAATACAGTCTTTACAAAAGAATAGAAATAAATATATACATCAGTGTTACCGGAATTATGACATAAGTAAATACATAAAAGAACAGAATAGCTTTCGAAAATAATGTCTAAACATCTTTACAAAGTAAACAGCATAGTATTAGAAAAATTCTACAACATAACTCTCATCAGATAAACACACGAAGACAGGAAGAACACAAATACACAAGGGTACACAAACACATAGCGAAATAACACAAAAGGAAAGGACAGGGTTTGTTTTACTCCAGTATTTTGCAAACAAAACTTTCTTTACTTGTTGGAGATCTCCCTTCGTTCTTCATTATTTCCAAAAAGTCCTATCTATGCCTGCTTTCTGTACTTTTTTCGTATTAACTTCTCAATGCATTTCTTCCAATTCATCGCAACTCATTCTCTTATATAGTCTACCCCCTCTTTAGCTAACTTAAATCTACTGAGCTCAGATGCATAAACTAAGGGACGGGGCAATGCAGCAGCACATAACAAATTAACACAAACAGCAATGGCAAAAAAAAGCAAATTGGCAAAGCAAACAGCAGTATATCTAAATTAGCAAAGCAAATGCAACATTACAACTACTATAAGGCAATGTGCAGCAAACAAGAAAAATAAATCAGTAGTAAAACTGACTTAATACAATGTAAAATTCAATAGAACTATGCATGGCAAGCAGCAGCAACAAATGCAATAACTTATACTTAAACATGATAAAGATCAAGCATAAAGAATATTTCAGTAAAGAAATGAAATGTCTAATACCTATGTCAGATCTTAACACTAGAGTGATGCATCACCTACACTTACACTACTAAAAAGTTACCAGTCATTGACAAAATTATGTATGCAATTCCTGTGAGGGGAAATGTCTTTTTCTGCTCCCTCGTTTTTTTAAAGTAGATCATAAAGTTATTATTTACTGGATCTGTAGGCATAAAATATCTATATTAGTACATATATAAAATTTTATTTTAACCAGTGCTGCAGTGCAGCTAAAAACTAGATATTAAACAAGGCATGAAACGCGAGCGCCACTACTGCCAGCTAAATAAAAGATTCACACTACTGAAAGCACTAACTACTGATATGCATAGTTAGCAAATGAAAGATTTTGATAGAGAACGAACAATGTATTTACCTTAATAGTGTTCAAAAGTCATAATATATATAGCAGTGAATGACATCCAGTCTTACAAATTTACTGTATCTGATGGACACACGTCCAGATTATCCGCTCTCAAACCTCCGCCATTTCTCTCCCCACATCCACCAATGCTGGCGGCTCACCTCTAACTGCGCAATTCTACACGCTGTTAACAGCCAACTGCCCAACACTACAATGGCGAATATTACTCCAACAATGCAAACTAACTACAGCCTTCACACAGCACAGTCAGTGATTTTCATACAGAGCGCTACGTGGCGTTACCAACATAAAAACCTAAAGAGCCTACTTACAGATTCAAAACAACCAACAAACATTTGACATACACCGAAAACAGACACAACAGACACAATTATACACGAGACATCACAACACCCCAATTCTTAAAAGCAGGCAGCAGTTAGATACATGCTCCACAGACGTAACACAGAACCATTAGATATAGACAATTACAAAAAAGAAATGAATACTATAACAGAAACAGCCACAGATAATGGATACACAGAGAACATAGTAACAAAACTGAACAAGAAAATCAAGGAACAGAAAAGAACAAACACCGAACTGTCGCCAACACAAGGACAAAATCACACACATAGAAATACACAAAATACAAGAATATAAACAACACAATGTGTGAAAGAAACAGAAAGTAAAAGATGGTACACAATGACATAAAACTACAAATACACACACAGAATATCCAGTATTTTCAAAAAACAAGGCATAAGAATAGTACACCAAACCAACAACTCAACTCAGAAATACTTCCCAAAAACAGTAGGAAAGACTGATCTGTACCAGAAATCAAGAATATATCAACTGAAATGCAGTACATGTGATGGAAGATATATAGGTCAAACCAGGGGGACATTTGACATCAGATACAAAGAACATGTAAGAGCTTGGAAGTACAGGACAAATCATTCAACTTTTGCAGATCGCTTACATCAACACCAAGATAAAATAGAAACAGAGGCGCAGACATGTAAATCATGAGGATAAACAACAACAACAACACCTCCTCAACTTACAAGAAAACTACCACGTCTATAAAACCAGAACAGAAAAGAAATAACTCATACATGATCAGACCGACTTGGCAAACCACACAGTCTTTAAACTGATTGACCCCTTAATATAACATTAAATGTACACAAATAACCACAGGCTCCATTTACCACTATCATCTCCCCCCAGATTCTGTCCTGTAATCACTGTCCTGGTCCATCCCTGTCTTCCCCCCACCCCCCTTTGCCTCTCACGATCCTACCTACATATCACTCACAACATGAACTAAAACAAACGAACAAACAGTGGAGAATGAGAAACACTTTAAGAAAGTGAACTGTAAATAGTGCAGCGCAGGAAATACAGCAGAATGCCAAAAACTGCCGAGCGCAAATGTAAAATGAAACCTTACGACACCAACCGCTGCTAGCAAGGAGGAAAGGAGCAGAATATGTAAGGAAACACCGTAAGTAACTTGCAGACCAATTTTATGAAGAAAACGTTATTTTTAACCTGAAACAATCGAAAGAAAATGTATGTATCCAATTTACAAAATAACTACAGCAGATACTTTATAAATTAAAGCGAAACGCGTCTGGTATAAAGCGATTTAATTAGATTGCAATCTGCTCAAGCCGGATAACCTATAGTTACAAACGTTACAAGTACATTATGAGTAGTAAAGGAACATACTGAACAGGGGCAGAAAAGAAATGTATTGAAACTAACTTGAAGCCGACGGCATAAAATTTATGTATAAACCGTAAAATGGAATGAAATTTTCTCCCTTTCTACGAGTGGCACGCAAGTTTTTAACTTAGTGGGGATATATATGGTGATGTCGAACAACGCGCCACAGTCATCTACATCTACATCTACATGACTACTCTGCAATTCAATTTAAGTGCTTGGCAGAGGGTTCGTCGAATCACAATCATACTATCTCTCTACCATTCCACTCCCGAACAGCGCGCGGGAAAAACGAACACCTAAACCTTTCTGTTCGAGCTCTGATTTCTCTTATTTTATTTTGATGATCATTCCTACCTATGTAGGTTGGGCTCAACAAAATCTTTACGCAGTCGTAAATAGATCTCGCCGCGACGAAAAACGTCTTTGCTGTAATGACTTCCATCCCAATTCGCGTATCATATCTGCCACACTCTCTCCCCTACTACGTGATAATACAAAACGAGCTGCCCTTTTTTGTTCCCTTTCGATGTCTTCCGTCAATCCCACCTGGTAAGGATCCCACACCGCGCAGCAATATTCTAACAGAGGACGAACGAGTGTAGTGTAAGCTGTCTCTTTAGTGGACTTGTTGCATCTTCTAAGTGTCCTGCCAATGAAACGCAACCTTCGGCTCGCCTTCCCCACATTATTACATATGTGGTCTTTCCAACTGAAGTTGTTCGTAATTTTAACACCCAGGTACTTAGTTGAATTGACAGCCTTGAGAATTGTACTATTTATCGAGTAATCGAATTCCACCGGATTTCTTTTGGAACTCATGTGGATCACCACACACTTTTCGTTATTTAGCGTCAACTGCCACCTGCCACACCATACAGCAATCTTTTCTAAATCGCTTTGCAGGGCTGAACAGTTAAAAGGAAATACACATGTGCCAGTCCTATTAAAAAGCATCCCGCTACTGGATGCAATGGAAGGTAGCAAACCCTTACAGTCCACACAGACAAAAACTGCTATGCCAATTAATAGCTAGCAGCAATGCCACTAAAGGGAGACAGTAAAAGTGGGATCGCATCAAAATCTGATAACTAAAAGCCAGCGATTAAACGAGGTTTACATAAAATAAGGCCTGAGATAAATTTGACATAATGAAAGGCAGGTAAATTTAAATTAGTGAGGACACAGATAATGACGCACAATGATGCCCCGTACTCATAGGACAAAAAATGAAAAATATTCAAGCTTCTATTAAAAGAGGACATTTTACCGCCATATGAAATAAACTTGGTGGAACACTGACCTCACTATAGGGGGCAGGCAATGCCGTACAGTCGCTAAGCGTATTAAATGCCACCGAAGTAATGGCGGAAAACACTGACCCACTTAAGAAGTGTACATGTACGACGTACAATAATCACAAAACCAGAAGGAGAAGGAAATGAGGCTGGACACTTCTTCAGAAAAGAAAAGTTACTCAGCAGGACTGCGTGCTTAGGCGCAGTTTGCTCATTCAAAATGCCCGCCCGATAACGGTTAATGCAGAAGATAATTGCTGTTTCCTCTAAAATGTTCAAAACCGAGCCTTTGAAATGGAATGATCTTTCACGTGGTTAGTGAGAGCTGATTTAGTATTGCTAAGATCCTGATGCTCTCTGATCCGTATGCAAAAGGAGCGGCCAGTTTGGCCTATGTAGGTGGAAGGACACTCACTACACTGGATGCGACATACACTCGATTGTGCGGAGCGGTTGTCTTCTCTGGTTTCGTGGTGCTTCAATAGATGCCCGACGTTATGGAGGCCGTAGAAGGCGGGTATAATCCCCTCTTTTCCAAGCCATTTACCGATCCTGTTGGAAAAAACACCTCCGTATGGAACCTTGCAAAAAATGTTTTTAGAGTTGTCATTACTATTAGATGATAGGGTAGTCCGGTACCGATTGTTAGAAGCGGTATTCGATTACATTTGCTGGTGAAGAACATCAACATTTGGCTCGTAACCTTTAGCATGTGCCGTAAATACACTCCTGGAAATTGAAATAAGAACACCGTGAATTCATTGTCCCAGGAAGGGGAAACTTTATTGACACATTCCTGGGGTCAGATACATCACATCATCACACTGACAGAACCACAGGCACATAGACACAGGCAACAGAGCATGCACAATGTCGGCACTAGTACAGTGTATATCCACCTTTCGCAGCAATGCAGGCTGCTATTCTCCCATGGAGACGATCGTAGAGATGCTGGATGTAGTCCTGTGGAACGGCTTGCCATGCCATTTCCACCTGGCGCCTCAGTTGGACCAGCGTTCGTGATGGACGTGCAGACCGCGTGAGACGACGCTTCATCCAGTCCCAAACATGCTCAATGGGGGACAGATCCGGAGATCTTGCTGGCCAGGGTAGTTGACTTACACGTTCTAGAGCACGTTCGGTGGTACGGGATACATGCGGACGTGCATTGTCCTGTTGGAACAGCAAGTTCCCTTGCCGGTCTAGGAATGGTAGAACGATGGGTTCGATGACGGTTTGGATGTACCGCGCACTATTCAGTGTCCCCTCGACGATCTCCAGTGGTGGACGGCCAGTGTAGGAGATCGCTCCCCACACCATGATGCCGGGTGTTGGCCCTGTGTGCCTCGGTCGTACGCAGTCCTGATTGTGGCGCTCACCTGCACGGCGCCAAACACGCATACGACCATCATTGGCACCAAGGCAGAAGCGACTCTCATCGCTGAAGACGACACGTCTCCATTCGTCCCTCCATTCACGCCTGTCGCGACACCACTGGAGGCGGGCTGCACGATGTTGGGGCGTGAGCGGAAGACGGCCTAACGGTGTGTGGGACCGTAGCCCAGCTTCATGGAGACGGTTGCGAATGGTCCTCGCCGATACCCCAGGAGCAACAGTGTCCCTAATTTGCTGAGAAGTGGCGGTGCGGTCTCCTACGGCACTGCGTAGGATCCTACGGTCTTGGCGTGCATCCGTGCGCCGCTGCGGTCCGGTCCCAGGTCGACGGGCACGTGCACCTTCCGCCGACCACTGGCGACAACATCGATGTACTGTGGAGACCTCACGCCCCACGTGTTGAGCAATTCGGCGGTACGTCCACCCGGCCTCCCGCATGCCCACTATACGCCCTCGCTCAAAGTCCGTCAACTGCACATACGGTTCACGTCCACGCTGTCGCGGCATGCTACCAGTGTTAAAGACTGCGATGGAGCTCCGTATGCCACGGCAAACTGGCTGACACTGACGGCGGCGGTGCACAAATGCTGCGCAGCTAGCGCCATTTGACGGCCAACACCGCGGTTCCTGGTGTGTCCGCTGTGCCGTGCGTGTGATCATTGCTTGTACAGCCCTCTCGCAGTGTCCGGAGCAAGTATGGTGGGTCTGACACACCGGTGTCAATGTGTTCTTTTTTCCATTTCCAGGAGTGTATAATGATATCCAACTCACGCTGGAAGGTTTACTTTGAGAGAGGGACTCTAGCCGTACAGCACGAAGAGCAGCCATGTTTTCCTTCTTTGGATGAACTGAAGAGCAATGAATAACAGAACTAGTGGTGGTGGTTTCCTAAATATATTAATGTGAACTTTACGGTCCTGTAATGTAATTTCTAAATCCAAAAATGGGAGAATCATATCGTACACTGAATCTTGGGGTGCATTTTCTTGAGGTCGTGTTGAAACAGTTGCAGCTGGGCGTCGATCCTGTTATGCAAAAGTTTGATGCCATAAATGTATCTTTTGTAGCATACTACTCTTTGAAGGTGTTCTGGGTGGATCTAAGAAAATTGATGTTCAGTGTGAATTATGTAAATATGGAGCTATTATACTGGCAATGGGTTCCTATTGAATCGCATCCAGTGCAGCGAGTGTCCTTCCACCTACATGGGCCAAACTTACCGTTCCTTTAGCATACGGTTCAGAGAGCATCTGAACCTTAGCAATTCTAAATAAGCACTCACTAACCACGGGAAGGGTCATTCCATTTCAAATATAAACACGAATTGCAGCATTCTACATATTCAATATAAGAGCCCTGTTTGGAACACTTTAGAAGAAATAGAAATTATCTTCTGGATTAACCGTGATCCGTAGGGCATTTTGAATGAGCAAACTGCGCCTAAGCACGCAGTCCTGCTGAGTAACTTTTCTTTTTTGAAGCAGCAGCCAGATTCATTTCCTTCTTTTGGTTTTGTGATTATTGTACGTCGTACATGTATACTCTGTAAGTGGGTGAGTGTTTTCCACCATTACTTTGGAGGCCCTTAACAGGCTTAGCGACTGTACGGCATTGCCTGCCACCTATAGTGAGGTCTGCGAGTTCCACCCAGTTTATTTCACATGGCGGTAAATGTCCTCTTTTACTAGAGGTTTGTATATTTTTCATTTTTTATCGTATGACTACGGGGCATTATTGTGTGCCATTATCTGTGTCCTCACTAATTTAAATTTACCTGTCTTTCATTATGTCAAATGTGTCTCAGGTCTTATTTTTTGTAACCCTCGTTTAATCGTCGGCTTTTAGTTAGCAGATTTTAAATTGATCCCACTTTTAATGACTCCATTTAGTGCCATTGCTGCTAGTTATTAATTGGCATAGTAGTTTTTGCCTGTGTGGACTGTAAGGGTTTGCTACCTTCCATTGCATCTAGTACCGGAATGTTTTTTAATAGGAGTGCAACATGTGTATTCTCTTTTAACTCATGACAGTGGTGCGTTCTTCGACGTCGCCATATATACACTCCTGGAAATTGAGATAAGAACACCGTGAATTCATTGTCCCAGGAAGGGGAAACTTTATTGACACGTTCCTGGGGTCAGATACATCACATGATCACACTGACAGAACCACAGGCACATAGACACAGGCAACAGAGCATGCACAATGTCAGCACTAGTACAGTGTATATCCACCTTTCGCAGCAATGCAGGCTGCTATTCTCCCATGGAGACGATCGTAGAGATGCTGGATGTAGTCCTGTGGAACGGCTTGCCATGCCATTTCCACCTGGCGCCTCAGTTGGACCAGCGTTCGTGCTGGACGTGCAGACCGCGTGAGACGACGCTTCATCCAGTCCCAAACATGCTCAATGGGGGACAGATCCGGAGATCTTGCTGGCCAGGGTAGTTGACTTACACCTTCTAGAGCACGTTGGGTGGCACGGGATACATGCGGACGTGCATTGTCCTGTTGGAACAGCAAGTTCCCTTGCCGGTCTAGGAATGGTAGAACGATGGGTTCGATGACGGTTTGGATGTACCGTGCACTATTCAGTGTCCCCTCGACGATCACCAGTGGTGTACGGCCAGTGTAGGAGATCGCTCCCCACACCATGATGCCGGGTGTTGGCCCTGTGTGCCTCGGTCGTATGCAGTCATGATTGTGGCGCTCACCTGCACGGCGCCAAACACGCATACGACTATCATTGGCACCAAGGCAGAAGCGACTCTCATCACTGAAGACGACACGTCTCCATTCGTCGCTCCATTCACGCCTGTCGCTACACCACTGGAGGCGACCTGCACGATGTTGGGGCGTGAGCGGAAGACGGCCTAACGGTGTACGGGACCGTAGCCCAGCTTCATGGAGACGGTTGCGAATGGTCCTCGCCGATACCCCAGGAGCAACAGTGTCCCTAATTTGCTGGGAAGTGGTGGTGCGGTCCCCTACGGCACTGCGTAGGATCCTACGGTCTTGGGGTGCATCCGTGCGTCGCTGCGGTCCAGCCCCAGGTCGACGGGCACGTGCACCTTCCGCCGACCACTGGCGACAACATCGATGTACTGTGGAGACCTCACGCCCCACGTGTTGAGCAATTCGGCGGTACGTCCACCCGGCCTCCCGCATGCCCACTATACGCCCTCGCTCAAAGTCCGTCAACTGCACATACGGTTCACGTCCACGCTGTCGCGGCATGCTACCAGTGTTAAAGACTGCGATGGAGCTCCGTATGCCACGGCAAACTGGCTGACACTGACGGCGGCGGTGCACAAATGCTGCGCAGCTAGAGCATTCGACGGCCAACCCCGCGGTTCCTGGTGTGTCCGCTGTGCCGTGCGTGTGATCATTGCTTGTACAGCCCTCTCGCAGTGTCCGGAGCAAGTATGGTGGGTCTGACACACCGGTGTCAATGTGTTCTTTTTTCCATTTCCAGGAGTGTATATCCCCACTAAATTAAAAACTTGCGTGCCACTCGTGGAAAGAGAGACAATTTCATCGAGTTTTACTGTTCATACGCAAATTTTATGTCGCCGGCTTCAAGTTAGTTTCACTACATTTCTGTATTGCCCCTGTTCACTATGTTTTTTTACCACTCATAATGCACTTTTAACGTTTTTCATGTAACTTTCTGTGTAATGTTTTTATCATATTGAATGTAAATCACTGATTAAGATTGTACACGGCCTGGCAAATGGCCCCGCGTTCTTCTTGCCGCCGACAAATGGCAGTACTACTGCCACTATGGTTTACCAGTTTGTTTCCCCCTTCGTCTACGCTACTCCGTGTTCCACGCTCGCTGGTGATACACCGCGTCCTTTACTCGTCCTCTGTGGCGCTCTGAGTGACAACACAAAATATAAGTGTCCTGGTGTTCATTGCATATTTCCTTACTCAGGATGTGGTGTCATTTTGTCACTGACTTAGCTTTTACTGCACCTATCCCGACCGTTGTTTCCTAAAATTGTTATATGGAACTTTTTTTTTGCTTTTTTATGTGTACTACTACTTGTAAAAAACCATTGTTAGCACCGATCTCTTTTTGATTTACAGTATAAAACCTGATGTTGGACAAATAAGAGCCGGAAAACGGTCGTGCTTTAAATTAAAACAACCTTACAACTGTAGCGGTATCTTCAACCTCTAATATACACACACCAAAAAAAGTTTTGCATCTCCGAGCTTCCCAGAACTCCTGAAGATAGACGTTAACTGTGGATGTTCTATCACAGACACAGTCTGTTTGACTGTTCAGAGACGTCACTAAACCCGCCCAAAGGTGTAAACAATCATGCATGGGCAGCACCTATTAGGCGGAGGGGGTCCGACAGCCGATCAGTTCCAGTCATTCCACAAGGAAGGAGGTACACGGCTAGTGTTGTCTGTAGTTCAACCATGCCTAGACGGTCAATAACGCGGTTAGATCGCGTCCGCATTTTTACTTTATGCCAGGAAGGGCTCTCAACAAGGGAAGTGTCCAGGCGTCTCGGAGTGAACCAAAGCGATGTTGTTCGGACATGGAGAAGATACAGGGAGACAGGACTCGGCAACTTGGTCAGGCTGAACGGCTTACAGACACTGTCCAGCGAGTGCAGTAAGTTGCAGGTTCCCTGCTGTTTTGGAATGGCATTACTTGGGGCTGACGTACGCCGCTGGTGGTCATGGAAGGGCCGTAACTGCTGTACGATTCGTTAGTGCCATCCTCCTACCGATAGTGTAACCATATCGGCAGCATATTGGCGAGGCTTTCGTCTCAATGGACAACAATTCGGGCCCCCACGGTGTACATCTTGTGAATTACTTCCTTCAGGATAACGATATCGCTCGACTAGAGTGTCCAGCATATTCTCCTGACATGAAATCTATCGAACACGCCTAGGATGGACTGAAATGGGGTTTATGGACGACGTGACCCACCAGCCACTCTAAGGGATCTACGCCGAATCGCCGTTGAGGAGTGGGACAATCTGGACCAACAGTGCCTCGATAAACTAATATGCCACGACGAATACAGGCATGCACCAATGCAACAAGACGAGGTACTGGGTTTCCGGAAATCTGGACCACCACCTCTGAAGGTCATGGTGGTACAACATGCAATATGTGGTTTTCGTGAGGAATAAAAAGGGTGGAAATGATGTTTATGTTGATCACTATTCCAATTTTCTGTACAGGTTCCGGAACTCTCGGAACCGAGATGATACAAAACTTTTTTTGATGTGTGTACATCTATATGAGTACACTGCACTCAAGTTTTCAATAAAGGGTTCACAGAACCACTTGCAGATCAATGGTTGATCCTTACATTCTCGAACAGCACGTGGGCAAAGTGAATACTTCAATATCTCCGTGCCAATTTTGTTTCCTCATACTATATTACATCGGTCTTATTATGTAGCTGGGAACCGACTGAATAATTTATCATTTGTAGAGAAAGTTTGTGTTTGAAGCATGGTCTAGGTTACGTCGCAATCAAAAAATCTTTGTTGTAATAATTGCCACCCCAACAAATCAATCATTTCCAAGAAACTCCCTCCTCTATTTCACGAATATACAAAACTAGAGGCCATTATCTAAACTTTTTGATGTTCTCCGTCAATCCTATCTGGTAAGAAATACTCCGGAAGAGGAAGGACAAGCTGCTACGGTCGCAGGATCGAATCCTGCCTCGCGCATGGGTGTGTGTGTGATGTCCTTAGTTTAGTTAGGTTTAAGTAGTTCTAAGTCTAGGGGACTGATGACCTCAGATGTTAAGTCCCATACTGCTTAGCGCCATTTGAACCATTCGAATAATAATTACTTCTTTTATGCAGATGACGAAGAAATTGAAGAAATGTATGATGAAATAAAAGAAATTATTCAGATAGTGAAGGGAGACGAAAATGTAATAGTCATGGGTGACTGGAATTCGGTAGTAGGAAAAGGGAGAGAAGGAAACGTAGTAGGTGAATATGGATTGGGGGTAAGAAATGAAAGAGGAAGCCGCCTGTTGGAATTTTGCACAGAGAACAACTTAATCATAGCTAACACTTGGTTCAAGAATCATAAAAGAAGGTTGTATACAGGGAAGAAGCCTGGAGATACTGACAGGTTTCAGATAGATTATATAATGGTAAGACAGAGATTAAGGAACCAGGTTTTAATTTGTAAGACATTTCCAGGGGCAGATGTGGACTCTGACAACAATCTATTGGTTATGAACTGTAGATTAAAACTGAAGAAACTGCAAAAAGGTGGGAATTTAAGGAGATGGGACCTAGATAAACTGACTAACCCAGAGCTTGTACAGAGTTTCAGGGAGAGCATAAGTGAACAATTGACAAGAACTTCACTATCTGAATAATTTCTTTTATTTCATCATACATTTCTTCAATTTCTTCGTCATCTGCATAAAAGAAGTAATTATTATTCAAATGGTTCAAATGGCGCTAAGCACTATGGGACTTATTGTAATTGTAAACTGTCGAAGCTGCATTGGTAAAGTACTGGAACTTCAAGCGCTGATAGAAAGCACCGAAGCCGAAATCGTTATAGGTACAGAAAGCTGGTTGAAGCCAGAGATAAATTCTGCCGAAATTTTTACAAAGGTACAGACGGTGTTTAGGAAGGATAGATTGCATGCAACCGGTGGTGAAGTGTTCGTCGCTGTTAGTAATAATTTATCCTGCAGTGAAATAGAAGTGGATAGTTCCTGTGAATTATTATGGGTGGAGGTTACACTCATCAACCGAGCTAGGTTAATAATTGGCTCCTTTTACCGACCTCCCGACTCAGCAGCATTAGTGGCAGAACAACTGAGAGAAAATTTGGAATACATTTCACATAAATTTTCTCAGCATGTTATAGTCTTAGATGGAGATTTCAATTTACCAGATATAGACTGGGACACTCAGATGTTTAGGACGGGTGGTAGGGACAGAGCATCGAGTGACAGTATATTGAGTGCACTATCCGAAAATTACCTCGAGCAATTAAACAGAGAACCGACTCGTGGAGATAACATCTTGGACCTACTGATAACAAACAGACCCACAACTTTTCGACTCTGTATGTACAGAACAGGGAATCAGTGATCATAAGGCCGTTGCAGCATCCCTGAATATGGAAGTTAGTAGGAATATAAAAAAAGGGAGAAAGGTTTATCTGTTTAGCAAGAGTAATAGAAGGCTGATTTCAGACTACCTAACAGATCAAAACGAAAATTTCTGTTCCGACACTGACAATGTTGAGTGTTTATGGAAAAAGTTCAAGGCAATCGTAAAATGCGTTTTAGACAGGTACGTGCCGAGTAAAACTGTGAGGGACGGGAAAAACCCACCGTGGTACAACAACAAAGTTAGGAAACTACTGCAAAAGCAAAGAGAGCTCCACTCCAAGTTTAAACGCAGCCAAAACCTCTCAGACAAACAGAAGCTAAACGATGTCAAAGTTAGCGTAAGGAGGGCTATGCGTGAAGCGTTCATTGAATTCGAAAGTAAAATTCTATGTACCGACTTGACAGAAAATCCTAGGAAGTTCTGGTCTTACGTTAAATCAGTAAGTGTCTCGAAACAGCATATCCAGACACTCCGGGATGATGATGGCATTGAAACAGAGGATGACACGCGTAAAGCTGAAATACTAAACACCTTTTTCCAAAGCTGATTCACAGAGGAAGACCGCACTGCAGTTCCTTCTCTAAATCCTCGCACAAACGAAAAAATGGCTGACATCGAAATAAGTGTCCAAGGAATAGAAAAGCAACTGGAATCACTCAACAGAGGAAAGTCCACTGGACCTGACGGGATACCAATTCGATTCTACACAGAGTACGCGAAAGAACTTGCCTCCCTTCTAACAGCCGTGTACCGCAAGTCTCTAGAGGAACGGAAGGTTCCAAATGATTGGAAAAGAGCACAGGTAGTCCCAGTCTTCAAGAAGGGTCGTCGAGCAGATGCGCAAAACTATAGACCTATATCTCTGACGTCGATCTGTTGTAGAATTTTAGAACATGTTTTTTGCTCGAGTATCATGTCGTTTTTGGAAACCCAGAATCTACTAGGTAGGAAACAACATGGATTCCGGAAACAGCGATCGTGTGAGACCCAACTCGCTTTATTTGTTCATGAGACCCAGAAAATATTAGATACAGGCTCCCAGGTAGATGCTATTTCTCTTGACTTCCGGAAGGCGTTCGATACAGTTCCGCACTGTCGCCTGATAAACAAAGTAAGAGCCTACGGAATATCAGACCAGCTGTGTGGCTGGATTGAAGAGTTTTTAGCAAACAGAACACAGCATGTTGTTATCAATGGAGAGACGTCTACAGACGTTAAAGTATCCTCTGGCGTGCCACAGGGGAGTGTTATGGGACCATTGCTTTTCACAATATCTATAAATGACCTAGTAGATAGTGTCGGAAGTCCCATGCGGCTTTTCGCGGATGATGCTGTAGTATACAGAGAACTTGCAGCATTAGAAAATTGTAGCGAAATGCAGGAAGATCTGCAGCGGATAGGCACTTGGTGCAGGGAGTGGCAACTGGCAACATAGACAAATATAATGTATTGCGAATACATAGAGAGAAGGATCCTTTATTGTATGATTATATGATAGCGGAACAAACACTGGTAGCAGTTACTTCTGTAAAATATCTGGGAGTATGCGTGCGGAACGATTTGAAGTGGAACGATCATATAAAATTAATTGTTGGTAAGGCGGGTACCAGGTTGAGATTCATTGGGAGAGTCCTTAGAAAATGTAGTCCATCAACAAAGGAGGTGGCTTACAAAACACTCGTTCGACCTATACTTGAGTATTGCTCATCAGTGTGGGATCCGTACCAGATCGGGTTGACGGAGGAGATAGAGAAGATCCAAAGAAGAGCGGCGCGTTTCGTCAGAGGGTTATTTGGTAACTGTGATAGCGTTACGGAGATGTTTAACAAACTCAAGTGGCAGACTCTGCAAGAGAGGTACTCTGCATCGCGGTGTAGCTTGCTCGCCAGTTTTCGAGAGGGTGCGTTTCTGGATGAGGTATCGAATATATTGCTTCCCCCTACTTATACCTCCCGAGGAGATCACGAATGTAAAATTAGAGAGATTAGAGCGCGCACGGAGGCTTTCAGACAGTCGTTCTTCCCGCGAACCACACGCGACTGGAACAGGAAAGGGAGGTAATGACAGTGGCACGTAAAGTGCCCTCCGCCACACACCGTTGGGTGGCTTGCGGAGTATAAATGTAGATGTAGATGTAGATGAAAGAAAGACAGTACAAGAAGAATGGGTAGCTTTGAGGGGTGAAGTAGTGAAGCAGCTGAGGATCAAGTAGGTAAAAAGACGAGGGCTAGCAGAATTCCTTGGGTGACAGAAGAAATATTTAATATAATTGACGAATGGAGAAAATACAAAAATGCAGTAAATGAAGCAGGCAAAAAGGAATACAAACGTCTCAAAAATGAGATCGACAGGAAGTGCAAAATGGCTAAGCAGGCATGGCTAGAGGACAAATGTAAGGATGTAGAGGCTTATCTCACTAGAGGTAAGATAGATACTGCCTACAGGAAAATTAAAGAGACCTTTGGAGAAAAAAGAACGACTTGTATAAATATCAAGAGCTCAGATGGAAACCCAGTTCTAAGCAAAGAAGGGAAAGCAGAAAGGTGGAAGGACTATATAGAGGGTCTATACAAGGGCGATGTACTTGAGGACAATATTATGGAAATGTAAGAGGATGTAGTTGAAGATGAAATGGGAGATATGATACTGCGTGAAGAGTTTGACGGAGCGCTGAAAGACCTGAGTCGAAACAAGGCCCCGGGAGTAGACAACATTCCATTAGAACTACTGACAGCCTTGGGAGAGCCAGTCATGACAAAACTCTACCATCTGGTGAGCAAAATGTATGAGACAGGCAAAAAACCCTCAGACTTCAAGAAGAATATAATAATTCTAATCCCAAAGAAAGCAGGTGTTGACAGATGTGAAAATTACCGAACTATCAGTATAATAAGTCACGGCTGCAAAATACTAACGCGAATTCTTTACAGACGAATGGAAAAACTGGTAGAAGCCGACCTTGGGGAAGATCAGTTTGGATTCCGTAGAAATATCGGAACACGTGAGGCAATACTGACCCTACGACTTCTTTTAGAAGCTAAATTACGAAAAGGCAAACCTATATTTCTAGCATTTGTAGACTTAGAGAAAGTTTTTGACAATGTTGACTGGAATACTCTCTTTCAAATTCTGAAGGTGGCAGGGGTAAAATACAGGGAGCGAAAGGCTATTTACAATTTGTACAGAAACCAAATGGCAGTTATAAAAGTCGAGGAGCATGAAAGGGAGGCAGTGGTTGGGAAGGGAGTGAGACAGGGTTGTAGCCTCTCCCCGATGTTGTCCAATCTGTATATTGAGCAAGCAGTAAAGGAAACAAAAGAAAGATTCGGAGTAGGTATTAAAATCCATGGAGAAGAAATAAAAACTTTAAGGTTCGCCGATGACATTGTAATTCTGTCAGAGACAGCAAAGGACTTGGAAGAGCAGTTGAACGGAATGGACAGTGTCTTGAAAGAAGGATATAAGATGAACATCAACAAAAGCAAAACGAAGATAATGGAATGTAGTCGAATTAAGTCGGGTGATGCTGAGGGAATTAGATTAGGAAATGAGACACTTAAAGTAGTAAAGGAGTTTTGTTATTTGGGGAGCAAAATAACTGATAATGGTCGAAGTAGAGAGGATATAAAATGTAGACTGGCAATGGCAAGGAAAGCGTTTCTGAAGAAGAGAAATATGTTACATCGAGTATAGATTTAAATGTCAGGAAGTCATTTCTGAAAGTATTTGTATGGAGTGTAGCCATGTATGGAAGTGAAACGTGGACGATAAATAACTTAGACAAGAAGAGAATAGAAGCTTTCGAAATGTGGTGCTACAGAAGAATGCTGAAGATTAGGTGGGTTGATCACATAACTAACGACGAGGTATTGACTAGAATTGGGGAGAAGAGGAGCTTGTGGCACAACGTGACTAGAATAAGGGATCGGTTGGTAGGACATGTTCTTAGACATCGAGGGATCACCAATTTAATATTGGAGGGCAGCGTGGAGGGTAAAAATCGCAGAGGGAGACCAAGAGATGAATACACTAAGCAGATTCAGAAGGATGTAGGCTGCAGTATGTACTGGGTGATGAAGTAGCTTGCACAGGATAGAGTAGCGTGGAGAGCTGCATCAGACCAGTCTCAGGACTGAAGACCACAACAACAACAACTTTTATGTAAAGTGTGTTTGCATTTATGAGTGATTCTTTTAGCTAAAAGTTACTAACTTTGTTCTGCGAGTCTTATGTTACAGATCGATGTGCCAGGATTATGTATACACTGTGAGCAGGACGATTGATAGCTTGTCACGTCGTGTCGTTTGAGTATTACGTTCTTATAAAGTCGAAGATATATATTTTTTTCTGTAAAGTCCGAATTAATACTTATTACCACTTTTTACATGGAAATCAGTGTTCGATTTGATTTGATTTTGGCAAGGAAACTAAAACAGCTTTGGCCCAACTCGCCACTGCACGCACCGAAACCGAGTTTATTGTGCGATATCTCTCCCTGTATATCTAGTAAAGCCACTCAATGCCCTTAAATAGTGCAAGGAGTCCTTTTACCAGTTTTTTGTTAGACACAATTTCTTCAGGTCTATTTGTCCCGAAGATTCCTTATCTTTTGCTCTTCAGTACCGCGCATTCGAAGATTAGGTGTGATGCAGTTTCTTCATCCTCTTCACAGATCCTACATTCAGGGTCTTCTTCCGTTTACCCATTGCGTGTAGGTGTTTTTAGAAATTCCCATGGCCGGTCATCCGCCCAGTCATGAGTTTAATCTCTTTCCTGTTATCCTCATCACAGATCCTACATTCAGGGTCTTCGTCCGTTTACCCATTGTGTGTAGGTGTTTTTAGAAATTCCCATGGCCGGTCATCCGTCCAGTCATGAGTTTAATCTCTTTCCTGTTCAATCCCAGGATTACAGAGCTTTTTTTAATACACGTCTTAGGCATCATTACCTTACCATGTTTTTGTTTAAAGACCTTGGCCCATTAATCTACGTGCTGTTACCTAAGCCAGTTCCGTAGTTCTAGTTTGATCATAGCCTTGGTGATTGTCAGGAAAGGTTCCGGTCCAATAAATGGAGTCGTTGCCCCCATCCTGCCCAGTCTGTCGGCTTGTTCAATGACAGAGATCCCTGAGTGCCCAGGGACCCACACTAGGTTCAGCCTATTGCTTCCCCCTAGCTCCACCAGAGTCCTGTGGCATTCTGCAACGATCTTAGCTCTCGTTGCAGGAGCTGCCAGTGATTTCAGGGCTGCCTGGCTGTCTGAATAAATGTAGATACAACGGTCCTTGTAGCACTTACGCATGTTCTTCTCCATACATGCCCTGACTGCAGTAATTTCAGCTTGGAATAACGAGGCCAGTTTTCCTAGAGATATGATGCCCTCCAGTCTTGGCTGGACCCCGTACACCCCTGCCCCAAGGCCTTGGTTTGATTTCGACCCATCGGTGAACCAAACGTACGGTGTCGAACTGTTTTTATCCCACTGCTCCCTGGTTCCAATTATTACATTGTAAGGCTTGTTTAAGTAGTTGGTAGTTATTATATAGTTGACCGGCATTTCCCCAGCCATTCTTATATTTACCTCCCTCACTATCTTAGTGTGTGATTCTGGATATCCCAGTGAGATACAGTTTTTATCAATTTTAAGTCTGTATGCTCCAGCTGCTGCCTCCATCTTGACCCACAGGTGTAGTGGACGCCGTGTCCAGCATGGTTTTCATCCCAGCGGTTGGTGTGCTGCTAATTCCGCCTGTTATGGCCAAGCAGGCCAGTCTCTGCACCTTAGCAAGCTCCTTGTCTGCAACAAGCTGTTCTACCTTCTTCCACCACACTACAGCCCCACAGGAAATCCTGTGTCTAACCACCATGGTTTATATCCGGTGCATACCTCTGGGGCTTAGGCCCCGTTTTTTACCACAAGCCCTTCTAGTACTCACTAGAGTACCTTTCGCCCTGGAGCAGATGCTCTTAATGTGAGGGTTCGACGGTAGTTTCTCATCTAAGGCTACCCCTAGATATTTCACTATCCCCTTCACAGGTAGAGTTTCATTGAAGAGCTTTTTAGATTACAACTTGAGTGTTGGATATGCGTCTTCGTGAATGGCACCATAACAGTTTTCTTAGGGTTAACCCTTAGATCCTGTTTAATGCACCAGTCTTGCACAATGTCCAATGCACCTTGTGTCATATTTCTGTGTCCGTAAATTTGCCAAGTATCACTATGACAAGGTCATCTGCACATCACTGGCAAAAACATTGTCTGGAATTTAGTTCCTCAATGAGTTCGCTCACCACTAGATTCCACATTAAAGAGGACTGAATGCCTCCTTGTGGGCAACTTCTAGTGGTGCGAATTACCATCTTTTCATTCATCATGGTAGCCTCTATCTTCCTTCCACTAAGCATGGCCCTGGTCCACCTACAAATAATGGTCTCTAGGTCATGCACCTCTGCTGCCCTTCCCGTTGAATCGATGGTCGTGTTACTGAAGGCCCCCTTGGTGTCCAGGGATGTGCAGAGGGCTATTTCTTGTAAGTGAAGTGTTTTCTCCACCCTCCCAACGATTTGATGAAGAGCTGTCTCACATGATTTACCTGGTTGATATGGGTGTTGGTTTGAATGTAGAGGGGCCCTAATTGGCCTCCTCTTCCCAACATATACATTAACCAGTTTTTCCAATGTTTTGAGAATGAATGAGGACAGACTGATTGGTCTCATATCCTTGGCCTTGGTATGTTCAATTCTCTCTGGCTTTGGAATGAAGACAACCTTCACAGCCCTCCAAGCATTGGGAATGATTCCTACTGCTAGGCTAACCCTCAATAACCTGCTTAGGACTCTTATGAGATTCTCTCCTGCCTGTTGAAGGAGATCTGGATAGATTCCGTCTTGGCCAGGTGAGTTGAATGGTTGGAATGTTCCCACTGCCCATTGGATTTTATTGAAGTCCACACACTGCTTGGCTGATTCCCAGTTCTATCTTTGAGTGCCTGAGAACCACCGTCTCTCTGGGATCAGATTCTGGTCTGTGTTGTCTGGCAGAGCATATTAAGGAAAGTGAGTTATGAGGAGCCGTTCCAACGTCTCATGTGCTGTCTTTGTATATTCCCCGTCCTCCTTCTTCAACATACCTCCTGGATTGGTTGGTACTCTAGTGCGGATTCTGTGAAGTCTGGCTTGAGCAGCTGTACTCTCCACTTTCTGGCAGAATGCCTTCCATGATGCCTCCTTTGCTTGTCTAATTGCAAGTTTGTAGTTGACAAGGGCCTCACGATATTTTGCCCATTGTCCTTTACATCTCGCAAGATTAAACAGTCTTTGTACCTGTTTTCTTTGCGTTTCCATGTTACTATTCCACAAAGGCACACTCCTATTCGTGCACTCCTTGGTGATTGTGCAGTTGTCCTCATATGAGGTCACTATGGCAGAGGCAAGAGCCTTTGCTACGTCCTCAAACTCCACTGGATTCCTTATAGAGGTTTTAATTTCCGATAAGCTTAATTCAAAGTCCCTCCCATATGTCTCCCAGTCTGTTTTCCTGGGATTCCTATAGGTCATGGTCCGTCTGATACCCATTTCAACCTTCTGTGTAATGTACATTTGGTCCAATGAGGATGGCTCTAACACCACATGCCATTGTTTGATACAGCTGCCCATCATCATTGAACTGAAGGTTGTGTCAATTACTTCTTCCCTTCTGCTATTCCTGAATGTAGATTCATTGCCCCTATTCAGGACCTCCAAGTTGTTAGCTAAGAGAAACTCAAGAAGGTACTCACCTCTAGTGTTGGTGTCCTTGCTGCCCCACACTAGGTTGTGGGCATTGGTGTCACATCCAACCAACAGTTGGTCAAGTTGCTGATGACAAGCTTTTATCAGTCTCCTCATCTCCAAAGGAGGAGGAGAGCTGTCTTTGTAAGGAAGGTATGCTGAGGCCAAAAGAATTTCCCTCACGATACCTTCCTCACATTGCTGCATTCTGATGGTCACTAGGTCCCTGGAACAGAAATCCATCATTGGCATGAAATGAATTCCATTTATTACACAGATGCATGTTCTACAGTTTCTTAGATTTCTAGCATAAGTCAGCTTACCTCTAGTGCCACTGAGGCTCGACATGCCCACTTCATATAAGTAAGATTCTTGTATCAGGGCTGTGTCCACTTGCTGTCTTCCCAATCAGCAGATCTGGGCGGAAGAGGCCCCTTTACTGTGCTGCATCTTGCTGCCATCATTGCCTCTGAGGTCTTTGGTAACCCTGACAGTGACCTGCGAGAACCCTACAAACGATTTCAGGTCTTGCTCTCACATTGCCTTCAGGATTCGTCCTTCCGGTACAGCCTTCTGATTGGTTACCCACCAGTCCTTTGTTGAGACTTTTGGGTTCTGGACCCCTATTTTTTCGAACAGTCTTAGAGGAGACATCCTTAAGGATCTTCGGTTACCATATTGATACCTTTGCAGTCTTAAGAGGCTTCGATGCTGTCTTGACCAGCAGCTTGGCATCCTCCCATGGGGATATCATGGGCACCTTGTCCTTAAGCCATTCCACCGTGTCCACACGCTCACAGACAAAAATGAGGGCACCACGATCTAGATAGACCTTCCTGAAGTTGGGTTGTGGACCAGTGTCCCCCCTCCCCCCCCCCCCCCCCAGTCTTTTCAAAGAGAGCTATCTGTACATGTTCCTTCTGCTGTGAGGTGATGGCTACCAGTGGATTGCCTTCCTGGATAACTGCCATCTTAAAAACGGAGACTGCACTACTATAGATCTGTTTCCCTATTTCTTGCCTCAGCTTTTTCTGGGGTCACTTATCCAGAGTGGAAAGAGTCTTAGATTCCTCCCTTATCCTCTTGCTGTCTGTCTTCGATGTTGTGTGGGTCTGCGTATCACCTTCAACTTGAGACAGTTTTTTCTTGGGTGTCAGAGACAGCAAAGGACTTAGAAGAGCAGTTGAACGGAATGGATAGTGTCTTGAAAGAAGGATATAAGATGAACATCAACAAAAGCAAAACGAGGATAATGGAATGTAGTCGAATTAAATCGGGTGATGCTGAGGGAATTAGATTAGGAAATGAGACACTTAAAGTAGTAAAGGAGTTTTGCTATTTGGGGAGCAAATTAACTGATAATGGTCGAAGTAGAGAGGATATAAAATGTAGACTGGCAATGGCAGGAAAGCGTTTCTGAAGAAGAGAAATTTGTTAACATCGAGTATAGATTTAAATGTCAGGAAGTCGTTTCTGAAAGTATTGGTATGGAGTGTAGCCATGTATGGAAGTGAAACATGGACGATAACTAGTTTGAACAAGAAGAGAATAGAAGCTTTCGAAATGTGGTGCTACAGAAGAATGCTGAAGATTAGATGGGTGGATCATATAACTAATGAGGAGGTATTGAATAGGACTGGGGAGAAGAGAAGTTTGTGGCACAACTTGACTAGAAGAAGGGACCGGTTGGTAGGACATGTTCTGAGGAATCAAGGGATCACCAATTTAGTATTGGAGGGCAGCGTGGAGGGTAAAAATCGCAGAGGGAGACCAAGAGATGAATACACTAAACAGATACAAAAGGATGTAGGTTGCAGTAAGTACTGGACGATGAAGAAGCTTGCACAGGATAGGGTAACGTGGAGAACTGCATCGAACCAGTCTGAGGACTGAAGACCACAACAACAACAACAAGCATCACTTGTTCACGACAAAAGTTTGCTTGTTGCACTACAAATTGAAAGCACAACGGACCTTTAATTTAAGTATTTCCACATTTAAACTGTCTGTATAACTTACTAAAATATATTGAAACTACTGAAATACATAATATACTGCGGTGACAAAAATCAAGGGATAGTGCTATGCGCCGGCCGTTGTGGCCGAGCGGTTCTAAGCGCTTCAGTCCGGAACCAAGCTGCTGCTACGGTCGCAGGTTGTAATCTTGCTTCGGGCATGGACGTGTGTGATGTCCTTGGGTTAGTTAGGTTTAAGTAGTTCTAAGTCTAGGTGACTGATGACCTCAGATGTTTTTTAAGTCCCATAGTGCTCAGGGCTATTTGAACCATTTGACAGTGCTATGCACATATGAGATGGCGGTAGTATCACGTGCACAAGATATGAAAGGGCAGTGCATTGGCAGAGGTGTCATTTGTACTCAGGTGATTCATGTGGAAAGGTTTCCATCGTGATTATGGCCGCACGACGGGAATTAATATACTTTGATCACGGAATGGTCGTTGGAGCTAGACGCATGGAACATTCCGTTTCGCAAATCGTTAGGGAATTCAATATTCTGGGATTCACAGTGTCAAAAGTTTGCCAAGAATACCAAATTTCAGGTGCTACCTCTCACTGTGGACAATGCAGTGGCCGAAGGCCTTCACTTAACGACCGAGAGGAGCGGCGTCTGCATAGAGTTGTCAGTGCTAACAGACAAGGAATATTGCGTGAAATAGCCGCCGAAATCAATGTGGATCGTTCGACGAACGCATCAGTTAGGGCACTGTGGCGTAATTTGGGGTTAGTGGGCTATGGCAGCAGACGACCGACGCTAGTGCCTTTGCTAACAACACGACATCTCGCCCGCGACGCTTCTCCTGGGCTCGTGACCATATCGGTTGGACCACAGGTGACTAGAAAACAATGGCCTAGTCAGATAAGTAGTGATTTCAGCTGGTAAGAGCTGACGTTAAGGTTCGAGTGTGGCACAAACCCGATGAAGCGTCTCCATAATGGTGTGGCGTGTGTTTTCTTGGAGCAGACTGTTTCCTCTGGTCCAACTGAACCTATCATTGACTGGAAATGGTTATGTTTGACTAGTTGGAGACCACTGCAGCCATTCGTGAATTCCATGTTCCCAAACAGCGATGGTATTTTTACGGATGTCAGTGCACCATGTCACTGGGTCACAGTTGCTCCCGATTGGTTTGAAGAACATTTTGGATAATTCGATTGTCCGACATTAATCCCGTCGAACATTTATGGGACATAATCGAGAGGCCAGTTCGTGAACGAGATCCTACACTGGCAACGCTTTCGAAGTTATGGATAACCATAGAGGCAGCATGGCTCAATATTTCTGCAAGGGAATTCCAACGATTTGTTGTGTCCATGCCAGGTCGAGTTGCTGCACTACACCGGGTAATAGGTAGTTCTGTACGATATTAGGAGGTATCCATTGGCTTTTGTCACTTCAGAGTAGGTTAGTAGACGAGAGTTGTACATCACAATACACAAAAAATGGTTATCCAACATTGCACAACAGACATGCGCGCTACTTACAGCTTAAAGTACACTTGTCGACAAGATTTAATAAAGTAAACAATGAGACTGACATATATAAATTCACCAAAAAACTCGCCTAAAAGCCGATACCATAGTCAGCCAAACATTAAAATGACCTCTACGCTGGGTTATTAACTTTATCTTGCAGTTTAAAAGATTCGTCACCTTCAGCTGTCACACAGTGAAAAGTGCATGACACTTCAATAAAGTAGACCACTGAACAGTCGTAATACACATTCCTACTGTTAAGAAACGAAAGACGCTATGCTTTCAGCAACCCACTTCTAAAGTCAGCCAGTTATTATAGCGACTCCATGCTATGTTTTACATTATCTTGCAGTATAAAACGTTTCTCAACTTCTACTCATAATGCTAACTTATGATATTGGACAGTGGATACTACAACGCTAAGCAGGCAAGGCAGTGACATTTGACACAAACAAACAGGTATTCAGAATTGAATAGTATTCTAACACCAAAAGCTGGCAGTGCACGTGCCGTAGCTTCACATTGGACGTCAGCTACTTCGGTGTCAGCTAGTGGGGTGAGAGCTACTAGGGGTATCATGAGCTACTAAGGGTATCATCTGCTGGAGGTGTCATTTTCTGGGTTGTCAGGTGCAGATTTATTTCATACATCGTCGTGTTACAGGAAAATGTAGATACTGAACTGGGAATGTAATAGACTGAAATTTCATTCCCACACACCATTAATATGGAATGGAACGCAATGGCTTGGAATGAATCGGTTGGTTGGTTGGTTTAAAGGTGGGAGAAGGGACCAAACTACGAGGTCATCGGCCCCTTGTTCCTAATAAATGCCACAAGTGTGAGAATAAAACGGACGAAACATATAACACAAAACGGAAAGAAAGGAAAAGCCACAAGAACGAAGGGAGGGCTACGAACACTAAAAGCAACAAAAGAGGACAAGAAAACAACAGAGAGACGCTATAAGTAAACGAGAGTAAAACATGAAAGCAGATTACAGTGGCTGGCCAACCAAGAGAATAAAAAGGGAAAGCCAGCGACTCTGCAACATATTAAAACCTCCACCCTAAGAGCACTAGGGAGGACACAGAGGGACGAAGGGTTATGCACTAAAACCTACATAGAACTTACAACCCACTCTTACGGATAAAATGTAAAAATAAATCTGCTGTGGAGGCATTGTCGCCCAACACCGAAGGCAGGGTGCTGGGAAAGTTAAAAGCCTGCCGCAGAGCGATTAAAAGTGGGCAGTCTAGCAAGAGATGGACGACTGTCATTTGGGAGCCACAGCGACACTGAGGTGGGTCCTCGCGATGGAGTAGGTAACCATGTGTTAGCCACATATGGCCAATGCCGAGCCGACAGAGGACAACTGATTCCCTACGAGAGGCCTGAATGGAAGACTTCCACACATTCATGGTCTCGTTAATGACACGCAGTTTCTTGTGCGTGCTGTTATGCCATTCCGCCTCCCAAAGCCGGAAAAATGGTTCAAATGGCTCTGAGCACTATGGGACTTAACTTCTGAGGTCATCAGTCCCCTAGAACTTAGAACTACTTAAACCTAACTAACCTAGGGACATCACACACATCCATGCCCGAGGCAGGATTCGAGCATGCGACCTTAGCGGTCGTGCAATTCCAGACTGTAGCGCCTAGAACCGCTCGGCCACCCCGGCCGGCTCAAAGCCGGAAAACCCTGCTGTGTAAGACAGAGCGCAGATCAGCTTCGGCGATGCCTATCTCCAGAAGTGGTTTCCGCGTCGCCTGTTTCGTCAGCCTGTCGGCAACTTAGTTGGCGGGTATTCCGATGTGTCCTGGGGTCCACACAAACACCACGGCGGTCTCGTACAGAGTGGAAAGGAACGGGTCTGAACGGAATGTATTTGGAATGGAAACGAACATAACAGAAGAGGTCAGAATGGAATGGAATATGTTCAAATGGATGGAACCGAGTAGTACAGAACAGGTTGTAACAGAAAAGAATGGTTCAGAATGGAACGGAGCGGATCAGAGCTGAACAGAACTGATCGTAATGGAATGGAATGGAAAGGATCAGATTGGATAAAATCGGAACAGCCCAGAATGGAATGGGTCAGAATGGAAATGGTCGGAACAGAGTGGAACAGGCCAGATCGGAGCGGAACAGAATGGGTCAGAAGGGAACCGAATGGAACGAATCAGAATGGAACTGATCGAAATTTCATTCAAAAGTGCTATGGAATGAAATGCATCGGTTAATAATTTAAAGGGTGATGCCAGCAAGCCAATACTTTTTCCTACAAACAAAATGCTTGGTCAGGTTCGGGATGTCATCTGCCCAGGTCAGTGACCGATCCTTGATGTCACAAGCCACACTCCCTTTACTATTACATCATCGTGATGTCATGTGTGGATCATTAACCTTAACTGCATGACATCATAATTCAGAATGTTAAAATCCATGAGATCACGGTGGGGTTGTTTTAATGACCAGTCAAATACTATACTTTGATTGGCTGTTTCGTTTTCATAGCCAGTGTAATGTCACTGTAACTTCATGGAATACTTTGTATTGGATTTTTTTAGCCACGTGCGTTTAGGAATGAAAATTTTATTGAGGCACTTAATTTTGAGAGATCACGATCATATTTTAGGGACCCAATTTGACGGATATGTGTGAACATGTGAAAAATGACATTGTGACACTTTATATATAATATCATTTTTTGTACTGTAGACGTGTTTTTGCGGTCAATTTATATGTTGAATTAGCATTGGGAAATACTATATTCATAAAGCACTTAGACACAACATACAGCTACTCACCTTTCATTTATAGTTGACTACCAGTACTCACCTTCCCCGTTCATCCCCCCCCCCCCTCCACCCAATAACCATTTAGATCTTCTACATCTACATCTACATTTATACTCCGCAAGCCACCCAACGGTGTGTGGCGGAGGGCACTTTACGTGCCACTGTCATTACCTCCCTTTCCTGTTCCAGTCGCGTATGGTTCGCGGGAAGAACGACTGCCGGAAAGCCTCCGTGCGCTCTCGAATCTCTCTAATTTTACATTCGTGATCTCCTCGGGAGGTATAAGTAGGGGGAAGCAATATATTCGAAACCTCATCCAGAAAAGCACCCTCTCGAAACCTGGATAGCAAGCTACGCCGCTTGCAGAGCGCCTCTCTTGCAGCAGCTGCCTCTTGGGTTTGCTAAACACCTCCTTAACGCTATCACGCTTACCAAATAACCCTGTGACGAAACGCGCCGCTCTTCTTTGGATCTTCTCTATCTCCTCCATCAACCCGACCTGGTACGGATCCCACACTGATGAGCAATACTCAAGTATAGGTCGAACGAGTGTTTTGTAAGCCACCTCCTTTGTTGATGGACTACATTTTCTAAGGACTCTCCCAATGAATCTCAACCTGGTACCCGCCTTACCAACAATTAATTTTATATGATCATTCCACTTCAAATCGTTCCGCACGCATACTCCCAGATATTTTACAGAAGTAACTGCTACCAGTGTTTGTTCCGCTATCATATAATCATACAATAAAGGATCCTTCTTTCTATCTTCAGATCGATTAGAGCTCTTTCATTTCATTTACATGTCAAATAAATAAAAAGTAACATAATTAAACGATATAATACACATATGACAAGTTACACATGAAATGAGGGATTATTGTTTCAAGTACAAATGAAACATTTCAGTTTAGTTTGCAACACACAGAGAGAGACACGATTAGCTAGAAAACGCAAATCAAGAAATTTGTAGATCTGCAAAGTATTGTGATACTATGTGAAAAACAGTAGTGTTAAATGGGAGAATACCACGAAAATTTGCAACCAGACGATACTTCCCGCTCTTAAGTGAATATGGAACACAAAATACCCAAAGTAAAATCAACATCTTTTATAACTGTTTTAGATCTATAAATGAGGCATTCTCTAAACATGTTTCCTTAATGACTACTGATCAGGAAACAAAACATGTCTATTGTCACAATATGCACCTTCATGCAGTTGTACAGGCGGATACCTGCAATAATCGATCAAGTATGATCTTACGTGTTACAGTGTGAGATGACTTAGCGTTGTGGAGCTACATGACTCTGGCAGAATGACGTGTAATCCTGCGGCTACCTAGCCGACGGATGACGATCGCGATCGTTAAACCATAGAATAGTTTAATGATTAAGAACAGAAACGTGTTTGGAAGTTTTGTCACCTATTTTGAGAGTGACACATATGCGGATGGACGCCGCATATCTTCAGTGCGCAACGGCGATCGTAGCATTGCCACGAGTCGCGGTTTTGTATCAATTCCGTTAGTCTGTCTCTCGGTTTGAAGAAGCGTGGTGCGCCACCGAGTAAACGCCGCGTGGTGAAAATGTAGCGTGACAACACGACAGAGCGGAAAAAGTCATTAGAATGTCAAAAATGTCGATCACTAAAATGTCACATCTCAAGACATTCATGCAAGCGGTGTTCTCTGTTATGTAATGGTGTAAGCGAGAAGTTGTTGTACACTGCGATGTAATATATGTAGTTATTAGTTGAAGAATTACTTCATATTCATATGTAGAGAGTTGAAAATATGTAAAGTTGCACAGATTTCAGCACAAGTATAACACAGTGGTAACGAAATATCATCAGACTGCGAGGGCACAGTCAGGAGAAATTTTTATTACAGGTCCAGCAGTTCATGATATCAGCGATACAACAGAAGTGAATCTGAAAATACGTACATTAGCCTATCATTTAAAGGAGAACATTGCTCCATTTATAGCCTGCATTTATCGTTTAGTCTCGATTTCTATACCTCCTTTTGCTCTACATCAATTTTTAAGTCCTATTCTTATACAATGACGAAAATCCTTTGTTTTAAAATGTTTTACTTGGAATTTTGATTTCCATATCACAGAATATGGAATTAATACTACCCCATTTTAGATTTCATGGCAGCAAGTTTGCACTCCACATCCTTTTCGTCACAGAGATCAATAATCAGCGCTTCCACGGCACACAGCATACACCTTTCAGGTTTCTTGTCCGGTGATTCAGCCTCCCACTGTGGAACAGAAATACGTGTAAATGTCTCGACAGCTAATTTATATCACGTTTTCAATTACATTGATATCAAACAATTTTCCTCTACATCATCTGTTCTTAAGGCTGGGACTGTCTCTAATATCACAGAGAATATAGTGACTATTACCGTTGCTACGTTGTCTGAAACTTCGTGACACTAAAACTCTGTAATTTACCGAGACTCTACACACATCATTGTGGTCTCAGGGCTGTGATCTACCACCTGAAACCCTCGCGATTGTCTCAAATCAACAGACGGCCAGGACTTCTTTCCAACTTTTCTGAACTCCACTGAGACTCTCTACATACAATTTAGATATAATGCCCTGGTAACGCAGTGAGCAATAATATGTAGACTTCGACTGCTATTCTAGCCGCGAAACATGTTTGTTTGAGTGGATAGTTGGACGCGAAAGGCAGTTTCGAGTCCCACTCCACTACACTCATTCAGTCTGCCAGTACGTTTCATTATGGCGCACATGCTTTGCTGCAAAACGAAATGCCGAAGGACCTTGGCCGATATAAGTACAATGAAAAACTCAAGTATTTTGGATCAATTGCAGATTCATTGGTTCATACCACTTAGCCCACCCACAGACTATGCGATGGCGCTTGACCAACAGTTGAACTGCTCTAACCCTGGTGGTAGGGAAATAGTCACTGGCAGTATATGGCCGGCGATGGGAGAACAGACGATGCCACAAGATTCCTGATCACCAGTGCTTGTGCCATTGTACTGGATTAAATTCCAAAGCTCCCTGCTGATTCTCAGGAAATAACGGCACGTCACACAGTTAACGTCCCATGCGGCTGACACATCATAGTTAAGGCCTGAGACTTTTTACAGCTATTCGAGAGGCTACATGCTAAACGTCGACACCGCGTTTCACCGTCTGCGTTCTCTCCTCATATAACACAAATATGACACCGCACTACCCGCTGTTCACTCAGTTGACTGTAGGGAGCACGGGTGTATCTCCGTGGCATGGTTCCCCACTTGCTTCACACGACTGAATCACACTCTGCATTCTGACTGTGAGCATCCCCTATTGAAGGGTAGGCACAGATAGCGCTCTGATAGCTATGCCACTCGGCTATCTGTTGATGCACGACATTGTAGCCTTTATCAGTATAACCACTGTCCCACAGGTGGCACATGCCGTCATACTACAAAATCGATATCTTCTTGCCAGATGTGCTAATTTTTTTCCGGCAGTGTACATTCTGTGAAACAATTCTCTTCTATTGCTAAATTTTGGTTGCCATGTTTTGGGAGGTTGTAGTATGTACGGAAACTGTCTAGTACACATGAGCTCTAAGATGCATTCCTTCATATCTATGTGCACTTCATCGATAGAAGAGATGTGTTTCACAGCAGTGCTCATAGCTCTTAAGGTATGCATGTGGGGCCCATATTTACAAGGCTTTTTTCTTCGAATGATCGTTCCTGTGGTATCTCTGAACATTGACCATTCCTCCTGGGATATCCTGTATCCGAACCGAGCGAGTTGGTGCAGTCGTTAGTACACTGGTCTCACATTCGGGGGCACGACGAGCATCATCGACAACAAGAACTGAAACTTCACACTGGAAAAATATTTTTGAGCACGCACAAGGAGCATGTGAAGATAAACTACCTACCTGTCACTAGAAGTGCTCTTATATTAATTCATAAATAAGTAACTCCCAGAATCATCCAGAAATCAAAATGTCAAATCATTAATAATTTCACGAAGCCGGGATCGAGCCGATGAACCGTACGTTGCCACCCAGCGACTGTAGAAACTACACCGCAGTTGGCCGGCCGGTGTGATCGAGCGGTTCTAGGCGCTTCAATCTGAAACCGCGCGACCGCTAAGGTCGCAGGTTCGAATCCTGCCTCGGGCATGGATGTGTGTGATGTCCTTAGGTTAGTTAGGTTCAAGTAGTTCTAAGTTCTGGGGGACTGATGACCTCAGATGTTAAGTCCCATAGTGCTCAGAGGTACACCGCAGTTGACAATGCACAATACGCGACAACATTAATATTTGCCAATTACTGGTAAGTAGGGCCTGAAACGCATAATGTATCCTTAACACGACTGTCATTTTTGTGTAGCATCGAGGCAATAAGTAATTATAATCAATCTTTTAGACGTCAGCTCCCAGCCTAAAAGCTGCAGCGTACACGAATCTTGATGGGACTATATGCAAATGACTGACCCTGGTAATAAATACTTGCTTTCTTTAAATCGCTTTTCGCTGATGTTGTGCCTTGTAAATATGAACGGTTTTCATTTTTATCCCGTTTCCACTCTCCCTTCGCTGTCTGTGAACGCCTCCGAATAAAATAAACTTTAGATTAATGCGTTTGGGCATCGCTGGATTTGTTAAAGGCAGTCCGCAGGGGGCCCTTACCTCCTCGACTGGAGTATTTCGAAGACAACATAGCAGTTCAGCAGAATAAGCGGAAGCAGTTTCTTTTGAAGTGAAATAATCCCGCTTTAAATAGAAGCAAAGTGGTCCGGAAATTTCCTCAAAGGGATGATATTTTGTTTATCTTCTTCCTCTTCCCATGACAACAGCCTCAATAAGAGAAACCTCGGGTTTCACCACAAGTTTTTTTAGGCCATATTATTTTTTGTCCAAGGAAATTCTAGAAGGAACATTCGATTTATGGTGTATTCATTACCAAGTGGCTTTCTCTTTCTTTCCGTCATCTGAAATACTATTGAATCAGTGTCCGAAAATATTTCTTAACGGCCATAGCCTAGGCCTATGCTCCTTACAGTGTCATCTAGAATTTACCCGTTGTTTCTATCGCGGTTTCTTCGAGATCTCAGCTGTGCTTATCATACAGGGTGATTTTTTCCACAGAGTACAAACTGTAGAGATTGATCGATGGGAGCATACGAAAATAAAAGTCTAGTGAACCTATGTCCGGAAATATATGGCTTCCATGCTAGACACCATTTATTCAGTCACACGTTGCTACAGAGACTGCGATCTAATACGCGCTTTACCAAGCAGCCTCAGTTGCAGTATGTCTTGAAAATGGTTTCCATGTGCCTCAACGCATGCGTGTACGGGCTGTAGCATGTTCTGTCTGACACGTTCACATCAGCCCGGCTGCATTCGAACTGATTCAATGGCAGCATTAATACGCTGCCCTAGTGTCTCCACATCTGGAATGGGCTCTGCGTACACGATACTTTTGAGATGGCCCGTAACCAGAAATCGTATGGGTCGAGATCCGTTGAACGAGCAGGCCATGCAACTGGACCCTCTCGTCCGATCCCTCGACCAGGGAAGACATGACTGAGACGCGTCCGGACATTAACGGCGAAGTGGGAGGGACCACCATCAAGTAGCAGCCACATAACCCTTTGAATCATCAACGGCACTTCTTCCAGCAGGGGAGGCAAAGTCACTGCAAGAAAAACAGATAGTTCCGGCCGTTTAGCAGACGTGGAAGGAAGACGGGTGCCAAAATAAGATCGCCAGTTATCCCGGCCCACACATTCCGGCTGCACCGATGCCGATGATTCTCTGTCACCATACCAAGGGGCTTTTACATACTATCCCACAGCCGGCCGCGGTGGCCGTGCGGTTCTAGGCGCTCCAGTCCGGAGCCGCGCTGCTGCTACGGTCGCAGGTTCGAATCCTGCCTCGGGCATGGGTGTGTGTGATGTCCTTAGGTTAGTTAGGTTTAAGCAGTTCTAAGTTCTAGGGGACTGATGACCACAGCAGTTGAGTCCCATAGTGCTCAGAGCCATTTGAACTATCCCACAGATGACTGTTATGAAAGCTGAATATACCGCTCAGCGTAAAGGTGGCCTCATCTGTGACTAGGATGGATGATACAAATCTCGCAAGATATCAAAATGCTCCCGATGTGGAAACTCTGTCTCTAGTAAGCCCTGCACACGCTGTAAGTGATGAGGGTAGTAACAACTGTCATGGACCAAGTTCCACATGGTCGTCTGGCTTAACCTGTACTGGTGGGGCAACCGCCTGGTACTGACACGGTGGAGCCTTCCACGATGTTAGTCAAATTTTCCTCCAAGTCTGGTGTCCGAATACTTCGGTTACGTCCTTCATAATTTCCTGTTTCCTGAAACGACCCTGTCTCAGACAAACGGCGGAACACTGTTGCAAACATTGAATGCTGTGGTTGTTGTCGGCGGGGATAGGTCTCCTGATACAATATTGCTGCCCTCTGCTCGTTGCTATTTGCCTTTCAGTTAGTAAACACCATGTCGGCAAGCTCTCGATCTGAATACGGAACCATTGTGCACAACACTGTATCATATCCACTACAAGGTGAGTCATCAAGATAAGTGAATCGAATACAACGTTGCTAATTACTATGGCAGGATAGGGCGCTGGGGGATGACGAATTAGCAACAGTACCACCCTCTAGGAAGAATCCATGCACACTGTAACTGCGGCTGCATGGTACAGCGCGTGATAGACCGCAGTCTCTATAACATACTATGATTGAATAAATGGTTTATAGCATGTAAACCATGCATTTCCGGACATAACTTCCTAAGACCTTTCTTGTTCCATGTCCTCTCATCGATCAATCCCTAGAATTTGTACACGATGGAAAGAATCACCCTGTGTAAATAATGTACAATATAAATTTCCTTAAGCCCTTGAAGCCTACCACAGTTAGGATCGACAGACCAAATTATCATCACTCTTAGCTCTAGAATTATATATTGGAGCAGAGTCAGACTTCTGATTAACATTGAAGATAACCTTTTCTCAAGACAGTCTACCTCACTTAACAACGCTCATCTGTTATGCAGATTGTATTTCGCTATGATTGTCTCGTTATTCAAATGCGATTATCAGACCATTGTGTTTTACATCGGAGGCATTAGCACAGTGGTTCAATAAAACTATTTCAAACACTATGTATCATTTAACTATCGTCATTTTAAAAATAAAAGTGTTCCAAGATAATTCGTTTTCCTTTTAAAGTTTAGGTAATCGCTACTGTTGCTGATGGGAGAGAGGGTAGGGTACTATATATCTGCTTACAGTCATGGGTAGCAGCCTGAGAAGGGTTGGGAACCACAGTATTAAGACATAAGCGTTGTAGAGTACAGCTCATATTCTCCTAGTTAAGATTTCTTTTCTCGATCCTGACTCGAGTGTATAAGCGAAGGATGTTTACTGAACATGACGTAGCAGTCGAAACAGCACTGTAATACGGAAATGTTTTCACGTATCTCACTGCACTGAGAAAACTAAAGGCAAAGGAGCAATAGCAAATGAAGGTTGTGTTTTAATATCCTGTCGACGATGACGTGATTAGAAACGCAACAGAAGTTTATATTGGCGAAGGATGGACCATTAAATTAAGAAACTGTACACTGCCTCTTTCCGTCTCTATCTCCCCCCCCCCCCCCGCCCCCCTCCCTCGCCGCCCCAAGCCTCTGCCACAATAGAAATCCTGAGTACTAATCCACTGACCTCTGAGGAATAGTGGCTAACTTTGAATCTACGGAAAGTGGAAACAGAAGAAATGCCTTGTCCTATGCATTTAATTGAAAATGGATATCTTAACTAACGTGAATGTTTATATAAAGCCCTATAACTTAGAACTACTTAAACCTGACTAACCTAAGGACATCACACACATCCATGCCCGAGGCAGGATTCGAACCTGCGACCGTAGCAGTCGCGCGGAAGCCATACGAAACACATCTTTCTCAGAAGCGTATTTTGTCATGTCACACACCAGAGGGCCGAGCAGAAAGCGCCTACTCCTTCCTAATCGTTGCAGATTTCAGCCACAAATCATCAGTGTCACGAATTCAGCAAACTAATTTCCTATCAGAAGCGAAGCATTTTTGATAATATATAGAGTGAAGAAAATTACGTATACAAAAACTCATAGTGTTTAGAGGAGATAAAAAAGAAACACCTTTTTATTGCACCGTCGATGGTCATTGAAGGTTTTCACACTAATGATGTTCAGAGGTGGTGTTCAAGCTGGCATGTGATGAACATACGGTGTAGTTTCAGAGATGTTGCTGACAGCCTATGGATTTGTTTTTTTTTTTTTTTTTTTTTTTTTTGGGGAGGGGGGGGCGGAGGGAGATGGTTTTCCATATGGTTGATTAAGCAGCTTTTATTCGTGAAACATCTTGACTGTTGCAAGCGTGTTAGACGATCATTAGCACGCAAATGCCAGCAATGCATTAATGTAAACGGATGACATTTTAATAACGTTTCTAAAATAATATTCATCATGCGGCAGTTTCAACATCGTATCCGAACACCACTGTCGTCAAAATTTCCTTCGAGCCCTAGCGAGGAAACAGTCCACCTCTGATATTTATCTGACATAAAAACGTGTCTCTTTTTATCTCCTCTAAACGATACATACGAGAGAGGAGAGGTGGTGGTCAATCATGGTCAACTAAAGCACGCTGTGCAACAGGAAATAAAGAACCTACTTATGACAAACAACGGGGGCAATTGTAACCATATTTAACAATACAGCAAGACACGTAATCTCACGCTCCTCAGTGGCACAGTGACTGCCTGGGGTCGATCTCTTTCCACAGCGACCACTACGTTGCGTTCTGTTGACGTCTATGCATAGGCGCTACCGTTTGCAACCGTTCCAAGGGCATTGGGGTGGGATCAACGAGGAGTGGGGTCGCACGCTTTCCTCGGATGACAGTAGATACAATGTTAGTAGCTATTCTGTATGTACACTCATATGACGACAGGAGGAAATACGTAATGAACCCAGGGACATAGTCGAACATGATCATTTTGGTGCGTCGGTGTGGGGAAGCATAACGCTGCGAGTGTACTAACCTACAGATCTTTGAACACGGTACACTCACAGTTTAACATTCTTGCGACACTGTACTCCTTCCCCACGTGTCTTTTCGGAGATGCATTCTGCCCGGACTTCATTTTAATGGATGATAGCGCAGGATCACATGGAATAGCGCAGATAGAGGACAGGATTTTCAGCGAATGGACTGCTCTGGCCGTTCGCCCCGACTTAAATCCCATTGAGGACGCGTGGCATGGAGAGATGTATTACAGCATATCCAAATACCATCTAACGGTTGTCAACCATGGTAGAGGAGGAATGGAAAGCCTTACCACAAGCACTCCTTTGCCAACCTTGTGACCAGCATCGGAGCACGTTGCAGAGCGTATATTTCTGTCAGTGGTGATCAAACACACTATTGAGAAAAATGTCCCGCCTTTCTTAATGTCGAGGGACCTTCATAAATCGCGTTGACTTCAGTGTAATTATTGTCTTTGAATAAAAGTCTCATTTCTGTCCGTTTTATTGAGTATTTCTTTCTGTTACCACCTGTAATACACTGTAGCACTGCTCTCTACATATGGCCCAAGTTTCATGATGCTGTGTTATTTCGCATGTGAAAGTTACTTTTGTCCCTAAGTTTTACGTACCACTGCATATACAAGGGGAACTCAAAAAGTAAAGGGATTTTTGAGAAAAGGAATATTTATTCTAATGATAGAAAACTGTAAGATACATTATTTTTCAACATAACCTTCCTGCACTTCAATGCATTTTATTTATTTATTTATTTATTTATTTATTTATTTAACCTGGCAAGATTAGGGCCATCAGGCCCTCTCTTACATCTAACCAGGCATTCTACTTATTTTACATTCATATGTTTTAGTAGGCATGTAAACTAAATCTAGTACAAAAAGTGAAATAAACAATTTGAAAGGTACACCTGGAAAAATACATACATATAGAGTTTATATTCTTAGGTCACAAGTACTGTTATAATTAGACATTATTGAAGAGACAGATTTTAGATAGGAGTGCCGGCAGCAGGGAGTTTGAGGGAGACTCATGGTGAAGGGAGGAGAAGAATAGAGACATGATGAAACATAATTAAGGAAATATACAGGAAAAGAAGATTGCGTGGCTAATAGAGAAAGATGAAGAGGAAGGCATCTCAGGAGCAAGATAGGAGACGCTAGCTTTGCTATTTGACAGATGAGGGGATTGTCCTTGTACATTAATTTTGTGGAGAACTTTGTGAGGATGATAGTAGGAAATGCTTCAACTTCTTCTTAAAAGCAGCAGGAGATCGAATTTTGCGCAAGGTAAGGGGCAGTTTGTTCCAGAGGCGGACAGCGGCAACTGAGAAGGAGTTTGCAAAAGTTTTTGTTTTGTGAGTGGGCACAGTTAGGATACCAAATAAGAGTGACCTCGTGTTTCGATTATGATGACATGACAGGTTTTTAATCTCTGAAGCAAGGTACTGGGGTGCTTGCGCGATGAGGAGTCGGTGGAGTAGACATAGAGTGTGGTAGTCACGCAATTTGTCCGGCCGCAGCCACCCTAGCTCGGAGTATGAAGCACTAACATGATCATATCGGCGAATGTTGCAGGTGTAACGCACACAGGCATTCATGGTTAGCTCTAGCCGTCTTTTGTTTTCACTACTCATGCCTTGTTGAATCACATCACAATAGTGGAGGTTCGGTAGAACGAGTGCTTGCACGAGCTGGCGTTTCAAGTCCTGTGGAAATATGTTCCGAAACTTTTTGAGAGCATAGAGACAAGCAGACGTCTTTCGGCACACTGCGACTGTATTCTCCGCCCAGTTGAGATGCTCATCCAAAGTTACACCCAAGTTCTTCACAGTTTTCTGGTATGGTATTGGAGTACCGTCGAGCAGAATAGGAGGTAGCCGTTCGCGGAAATCTGAACTTATTAATTTCTGATGGGCTATTAAGATTACTTGCGTCTTTTTTGCATTTAGTTTAAGCCCCAGGTTTTTCGCCCATCTCACTGCTGAAGACAGATCATCATTCATCTGAACGATTGCAGTGTTTACATCTTCAGGTCTGACGCTTAGGTAGAGCTGGAGGTCGTCGGCATAGAAATGATATTTACAGGAGGACAGAACCGACGAAATATCGTTGACATATAAAGAAAACAAAAGTGGTCCTAAGACTGATCCTTGTGGCACTCCCGAGGAAACATGTTTCCAGGAAGATTTTTCATTTACGCAGACAACACATTGCTGTCTGTCTTTTAAGTAGCTTTCAAACCATCTCATTGCACTATCAGAGAAATTAAGCTGTTGCATTTTTCTGAGCAATATGTCAAAGTTAACAGTGTCAAAAGCTTTGCTGAAGTCCAGTAGCGTCAATATTGTTGCCTTTCGATTGTCGATGGCATATTTCAGGTCATCAGTTACTTTAATTAGAGCAGTGTTTGTGCTGTGATGTTTACGGAAACCGGATTGAAATTTGTCATATAGGCTGAATTCATGCAAGTGTTCAGTGATTTGGTCATGAACAATATACTCAAGCGCTTTGGAAACAGCAGGCAGTATGCTAATTGGTCGGTAATCACTAGGCAGTTGCGGGTTTTCGATCTTAGGGATGGGTCGAATTAGGCTTCTTTTCCATGCAGTGGGATATATTCCGTTCACGAGGGAAAAATTAAATATGTCAGTTAAGACAGGTACTAAGATATCGGCAACATTCTTAATCATGGTTATACCGATACTGTCGTTGCCTATTGCATCAGAAGAGATTCTCATTATTGCTTTTCTTGGCGTATTTGTTGTTACATGTTTTAGATGGAAGGTATCGTTGTTAGTTATCCTGTTTGGGGATTCTTGTGGACGGTAATTATCAGCTGTGCTGGTATTCAGAGGTGCAGAGAAGAATTCATTTAATTCGTTAGCTGACACATGAAAAGTAGTTTCCGATTTTGCCTTTCCGACCCCCAAGCTACGGAGATTCTTCCATAGAGTCGTGGGCGTCAGATCGCTGCATACAAGGGAGCGAGCGTGCCTGATTTTAGCATTGCGAATGCATTGTTTCACTCTGTTCCGTAGCTTTCTATATTCTTCGAAACGCTCGGGTTTCGGATCTGCCTTGAAACGCCTGTGGGCAGCATCCCTATTAGTCATCATTTGACGTAATTCAGCTGTCAGCCATGGAGCAGGAGATTTTCTTACACGGATTGTGCGCACAGGTGCATGTTTGTCATAGAGGGCAGTGAGCTTATCACCAAGTTCATTAATTTTTCCGTCGATTGTGGGTTTTCTGATTATTTGATGCCATGAGATTTCTGAGCAATCGGCTGTCAGAGCATCAAGGTCAATACGTTTCATGTTCCTACAAGTTATGTAACGCGATTTGATCCTTGGGGGCTGCACAGAGTAGGCCAGGAATATTACATCATGTGCTGAGAGGCCAGGGGCCGATGTTTGACCAACATCTCTTACTTTGTCAGTCTGTTTCGTTGCGATTACGTCTATAAGAGTATGACTGTGCGCCGTATGGTGTGTAGGTTGTAATGGAAGAATGTTCATGCTATTGCAACTAAACAGTCTTCTTAGGTTTATTGCGGAGGGAGTGTCTCTTAGCAGGTCTATGTTCAAGTCACCCATTACGATGACATGTTCGTATTGACACTGAAGTGAATGTAATTCCGACTGGAAGGAACTCATTGAGCTTATTTTTGGCGGCTTGTACACGACGCCAGTCAAGAATTTCCGACTTTGTATATTTATTTCAATGAACATGAATTCAGCCTCTTTTTCTTCAGCAGGATTTGACGTACATAAGACTTTCGCTTTGAGATCTGTTCGTATATACGCGCCGACCCCGCCACCTCGTTTTTTTGATCTGTCTGCCCTAAGAAATGTGTACCCTGGGAGATGAAAAGATGCAGAGGATATGTGTGGTTTCAACCACGTTTCGGATAAGAGGATTACGTGGTAGTTTAGTTGGTTGAAGAGGAGGCTAAGTTCTTCGTAATGCGCAGGTAAAGACTGGATGTTGCAGTGAGCTGCTAAAAGCTCTGACGCGTTCCGCCGAGCAGCCTGTAGTAGGGTGGCAGACTGGTTTGTCCCTTTGTTAGGCACTACCTGCCGCGAGGGGCACTGGCCGCTGCTTCCGCCAAGTGACATAACACAGGGGTGTCCGAGATTTTGCACGCCCTGTTTGTGACACCGCGAGTGCCGAAAGAAAGGCGCCTGCTAAAGATTTCCTGAGGTTGCGGGAGTATAGAAAATGGATTAGTGGTATTCTGTGCAAGGAGAATATGACCAAAATAGTGACGGCTGTGTGTCACTGTGTATCCTCTGTCGTACGAGGAGAAATGTAATTAGCGTATTTGAAACAGCTTAGGGTGGAAATAAGGGAGAAGGGAGTGATTTAAGAGGCCGATGCTGCCAGCAGAGAGAAGTAAGCTTAGTAATTAATAGATTATCGTAGGAAGCTAGAATTAAATTGAAATTTACTAAAGTGAAACTGGTAGTGATTATCGTAGGAAGCTACAATTAGATTGAAATTTGCTAAAGTGATACTGATAGTGATTTTTGTTATGAACAATTTAAACCGAAGAGATGGGTGATTAATGAACTAAAGGAGAGACTAATAATTGCAATAGAACTTTTTCAGAACGGAAGAGAATAAACTGAGAAAATGAAAAAAAGAATTAGCAGTAACTAAAATTAAGTAATGGTTAGAGCTACAGACACAAAAAAAATTGTGAAAAGTTAATACAGTTACAAAAACAATTAGTTGAAGGTACAAATATGGGTATAATTAAAAAATTAATAAAATTACAAGACTATATCTGAGTATTGGGGCTGTTACAATTGCAAATGGTGTTAAGTTTGCACTTTTGGCTCGAGTAGCTTCACTTAATACTATTCAGTTCTGTCATGTTTGTGACTGTCTTCTTTCCAGCTGCTGTCTTAATGATTACTCTGCCATCCTGAGTCCACACATTCTGAAGACCGAAATGGGATATGGCACTGTTTAAAATCTTTAGCCGTTCGTGTGTCAGATCTTCCCTTATTGTAAGTCCTGTCCTTGCTAACTTCTTCTTCTGGGTAAAGATCTCTGCCCTTTTTCGGTACGAGACAAATTTAATTATTATTGGACGAGGTTTGGTGGCACCTGGTAATTTTCGTCCCACGCGACGGCTCCTGTCAATGTCTGCCTTGGTCACTTCAACGCCTAATTTTTCACGCGCAACCTGTATAAGCAGGTTGTCCGTGTCTTCTTCCTTATTTTCTACTACTCCAAACAGTCGTAGACTATTTCGCCTTTGGTACTGTTCTAGTTCGTCAGTTGCGGCAGATAGTTTGACTTCCAACTCTCGTGCCTTTTTCTCGTATTCAGACACAGACTTTTTTAGTGCTGTAATTTCGGCAGTATTGGCCTCAACAGTTTCACGCATTTTGGCCAATACTGCTGCCGTTACAGTATCTGATATAGTGCCTGCTATCAGATCGAGATTGTTTTTATCGCGAAGCGCAGCGTTTACCTCAGAGCGGACCAGCTCCGCTATACCGGGAGCCGCGGCCGCACCTTCCGCCAAGAGCAGGCCCGCCGCACCTGCTGCTTCCCCGCTGCTGGACGCGCTGCTGTTCACTCTTCTGTTTACCATTTTCTCGAAGATATTGGCGGAGCACAGAAAAAAATAGCACTACTGCACAGAACACTGTTGTTTTCACGAATTCCACTTGTACTAGACAACACCACCTGCGAGAACACCTTCGAATTCAACTAAATTTCGCGAGCCGAACTTAACACGTGTTACACTGCAGCCGCCACATTTTGACCAAAGTTTCACAAGTTTTTTGATTTCGTTGGAAAAAATTTCTTTGATTGCACCTGTAACTAGTTTGGCACCACATCAGTGAGTTCTGTATCGGTTGAAAATATTATCTCCTTCCGGCATTTCGATCCCAACTCCTTTATTGTTTCGGCCATCCGTTTGGCAGAACGAGGTGTAGCGTTGTCTTGCTGAAGGATGACACCTTTTTGCTGTTTTCCGCGACGTTTGAATCAGATGGCAGGTTTCAGTTTAGTTCGCGACACATAACAATAGTTCTCACTGTTCAGTTTGAATAGTGTTAGCATAATCTTACTAGCTGATGGTGGAGGTTTGAATTTCTTAACTTCTGGTGATGATCGGTGTTTCCAAATTATGCTCGCTCCATTACTTTTCGGTTCGTGATGATGAACCCACGTTTCGTCTACAGTAACAATTTGCTGTAAAAATCCATCTAACTCGCGACTATAACGAGGTAAATGTTTACGAAGGATGTCCATCCTTTGCGCTTTACGCTACGCTGACAATTTTTTTGGTACCCACTTAGGACATAATTTCAGAAAATTTATCCTTTCGTGTGAGATGGAATATACTGAACTATGCCTGCTACGTAAAGTATTGGCGGTTTCGCCCACAGTGATCCGTCTGTTTTCCTTCACCATACCCTCAACGACTTTCACATTGGCCTCAGTTGTCAGTGGCCTGCCAGATCTTTCCTTGTCACGTAGAGAAGCTGTTCCCTGTTTTAAGCATTTTATCCGTTCGTAGATCTTGCTTTGCGATAAGCAGCTGTCACCACACTGCGTTTGCATTCGACGAATAATTTCCGCAGGTTTAACCCCTTCCGCAAGCAAAAACCGAATCACTGTCCACATTTCCTCCTTGGTGCAGATCAGCAATGGTGCTGCCATGTTTTACGGTCTGCAACAATGCGACGACTAACGCGGGAATAAGAGTCACACATTGCATGGAGTTGTTGCTGACAATACTTCAGCCCTGGATACTAGTAGTGTTACCAAGCCCTACGGTGAGAGATTACGAAATTCTCTTTACGCTTTGACTTCCCCTAGTATATATATATATATAAAGCTCCACAAGTCCTTTGAAGTTCTTCTTACGTGTTGTAAAGTCAGCTTAGTAGGTAACTTATTTATGAGGAACTCGTATCCGGAAATACACTGTTTGGATATGAGTTGAAACACCGGTTCACATTAAAATTTCCCGTTTCAAGATACGCACACAACCTGAGAAAAGTGAGGCGTCGTCGTTCCCTGTCGTGATTATGACATCACATACAATTTTCGTCCGACGACAACAGCAGCTGCGAGGCACTGGTATATTCACAACCATAATTGCTCACGTTCGTGCTCCGCAGACTTGCACCAAGGTTTCTGGACCGTGTGTATGAAAACGTGCGTCGCAGACACACCTTGTACAACAATCAGCAGGTTCGCCTCATGGAGCGGCATATGTGGACAACACGGGTTACACGCCATGGTTTCCGCTGTGTGTGTGTACCATGAAGCAAGAAGTTTGAAAGTGAGCCAAAGTTCAGACTTAATTTACACCCAAACGTTACACTCCGGTACACCGATTCATGATCGAACCTTTATCAAATAAGTCTTCAGATTACACATTAGAGTTAATGACCAGACTGCTTACGAGTATTTCGTACATTTATTGGTTGAACTATAACGTAGCTACCGATGCGGAACGTAGCAGAGCTATTCAGAGCTGAGTGTTATAGCATTAAAATAAGACATAACAATCTCCGTACCGAGTCACATAACATAGGCACAGATTTCACAATGTAAGGAAGCAGTTTGGCCTCCGATGCTGTCAAGTATTTACAGCTGTATCGTGGACAATGCAAACGGAAAAACCCAGATTACCAAATCTTGTGAGCGACATAGCTAAGAAGAAGTAAATGTTTTTCTGAACGGTCTTTTACACAGGGCATTCACTATCATTCCTTGAAAAATGAGATGCTGTAATGACGCTTTCAATAAAGACGTTTGTGTCGGTACGCGCCTTCAATAAAATTCCAGAACACTTCATGTATTTCGTATTACAGACATCGACAGAAAAAGGCCCATACTGAACATTTTTTTCGGAGACTGAACTTCGGCCTTCCGCATCATACATGGTAGTCCCTAAAAATAACCGGAAGCACTCTCCACTGATGAACTTGACGATAGCAGATACCGCAAGCGTCCGGTTACTCTGGAATATACTGTATTACTGTCATTCTGTTTCTATTATAATCACCCCCCCCCCTCCTTTATGGTCGTCATTAATATCATCTTCATAATCAAATGTTGATCACCATCACTGAAGATGACCGTGGTCTTAGCAGCATGCCTCCATATCTGTAGGTTTAGGCCTCATTTTCCTACTAGCTTCAATCCTGGTTTGACAAGTAAGCGCATTACTTGTGGTAATCCCTCCACGTATTTATTTATCGCCTTTACAACTGACTCCTCCGTCTTGTGATTCTAAGATGTATCGTTATATTCTAGAAATTCTGTATTCGTTTTCAATATTGTACTCAATATACAATATTAAACCTCCGCAGCTACATTTTAAAAAAATGTAAAAATTAATGATTGCAGAAAGAGTGAATTAAAACTAAAATAAAAAGCACCACCCAAAGGACCTCTGTCCCTATTTTGTTGCAATAGTAGTCTACTTCTAAGAACCGCTGACGACTGCTGATCTATCACAACTCAGGGCACAGTGCTCTCGATTATTCTTGTCACATTGCCAGTACGCTGCGTCACTTTACTGCTCATTGTTGTAAACTGATCTATATAACTTCCTTTGTCAGCTGCCTTCACTCTGGCCAATTTTTACCGGGTCTAGTATTCGTATTATCATACTCGTACCCATATTCATGCACGATCACAGGTGATGTCAAATTTTGTTACATTTTGTATGTTAAGTATGCCAAGAAGTTAATGCGTTTTATATCGTGATTCGCTAATGTTTAATGTCTCATATTTCATTAGTAATGAGTCCGGTGTGTTATTTCTTCGTGTTTGCACATGGACCAAGGCGAATACAATGGAGGACTGAAGTTCGTTCGCTATTACGCCCGCCACGCCGGCCAGAGGTCCTAAAAAGATGTACTTCGAGACGTCACACAGGCTCTGCTTTTTGATTCATAACAATAACTTTTGTTATTCTTTTATTATTTTACCTCCACTGACCATAATGTGACATTACCTAAAATATATTAATTTATCAGCAAGATATTTAATGTTAGCTACATTCTATGTTAGACAAGAGGAGAATAGAAGCTTTCGAAATGTGGTGCTACAGAAGAATGCTGAAGATTAGATGGGTAGATCACATAACTGATGAGGAGGTATTGAACAGAATTGGAGAGAAGAGAAATGTGTGGCACTACTTGACTAGAAGAAGGAATTTGTTGGGGAACTGCGAGACCGCTACGGTCGCAGGTTCGAATCCTGCCTCGAGCATGGGTGTGTGTGATGTCCTTAGGTTAGTTAGGTTTAAGTAGTTCTAAGTTCCAGGGGACTAATGACCTCAACAGTTAAGTCCTATAGTGCTCAGAGCCATTTTAACCAAGGGATCGGTTGGTAGGGCATATTCTGAGGCATCAAGGGATCACCAATTTAGTGTTGTAGGGCAGCGTGGAGGGTAAAAATCGCAGAGGGAGACCAAGAAATGAATACACTAAACAGATTCAGAAGGGTGTAGGTTGCAATAGGTATGGGAGATGAAGAAGCTTGCACAGGAAAGAGTAGCATGGAGAGCTGCATCAAACCAGCCTCTGGACTGAAGACCACACACACACATTCTATGTCATAGCGAAAACAAACAGCAAACTGTAGTTTTTCTTAGTTAGATGCGTTTTAAAAAACCGATACGCATCCTGCAATTAAAAATATAAAAAAGCTCTACCTTTTTTTATTACAAAATTGATTCACATTTTGCTATCCCCAGTGACGTCAGTTGTTTGTGACAGACGAAAATTTGTGCTATATTGGGACTCGAACCCGGATTTCCTGCCTATCTCGAGCGGTCGCCATTTCGGCTACCTTAGCGCGCCTCCGGGCACGATCCGAATTTTCCATATGTAAGAGAGTCCACAACCTTTAAGCTCACACATTTCTCGATTCCCGCCTAGGGAGGGACAAATATTTTATCGTTATTTTAGTGTCTGTTCCTTCAAACATGCATACATGTATGAAGGACACTATAATGTGAAGTCACAGGCATTGTATAGACACAGAAATTATAATTATCAACGATACTTCTTTCAAAGATGGCAATCACCCCTCTATCTGCCTTCCTAGTTATCAATGTATATGCTTAAAAAGGATAAATGATTCTGCTGCATTTGAGCGTGACTCGCGGCTCGAGGACGTGTTAGATGACGATCAGTTTGGCTGTAGGAAAGGTAAAGACACCACGGAGGCAATACTGACGTTACGGTTGATGATGGAAGCAATATTAAAGAAAAATCAAGGTACGTTCATAGGAGCTGTCAACCTGGAAAAGCTCTAGAATTTATCAAATAGTGCAAGATGTTCGAGATGCTGAAGAAAGCAGGGGTAAGCTATAGGAAGAGGCGGGTAATATACAATACGTACAACAGCCAAGAGGGAATAACACAAGTGAAAAACCAAGAACGAAGCGCTCGGATTAAAAAGGGTGTAACATATGGTACTGTCTTTCGCCCGTACTGTTCAATCCATCCATCTAAGAAGCAATGATGGAAATAAAAGAAGGTTCAGGAGTGGAAATAAAATTCAGAGTGTAAAGATATCAATGATACGATTCACTGAAGACATTGCCATCCTCAGTGAAAGTGAAAAAGAATTATGTGATCTACTGAATGGAATGAAGAGTCTAATCAGTACAGAATATGGACTGAGAGTAAATCTAAGAAAGACGAAACTAATTAGAAGCAGCAGAAATGAGAACAGCGAGAACTTGACACCAAGATTGCCGGTCACGATGTAGATGAAGTTGAGGAATTCTGCTACCTAGGCAGCAAAACAACCAATGACGGACGGAGCAAGGAGGACATTAAAAGTAGAGTAGCACTGGCAAAAAGTGCATTCCAGGCCAAGAGATGTCTACTAGTATCAAACATAGGCCCCAATTTGAGGAGTAAATTTCTAGAATGTACGTTTAGAGCACAACATTGTATGGTCGTGAAACATGGACTGTGGGAAACCGGAACAGATGCGAATAGAAGCCTTTGAGATGCGGTGCTACAAACGAATGTTGAAAATTAGGTGGACTGATAAGGTAAGGAATGAGGAGGTTCTGAACAGAATATTAGAGGGAAGGAATATGTGGAAAGAAGAAGGGACAGGATGATAGGACATCTGTTAAGACATCAGGGACTAACTTTCATGGTACTAGAGGGAGATGCAGAGGATAAAAATTGTAGTGAAAGGCAGAGATTGGATACACCCAGCAAATATTTCAGGAAATAGGTTGCAAGTGTTACCCTGAGATGAAGAGGTTGGCAAAGGAGAGGAAATCGTGTGGTGCCTTCTCCACAATTATTTTTGCTGTAGTAATGTATTCTCGTGATTTTAACTAGTTATCGCGCTGTACAGTAAACTGTTTATAAAAGGAAGAAAGGTACTGATTCATATTAGTCTAGTGAAAGGAGGAGGGCTCGAAGGAAAGAACGACATGTCAAAACAAAAGAAAACTCGATGTGACTCTTCAAGCTTTGCCGGAAGATATGTTGTAAACCAATGAAGACTGGTTACAAAATACAACTGAGTACTACAGAAAAATTCAATTTACTGCCAAATATACTATTGCTACCACTTTATGGTCACCCTACAACTCATAATACTCAATACAGTGAGAACCTTGCAGAGGAGATTTTAATGTTTGATTATTGCTCTCTATTATATTTAGTATCCATCACAACTTCAGCAGCACCACACTCGGATACCTTCCTCTCTTGTGGATGTCTGTCTGCTCTTTCTAGTTGACCCTGACTGCCTTGTTAGAATTTTTTTTTACTTCTTATACAGATTTTCACACAGTACGACATGAATAGGAACTGTACTTATTGTATGCGAATACAAGGAGAAATTGGCCGCTATCCATAAATAGCTGGATGCTGTGTTGACCACGGTCGACGGACTTCAGGCTACTGCAGCGACATCAGGGCGCCAGTTTCAAGACCTGCGACACCTTCGGTGCCATTGGAACCTCGTAGTAATCCCGTTGTCGCTGCGTCTTCTAGTATGCACCAACCGACTAGTCGGTCTTCACTTCACAATGAGTGGCGGACAGTGGTGGGTTCGCGTGTCTTGGAGCACAGGGAGAAAGTGTGAATTGTCACAGCCTAGCTCCTTATGCCTTAACAACAGGTAAGAGGTGCTACCCAGCCTTGATAATCCATCCAAGCCAGCACAGGAAGCCTCTTGTGGGCCAGCGGCCGATTTTTCTGCCCAATCCGGACAAATTCAGAGGATGGGTACGTTAGTCATCGGAAGTCCCATTGTTGGGCGCTTGATGGAGCCACTCGAGGAAATAGCAGGCAAGTCGGGAAAGAAAGCCACTGTGGGCTCAATATGACGACTTATCCTTAGATTCTGAGGCCGTCCTCGATTCCTTTCGGCGGATGGTTGATTTGATGGAGGCAGCTGGCATCGCTTACGGAGCGCAGGCAAAGCTCACTATCTGTACCGTCGTACCCAGAGTCCTTTGGTTTGCTGCAAATTGGAAGTTGTAAATTTCATACATTGTCCTAAGAAAAGCGTTCGTCGTACACCCCACATTGATTTCTGTGGTTATTTCATGTAGTGTTGCTTGTCTGTTAGCGCTGACGACTCAGTCCAAACACTACTGCTCTCAGTCGTTATGTGAAGTACGTCGGCTGCTGCGTTGTCTGTGCTGAGAGACAATGCCGGAAATTTGGTATTCTCGGCACTCTCTTCACTCTGTGGATTTCGGAATATTGATTTACCTACTGACTTCAGACACGGGATGTACCGTGTGTCTATCTCCGACAACCATTCCGCGTTCAAAGTCTATTGATTCCTGCCGTGCGGCCATAATCACGTCAGAAACCTATTCACATGACTCACGTGAGTACAAATGACAGTTCTCCATAAGCACCGCCCTTTTATACCTTGTGTACGCGATACTACCGCCGTACATACCGCTTTCCATTACTTTTGCCACCTCAGCGTATATTAAATAAAAATGGGGAAATTGAGTCATTCCCTTTACCTCAAACTGATAATTTTGTGACTTACAGTACTGCCTATACAAAGACAGCTTGCCGTGTTAAAAATTAAAACAGAATAAATTTGCACTGATGCTAGTAACATACGTACTTAATTCTACGAACAGCAACTTCTGTTGCAGATCAGATGGTCTCTAGAAATTGCCCGTAGGTAACGAAGCGGTTAACGACTACACGTATTTAATGCAATTTAGAAAAGAATTTCCCTTCGGGTCAACGCAAGGAATGTCACTATGAAAGCCACAAGTATTTTATTATCAACACGGGTAGCCAAACAGGCGTAAACTGTTCGCCGGCGCTCTTATTCGCGGAGCGAGTTCCCTTCTGCTGGGCAGAACCTTGCCGAGATACTTCGCAAGGAAGTTGTCTCCCCGATTCTAAAGGGGGGTAACGGCCCGTGAAGATTATGCCTCTTAACAGCTCGCTGCCACCGAAGGAGAAAAGGCGACTGCCAGGGGCCGCGTGCCAAGAAAGCTCCAGACTTCTGCAGAATAGGTTTTTTTTTTACGAGGGAGCTGCACAGCTGAGTGTTGGCGAGGGCTTTGTGGGTTCAAGGAGACGCACTGGCCGGTCAGATCGCATTTCCGGTTGAGGGGGAAACAACGGTGAGAAACAAGTCAGTGTCTTAATACGAGTTCCAGGTCGTTCGACGTACACCAATGTAGTTCTCTTCCCTGTACTTGTTGCCAATTACCATGTTACATTATGAGCATTATCAGTTCAACATTATAATCATCAGTTGCACCACTTAGTATGTAATGTGATGCTGAATCCATGGTAAATAAGTAAAAAGCTCATAAATAAAACTATATAAAAACCTCTCCCAGAAATAACCATAAATTCTACTAGAGACACGTATAATGTAACGGAGTTTTCTGGTCCGTGGCGCATCCTCGGAAGTTTCATTCCTCGTTCAACCCTTCTATCCACTGTCGGAAGTAACTTTGCACATAAAAATCAAGTTAAAATCTGAACTGCAACAAGCGACAGTCATATATCAGAATATCGTCGGATGTTACAATCTGTTCCTTTTATTAGATACCACTCTCATACTTTTCCTACGAGAACCGATTTCGTTCACATACAGAACGTCTTGGCATCAGCGGTAGTTGCAGAGGAATCAGTTACATTCAGATGCTTTACACAGCATCATTAAGTCACTAAGACACATAAGTGAATTATCGTTACTCTGCAAAACATATCAAGTTTTTATTACTAAATGTAACTACTTTATTTGAAGCTTTCATTGACTGATTGCGAAGTGCCTTTTGACACATTTCAGGTCTTGTACACAGTGCTCGCAAATCGCTAAGGTTCGTTAGTCACTTTAGGGCACACATGCCCATGTTACAAGATTTCATCACTAAAAGTAATTACTTACTTTGGGACGACATTCGCTAGTCAAATACCGGTTTTTTGTGCACTTACTTTCCACCCTAATGCATAGGAGACCACACCGATTCTCCTACCACGCGTCAAGAGTTGCCGTTCCTTAGAAATGAAGCTGATACAAGAGTTCATATTGTGCTGACAAAAAAGACATGGATGTATCATTTTAAGGGCATATACAGTCCGCCCCCGGTAGCTGAATGTTTGCCGGCGCGGTAGCTCAGCGTGTTCGGTCAGCGGGTTAACTGCCCTCTGTAACAAAACATTGAGTGACTGGATCAACGACGAACTAGGACGAGTGTCGTGGGACGTCCGCACCGAACAATTGCAACGAACAATAACGAACAAATTGAGAGTTCTGCCGGCACAGTAGCTCAGTGTGTTCGGTCAAAGGTCTGCTCGGCCTCTGTAATGAAAAAAAAAACTGAGTAAAGGAATCAACTATCAACTTGAACGGATGTCTTGTGACGTCCGCTCAGACCAAACCCAACGATCAATACCGAACAAAAGGGAAGAAAAAAAGAAGCGGTCAGCGCGACAGACTATCAATCCTAAGGGCCCGAGTTCGATTCCCGGCTAGTTCCAAGATTTTCTCCGCTCAGGGACTGGGTGTTGTGTTGCCCTAATCATCATCATTTTATCCCCATCGACGCGCAAGTACCCGAAGTTGCGTCAAGTCGAAAGACTTGCACCTGGCGAACGGTCTACCCAACGGGAGGCCCTAGTCACACGACATTTACATTTTAGGGCATATACAAATTCAAAATTCAGAGAGTCCAGCATCAGTCGATCCTACGCTTTTAACATTTCTTTCACATTTCACAAATATTTGTTGCTATTGCCTTTCACCTTTTCCCGCTCATGTCGGGTCGATGTTCTTGGCGAGCCTTTCCATTTTCCTCAGTCTCGTACTTTTCCTCAGGTCCTCGTGTACACAGTCCACCCATCTTCTTCTTGGTCTTCCTCTTGGTTTTCCTCTGTCACCTTCCACTACCATTTCTACCACTCTCTTGCCAATATATGTGTGGTCCATTCTCATGACGTGTCCACATTATTCTCAGTTTAACACTGCCTCTTATTCACTTGTTTCTGACTATCTGCTCTGATGACACCACAAAGTCTTCTTAACATTGTCATTTCCATTACCTTACAATGTGACTTCGTTGATGCCAAAGTCTCTACTCCATACTGCACTGCAGATTTCAGTACGCACTTACACTGAGTGTAGCGGGGTAGCCGCGAGGTCTAGGGCATCTAGACACGGTTCGTGTGGCTCCCCCCCGTCGGAGGTTCGAGTCCTCCTTCGGGCTTGGGTGTGTGTGTTGTCCTTAGCGGAAATTAGTTTAAATTAGGTTAAGTAGTGAGTAAGACTATGGACCGATGACCTCAGCAGTTTGGTCCCATAGGAACTTACCACAAATTTCCAATTTCCAACAAACTTTCAAAGGTGGTAGTTGTGTCGTGCGCGGTATCTTTTCTTTCCGCACATATAGAATGGTGCCTCAAGTTGGCAGCACTCCTGGTTGTGGCAGTGGAAGGAGCCGTGGATCCGCCACCAGAGAGAAGGTCGCACACTGTGACGCAGGATTTAAGCACAGCCGTGGCGGTCAGCAGTCTCAGTAAGTTACAGACAGACAAAGAGCAGCGAGTAAGAACAGTGTGTTTGGGGCTGGTGTGGCGCGAGGCTTGGACAGTGGTTAAGCGTCAAAACGTGGGTCTCTGCTGTCCTGACGTGCCGGTTTCTGCCGGTTGGGCAGTGAATATCGCCCGATGGATAACTTGTTCTGACGTGGCGGTTGAACGGTTATTTGTGCTCCGAGTTTGGATCTCGGAAGGAACTCTGTGTCAGTTCGGTAGCAGGTTTGATACCCGTCAGTCTAGTTCCGATCGTTGATCTAAGAGCAGCGTGTGCCTTACGACCTGTTGGTTCCTGAGCGACAGCTGGACAGCGAAGGTACCCTTTTGTAGCAGTCTGGAGCTGCTGTTGATTCCCACAACAATTCTTAGAAAATGACTGTGATTGTTTTGTTTGCGACTATTATATCGTGTGGTGGTCTGTCCGCTTATGTGTTCGCCGTCCTGATTGCTCATACAGTTGTCAGAAGGGCTGTCAGGGCGGCTATCGTGTGTTTTCCTACCGATTGTTATTAAACTTCCTGCTTCAATCGAGTCGCTCGGCGAAGGTGGGTCGTGTTACGAGTGTGCCCTGTTCAAAATGGCTAAGTCGCATGCAATGTAATTCATGCCTGAGCGTTGCAGTTAAAATCTTACGTATTACTGTACCTTGTATGGATGAGTGGTCTGTTAATCTCAATGTGGTTTATTTTGTCTCTGTGTAATATGTAAATTTATTTTGATCTGTATATGCCGCTGGAAGGTAATCTCGTAGTTCCGTCTGTTCATTACAGACAATTAGTTAAGCCTATATTAAATAGGTGGATTACGTGCTACTGAACCTTTTGTTGCCCATAAGCAGCGCTGAGGGAATTAAATTAAGAATCTAGTTAGGCTGGCCATCCGTCTAGTGCAGAGATGCTAAGTGAAACTTGTGTTCTGGTTTTGGTTCCGTTACCACCTGACTGTCTCATTCTTACCGAAGGAATTTGGTATTGCCCGACTGAAGGTGTGTACTGTTTATTTTTCAATACCTAAAAAAGGTTGTGCGTGGGAGTTACTGGTAGACATATTAGCTCCGATATTTTGAGGAACTGTACACTCTGAAATACATTTAACTTTCAGTTAATTGTCTGTGTTGTACTAAACTAGCTCGCACCTGGAGTACTCGTCTTCGCTCAGGTAGTTGGAATAAACAGATAAACTTTAAAGTATAAGTGGTAAAAAAAATTATTGAAAATATGTTCTGACCATAAACAACATTTTTCATTTGCTATCCACGGTATATATCAAAAAAAATTTCGATTTTTCTCCTCGAAAGCAAGCTGCTTATAGTTGATCGTGAGAGGAGGAGGATTCTTTGAGGCTGATGTCGAAATATTTTAAAAGTCGGTCCTTGCAGTTTGTTAATTGTAAAAATGTACACTAATTTCATTGGAAACTGTACTCTTTTAAATTGGAATAGCAGTTCAGCAGAGATCACTGGTTATCTGGGGACAAATACTGTGTGTCGTTTGCACTTTCTTGTCATAAGTTTTGCTTCGATGACGATATTCGATAGCTGTTGGACGATCATCCTTGTTGCGTTATATATTTTTCGTGGGTTGAGATTTCTGAGTAGTATAATGGGAGATCCAATTTTAAGTCGAAGGCAGTGTACTTGCAAATAGTGGTACTTGCAAAGAGTTTAGAAATTCTGTAGGGAAGCTCGGTACGGGCTTTTGTTAAAGTTTCGAGAACATACCTTCACCGAAGAGTCAAGCAGTATATTGCTCCCTCCTACGTATATCTCGCGAAGAGACCATGAGGATAAAATCAGAGAGATTAGAGCCCACACAGAAGTATACCGACAATCCTTCTTTCCACGAAAAATACAAGACTGGAATAGAAGGGAGAACCGATAGAGGTACTCAAGGTACCCTCCGCCACACACCGTCATGTGGCTTGCGGAGTATGGATGTAGATGTAGCTGTAGATGTAGAAGTTCACACTTTCTTCAATTTTTATCATCGTGTCTATCAGCTTGCTTATTCTCTCTTCACCGGGCATTGTCCTTTGAACATTAAAGCTGATAACTTCGACAACATTATTTTTAGTTGCCAAAGCTGACCTTGACAATAGCCAGTCCGGATTGAAATAGTTGTGAACAATATTTGGATAAACTTGATCGATTAGTTCGTTTTTATCAGTGGCTATGTTGCAGAAATCACTGTCAAATTTAATGAGATCGGTCGTCTGGTCAGTAGGATATGTGCCTTCGATTATTTGTGAAAGTTGTAGTGCAAAATATGCTGTTGTTTCGTCTTTCGAGAGTTCAACTCTCACATTTTTTGTTAGTCGCAATATTTTTCTGTGTGGCCAGAGAAGCAATTTTTTCAGCATGCATTGACCTCGTCTGCTAGTGTTAACTTGTCGATAACTGGAAGTGTGTCGAAAATCTCCTGAGCGTATGAGTAGAGCTCCTCCCATCACTTCAGAGTTTCCTCGCAAGTCTTGTAAAGGCTTCGAGTGACACTGTGCATTCGTCACAGAAGATAATTTTGGCTTGCTTCAGATGCTCACCCCTTCCAGATGCTCTTGAGATCATAAATACCGGGAATTGTTCTTCGGCTATACTCAACGCTAGTTGTAGGGCGGAATGGGCAGTTCGTCCTCCTTCCATAAATGTGGCTGTATTGTAGGATGATGCCAGTGCAAGTGCGATGTGTTGTTTAGTACGTATTTCCGCGAGCAATAGATTTATTAGAAACGTTTTCCCGGTGCCGCCTGGTGCGTTCAGGAAAAAACGAAAATCCGCCACGCTGCTTTGCTACTGATGATACACTCCTGGAAATTGAAATAAGAACACCGTGAATTCATTGTCCCAGGAAGGGGAAACTTTATTGACACATTCCTGGAGTCAGATACATCACATGATCACACTGACAGAACCACAGGCACATAGACACAGGCAACAGAGCATGCACAATGTCGGCACTAGTACAGTGTATATCCACCTTTCGCAGCACTGCAGGCTGCTATTCTCCCATGGAGACGATCGTAGAGATGCTGGATGTAGTCCTGTGGAACGGCTTGCCATGCCATTTCCACCTGGCGCCTCAGTTGGACCAGCGTTCGTGCTGGACGTGCAGACCGCGTGAGACGACGCTTCATCCAGTCCCAAACATGCTCAATAAGGGACAGATCCGGAGATCTTGCTGGCCAGGGTAGTTGACTTACACCTTCTAGAGCACGTTGGGTGGCACGGGATACATGCGGACGTGCATTGTCCTGTTGGAACAGCAAGTTCCCTTGCCGGTCTAGGAATGGTAGAACGATGGGTTCGATGACGGTTTGGATGTACCGTGCACTATTCAGTGTCCCCTCGACGATCACCAGTGGTGTACGGCCAGTGTAGGAGATCGCTCCCCACACCATGATGCCGGGTGTTGGCCCTGTGTGCCTCGGTCGTATGCAGTCCTGATTGCGGCGCTCACCTGCACGGCGCCAAACACGCATACGACCATCATTGGCACCAAGGCAGAAGCGACTCTCATCGCTGAAGACGACACGTCTCCATTCGTCCCTCCATTCACGCCTGTCGCGACACCACTGGAGGCGGGCTGCACGATGTTGGGGCGTGAGCGGAAGACGGCCTAACGGTGTGCGGGACCGTAGCCCAGCTTCATGGAGACGGTTGCGAATGGTCCTCGCCGATACCCCAGGAGCAACAGTGTCCCTAATTTGCTGGGAAGTGGCGGTGCGGTCCCCTACGGCACTGCGTAGGATCCTACGGTCTTGGCGTGCATCCGTGCGTCGCTGCGGTCCGGTCCCAGGTCGACGGGCACGTGCACCTTCCGCCGACCACTGGCGACAACATCGATGTACTGTGGAGACCTCACGCCCCACGTGTTGAGCAATTCGGCGGTACGTCCACCCGGCCTCCCGCATGCCCACTATACGCCCTCACTCAAAGTCCGTCAACTGCACATACAGTTCACGTCCACGCTGTCGCGGCATGCTACCAGTGTTACAGACTGCGATGGAGCTCCGTATGCCACGGCAAACTGGCTGACACTGACGGCGGCGGTGCACAAATGCTGCGCAGCTAGCGCCATTCGACGGCCAACACCGCGGTTCCTGGTGTGTCCGCTGTGCCGTGCGTGTGATCATTGCTTGTACAGCCCTCTCGCAGTGTCCGGAGCAAGTATGGTGGGTCTGACACACCGGTGTCAATGTGTTCTTTTTTCCATTTCCAGGAGTGTATATCTCCCATCTACAGGAGGTTCCCGTCGTTTCTGTTTTATTGTTCGCTGTCTTTGGCTATTTGAAATATTTCTATGATTTTGTCCCCATACCTACAGACATATTTGATGGATTTCACTGAATTCATGTATCCAATGTTTATGTGTGCTTGGAAGATTTTCGACGATAGTATGTTATATGGTACTACCCATTGATTATCTGTTGCAGTTCGTCGCCGCCTCCTATTCGTATTTTTGCTGTGAATCCACAGTTTTTGAGTCATCGTCTTCTGTATTTGGGATAACATTAAACTACAGTTTTTTGTCGTCTAAGTATGGACTTGGATACTTTCTTCTTTTTTTTTTTTTTTGTACATTTTCCATCATTCATACATGGCGAATTGGGTTTAATGGCCCGCGTGGTCCGTGAATCATGTTTTTCACTACTGTGTCGTACGGTTGCGGATCTTCTTCTGGATTCGGAAATTCAGCTTGGATGATTTTGTCGATATCCGTGGGACGAATTTTGTCGTGTAGCCGTATGAGATTGTGTGAGTGAGGCGTCCTCGTTTTTGCCATTCGATTGTGTGCATCCAGAATCTAACGGTTCAAAAAATATGGTCTTTTGTGATGACTTCAATAAATATCATTTGCTTTTTTCAGAAAACATGGGATATTTTGTTGTGTCGATGCATGGAGGCTTGTCCGCATCTTAGTTGTTCTTTGATTTCTGGCTATGACGACTGGCATATGTATGTTATGAAGAAGTCAGGTCGGCCATATTTTTGTATGTAGGTCACGGCATCTTGAGTGTATTCGTGCATGATTGCGTCTCGCTGGTGGATGTATTCTTTCGTACATAGTTTCTTCTGATTCAATCTTATGAAAAGCATCCGATCCGCTTCTGTTTTTGCGTACATATCTACAAGGAATTGTTGGAATAAATAGCGAATGTTGAGAATGTGTCTATATGTTTCAATTAGTCATTAAGCGGTATGCCTAGAACTCCTTGGGAGTAATTTTTTTGTTTATTTCTACGCCTGTTTCAAGTTGGCTTAGTTTCACATTAAAATTATATCCGTCCTCTCCGTGCAGAAATATTAACGGATATTTAAGGGCATCATACGGACGGTGTGTCTCTGCAGTGCGTTGTAGTCCTATTCTTCGTTGCACAACTATATCAATGCTAGTGTTTTCATTTTCCACAATTACGATGGCGACTTCGTCTATCTGAGGTGTATCAAATCGACGTTCCTATTCTCTACGTGGTCTTTTTTCGGCTCGAATTATAACTTTACAGTCACCAGGAATCATTCGGTCTAGTGCTGTTTTGAATATCTGAATAAGTTGATTGTATTCCTATAAGATCCTCTGTGCGTCTTGGAATACTTCTCGTCTTAATCCACTGGTATTTGTGTATCGTTGACCAATTTTTGTTTCTTCATTTCCGATTAAATACACTTGCAGACATTTATGGTCTTTGTTGGATAATGGTAGCAATAACCCTATGTTGTGATAGATTTGCCCTTGGATGGAAAATACGTAATCTATGTCATATCTGTTAGTTTTGATCGATGTGACATCGAAAGAAGTCATTTGGAAGCAGGCGTAGTACGCTTTTATATTTTGAAGAAAGTGTTTTGGTCCTGGAGTTTCCCCGGTCATGTAAAGTAAAAATCCCTGCGGAGGTGTTTCCAGTGGTGGAATCGAATTTTTCCATTCATGCAACAGAATCGTGGCGTTTCTCTACTGAATTTTTTGGCGTTGCAAAACTGGCAACTGTTATCCATTTTTCCGGTTACGTCGTGTTTGTATTTCTTATATTCTTTCGTCGGATCGTAGTGGAATACTTCATTTGTTAGAATGCTTCTCGTAGGGTGATATTTTCAAGACTGGCTTGAGGTCGCAGTCTTTTATTATAAGATTGTGTCGCAATTCTCTATTCTTCGATCCATAAATTTCTTTGTTCTTTGGTTTCTCTGCATCTCACGGAGTTCATTCTCGTTCTTTGGGAACTTAAACGTGCTTCGAGCTCTTCCTCTGTTTCCTTTTTTTTGCTGTTCTTTTTGTTCTCACCGTTTTGCTTCAGAACAGAAAAGATGTCGTTCTCTTTTACCTTTGGTCATTGTTTAAAACATAATTCAAATCACCTTTTTACCAACAAATACATTAAGTACACGTCACACACTTTTCACAGTTTATTTTCGATTTATATTTAGTCACTGCATCATTTTAACTCCTCACACTTCCCTCTTTGTTTTTATTCACTCAGTGCACTACTTTTTCGGTTCCTCCCTTCGTCATTGATAAGAAATTGACGTTAGAACCCACGAAGTATCTGGCTTTATGCACCCCTCTACCAATGGGTAGGCCCTCTCCTCCCCAGTGGCGAATTCCAAACATATCAAAAAGGCTCCGATAAGTCTACAATGTTCCAGAGCATTCCACAACATTTGAGAGTGTTGTGGAATGTTCTACAATGATCTGGGATGTTCCCGAACATTCTGGAATCTTCCCAAACGTTCCAGAATATTTCCGAACATTCCAGAGCATCCCGGATCATTGTGGAACATTGCGGAACCTTCTAGAATGTTGTAGAATGCTCTCGAATACTCTAAAATGTTCTCGAATATTCTGAAATGTTCTAGAAAGTTCTAGAGGGCAAAACTTCCCACGCCTTACATCTTCAAAAACACGCTATTTAGGTAAAAACGGGAACCTCCTTCATGGATGGGGGATAGAGGGCTACCACACCATATAACTCCCTTGATCACACCGGGACACGTTTCTGAATTTTAGCGGCACGCACATTGTACACTTACTTTTATAATTTACATTGATTATATTTTCGCCAGAGTTTTTTTCTCCTTTTAAATGACTGTCTGGTTGGCAGTTTTGTTTATTCATTGGATTATTCTTTTAATTCTTCCTTCAGCTGCTTTCTGTAAATAATAATACTAAATCTGGTGGTCATTTGCTCTTTGGCTTATCGCGTTGACTGTTGTTTTAAATTATGTCCCCCGTAGTTTTCTGTAAATGATATTACAATACCTAGTGGGCAGTTGGTCCTTTACTTATTGCAGTTATTATTATTTTAAATTCTGATGCTAGGTATTTTTTGTAAATGGTAAAATTCAGTTTGGTGGATAGTTGCGCTTTTACTTGTTGCACTGATTATTCTTTTAAATTTGGTCAACAGTTGTTTTCTGTAAATCATAATATAAATCTGTTAGGCAATTGGTCCTTTAAATATTGCACTGGCCATTCTTTTAAATTCTGCCTCCAGTTGCTTGCAGCTTATCCATCTCGTGTCAACGAAAGAAGATTTGTCATTTCTTCTGTTATAACTGAGCCAATGTAGTTGTTCAACTTCATACCGTTGCTCCAAGTATTTGTGTGACATGGTTGACTAAGAGAGTGGCTGATTAATCGTGAAGTCAAAGGCTATTACGTTTTTATGCTTCATCGATGTTTACAGTTAAAGAGATAGCACCAGGCATTGAATTTTGTTCAGATTCTACGGGATACTGCTACAATTGTTATCAGACAATAGAGGACGCTTCAAACTGATTCAGCCGATCTCACAAATCTATAACTTCGACGTGGATGAAGATAGAGAATTGTGGCAACTTCAATTTACGCATCGCAGTTACTTGTTTACCTTGGTGTCAAGTGTAAATTACCGGTTAACTTGGTTCCAGGAGTGGTCTCGCGGTGTAGCTCGCTTCCTCGTCCACTATCTAATGAGCGGCCAGCTGGGTGGTGGTAACACCGCAGTAAAAGTCGTTCTGTGTTCTTTGTTTTGACAGACGCAGTTCATTTACAGCCATACTGTGAGCTTATCATCGAGAGTATAAGACTGCACATATCACAGCATAAAGGGCGTCGAATTTCGCATGCACTATTGGCTTCCAAGGCATAGCGGTTTACGAAGGGCTCTGTCTACTGTGTGTGCTTTTCCTTTTTAACTACTTTCGATGAACTGTGACGCTGCTTTGCAGGTATGAATGTAGTAGCTCCAAACATACTTGCAAAACAATGGAACCAGTTTGACTAGCGTCTGGATGTACGAGTACGTGTTCAAAAGTAATACTTTCGAGTTTTTTTATTCTGTTCTAAATATCGGCTGAAGTACTACATGTTATTCGTATTACTCGATCGACTTCCCCGCTTTCGCAAGAGGGCTCCGAATTGTAGCGTATTACATGGCGGTGTGTAACGTAACTATGTCCGTGAGTGAAAAAGAGTGTGCTTAATTGAGTTTCTAACCGCAGAAAACGTGCCTCCAACTGAAATTCATATAAGAATGAAATCTGTGTCCGGCGATAACTGTATCGAAACCAATGATGTGCGACGTTGGGTTGTTCATGCTCCTAATAAAGTAAATGGTGGTGCTAACTTCAAAGTGTGTGACAGAGCTCAGGGTCGACGATCTCATACGTAAATCGACGAGACTCACCGAGGTCGGGTTGATGGTCTTATAAGACAAAATATCGGATGGCACACACATTACTCATGGAAATGTGGTATATTACGGGAGTGTGCACAGGCTCAGAAAACTGTGTGCACAGTTGGTGCCTCAAATGCTCATCCCTCATTTGAAACGCAAGGGACTGAACGTCTTTTGCGTTGCAGCTTGATGGTGATGTATTTCTTAACAACATCGTGACAAATGATGAAAGTTGCTTTCACCGTTTTGACCCCCGAAAACAAGAGCGTATCAGTCGAGTTCCCGCACAAGAGGTCAGAGACAGTAAAAAACTTCGAGGCCATGCCATCAGCAAGCTATGACACGCTTACAGTGTTCTGGAATGTTCAAGACGTGGTACTTTTGGAATTCATGCACAAAGATACCACCGTAAAATCTACAAGGTACTGCGAGACCCACAGAAAAATGAAAGGACGGATCCGAAGAATTCACATTGATCTCGCATTCGGGAGTACGACGGTTCAAACCCGCGTCCGGCCTTCCTAATTTAGGTTTTCCGTGATTTCCTTAAAGTCGCTTCAGGCAAATGGCGTGATGGTTCCTTTGAAAGGGCAAGGCCAATTTGCTTCCCCATCGTTCCCTAAACTGATTGGACCGATGACCTCGCTGTTCGGTCCCCTCCCCCAAACAAACCGACCAACCGAAGAATTCGTCCACAGATGAAGCACCCTGACATTCACCATGAAAATGCCAGACCACAAATGAGAGCTGCGTCATCTGCAAACAAGCCGACGCCTTCGGATCACTGTTATCGATCACCCTCCGTACAGTCCCAACTTGTCACCAAACTATTTTCATCTGTTTTCAGAACTTAAAGAACACTTTCGAGAACTTCACTCTGATAGTCATGAAGCAGTGCAGGCAGAGTTGAGATTGTGACCCAGTTAACAAAGTCTGAAACAGCGACGGTATCAGCAGAGTGGTCGATCGTTCGGAGAAACATGATCGTTGACCGGGTCACTACGTTGAAAAATAAATATGTAGACGTGAAGACTGAAGATTTAGAATGTTATTAACGCTCATTTTATTTAAACAGCCTTAGGAGTTTTCACATAAAAAATTCGGAGAAACTACTTTTCAACGTGCCCTCGTACGCCATGCGTCCGGTGAAAGGCATATGAGACATTCTGAAAGCAAATGAAAATTTTGATTGTAAACGTAGTTGTGAAAGATACCTGCAGTTTTTATCTTCATTCATAAAGAAGACATAATCTTGCGAAGCCGGACTTGTCTGTTCTAAACTACCTGTACTTACTCATAGACATTCAATTCGTTTGCGAAATTCTTCTAATACTAACCGTCAGTAAAACATGGTTTCAACAAAAATGCGAATATTTCGATACTGAACACCTAAAATTATTTCTGAGACTGTTGTTGACTGTCCATCCATTATAACATACCCCATTCTGCCTATTAATACTTTCCTGCCGCATAACAATTCTGGTTCGATACCCAGTTAGAATGCATATACCTTAATAGGTGTTGGTTAAATACGAATTCGATGAATTTACGAAGTCAAGCAACGTGTAACTCAAAGGGTTACCTGTACCTATATGTCTTAATCGTTTCTGAATGGTGCCAACTGGGTTTCGCACGAATCGTGTTTGTGGAGTGTTTTCCGTGAAGAAATTCCCTTTGTTGAAGATAGCTCGTTCTGGTAACGAGATTTCCTGTTAGATATATAGGGTTATACAAAAAGGTGATGCAAGGCTAATGCAATGAAGTCATATTTTTGATACATGTATTCTGTTTATGTCTGAATATTGTGTTTAGGCTTAAGCATTTTGACTGATTCTAAGAATATTCAAAGACGACGTTCTTAAACAAACTATTCTTAATTTCTTCCTTGAACGTGATCAAAACTGTCTAAATTTCTATCTCTATAAGAAGTAATATAACTGCAAGGGATGAGCGCTAAGGTTCTCGTCTTAGAGCTCAATAGATCCTATCTTTACATCCAGCTTCGTTGTCATAATTACTCAAAGAATTACATACAATATTTTCATACACACAGTTCCTGCTTTCATTAAGAAAGAAAAAGGTTTAAATAATGGAAGCTTACTGCTCGCAAATAAGACGTAGTAGCCTGCTTCTGTTTCTTAATTACTGATGCTACTAGAATAACAATTTGGTTACTCCTCATGAAAATAATATTTCTTTATTTAATCTCCATTGAATTCTCCTCTTTCGCTAACTTGTGAAATATTCCACAATGGCTAGTTCATAAGCTAAATAAGTTCCTTTATCAGAAGAAACTTTCTCTATGATATTGTACAGAAAATCGTTCCTCCTTGCCTCTCGTAATACTTATTAAGATTCGGGCCGTTAATCTCCAAACTTTCCGGAACCGATGGGGCTTACAAATAAAGTACATGAGAGGTGGAGGTATAAAATGACTACCTGGTGTTTATGGAATAAATATAGGCCCGGACTGGTCAAGAACGGAGAATAAAATAGGCTGTTACATTTCCTAACAAAACAGTCTGGCATTTTCGCGAAGCGATTTGGAGAATTCAGTGACAGTCTAAATCTCTATGACCTGAAAAGGATTGTAGTCCCTCACCATCTGAATGTGAACCCACTCTGAGGCTAGTGTGCTTTTAGAAGAAATCAGCTCTTTCGTTGACAACATTTAAGAAATCAGAAGCTATTTCAAATACGGACGTGCTTCTCCTGGAGCTGATCTTACTAATTCCATCGCAAATAGCTGCTTCAGCTCAAACACTACGAAAGATTTCATATCAGAAGTAACTGCATCGTGAAATAAATACATTTTCACTAAATATGTGTATTTTTACTAAACAAAAAGTGCCAGAACGATAACTTTCCATTATACGCTATAAAGTATTTTACGTGAACCAACTGAAGTCACCTCACATAAGAAAATTCCAATATGAATTATTATTGACACACATACACAGGGTCGTTCAGCTGCCCCTACCTTGGGTTTAATGCAACCCGCAACACCTTTAAATACCATGCTCACGATTTTCATATTCTCTCTCTTGTTACGTGCAAACTGTGAGTCCTACAGAGAAAATGAACAGGACCTTTTTGTACGAAATTTAATGTAGTTAAATTTTGTTCTGGAACCTGTTTCCGCTAGATGCCATAGTTTTCAACTTATTCAAGAAAAGTTACATTTAAACGCGTTTTTCTTGAATAACTCGAAAATTGTTGTCTCCAGTAAAAATGCATCCCACTAAAATATTTAACTACGTTAAATTTCCTACAACAAGGTCCTGCTCATTATTTTCGGTAGAAGTAATAGTCTGCATGTAGCGAGCGAGAGAATATCAAAATCTCACATGTGGTTATTAAGGCCAGACAAAACATCTAAATATACATCTACATTGATACTCTGCAAATCACATTTAAGTGCCTGGCAGAGGGTTCATCGAACCACTTTCACAATTCTCTATTATTCCAATCTCGTATAGCGCGCAGAAAGAATGAACACCTATATCATTCCGTACGAGCTCTGATTTCCCTTATTTTATCTTGGTGATCGTTCCTCCCTACGTAGGTCGGTGTCAAAATAATATTTTCGCATTCGGAGGAGAACGTTGGTGATTGGAACTACGTGAGAAGATTCCGTCGCAACGAAAAACGCCTTCCTTTTAATGATTTCCAGCCCAAATCCTGTATCATTTCTGTAACACTCTCTCCCATATTTCGTGATAATACAAAACGTGCTGCCTTTCTTCGATATTTTTCGATGTAGTCCGTCAGTCCTATCTGGTAAGGATCCCACACTGCGCAGGAATATTCTAAAAGAGGACGGAGAAGCGTAGTGTAGGCAGTTTCCTTAGTAGGTCTGTTACATTTTCTAAGTGTCCTGCCAATAAAACGCAGTATTTGGTTAGCCTTCCCCACAAAATTTTCTATGTGTTCCTTCCAATTTAAGTTGATTGTAATTGTAATACCTAGGTATTTAGTTGAATTTACGGATTTTAGATTAGACTAATTTATCATGTAACCGAAGCTTAACGACTTCCTTTTAGCACTCATGAGGATGACCTGACACTTTTCGCTATTTAGGGTCAACAGCCACTTTTCGCACCATTCCGATATTTCTTCTAAATCGTTTTGCAGTTTGTTTTGATCTTCTGATGACTTTATTAGTCGATAAACGACAGCGTCATCTGCAAACAACCGAAGACGGCTGCTCAGATTGTCTCCCAAATAAGGAACAGCAAAGGGCCTATAACACTACCTTGGGAACGCCAGAATCACTTCTGTTTTACTCGATGACTTTCCGTCAATTGCCACGAACTATGACCTCTGTGACAGGAAATCACAAATCCAGTCACATCACTGAGACGATATTCCATAAGCACGCAATTTCAGTACGAGCCGCTTGTGTGGTACAGTGTCAAAAGCCTTCCGGAAATGCAGAAATACGGAATCGATCTGAAATCCCTTGTCAATAGCACTCAACACTTCATGTGAATAAAGAGTTAGTTGTGTTCCACAGGAACGATGTTTTCTAAACCCATGTTGACTGTGTGTCAATAGACCGTTTTCTACGAGGTGATTCATAAAGTTCGAATAACATTGGAGGTTGCGTAAAACAGCGGTAGGAGCAGCTGAATCACCCTGTATATGCTGAATCTTTGCCACCTCGCACGTAACACACAAAGAAATGCGAGAAAACGCGAGAGCCATTACTGTGTAGCTACGTTAAACATTAGTGGGGAAAATCTGATAGTCCTAAGCAGACATCGTCTGGGTCTGATGCATTTCTCTTTAGTATCATCGACACGCAAGCTTCATCTGCAGCGACATTCCAACATATACATGGAAGACGGTTGTTTAATTTTTTTGTTATACACTACACAAAAAAGAATTACTTTCTCGAAACCACGTAATTGTCTCCTACAGCTGCGCATAAGTTCCAAATGTGGGTAAAAGTTGTCTAAAACTTTCCTCCGTAATTGTGGAAATACTTGGAGCCCTGCGACATTAGTTTCGTGCTCGGCGACGCTTCAGACAGCGAAGTGTCGACACTTTCGGAAAAAGGGAAATTCAAGCGAGATGTATGGTGGGTTAATGATGTCACTTTGGCACTAAATTTCCCGCAATTCTGCTCAACGCCATTGTGACGTCACACGCCCTCTCACCCGCGTTTGACCCTTCTTTTGACGCCTCATTGCAGGAGGTCAAAATCGCGACACCCAGCATTGAAATCACACGGTTTTTTTTATGGGTAGCCAGGGGAAGCATTTCATACACACCGCCACTCAGAATCGACAAGAAAAGCCCTCAGGAGGTAAACCAAACCAACCCTTCCCTTTGGGCATTGATTGCCACACATTTCGTGGTCGACACCGACTTGACAACGCTCGACACTGCTGACACCCCCCCCCCCCCACCTACCTACTGGACGATTAAACCCTATTCTAAGGAGATCGTGGGGCTGCAACCCCACTGAATGTGATCTGACCTCTTTTGGTGTGCATTTCGACCGTAACTTTTGCTTTGTGCCACAGGGTGGAGCCACCAGGGACCCCTTCAAAACCATTCGAAGAAATTTGAACCTGATAGGAAGCAGTAAAGAGTGTTAATGTCTTTCCATCAATTCGGTTTGGCGCCATCCTGTGGCGTGATCACAGATGAGTGCAACATTGACATGTACGTGGATAAAACGGCAAAGTGTCCTCCTCAGTTACCGAAGTTCGGCAACTCCCTCGGTGCCACCCAAGCATCTCTTCGACACGCTTTAGGTGGAGTCGCCCCCTCCCACTCTCCCTGAGACCACGTCACAGGGGGGCGCGAAACAGCACGGCTTGAAAGAAACATAAACATCCTTTGCTGCTTCGGATAACTTTCAAATTTCGTCGAATGGTTTTGAACGGTCTCTTGCGGTTCCACCCTGTAGACCGGAGCTACACTCCGAAGGGGGCAGATCACTTAAAGTAAGCAGGCCGGTGTGGCCGAGCGGTTCTAGGCGCTTCAGTCTGGAACCGCGCGACCACTACGAACGCAGGTTCGAATCCTGCCTCGGGCATGGATGTGTGTGGTGTCCTCAGGTTAGTTAGGTTTAAGTAGTCCTAAGTTATAGGGAACTGATGACCTCCGAAGTCCCGTAGTGCTCAGATCCGTTTAAACCATTTGAACTTAAAGCAAGGTTTAATATTTTGGAGGGGTGCCAGAAATTTCGAACGATTTCAAGACCGTTGTTCTATTGCTCATCGCTCAGAGAACCGCCTTTTTCAAACACGAAATGTATGGGGGTCAACACTCCAAGGCAAGGCTGCTTTCACTGACGCCGTTTGCACCAACTCCTGGTGTTTTTCATATAGACTGCGAGAGGCGATGTGTCATAAATGATTTACTTGGCCCTCCTTAAGAAACCCGCTAGATTTCAGTTCTGGGTATTGCAATTCTTACTTCCATCGCAGAGGTGTCAAATGAAGTGCTGAAATGTAGATAAGAGAGGCTGTGGCGACCTTACCATCGTGAGACACGATGACGATGGTGAGAACTGTGGTGAAATTTGGTGCCAATGTGGCGTCAGTAACATACTTTGTTTTTTGCATGAGTAGACAGCTTGCTGATTGGAGCGTCGCCGAGCCTGAGATTTACATAACTGGGCGCCCGCTCTTGCACCGTAACGGAGGAAGGTTGTAGGAACCTTTTAAACAAATTTCAAACTCATGCGTCTCAATAGGAGACATTTACGGGGTTTCTTAAAACTGACAATATTTTGCGCAGTGTGTATGTTGCTGACACTTTGCATGGCGCTCTAAAATAAGTTTCCTTTTGAATGTACAAAAAAGTAGAAAAGCATAAGGGCCCCATGTACCGTCTCAGCAAAATTTTATGCGTAACCCACAAGCAGTTTTTCATAAAACGCATTTAAATGTTTGCATTGAAAAGTAATCGTAGTAATATACCAACTTTTCTTTATCTCTTACGAAGAAAAACACGAGTACGCTAAACACTTCCGGGAAATGGATTTTTTGCTTAATCTGGTACACTTAATTTCGAAAATTTGAATACATTGAATCTTTAGTCGCTACGATGGAACAACTAGACGTTAAAACAAACAGAGATGATTTCGCCTTTCGAGAAGAAATTACAACAATGATAAAGAAAAATCGTAGTCTTTGGTAGTGTAGGTAGTCTCTTTAGTGGTGCTTTTGCATCTTCTCAGTCACTGATTTGCGTTTCGCACAACATCATGTATGTGATCGTTACAATTTAAGTTATTCATTACTGTAATCCCTAAGTATTTAGCTGAACTCAGATTTCAGATTTGTGTGATTTATCGCACAGATTCCTTTTATTACTAATGTAGATGTCTCAATACTTTTCTTTATTTAGAGTCAATTGCCAATTTTCGCACCAAACCGATACCTTGTCAAAATCATTTTGCGATTGGTTTTAATTTCCTAATGGCTTTCAGACGGTCAGTTACAGCATTATCTACAAACATTGTAACAGCGCTGCTCAAATAGTCTCCTAAATTTTGTATATCGATCTGAAGGGCAGAGGGCCTATAACACTTCCTTCGAGAACAGATATCACTTCTGTTTCACTCAATAACTTCCTGTTATTTACTACGAACTGTTACCTTTCTGACAGGATATCATGAATCCAGTCCCACAAACGATAGCGTATTCAATGGGCACGCAACATGAATGGAAGTCGCTTGTGGGGAATGATCTGATAAGCTTTCTAGAAATCTAAAAATGTTGAATCATTTTGTGATCCCCTGTCAATAGCACTCACTATTTCGTGTAAGTAAAGAGCTAGTTGAATTTCACAAGAACGACGTTTTCCGAATGGTGTTTGCTATTGTTAATAAATCGATCTTTTCTTTTCTTTTTTTTTTTCGAGGTGCTTCATAATGTTCGACCACAGGGTACGTTCCAAAATCGTACAAAAAAATCGACTTTAGAGATGTAGGTCTGTACTTCACCGGGTTACTTAAATTTCCTTTCCTCAGTATTGGTATGAGCTGTGCAGCTTTCGGGACTTTCGTTGAGCGAGCAGTTGTATATGATTCCTATGTATGGAGCTATTGCACCAGTGTACTCTGAAAGGAAACTAACTTTTGTGTAATCTGGACAGGAGTTGATATCTTTTTTAAGTGATTTAAACTGCTATGCTATGCCGAGGATATCTACAACTAAGTTATTTATGTTCACAATTTATGTTGATTCGATTTCTGGAATATTTACTAATTTTTTGAATTTAAGCCACATCTGCTCCACGCTTGCTCAGTAGTTCGGAAGGAATAGAGTCTGCTTTTATAAATAGATATATGAGGGTCGTTCACTAAGTCATGCCCACATCTTTTTTCTCAGAACATATTTATTGTTAAGAGCCAGAATTCGGTGACAATATACACCAACATGTCTTGTCCATGTCCTATTTTTCTACATAGTCCCCATCACGTTCTATGGCCGTACGCCAACGTTGTGGAAGAGGTCCCTATTGGTAAAAGCTCTCGTCTTGTAGGCGTAGCCATGCTGTCACTGCATGACTGACATTCTCGTCATCTTCAAGGTGTTTTCCCCGTAGAGAATCCTTAAGCATCCCAAAAGGATGGAAGTTCGAGGGTGCCAGATCTGGACTGTAGGGTGGATGAGGCAATGATGTCCAACCCACTTTGGTGATGTGTTCCCGAGATCTCAGACTTGTGTGTGGCCGTGCATTATCGTGTTGGAGCTAGATTTATGCTGTATTCTTGTCAGATCGAACACGTCGAAAATTGTTCTTGGGTTTATTCCAGTCTTCACTTATGCCTCTGAATTAATGGTTGACCCTCTTAGAATCACATCCACGTGAATGACGCCGTCACAATCCCAGAAGACTGTCACCATGAGTATTCCGGCACAGGGGTTGTCTTGAATTTTTTCTTTTGTGGTGAATAAGGATGATACCGCTCCATGGACCGCCTTTTTTGTTTCCTGCGCAAAGTGGTGCACCCAGTTTTCGCCCCCCGTAACGATCCGTGACAGAAAAGCCTCTCCGTCGGTCTCAAAACGCTTCAACAATTCAGACGAAATGGCCTTTCTTTGAATCTTGTGGTTCGCTGTGAGCATTCGTGGAACCCATCGTGAGCACCTCTTTGAATATCAGAGAGTCTCGATCATTGCAGATGCACTTCCAGTGCTGGCCGACAACTGTAGAACCAATTGTCGAAAAGTGATGCGCCATGCGGCGCGAATAATGGCATCCGCACGATTCGGCATGTCTCGAGCAGTGGCTGTGACAGGACGTCCCGAGCGTGACTGATAATGGAGCTCTGTTTCTGCATTTCCTGAGGCTGTAACTTTCCTTACCCATCGCCCAACTGTACTGCCGTCAACTGCAGCATCGCCAGACACTGCACACAAACGTTTACGGATGTTCACCAGGGTTTCTTTGTCTGCACACATTAATTCAATAACAGCACTCTGCTTGTAACGAAAAGTCGTATGTAGACGCCATTTTGACACTGTACTACGGCTCTGCCGTCTGCCAGAACGGTTCGAAACTTCGCTGGCACACAAACAAACATCAAATGTGAAGCACCTTCAACGACTTCTCTCTACGTGTATCAATGGCTTTATAAAAAAAATGTGGGACATTATTTACTGAACGACCCTCGTGTAATGCTATAATTTTTGGTGAGTTTGGATGTCACAGAATTTAGTCTCGCTCAACGACCTTGTGGTCACTAATTCTGTATCAAAAGTAACGCTCCCTATTCGCTCGGGATTATTTCTTGTTAAGAGGTCTAGTATGTGTTCTCAACCATTTGGACTTCAAGCGGGCTCCTGAACTAATTGCTCAAAACATTTTCCTGAGAAAGCATTTAGTGCCTATCACCGGCTTCAAACATGTATTTTCGTCAACATATCGAGGACGGATTGAAGCCTCCTATCTCTCTCCACCAGCAAAACTCTCATAAGGCACAAGATACCGATCGGCCGACGTGTCATCCTCAGCTGATAGACATCAGTGATTGCTGATAAGGATGGACATGTGGTCAGCATGCGCCGGCCGCGGTGGTCTCGCGGTTCTAGGCGCGCAGTCCGGAACCGTGCGACTGCTACGGTCGCAGGTTCGAATCCTGCCTCGGGCATGGATGTGTGTGATGTCCTTAGGTTAGTTAGGTTTAAGTAGTTCTAAGTTCTAGGGGACTGATGACCAAAGCAGTTGAGTCCCATAGTGCTCAGAGCCATTTGAACCATTTTTTGGTCAGCATACCGTTCTCCAGGCCATTGTCAATTTTCGAGACAGAAGCAGCTACTTCTTAGTCAAATAGTTCCTCAATTAGCCTAACGTGTCCTGAGCGCACCCCGCATGCCAACAGCTCTTAGCAGACCCTGACGGCGACCCATCCATCCAGCTAAGCAACGGTGCTGAACTTCAGTGATCTGACAGGAACAGGTGTCACCACTGCTGCAACGCTATTGGCGCAGGTTGAAGAATTACCAAGTGTACGAGGGTAATACCTGCGCACTAAGACAAGAAAGAAACGATGCATCAGGAAGGAGTTATGCAGACTACTCAAAAGTTGATATTCATACAGGTATCGACGCCAAATAAAAAATTTTAAACTTTATCGGCCGATGGATGAATGTGTGACGCTGCATCACAGTTTCACCGTGCAGCTGGCAAGGAGAGTAAATAGGGGAAATGTCGATACGACAGCTTCAAGTCCTTGCGAATTTCATTTCGCGTACTCAGTTGGACGGTAACTATGCCTTACAGCAGGGCTTCCCAACTTTTCCAGCTGGGGGACCCCTTCTGCAGTCGAAAATCCGTGGCGGACCCCTAGTCAGTCAAGAGCACAGTAACTTTAAATTTCAGAGCGGAACCGATGGGAACTGAAAGCTAGTCAGTCAAGAGCACAGTAACTTTAAATTTCAGAGCGAAACCGATGGGAACTGAAAGCTTCTTGACGCAAGTGCCATGTGCCATGTTCCCAATGCACATGAATGAAAACAACTTGAAATTAACGATCCAATTTGAATTCCCACTGTATCCAGACAGTTACTGGTGGATTTACTCCCTTTGTTCAACACACTATAGCCTGATTAAAATTACTTGGTAATTGAAATTTCACACGATGGAGCTGTCTTCCTCCAAGAGCAATCAAAGTCACGTCCAAACTGTTCGCTGTTGACAATCTGCCGCTTATGGTCTTTTCACTTCCACTATTTGGCTACTGTTGTGTAAGGAGCAAGCGTGTTTCGTAACATTCGTGTGTGTGTGTGTGTGTGTGTGTGTGTGTGTGTCTTTGGTTTTTCGTGAAATCCGAAGAAAACCGTTCAAATGTATGTAAAGTCTTCCTTTGGTCGTCCTCCCTCCTCATTCATTTAAACTGGAAACTTCCCTTGTTGTGAAGGCGATGGAGAAACTGCACCCTTCTTCAATGATCCTGACTTCAGCCACCGATCCATGTTAGAAGTAATAAACTGGCCAAAAATCGACTTATGAAATGGGTAGTTCACTGACAAAGAAAGTTTAACATTTAATTATGCCTGGGGCCGCATACGTGCCGGCGAACGCTGGGATTCGTCGACAAAGCTTGCTCCGCGCATGCGTCAAAGGTTTCAGCGCATCTAGCGCCGTGAGCCGGCGCACAAACGACCCCCGTATTGTTGCGAAACAGTCGATCAGAGAAGCCGGATTCTCCGGCACTAAACTGTGTATGCGTTCTCACTTACGAACCGCAATGGCTGCTTGGGAATACGACCTGAAGTAAAAGTACACATGTTTTTCACACGAAAAAAAAAAGTGATGAATTTGATTTTCATTTTTATTCAATAATTTGACTCATTATTTTACACGATTTGGTGAAAGGTGGCCGCGGACCCCCTAGTAAGAGCCGGCGGACCCCTAAGGAAGGGACAAGTAGGTGGGTTCAAAGAAGCCACTTGGAGTAATAGGCGAAATCACTCGACATAACGCCCACAGACACACGGTGAGAGTTTCTACTGCTTGTCTTCGTACTAGCGAAACCCTGTCTTGGCCAACAAGGTCGCCGGACCTCTCCCCAACTGAAAACGTTTGTAGCATTGTGGGTGGGGCCCTCCAACCATTTCAGGATGTTGACGGTCTATTGCAACATTTAGTCACAATTTGCCACGATATCCCTCAGGAGGACAACCGACAACTTTATCAGTCAGTGCCAAGCCAAATAACTGCCTGCATGAGGGACAGAGATGGACCAATGCGTTATTGTCATGCTCTGTTTGGGAAGCTATTTCTCTTAGATAAATCATCCAATTTTTCTGAAATTGTGATCATTTGTTTGTCTCTGCAGGTGCATCACATCTAATGATTTCCATCCTATTCAGATAATTCCTTTGTTGAGCCGCTTTTTTGTCTTAGAGTGTATTTGAAATGAGGCTCAAGTTAATTTGATGTGTTCAGCAACTACATCATGTGAGTTGGAAGGTCAGTAAAAGGAACCAATTTTTAATTTATAACGGTTGTGAAGTATTACGTCTACTTCTACTAATCCACTGGAACCGTCTACTTCAATTTCACTGCAAGGTAAACTACTTCTGACAGCTATAAACACTCCACCACCAACTGCATTTAATCTATCCTCTTTGAACACCGTTAGGGCCCTCGTAAAAAATTAAGCTGTATTTACCTCTGGCGTTAGCCAGCTTTCAGTCTCTACAACTATTTGAACTTCAGTGCTTTACATTAGCGCTTGGAGCTCTGGTTCTTTCCCAATACGGTTATGACAATTTACAACTGCAATACTGACGGTGCTAGGCCTTCCCTTGCCCTGTGTTCGTCCTGCGCCCCACTATAATGACGCCGTTTCTGTGATATTCTGAGGCCCTCTAAAGTACAAATCAGTCCAGCCCTTACACAGAGACCCCACTCTCCATGTAACGGCTTCCTTGGTCTATTACGCTGAACCTGAAATCCCACCATCTTATGGCGCAAGTCAACGAATGTGCAGTGCACACGGTCGCAGAACCATCTGAGCCTCTGATTCAGACCATCGACCTGGGTCCTTACCGCAGGTCCACAGTCGGTTCTGTCAACAATGCTACATTTAGACAATTCCGCCTTCTATAACATGCAAGACTGGCAGTCTTTACCACCTCAGGTAGCCACCTTAAAACGGAGAGAGAATCTCTTTCGATCCAAAGTGACATGCATAGAGTGCACACTGCATTTCTTCCCTTCCTTGGCGACCATATCCCTAAGGGGCCCCGTTACTCACCTAGTGTTAGGACTGCCAAATACAAGTAATCCTACCCTCAGTGATGACGAGCTCTTGCAGGCCAAGAGGCTTCCTCTGGAAAAGGCAAGCGTCTCCACATGGCTCAGGATATTTATCAGACACGGACAGTACTTGAAATCTTTTCGTCGGACGAACCACTGTTGTGCTACCCATGGTAGCACAACAGTGGACCAATCGAGGAGACACCTGGGACATACTGGATGTCCCTTTGATCCTCACATCTGGCCACCCAGAGTGATTCCCATTGGCAACAGCCTGAAGCCATGTGACTGAAGCCAGCACCACCTGGAGCTGTGAATGAAGGGTAACTAACTCAGCTTGCATCTGAACACAGCAATCACAGTTCCTAAATACAACAGAAATATGCTATGGATAGTTAGTAAAACGCAGAACTGTTCCTAAGAAATACACATAAACATATGATTACATAAATAAAGATCAATTGCCTTATACATGAAAGGTCTTCACCAGAGAACAGCTTGAGCGATTTGTTTGATTATCTTTGTTGTGTTTGTTGTTGTCAGAAAAAGGTTTTTATGAAAGGCAATTTTTGGAAAATCCAACCGAAAACTCGGAAATTAACATCAATTGCCACTCTACGAAATATCATAAATTAAGAATGGCTCAATATATTTGATTTGTTTTTTGTGTTCATAACTGTAGATGGTAATGACATGGTATGAAAAAGAAAATAATAATTTTTTTACATTCAGTTTGACAGTTCTGCTGTCGCATTTTTTCATAATAAAAAATAGTTTGACAGTTATATACATGAATTGAAAATACATATGTAATATATAAAGGGGACACATTATTACCAAAAATGTCAAAAATTTCTTGACCAATTTTTCTGTTGTATTTAGTATGGATAGGAACTGTGATTGCTGTGTTCAGATGGAAGCTGAGTTGGTGACCCTTCATTCACGTCTCCAGGTGGTGTTGGCTTCAGTCACATGGCTTCAGGCTGTTGCCAATGGGAAACACTCTGGGTGGCCAGATGTGAGGATCAAACGGACATCGAGCATGTCCCAGGTGTCTCCTCGATTGGTCCACTGTTGTGCTACCATGGGTACTGCCCGCACTAAGGCTGGACCCTCACCTGTTTTCCAGTAGGTTCAAATGGTTCAAATGGCTCTGAGCAGTATGGGACTTAACTTCTGAGGTCATAAGTCCCCTAGAACTTAGAACTACTTAAACCTAACTAACGTAAGGACATCACACACATCTATGCCTGAGGCAGGATTCGAACCTGCGACCATAGCAGCCGCGCGGTTCCAGACTGTAGCTCCTAGAACTGCTTGGTCACTCCAGCCGGCTTTCCAGTAGGAGACCATTCCAAGGTGCAGCAAGTAGTGAAAGACTTTCTGTGGGGGCCGACTGCAGGGCCTCCCTGGTTCGTCTGACGAAAAGATTTCAAGCACTGTCCGTGTCTGATAAATATCCTGAGCCATGTGGTGGCGCTTGCTTTTTCCAGAGGAAGTGTCTTGGCCTTCAAGAACAGGGCATCACTGAGGGTAGGATTACTTGTATTTGGGAGTCCTAGCAGTGGGTGAGTAATGGGACCCCTTAGGGATATGGTCGCCAAGGAAGGGAAGAAATGCAGTGTGCGCTCTGTGGGTGTCATTTTGGATCGAAAGAGGTTCTATCTCTGTTTTAAGGTGGCTACCTGAAGTGGTAAAGACTGCCAGTCTTGCAGTCCTGTGAAGGGAGTGAATCACATTTTGTTGCGCGAGCTTAGTTTAGATTAAGACGCGTGCTGGACACGAGCAGTGGGCAGCGCTGAGCTACCTGGGAGATCTCCTCGGCGCTGCGGTGCGCGTCCGCTATGGCGATCCTGGCGGCGCGCTCGTGGCGGCGCAGGCGGCGACGGCGGTGCAGCAGCTCCGGGTTGGGCGGCGCGCCATACGGCACCCTGTGGTGGCGCAGGAGCTGCGGCGTCAGCGAGGCGTACAGCTGGCGCCAGTGCCAGCCCTCGTACAGCTGCGGCCGGAAGCCCACGCTCTCCAGCTCCTCCAGCAGCTGCATGTGCCTCGACACGCCCTTGCGCAGTCTCCTGCAACGACGGCTCGAGGGTAGTCTCTGAGTTCTCACCTATAGATACACCTCATAGTGTGCTCGCCGTCATGTCAGACTTCACACTCTGGGTGGGTGGGTGGATGGTCGCGGTGTGGGGGAGGGGAGGGGGCGATGGGGAGGGGAGGGGATGTCAGGCAATTTTGGCCATTTCGAACTGACCAGCAGCCACAATAGAGCAGCGAGCTAATGATCGCGAGATCACTGCAAAATGTCTTTCTACTTGAATACACTTTATACTGTGGACAATCACAGCTCTAAGAATGTACTCTTGTTCTAAAAAAACCGCAACAGCTGTCGCACAGTCCTTTACTAGTACAATCGGTTACACCAGTTACAGTTCCATCATCTACATCTACATATATACTCCGCTAGCCACCAAGCGGTCTGCGGTGTGGGAGATAAATCACGTCATGGGAAACAGCTTTTGTTAGATACAAAATGATCACCGATCCCTCCCGGTGATTCTTGATGTCCTTTAGGACAAGCTGGTCATGGACCTCCAAATACGTGTGGCAAGAGCAATTCCCCTGGGCAGCAGGTCAGGTTTTGAAGTGCGAGTGTATGGACGAAAAACGGTTAGACTATGCTGACAGGTGTAGTCTACTTATTCGGGTAATTACGATTGAGCAAATAACATCAGGTATTAAATTATGTCAACTGTTTGCGGGGATACTGTTAGAGGTAAAGAAAAAAAACCATTAACACACTGAAGTGAGTGCATATCAAGATACTAATGATCACAATACCTGTATTTATACGCTACTGGCCATTAAGATTGCTACACCACGAAGATGGCGCGCTACGAACGCAAAATTTTACCGACAGGAAGAAGATGCTGTGATATGCAAATGATTAGCTTTTCAGAGCATTCACACAAGGTTGGTGCCAGTGGCGACACCTGCAACGTGCTGACATGAGGAAAGTTTCCAACCGATTTCTCATACACAAACAGCAGTTGACCGGCGTTGCCTAGTGAAACGTTATTGTGATGCCTCATGTAAGGAGGAGAAATGGGTACCATCACGTTTCCAACTTTGATAAAGGTCGGATTGTAGCCTATCGCGATTGCGGTTTATCGTATAGCGACATTGCTGCTCGCGTTGGTGGAGATCCAATGACTGTTAGCAGAATATGGAATCGGTGGATTCAGGAGGGTAATACAGAACGCCGTGCTGGATCCCAACGGCCTCGTATCACCAGCAGTCGAGATGACAGGCATCCTATCCGCATGGCTGTAACGGATCGTGCAGCCACGTCTCGATCCCTGAGTCAACAGATGGGGACATTTGCAAGACAACAACCATCTGCACGAACAGTTCCACGACGTTTGCAGCAGCATGGACTATCAGCTCGGAGACCATGGCTGCGGTTACCCTTGACGCTGCATAACAGACAGGAGCGCCTGCAATGGTATACTCAACGACGAACCTGGGTGCACGAATGGCAAAACGTCATTTCTTCGGATGTATCCAGGTTCTGTTTATAGCATCATGATGGTCGCATCCGTGTTTGGCGACATCGCGGTGAACGCACATTGCTAGCGTGTATTCGTCATCGCCATACTGGCGTATCACCCGGCGTGCTGGTATGGGGTCCTATTGGTTACGCGTCTCAGTCACCTCTTGTTCGCACTGACAGCACTTTGAACAGTGGACTTTACATTTCAGGTATGTTACGACCCGTGGCTCTACCCTTCATTCGATCCCTGCGAAACCCTACATTTCAGCAGGGTAATGCACGACCGCATGTTGCAGGTCCAGTACGGGCCTTTCTGGATACAGAAAATGTTCGACTGGTGTCCTGGGGAGCACATTCTTCACATCTCTCACCAATTGAAAACGTCTGGTCAATGCTGGCTGAGCAACTGGCTCGTCACAATACGCCAGTCACTACTCATGACGAACTGTGGTATTGTGTTGAAGCTGCATGGGCAGCTGTACCTGTAAACGCCATCCAAGCTCTGTTTGACTCAATGCCCAGGCGTATCAAGGCCGTTATTACGGCCAGAGGTGGTTGTTCTGGGTACTGATTTCTCACGATCTATGCACCCAAACTGCGTGAAAATGTAATAACATGTCAGTTCTAGTTTAATATATTTGTCCAATGAATACCCGTTTATCATCTGCATTTCTGCTTGGTGAAGCAATTTTAATGGCCAGTAGTGTATATACTACTTTCGGGCGGACAACTTCTTTTGAAAAGCACTTTAAAAATTTTACCGTGCGTTTCGGACTTAGTTTCTGAAGAATTGCACTGAATTGACACTTGAAGTAATTTTGTGGCGGAATTTCATGTCTGTTCTGAACTTTGATTCCTTAACAGTTACAACTGGTTGGGAATTCCAATAATATTGACAGTGCGTTCATGTGTGCAATGTGAAGATGTTGGTATGCATATCGTTCTTTGCAATAAAAACCACGTGGCAGCACCAACGTAGCTCTGACCTTTATCAACGCTGCTGTTTTAGGGCCAGCTAACATTTTGTGAGCTTTCACTACTTTTCGTTTTTCAACAATTTTATATTGTGTTGTTCTGAATATGAGTCTCTTCATACTTTAGCAGAATTGATTATAAAATGTGTTTGCTATTACAAACCCGCTTCATTATCAGTAACCTGTTTAATTAATTTTAGTACATGCATTGATGTTCTGGCGGCGCATAGTGTTCTGTCGTTCCTTCCTACGCCCTTGTCGTAAATTAAGCATCATATATCGCACGCTTATGAGGAAGAGAAAATGAACTCGGAGGTTAAAAAATCTTTCATTTTAATGAGAATTACGTCCACGCAGAGGAAACTAAATAAAATGGTACCGGGGTAGCCAAAGTTGTAATTATCACCTCGAAACAATACAATTACGAATTTAATATTTTGTTTCTTTTCAGGAACACGTTTGCAGTCGCAGTACAGACCGCAGTCTCCAAGCCACAGTGCAGTGACACGCCGTTAAGGACGCCGAAACAAATTGGCAAAGTCTATTGTCAAAGCGGAGCGATGAACAGTAACTTATTTTCTGCATTGGAAGGTTAACAGCGCTAAAACAGTCCAAGCTGAATTTGTGGACGTGCACGGTGACAACGCACGATCATACGAGACGGTGGTGAAGTGGTCCAGCAAGTCTGAACAGTGAAGACCGAATTTATAGACCATCTGTCCACAAAAAATCTGGGAATCGCGAGAGAAGTGGACGACCTCGTGCTCGAAGACTGGCATATTACAATTGTGGCGGTGATATCCGTGCCTAAAGACTAGGATGTTGCACAGGTCATACGAATACTCAAGAAAAGAAATAGCGGTAATCCGCTGAATTGCAGGTTCATATCACTGACGTCAATTTGTAGTAAGATTTTGGAACATATAGTGGGTTCGAACATTATGAATTACGCCGAAGTTAACGGTCTGTTGACACACAGTCAGCTCGGATTCAGAAAATATCGTTCCAGTGAAACACAACGAGCTCTTTTTTCACACGAAGTAATGAGTGCTGTCGATAGGGGATTTCACATTTATTCCATATTTTTAGATTTACAGAAGGCTTTTGACATATTTCCTCACAAGCGTCTTCTGATCAAATTGCATGCCTATAGGGTATCGCGTCAATTGTGGGACTGGATTAGTGATTTCCTGTCAGGTAGGTCACAGTTCGTAGTAACTGACGGAAAGTCATCGAGTAGAACAGAAGTCATATCCGGTGTTCCCCAAGGAAGTTTATAAGCCCTGTGTTGTTCCTGATCTGCATAAACCACATCGCATACAATCCGAGCAGCCCTCTGAAATTCTTTGCAGATGATGCTGTAATTTACTGTATACTAAAGTCATCAGAGTCCGCAGCTCGTGGTCTCGCGGTAGCGTTCTCGCTTGCCGAGCACGGGGTCCAGGTTTCGGTTCTTGGCGGGATCAGGGATTTTCACCTGCCCCGAGATGACTGGGTGTTGTTGTGTCGTCTTCACCATTAACATTCATCCCCATTACGGTCGGAGAAAGGCAACGGCAAACCACCTCCATTACGACCTTGGCTAGTACGGCGGTGCGGGTCTCCCGCATCGTTCCCCTACGCTGTGTCAAGAAGCATTGGGCTTCATTTCCAAACTCATCAGAAAATCAAAATTAATTGCAAAATGATTTAGACACGGTATCTGTAGGGTGTGAAATGTGGCAATTGTCTCTGAATAATCAAATGTGTAAGGTGATCCATAGGACTAGGGAAAAGAAATCCGTTAAGTGTCGGTTACATGATAAACCAAAGAAATTTAAGGCCTTTTGAGTCATCTAAATACCTAGGAACTATAGCTACGCACAGCTTGAATTAGAACGATCACATAGATAATGCTGTGAGTAAGGGAAACGAAAGACTGCTTTTTATTGGCAGAATGCTTAGAAGATGCAACAGGTCTACTAAAGAGACAGCCTACGCTATGCTTGTTCATTTTCTGCTGGAATATTGCTGTGCAGTATGCGATCCTTAACAGGCATTTAAAATGTCCAAAGAAGGACAACAGGACCTATAAAGGGAGAAATAATCATCGCAATAAAATAAGAGGAATTTAAGTGTTCGTTTTTCCCACTCGCTGTCAGAGAGTGGTATGGTACAGAATCAGTCTGAAGGTGAAACTTCCTGGCAGATTAAAACTGTGTGCCGGACCGAGACTCGAACTCGGGACCTTTGCCTTTCACGGGCAAGTGCTCTACCATCTGAGCTACCCAAGCACGACTCACGCCCCGTCATCACAGCTTTACTTCCGCCGGTACCTCGTCCCCTACTTTTGCAGGAGAGCTTCTGTGAAGTTTGGGTCCAGTGGAGTTCGTGCAAGGCACTATCTCAGCCAAGAAGTATCGTTCACTGGTTGCAAACCACTTACACCACTTCATGAGGATCATATTTCGTGTAATGGAGTCTTTTGGGGAACACAGTGACGAGCTCCAATTGATATGCTAGCTCCCCCAACTCGCCAGATCTGAACCCGATCGAACTTATGTGGGATGTGATTGAACATGGCGTCAGAGCTTATCGCCCCCCTCCACAGAATTTACACACAGAGGTGTCTTGTGTGTGCAGACGTGATTTCAACTCCCTCCAGCGACGTACGAAGTCCTCATTGCTTCCATGCCACGACGTATCGCCGCTGCCATCCGTGCCAAAGGTGGACATACCGGCTATAATGTAAGTGGTTCCGGCTGATCACTATACATATAAATATAAATGAAGTATAACTACAGAGTTCCCAGATCATACCGCTTATGAATAGCTAGAATCTCTCTCTTGGTTACATGTGTTATTTCGTATTTACCTACATTAAAAGAGAGCTAACATACCCCAAGTGAATACACCCTCATCATTCACAAAAGTGGTATAGAGTACTACTCATTTCGGAAATTTCATATCCTTATAGTATCTTTGGTTGAGAAATGTGAATGAGTGAACGTGGATTCAAACTCCCTGTGCAGCTAGCCACTTGCTGACCTGGTTTAGGACCCACCTGTGTGCAGTCGGCTTGTGTTCCTCCACTAGCAGAAGTTCTGGCCTGGACACTAGTTTCGTGCGACCGGCTGGATCTAGTCCATGCATGCGCTCTCGATGGTACCTATGACAAAAACATGAAAAAATTTATGAAACATAGAAACGCGCATTTCCGGCACGAATAAAGGAAATGCACCTGCAAAGAACTACACGTAAGTGACTTGCCTAGAGTAGAGTAGTACCAAACATTAAACAAACAAAATGAATGAATACACTAGTTATCGCATGATGTTTTGTAGCTCCATCAGCAAGCTTGGTTGCAAGCCAAATTATGGAGGTTAAGGTGCGTCTAACGTGTAAACTATTATGGATTCCAGTGCTTAAACATACTTCAGTACATTTCCGCCATCATCAATGAGTACTTTTAATCTAGTCTGTAAACTGCAAACAAGTTTTAAGTAATAGTTGGTGGAATGTAAATTAGTCCTTAAATTTACAGGACACGTCGTTCTACAAATTAATGTTATGTTGTCAGTGGATGTAAGGTGATAGGTAAAGTGATGTTAGGTCTATTCTAGTAATCATTATTTAAAACAAGCTTGTATTTCATAGTCATGGATAAAAGAACCCACTGACAACGGCAAAAATGTACTATAGCATGTTAGGACACTAAAAAGAGTAGTTATTCTCATAATAAGCAGACTTTAATTCTCTTTTGCTTTACACAGGTCGTACCTAAAACACACAGTGCATGATGTCACAGAACAAATAAAAAGATAAAAACCGCAAATTAGATTTATTCACTTTCAGTGTAATGAGCTGGCCACAATAAATTTTGGATAAATTAATAGATCTGCTGCAAATTCACAACATTCGCATCCTTTGGAATACGTCTTTAAATATCCATCGAGATAGTGTGACATTACTATCAAATATCGCTATGCAGTATCAGTTCATTTTGCGGCCAGTAATTTGGGCGATACGTATGTGGTCTCTTGGACCGTGTGCTGAAAGAGAAAGCTTCGCACGCTGCTGACGTTCTCAGGTCGGACTGGGGTGTCTTTCTGTGGCGGAAGAGAGCCAGTCGGTAAATCTCAGTGCGTTCACCATGCTTCCTTGCAGGTGGATTAACCTTGGTATGAATGAGAACAGCCCACACCACCTCCGTTGTGCGTTGGGGACTGGTGCCGGTCTGGGTGGCGGACTTCACATCTGCCTCGCCATCCCTTGGAGATAAACTGACCGTGACAATCAGGCCTCTATGTGCTGGCTTCTTAAGGCTGACGCTATGGTGCCAGTTGATTAACGTGGGTACAGCGTCTCTGTTTTCGCTCCAGAAATTTTAAATCACCCAGTGAGGTCGTATTGGCACAGCTAGAGTAAATGTGGATGGACAGACTACACGATATAACATTGTTTTAATCAAATGAAACTATTCGGTTCCAGAGACCTTTTCAAGTCTTAAACATCTATGATGTACACATGCAGACTAAAGTGACGAATGAAAATTTGTACCAAGGCCAGGTTTATAACCAGAGTCTCCTGCTCATTCGATTAATCACTACGCCCTCCTGGCACGGTGGCTTTGCACAACTGCATGGATTACCTTTGCTTGCCTCCTTCCTCAATCCAAATTGCTATTCATGCCTCAGCCCAGTTCGTATTCTTACTAAACTGGAACAGCAGGAGACCGGGTTCGAATCCTTGGCTTGGTATAAAATTTCATTCGTCGCTTCAGTCCGTATGTATCCAATGCTGTTTAAGTCCAGTTCCCACCTCGTGAAGGGCACATTTGCCTCGTGAATGCAGAAAGGAGGAATTATGCTGTCTTTCCAGATTTTTCGAAAATTTTGCGACATTTCTCACCTATCGCGTTGCCGATAGTATAGGGTCAGCTCATTCAGCTGGAATTTTTGGCAGAATGGGACAGGGACAGGAGGAAGGATTTTTCGGGGAGTTGGGGACGGAGTACCGATGGACGCGTTCGAGAGAGACGGGAGCTAACTGCTGTTTGTGGCTGTTTTGCTGCACTCTACTGACTTGGAGCAGAAGTAAGATTTCATAACTCGCTGCAGCGCAGTCCGTAATCTGAGCACTTCTCTTACGTATAGGATGTGCAATTTAAAGTGATGATTTAGTTCTAATTTGAAATTGGGTTAATAATGGTTGCATTAGCGAGTTTTGCAGATGATATCTTGCCGCTGTACGCCCCATTAAGTCTTCCTTCCATAGTGTCACCCCCACATTGTTAGTCTAATCGTTTTGCTAACTTAAATCGAGGTTTCAGTTAATCGTATTTCACTATTAATCTTTGATTAAAGTTTTCTTCGTTTAAGATTAAATAAATGAAATTATGTTAGACATATATGTTTGACCCATTTTGTTCAGTTTTAGAGTAAATAAATATTTGTTAAAAGCAGGCTTGACTTCATTACAAGATCCTTAACTTGTCCTATAATTCAAATGGTTATCTAGTATAAAGATAACCTGGTATACTGTCTACTTCTGCTTCCGTATTAAACGAGAGGACATTGTTGTGTCATTAGCTGCAGTAGAAGCGTCTTCAGCGCACATGCTCCATAATATACATAGAATCTGATTTAAGACAACAACCCAGCCGCCCACTTCATCCCTACCCATACATGTAATCAAGACAGCTGTGCCGTGCGAATTGTTGGGTTGGTCCTGCACTGCATTGAAGAAGTAACCCCATGCTTTACACTCTTCGACGAGCCGTTCCACAAAAAAAAATTTGGTCACATGTGTCACTAAATTTTGAAATTGGGGTACTTTCTTCCGTCAATATGGTTTCCTCATACCTCTGTCTTAAATTCTGCCTATTTTGAGCCACCACCTGTCGCACATACTCGATGTTGTTTGCGTGACTGATGGTCGACCCAGCAGTGATATATATCAACGCTTACATCTACATCTACATCTACATCCATACTCCGCAAGCCACCTGACGGTGTGTGGCGGAGGGTACCTTGAGTACCTCTATCGATTCTCCCTTCTATTCCAGTGGCTGGCTTTGAGCACTATGGGACTCAACTGCTGAGGTCATTAGTCCCCTAGAACTTAGAACTAGTTAAACCTAACTAACCTAAGGACATCACAAACATCCATGCCCGAGGCAGGATTCGAACCTGCGACCGTAGCGGTCTTGCGGTTCCAGACTGCAGCGCCTTTAACCGCACGGCCACTTCGGCCGGCTTCTATTCCAGTCTCGTATTGTTCGTGGAAAGAAGGATTGTCGGTATGCCTCTGTGTGGGCTCTTATCTCTCTGATTTTATCCTCGTGCTCTCTTCGCGAGATATACGTAGGAGGGAGCAGTATACTGCTTGACTCCTCGGTGAAGGTATGTTCTCGAAACTTCAACAAAAGCCCGTACCGAGCTACTGAGCGTCTCTCCTGCAGAGTCTTCCACTGGAGTTTATCTATCATCTCCGTAACGCTTTCGCGATTACTAAATGATCCTGTAACGAAACGCGCTGCTCTCCGTTGGATCTTCTATATCTCTTCTATCAACCCTATCTGGTACGGATCCCACACTGCTCAGCAGTATTCAAGCAGTGGGTGAACAAGCGTACTGTAACCTACTTCCTTTGTTTTCGGATTGCATTTCCTTAGGATTCTTCCAATGAATCTCAGTCTGGCATCTGCTTTACCGGCGATCAACTTTATATGATCATTCCATTTTAAATCATTCCTAATGCGTACTAGCAGATAATTTATGGAATTAACTGCCTCCAGTTGCTGCCCTGCTATATTGTAGCTAAATGATAAGGGATCTTTTTTTCTATGATTTGCAGCACATTACGCTTGTCTACATTGAGGTTCAATTGCCATTCCCTGCACCATGCGTCAATTCGCTGCAGATCCTCCTGCATTTCAGTACAATTTTCCATTGTTACAACCTCTCGATATACCACAGCATCATCCGAAAAAAGCCTCAGTGAACTTCCGATGTCATCCACAATGTCATCCACAATTCCATCCACAGAGCATTTGAACCAATCGAAAACACATTTTATGCTCGCGGTTTCTCTTCCATGTTTGCACAGTCACATACACCTTGTTTGCCTTTTTTCTAAATTTGTGCCAAAATTTGAAGTTTGTAATTTCTTTGCACTACCCTTCGTTACATACGACTATGCACAGCATCCAAAACTCTCTCGTTACTATTCTCTACACGTTGTGAAGAGCCTGCTCATTTCTTATCCGACTAATCTAGCAACCTCCTGGAGAACCATATATCTAACTCTTTGGTTCCCTTCTCTTTTCCAGATGTTCTCACGTCCACTATTCACTTCCACACACTCTTACCCTCCAGACGTACATTATAAGCTTACATGTGACTACTTTGTCTTACCTACGATATGTACTGGATAACTAGACTGAAATTGGAATAAATCTTTGCGTCTCACCAAACATATCAGAGTGTGCCTGACACGCTGAATATTCGCGCTGGACTCGAACCGCTGCCAATTCACTGGCAGAGTACGCCAAATGGATTGATTCAAGCTTGTCACGTGATTCTCTCCGTTCCTTGCACCCTTTCAGGCTCCCCTGGGTCAGGCACTAAGTTTTAACTACCTGCTCGTCCTCAGCATAGCGTATAATACAGCGGATGGACAAAAATGTGGAAAGACCAAAACCATAGCACATGACCAAAACTGATACGGTGCAGAAGAATCGTTTCCATTCAAAACAGCTTCCAGGCATCTCGAAACTGATAAATACAGGCCCTGTACAGCTTTCAAGGGAACCTTCTAAGATTCCTTCTACAAAATAAGTTCAAGTAACGCTGATCGAGGTGGATAACGATCACGCACTCTTCTCTCAAAACTAGATGGTTCAAATGGCTCTGAGCACTATGGGACTTAACTTCTGAGGTCATCAGTCCCCTAGAACTACTTAAACCTAACTAACCTAAGGACATCACACACATCCATGCCCGAGGCAGGATTCGAACCTGCGACCGTAGCGGTCGCGCGGTTCCAGACTGTAGCGCCTAGAACCGATCGGCCACTCCGGCCGGCTGAAAAGTAGACTACAAAGTTCAGTAACATTGATATTTGGGGACTGTGGTGGCCAGGACAGATGTGTTTCGCATTACGACACGACTGCACTGTTTTCCGCATCCCCACCTTCAACACGCTTTGTATATACCCTCACTGCCAGTGCTAGTGCTGCCGCATGGTGGTCCGGGTGACCAAAGGAGTACGGTAAACTTATCCTGGTGGTCTTCGAATCACACAAGCACACTGCGAAGTAAGTGACACATTGAATTGTGCTGCTGGTGCACCCTCTTGTACCGAGGAATAGCGAGCCAGAATAAGATTTTCACTTTGCAGCAGAGTGTGCGCTGATATGAAACTTCCTGGCAGATTAAAACTGTGTGCCGGACCGAGACTCGAACTCGACACACTCCGCTGCAGAGTGAAAATCTTATTCTGGAAACATCCCCCAGTCTGTGGCTAAGCCATGACTCCGAAATACCCTATCTTTCAGGAGTTCTAGTTCTGCAAGGTTCGCAAGAGAGCTTCTGTAAAGTTTGTAAGGTAGGAGACGAGGTACCGGCAGAAGTGAAGCCGAGAGGACGGGGCGTGAGTCGTGCTTGGGTAGTTCAGCTCGTAGAGCACTTGCCCGAGAAAGGCAAAGGTCCCGAGTTCGAGTCTCGGTCCGGCAGACAGTTTTAATCTGCCAGGAAGTTTCAATAGCGAGATGTTTGTAGGAGTGGACATGATCCACTGTGCCTCCCAGAATGACGAGATCAGCCAGTTAATGCCACGAAAACATTCCCGCGACCATGATGCTCTGTCCTCTGGCCTGTACCCTTTGCTTTCACAAGTCTGACACTTTACACACCAACGGCCGTTTGTCTGATGGGACATGAAACGTGAGTCATTTGAAAAGGCTACTGGTCGCCATTGAGTTGACGCCCAGTTGCGGTTCTGGCGTGCAATTTCCAGACTTCGTCGCTGATAAACAGCAGTCATCACGGGTGTAGAGACCAGACACCTACTGCACAGGCCCATACACAGCAACGTTGGCTGATCGGTCGTTGAGGAGACACTCTTGGTCGTCCCTTGTTTCGTCTGAGCGGTCAGCTGCTCAACAGATGCACTTCTATTCTCCCGCACACATCTCCGCAACCTTCGTTCATACCTGTCATCTATGGTTCTATGTGTAGCACAGTTTCCTCGGCGCCGGTTTTGGAGATCGCCATTTTGCCATACATGGTATTCTTTAACCACGGCCAAACTTAGCCATTCTGTAAATGCTTCCCCCCTTTGTCCGAAAGCCAATGATCACGATTTTTTCAACGTCAGATAAATCACTCCGTTTCCGCATTACGATAACGACTGCACGGTTTTCCGCATCCGCCCGACACACTTTACATACCTCCCACTGCCAATGCTGGTGCGGACACCTGCCGTCTGTGAGTGGTTATTGAAAGTTACCGTATAACACAGGCAGCGGTCGCATTAATGTGACTGGACCGTGTATCAGTCTAAATGGCGAAATGCAGCCTTACGAATAACAAACACTCACGGCTGAAAGCTACTGCACTATTCGGCAAACTGGAAGCTTCAGGCCGGGAATGTGATCAATCATGATCATAGACGACGGTGTAACGGCGGCTATTAAGCGTTATGCAGGGCTGACTCATGCTCGAGACAAAATGGACAGCGTACTGTTTTCAGTGATTGTGTATGCTATGCCTCCAAAATATCTCCGAAAAAACTTATATCTTCACTGAAGTAAAGGGTGACAAATATTAAATTATATGTGAAATAAAATCGTCATAACTTCTGGACGGTTTGCGTTAGGGCGTTCAAACTACACGGTTGGCCGCGGGGAATTGTGGGAATTAGTATGCGCTGTATGGTTTGGTTTAGCGACGAATCCCACTCTCATTTGGACGGATTCGTCAATAAGCAAAATTGGCGTATTTGGGGGACTGAGAATCCGCATTTCGCGATCGAGACATCTTTTCACTCTCAACGGGTGACTGTGTGGTGTGCACTGTTTAGTCATGGAATAATCGATGCGATATTCCTTGATGGTACGGTGACTACCGAACGACACGTGAAGATTTTTGAAGACGATTTCATCTCCATTATCCAAAGAGACCCCGATTTCGACAAGATGCGGTTCATTCAAGACGGAGCTCGACCCCATCGAAGCGGGACAGTGTTTTATATCCTGGAGGAGCGCTTTGGAGTCAGCATTCTGGCTCTGGGGTACCCAGTGGCCATTGGCATGGGCCTCGATTGCCCACCATATTATCCGGATCTAAACACATCTGACTCCTTTCTGTGAGGCTGTATTAAATACAAGATGTAAAGCAACAACCCCAAAACCATTGCTGAACTGAAAGCAGCCATTCAGGAGATCATCGACTGCCTCGATGTCCCGACACTTCAGCGGGTCATGCAGAATTTTGATAGTCGTCTGCGCCACATCATCGCCAATGACGGCAGGCATATCGAACATGTCGTAACCTATATCCGAATATCTGTAGTGATGTTTACACGTTGAATAAAGTGCGTGCACGCCGTAGTTTGTAACTAATTTACTTTTTTTATACAGTTCAACAACACAGGCCAACGACGGAGAAACTTTTTTGCTGAAAATACCTTATTCTTAGGTTTCTTAGGGTGGTAAAACCAAATATGATACTTAAAAACCTGTATCACCCACCATTTATTCACATTTTAAAGTTAAATTTATTAAATTAAGCGATTTTTAAAGAATTTAACAGCTTTTATATAGTTAAAATAATTTAAAAAGGAAGTGTAATGACTAGATGACGATGGTAGCCTGCTGATAAACATTTGCTGGCAAAAAAGGTCGATTCTATATATGTGTTAACAGACAGTGCTTTGTTTACTGTCAACCTAACCTCACTTTCCCCTTTCCTGTACATGCGCTCAGTACAATGTCTAATCGTAGTTGTAAAAACTCTGCTGAAAGTTTTTGTTATATTTGTGGTGAATTTGTGATTAAAAAAACACCAAAGAAACATTACAGACTTTGAGAAAAAGGTTTATCTATCATACTTTGAATCTAAACTTGGTGATCAAGATAAATCTTGTGCGCCACATAAGGTATGTTATGTGTGTGTTGAAGATCTGAGAAAGTGGTCCAAAAAGGAGAAAAAAGCCTTTAGATTTGCTGTTCCTATGATATGGAGGCAGCCAAGAAATCATTCCGATGACTGCTATGTTTGCAGTGTTGATATTACTGCTCATAATTCGAAAAACAAGAAAATAATAAGCTACCCTAACCTTCCGTCTGCCATCCGACCAGTAGGGCATGCTGTAGATTTGCCAGTTCCTGAACCACCAGATGATTTAAATTCTATTCCAACAGCAGTATTTTCTGATGTACAATGTGATTTAGATGAACCACATGAAGATGAATTGCATTGTAATACAGAAAGTCTAGAGCCCAAATTGTTTACTCAGACCGAGATTAACGATTTGGTTAGGGATCTGGGCTTAACGAAAGAAAAAGCTGAATTGCTTGGCTCTAGATTAAAAGAAAAGAACTTAATGGCAGTTGGAATCAGCATCTATACATGTATAGAAAGAGAGAGCAGCAATTTTCCAAGTTTTCTCAACAAGAAGGTGATTTAGTATACTGCTCAGACACTCGCACTCTGATGAATGAGTTTGGTAATGAAAACAAAAAGGAAGACTGGAGGCTTTTCATTGATTCATCCAAAACTAGTTCAAAGACTGTTTTATTACACAATAGTAACATGTATGCATCTATACCTGTTGGACATTCTGTACATATGAAAGAAAGCTATGAAAACCTACAAATAGTGCTAAATAAAATAGACTATTCTGGTCATGGTTGGATGACATGTGGCGATCTAACAGTAACATGCATGCTTCTTGGTCAGCAAGGTGGCCTTACCAAATTTCCATGTTTCTTGTGTGAATGGGACAGCAGGGCTAGGGATCAACGCTGGTGCAGAAATAACTGGCCTGTGAGGGACTCTTTAAAATCTGATGAGAAGAACATTCTACGAAAAAACCTTGTAGATCCAAAAAACGTACTCCTACCACCTCTACATATAAAGTTAGGCCTAATGAAACAGTTTGTAATGGCTTTGCTTAAAGATGGACCATGTTTTAAGTATCTCTGCCAAACGTTTCCACACCTTTCAGCAGCTAAACTAAAGGAAGGCGTCTCTGTCGGACCTGATATTAGAAAATTGATGTTTGATGTTAACTTTGAATCCACAATGACTTTAAGTGAGAAAGAAGCATGGGTATCATTCTAGAAAGTCGTTACAAAGTTCTTAGGACATGAAAAAGACCCAGAATATGTTTTTATTATAGCTAAAATGATAAAGAAGTTTAAAACTTTAGGATGTTTAATGAACCTGAAAGTTCACTTTTTGAACAGTCACTTTGATTACTTCCCGGACAATTTGCGATATGTTAGTGAGGAGCAAGGAGAGTGTTTTCACCAGGACATTAAAGTGGTGGAAAAACGTTACCAAGGCCGCTGGAACACCAACATGATGGGGGACTAGTGTTGGTCACCTCACCGAGTTGTTCAGCAAGCGACTCATCGTAGAAAAAGCTACACAAGAAGCTTCAAAGCAAAAACAGAAAGAAAATACAAACCAATTCCAACTGACAAGTGAAACTTTTATTAACACATATCATTGTTTTAAGTAGTTTACTGTAAATACAAACCATGCTTATGCTGTAACAAAGCGTTACATTAATTTCCCAGATTACCATATAGCATAGGATTTTTAAATTATATAATAAAAAGCATATTGCTCGAAAAATATGGGTGATACAAACAAAACTTTCGCTAGATTTGGATTCAGCTCATAAAAATATATAAAGATCAGCTATCAATGCCAAAAAGGTTTTCAAAAAATTTGTTCGTTTGCCTGTGTAATTGTCACTCTGTACGTTCAGATAAAATATAAAAATGCAGTAAGTGAAACAGGCATAAAGGAATACAAACGTCTCAAAAATGAGATCGACAGGAAGTGCAAAATGGCTAAGCAGGGATGGCTAGAGGACAAATGTAAGGATGTAGAGGCCTATCTCACTAGGGGTAAGATAGATACCGCCTACAGGAAAATTAAAGAGACCTTTGGAGATAAGAGAACGACTTGTATGAATATCAAGAGCTCAGATGGAAACCCAGTTCTAAGCAAAGAAGGGAAAGCAGAAAGGTGGAAGGAGTATATAGAGGGTCTATACAAGGGCGATGTACTTGAGGACAATATTATGGAAATGGAAGAGGATGTAGATGAAGATGAAATGGGAGATACGATACTGCGTGAAGAGTTTGACAGGGCACTGAAAGACCTGAGTCGAAACAAGGCCCCCGGAGTAGACAATATTCCATTGGAACTACTGACGGCCGTGGGAGAGCCAGTCCTGACAAAACTCTACCATCTGGTGAGCAAGATGTATGAAACAGGCGAAATACCCTCAGACTTCAAGAAGAATATAATAATTCCAATCCCAAAGAAAGCAGGTGTTGACAGATGTGAAAATTACCGAACTATCAGCTTAATAAGTCACAGCTGCAAAATACTAACACGAATTCTTTACAGACGAATGGAAAAACTAGTAGAAGCCAACCTCGGGGAAGATCAGTTTGGATTCCGTAGAAACACTGGAACACGTGAGGCAATACTGACCTTGCGACTTATCTTAGAAGAAAGATTAAGGAAAGGAAAACCTACGTTTCTAGCATTTGTAGACTTAGAGAAAGCTTTTGACAATGTTGACTGGAATACTCTCTTTCACATTCTAAAGGTGGCAGGGGAAAAATACAGGGAGCGAAAGGCTATTTACAATTTGTACAGAAACCAGATGGCAGTTATAAGAGTCGAGGGGCATGAAAGGGAAGCAGTGGTTGGGAAGGGAGTAAGACAGGGTTGTAGCCTCTCCCCGATGTTGTTCAATCTGTATATTGAGCAAGCAGTAAAGGAAACAAAAGAAAAATTCGGAGTAGGTATTAAAATTCATGGAGAAGAATTAAAAATTTTGAGGTTCGCCGATGACATTGTAATTCTGTCAGAGACAGCAAAGGACTTGGAAGAGCAGTTGAATGGAATGGACAGGGTCTTGAAAGGAGGATATAAGATGAACATCAACAAAAGCAAAACAAGGATAATGGAATGTAGTCTAATTAAGTCGGGTGATGCTGAGGGAATTAGATTAGGAAATGAGGCACTTAAAGTAGTAAAGGAGTTTTGCTATTTGGGGAGCAAAATAACTGATGATGGTCGAAGTAGAGAGGATATAAAATGTAGGCTGGCAATGGCAAGGAAGGCGTTTCTGAAGAAGAGAAATTTGTTAACATCCAGTATTGATTTAAGTGTCAGGAAGTCATTTCTGAAAGTATTCGTATGGAGTGTAGCCATGTATGGGAGTGAAACATGGACGATAAATAGTTTGGACAAGAAGAGAATAGAAGCTTTCGAAATGTGGTGCTACAGAAGAATGCTGAAGATTAGATGGGTAGATCACATAACTAATGAGGAAGTATTGAATAGGATTGGGGAGAGGAGAAGTTTGTGGCACAACTTGACCAGAAGAAGGGATCGGTTGGTAGGACATGTTCTGAGGCATCAAGGGATCACCAATTTAGTATTGGACGGCAGCGTGGAGGGTAAAAATCGTAGAGGGAGACCAAGAGATAAATACCCTAAGCAGATTCAGAAGGATGTAGGTTGCAGTAGGTACTGGGAGATGAAAAAGCTTGCACAGGATAGAGTAGCATGGAGAGCTGCATCAAACCAGTCTCAGGACTGAAGACCACAACAACAACAACAACAACGTTCAGATACACCTGAATTAGAGATCTGCATCTGACGTTCACGCTCTCTTCAGTTGCTCGGAGCAGGTAGTTCCGCGTGAGTAAATCAGATGTCAGTACAGATGCTTTGGACTGAGGGGACAAACGCACTCGACTTTCATGGCGCTCGTTCGAGCGTCGCACGCTCGAATTGCTCGGCCATCTGCTATTGATACCCGACCGCCGCTCAGTCGCCCACTGTAGGATCAAGGCGAATGAACGCGAGATGGAAGAGAGAGCAAAAACGAAACCCGATTGAAAATAATATATGCTGAGTGCGAAAAACGGTGGCTGTAACAATGTTAGGGAGAGATTTTAACCAGTGACTGACAAGGGTGTCGGCTACGCGTACTATGGCAAGTGTTTTCTCTCCTGTCTTACATATCCGCCAGCACACATCTGAAGGCACTTGCCTGCAGATTGCGACAAGGTGTAATTTACAAGTATTAGCAGCTACAGTGAAAGCTGCAATGATTAAAAGGGAGCGTAGAAATGTGTACCAGTTATGTTCGTCCATATATATGGACCGACAGATATCGGAAAACATGTTACGTATCTAGTACTATGGACTTTCCTCACGAAATTAGGGACTGCGAAATATGGCATCGGTGAGAAAACACTTTTCTGAGAAGACGAAAAAGTATGGGGAATTACATCGAGGAAATATTTTTCAAATTGTTAGGAGTAAATCCCCAAGATTTTAATAAGATTTTATTTGACACTAACGAAGGCGCTAATGTATGCAAGGCACAGAAATCCTTTCAGCATTATGTTTTGAACGTAGTCCAGAAACATATTTTAGATGGCAAGTACTTAATAAATGGGCTTGGAGTAGTTTTCCACGACTTCTGCTGCTAAAGATGACGATTTTCATGAAGAATACTAGTGACCAGAATTCGATATACACAAGCTTGAAGCAAGAAACGTAGAGTAAGGGTAACAGCTTGTTTAGAATACTACACTATGTACTACGGCACTAAGGCATTACGACAAATTCATGGAACTGCTTCCGGAGAGAGGTGACTCTGAAAAACGTACTGGAGAATAACGCTGCAAAAGAAATTACGACGTTTTTACAAAAAAAATGGTTCAAATGGCTCTGAGCACTATGGGACTCAACTGCTGTGGTCATAAGTCCCCTAGAACTGAGAACTACTTAAACCTAACTAACCTAAGGACATCACACACACCCATGCCCGAGGCAGGATTCGAACCTGCGACCATAGCGGTCGTGCGGTTCCAGACTGTAGCGCCTTTAACCGCTCGGCCACTCCGGCCGACGACGTTTTTACAGTCATTCAGAAATGCAACAAGAATGCTGGAAAGCGAGAAGTTTCTAACAGTTCAGTTTGTTTTATTATGGCGCACAGACTGAAAAGTCATTGTAATATAGGACCCGAAGGTGCAAAGGAACATGCGTTTAAATTACTGTAAGCATGCTGTGTGTCCAACAAATTAAAATTGCGCTTAATTGCTAAACTCCGCTTTCAGTGTCAGCGGTATTTTGGAAGTACACCACAACGGTAGTATTATCGACTACATTGAAACACCAAAGAAACTGATGTAGGCACGTGTTTTCAAATACAGAGATATGTAAACAAGCAGAATAAAACACTGCGGTGGGCAACGCCTACATACGACAACACTTGTCTGGCGCAGTTGTTAGATCGGTTACTGCTGCTACAATGGCAGCTTATCAAGATCTAAGTGAGTTTGAACATGATATTATAGTCGGCGCACGAGCGATGGGACACAGGATCTCCGAGGTAGCGATGAAGTGGGCATTTTCCCATACTATCATTTCTCGAGTGTACCGTGAATATCAAGAATCCGATAAAACATCAATTCTAACAGATTGCTGCGGCCGGAAATAGATCCTGCAATAACGGGACCTATGACGACTGAAAAGAATCGTTCAACATGACAGAAGCGCAACCCTTCCGCACATTGCTGCAGATTTCAGTGCTGGGCCATCAACAAGTGTCAGCGTGCGAACCATTCGACGGAACATCATCGATATGGGCTATCGGAGCTGAAGGCCCACTCGTGTACCCTTGATGACTACACGACTCAAAGCTTTACGCCTTGCCCAGGCCCGTCAACACTGACATTACACTGACTGGAAGCATGTTACCTGGTCGGAGGAGTCTCGTTTCAAACTGTATCGAGCGGATGGACGTGTGCGGCTATGGAGAGAACGTCATGAATCCATAGACCCTGGATGTCAGCAGGGGACTGTTCATGCTAGTGGAGGCTCTGTAATGGTGTGCGGCGTGTGCTTTTGGAGTTATATGGGACCCCTGATGCGTCTAGATACGACTCTGATAGGTGATACGTACGTAAGCTTCCTGTGTGATCACCTACGTCCATTCGTGTCCGTTGTGCATTCCGACGGACTTGGGCATTTCCAGCAGAACAATGCGACACCCCACACGTCCAGAATTGCTACAGAGTGGCTCCAGGAATACCCCTCTGAGTTTAAACACTTCGTCTGGTCACCAAACCCCTCAGACATGACCATTATTGATCATATCTGGGATGTTTTGCACCGTGCTGTTCAGACTAGGTCTCCATTTGTTAAGTCCATGCCACGTCGTGTTGCGGTACTTTTGCATGCTCGCGGGAGCGCTACGCGATATTAGGCAGGTGTACCAGTTTCCTTGGCTCTTCAGTCTACTATCTGTAAGTACTACGGGTAGCGAATCATCGCTGTCTGCGTCTCGCAAACGAGAATGTCGAAACTTCGGCGTTGCAAAGAATAGTAAAAATTCTATGGTCACCCTTCTGGTTATTGGAAATGATACTTGTTTTTTACAGAGATGAGACGTTAAATAGTGTGGGTCAAACGTATGATGAAGTAACAGGTTCTGATGAGCTATGACAAAAAAAATTTCAGTGCGGTTTGGAACGTTATCTCTGACTGACGAAGCGACTTGAACCGAAACCAGTCGATTCACTGTAATTACACCAACAGGGAATAACTTGAAGATAATGTTTTACTTGTTTAATTTCTAATTTGTTAGATGGTCGAGTTCGCATAAGCACATTTGAATCAATAAAGCAAAAAAACTTTTGAACAGACTGGAAGGAGTGAAGTAGATCTGTAATTGGAGATGATTTATTTATAAACGAGTGTTAACAGAGTGTGGTGACCAGAGTGAGTTCACTGAAGCAAATAAGTGTCCCAGGTAGTGTTCATAAATAACACTTCCTTACAAAGACACAAAAATGAAGTCATTCACAGTTCCATTTTGAACTGTAAGGTGTTAAGAGGTGTTAAAAAAAGCAGCAACTGATTTTTCGTCATGAGACCGACAAAAGTTGGTAGATACATAGTTTTCCTATGAAATTCCAAATTGTTTCCAAAATTTCGTAATTGCATAATGCAAGCGGTTTTCTCTAATGGATCAGAATGATGTCATGATTAGAAACTGACGCTCATGAGTATAGACCTACAGCGTAAACAACTGATCTGAGTGTAGTTCCATCAGCTGGTGGTGTAAGTAGGCTGTTTAGGTTTTCTTATTGGTAACGCCACGTAGCGCCCTGTATGAAAATCACTGGTTGTGCTGTGTGCAGTCTGTGGCTGGTTAGCATTGTTGTAATATTCGCCATTGTAGTGTTGGGCAGTTGGTTGTTAACAGCGCGTAGCGTTGCGCAGTTGGAGGTGAGCCGCCAGCAGTCGTGGATTTTTGAGAATGGATAATCTGGAGATGTGTCCATCAGAAACAGTACATTTGTAAGAATGGATGTCATGAACCGCTATATTATTATGACTATTTAGGTAAATACATTGTTTGTTCTCTATTAAAATCTTTCATTTGCTAACTATGCCTATCAGTAATTAGTACCTTCCGTAGTTTGAATCTTTTATTTAGCTGGCAGTAGTGGCGCTCGCTGTATTGCAGTAGTTCGAGTAACGAAGATTTTTGTGAGGTAAGTGATTTGTGAAAGGTATAGGTTAATGTTAGTCAGGGCCATTCTTTTGTAGGGATTATTGAAAGTCAGATTGCGTTGCGCTAAAAAAAATATTGTGTGTCAGTTTAAGCACAGTCATATATAATATATTTTTCTAAAGGGACGTTACACTGGGAGTATCTCAGGAGCTATATCAGCATTCAGATGCAGAAGGCTGTCATTGAAACGGTGGCAAAAGCAGCGCGGCGAGCGAGCCAGACCGACCACCTCTGACCTCCCCTCCCCTCCCCCCACCGCCTCGTTCATACTCGAGAAAGCCATGACCGAGGCGGCGCGCTCGGGCGAGTACGAGCGAATTTGCACACCTCTAATCTGAGTAATATGTATGTATATATGAGGCCGTCCTGTGTAACGAGGATTGTGTGGACTTAGGACAGAAACGATTGGTCACGAAGAGGTGAACTGTTATTCATCACGATGAATTGGCAACAATTGCATGAAGAAAATGACGGGAGCAAATTCTGAAGATGTGAAGTTCAAACTAAAGACTAAACTAGCAGCCATAGCCTCATTTTCATGTACCCTGAAAACTGCGGACAAGAAAGGTACAAGCGGTTATTTTACTCTCTTACGAGTTTGCTTTATCAAGAAATATGACCTGAGAGAATTGTTGAAATTTGAAGGTTCACCCTCACTGTGGCTACTCACTGAGCCAGGGCACAAAGTCAACGATGTCACGTTCGAGTCAGTATGCAATGTCTGTGTAGAGTTTGTGTAAAAACACTTATTATTTAATACCTAAGTAGTTTTTGATGAGTATCCAAGTGACGTCCGTTACCAAAGCACCAATGCAGCAGAACGATCTGTCCTGTCTTCACTGCTCTCGTACACAAAATACGTCTTCTCCATAACAACCGTTACAATATTACATGAACCTTTTTTATGCACCGAGTTCATTTCAGTGCTGACGTTGTAAGCAGGCAACAGAAGACACCGATGTGATGATAGTGACCACTGTTCATAAAATGGTTCAAATGGCTCTGAGCACTATGGGACTTAACATCTGTGGTCATCAGTCCCCTAGAACTTAGAACTATTTAAACCTAACTAACCTAAGGACATCACACACATCCACGCCCGAGGCAGGATTCGAACCTGCAACCGTAGCAGTCGCGCGGTTCCGGACTGAGCGCCTAGAACCGCTAGACCACTGCGGCCGGCCTGACCACTGTTATATCAAATGACGCTGGCTTCAGTAGCGTACTTTTAGAGCTGAAGACGTAGACATCTTCTCATTGCCGAAAGCATTAGTTTCGATGCAAAGTAACATTTATTTCCACAATAATGAGATGGATAATTGCCGTGCTCTGCACTTCAGTAGACTGTTCTTCCTCATACACCCTACAGGCCGTATCTCGCACCTTTCGACCTCCATCTGTGTGGCCCACTGAAGGATGCGTTCCGCTCGAAGCAGTACGTGGATGATAGGGAGGTTATCGATGCAGCAACGTCGACCAGTAGAGTAGTACCACGCGGGAATGAAGGCCCTCCCAGTAAGGTGGCTTAAGGCGGTCGAGAGTGGGGAATAATGTGGTTTACTTGAACCCTGACTAAAACCGAACTGCTTTAAAAAAAATTGTGTTACATTATCATTGAACGCCCAACGTACGCTGTACAGTCCAGAAATGGTGTTTTTCTATGTAGCCATGAAGGCAAGGAGAGCGTGGGTGTTCCTGTATTTGTTAAACATTTACAAATCAAGCACCTACCGCAACAAGCTTGCGGGTTTTCATGCAGCCTTAGCAGAAATTAACAACCCATTGAAGATTATGGACCAAGGGGAGGAGGGAGGTGATCCCGATGTTATAATGACAGACTTTGTAAGACTTCGATTTGTTCGCCAAATGCCGACTATGGCATACTTTGTCATAACGTCGTCAAATAAAAACAAGTGTTTAATAATAATAATAATAATAATAATAATATTAATTTTTTCCAGAAAAAGCGTGATACAGCATGTATGTATTCTGTGGATGGCTAGCTCAATTAATATGCGGCGCACACTAAAACAAATTGCGGACTGAGCCCAATTCCCATACTTACAACAACTCGGTCTGTAAGAACTGTTTACCTTGTGTTCGATCGTTATGAAAGGTAGTTATTTTTAAATCGGTCGTCTCTAACCTCGTCTTCTGCTACAGGGCACCATCCTTCCAAAAATCTTCCACCACAAGCGGGAGTAAAGAGCCAAAAATTAATGTGAACGTCAACAAAAGTGCATATTGACGAGAAGAGCAGACTGAAACAAATAAGCAGCATTATCAATAGTGGCTGCTTGCTGTCTTCCTCTTTGAAAGATTGAACCTACACACCTCAAAAAAAGTTTTGCATCACCCTGGTTCCCAGAACTCCTGAAGGAAGGCGTTGACTGAGGATATTTTATCACAGACACAGTCTTTTAGACTGTTCAGACATGTCACTAAACCAGCTCAAAGATGCATGGGCAGAGCCTATTAGATGGAGGGTGTCTGACAGCCGATTAGTTCCAGTCATTCCACCAGGAAGGAGGTACACGGCTACTGCTGACTGTAATTCAACAATGCCTAGACTGTCAATACCACGGTTCGCGCGCGTCCGCATTGTTACTTTATGCCATGAAAGCCTCTCAACAAGGGAAGTGTCCAGGCGTGTCGGAGTGAACGAAAGCGATGTTCGGACGTGGAGGAGATACAGAGGCAGGAACTGATGATGACATGACTGACTCAGGCTACTGCTGCAGTGGATGACTTCTACCAATGGGTTATGGCTCGGAGGAACCCTGACAGCAACGCCTCCATGTTGAATAATGCTTTTCGTGCAGCCACAGGACATCGTGTTACGACTAAAACTGTGCGCAATAGGCTGCATGACGCGCAACTTGACTCCCGACGTCCCTGGCGAGGTCCATCTTTGCAACTGCGACACCATGCAGCGCGATACAGGTGGGCCCAACAACATGCCGAACGGACCACTTAGGATTGGCATCACGTTCTCTTCACCGGTGAGTGTCGCAAATGCCTTGAACCAGACAATCGTCGGAGACGTATTTGGAGGCAACCCGGACAGGCTGAACTCCTTAGACACACTGTGTAGTGAGTGCAGTAAGGTAGAGGTTCACTGCTGTTTTGGGGTGGCATTATGTGGGGCCGAAATAGAAAACCGGTGGTCATGGATGACGCCGTAACGGCTATCCGACTGATAGTGCAACCATATCGGCAGCATACTGGCGAGGCATTCGCCTTCATGGACAATTCGCGCCCCCATCGTGCACATCTTGAGAATGACTTCCTTCAGGAAAACGACATCGCTCTACTAGAGGGGCGAGGATGTTCCCCAGACATGAACCCTAACGAACAAGCCTGGGATAGATTGAAAAGTGCTGTTTATGGGCGACGTGGCCGACTAACCACTGAGGGATTTGCGAGGAATCGCCGTTGAGGAGTGGGACAATCTAGACCAACATTGGCTTGATGAACTTGTAGATAGTATGCCACGACGAATACAGGCATTCACCAATGCAAGAAGACGTGCTATTGGGTATTAGAGGTAGCAGTGTGTACAGCAATCTCGAGCACCACCTCTGAAAGACTCGCTGTATGGTGGCACAACATGCAATGTGTGTTTTTCATGAGCAATAAAAATGGAGGAAATGATGTTTATGTTGATCTCTATTCCAAATTTCTGCACAGTTTCCGGAACTCTCGGAACCGAGGTGATGCAAAAAATTTTTGATATGTGTATATAGATGTATGTCTTGTTAATGCTATTTTACTAGCGCACAGAGCACCAACCAACCTTCACGAACGTACTGAGCGGTTTGCCATTCTGTAACTGTGAGTGTTTGAACCAGTCCCTTACAACTCAGCGACAGAAGTGCTTAAGACGGCTGCCGCCACCGTAGCGGAGCCATGTCTATAGCATCATCGTGTCGCCATCCGGATTTTCATCCCAGCGTAATCTAGCGCGGTGAGCGAGCGTCTTTCTTTTGGACTCTCTGCTTGTTTTTATTTTGGTTGCCCATGTGGAATCGTAGGGACATTAATTCAATTCTCAAGGCGTCATGAGTTAAACTGCAGGTGCCAGCAGACTTATCATTGTTCAAAGGAAATAGCAGGGAAGTGTCTTTAACGCCAGCGAAGTGCAAATTTTATAATTTATCAGAGCATGAGGTGCTATGCATTAAGCCAATACCAGCTATGAGCAGCACTTGTAGAACGTTTATGGGATAGTGATATACATGAATAGCCATGCTGGCGGAACGATAAGTCGTAACAAGTGTATGATAGTTGTGTATCTAAGTGTTTGCACGATTGCTTTGGGTTGGTCTCTTTGTTGGGCTTAATGTTAATTGTTGACGAGTCAGCCATGACGCTGTAGATGCCACAGCAGGCTACCTAGGAGGAAACATTGAGAATTTTCTCAGCTACAGTAACTCGTTTCCAGGAAAGCACATCAGAGTAATTCGCGAGCACTAAGTATGTCCTTAAAACAGTGAATGCATGTTGCGCAGATTCAAAGGAAGCAAGAAGGTTGGCGAAAGAGGAAGTAGAGAAGGAGAAGAAAAAATGCTTGGATGCTTGATGGGAGGAAACCGCTGATGGCGTTAGCCCATCAGTAAAACAAGTTGTCATTATGAAGAGGCAGGAATATTACGGTTGAAAACTGCTCGTCTGAGACCAGACGGTGTGAACAGGTATCAGGAATCAAAAGTTGTGGAAGTTCCTGTAAGTTTACTTGCGACGCCAAGCACTGGCGTTGTGGAAGTAACGGAAAGTAATGTAAAAGTATCAGGTCCAAAATCTTTACTTTATTCGGTTTTATTCTCAATTTACTTAATTCGCCTTTTTAAAAAACAAACTTCTTTATGCGCCCTGTAATAATATAGATGCGATATGCCCTTGCTACTTCTAAAATATTATTATCCAGGTTTGTTCGTTGGTATGTTAACCTGTATTTTAAAAATTTTAACATTTTTAATTGTGAATGTTTTAAAAAAGAAATTCCTAATGGCCATATTACATATAAAGCCAATCCCCATCTTTCTTGCCATAGATAGTGTTGTGGGTTGGCAGGAGAGCCAACACTGTATTATTAGAGGAAGCCGAAAGGCACGCGTTTTAGCTCACGCAGGCTGGCGTGAGGTCTGGAACAGGACAAGGATATTTGACTTTAGAAAAACGGACGTAGCTGGTGGAATACTTAACTTTAATCAAAAAATGGCTCTGAGCACTATGGGACTCAACTGCTGAGGTCATTAGTCCCCTAGAACTTAGAACTAGTTAAACCTAACTAACCTAAGGACATCACAAACATCAATGCCCAAGGCAGGATTCGAACCTGCGACCGTAGCGGTCTTGCGGTTCCAGACTGCAGCGCCTTTAACTTTAATCCATTAATGATGAGCGTCGCTCTTGACGGTACATGATTACAGTATCAATAGTAACTGGTACTGGCGCCTTGCTAGGTCGTAGCAAATGACGTAGCTGAAGGCTATGCTAAACTATCGTCTCGGCAAATGAGAGCGTATTTTGTCAGTGAACCATCGCTAGCAAAGTCGGTTGTCCAACTGGGGCGAGTGCTAGGAAGTCTCTCTAGACCTGCCGTGCGGCTGCGCTCGGTCTGCAATCACTGATAGTGGCGACACGCGGGTCCGACGTATACTAACGGACCGCGGCCGATTTAAAGGCTACCACCTAGCAAGTGTGGTGTCTGGCGGTGACACCACAGATAGCATCACATCCGTCGGATCTCGTGCTAGAGACAGTTCTTACACGTAGCTAGTAATACCTACCCACTAGCACTGTTTACGCTGGTGCCGTGCGCACTTCTATGATGATTCAAGGCTAGATTGTACTTCTCTGTCGAAGTTAAGAAGATATGTTGATGTGGTGTTTTTAGTTACTTCCCATAACTACAAGAGAGTCAGGTATTTAAATTGTTTTATCTGTCTTCCTATCACTTACAGGTGGGGCGTGACCCCAATCAATTTAATCGTAGACAATCGCTTTTATGGCGCTATTGCTCTCAGCTTGACAATTAACGAATCGACATCGTTCTTAGCATTTACTTTGCCGCGTCATGGCCATTTAAAAAAAATAATGAATCCTGGGAGTATTCAGCTTTATAGTAGGACACTTTTTTTTTCAAACCACTGTAATTCTTTTATGTTTCAATTTCTTGTATAGATCACCTCAAGATGCATCTCCACTGATGCGGAAACGGTCGTAACTTTTTAATAAAAGTATTTTAACGACTAAATTTTCTTGGAAATTTGTGGTAAGGTCTTATGGGGCCAAACTGCTGAGGTCATCGGTCCCTAAGCTTACAACACCACTTAACCTAACTTAAACTAACCTACGCCAATGACAATACACATACCCATGCCCGAGGAAGGACTCAAACCTCCGGCGGGGGGAGCCGCCCGAACTGTGACACGGCGCATAGACCGCGGGGCTACCCCGCGCGGCTTTAACAACCAGTGCGGAAGATTTTGCTCACCGTTTGATATTAGTTTTGTTGCGAATGTTGTGGGTAATCAAGTTGCACAGACACATTTATTTCCGAGGAATACAGATTCGTCGCCACTTGTGATGGCGCTGCCTCTTCTCCAAAGGGATGGAGGGGCTGGAGAAGAAAGACCGATGCAACAAGAGCGACTCGTTCCAGTAATCTGGCCGGAGGATCAGAGTACATTTCATGACACTTGCAATGTTATAGAAAATGATGGTAAGAAGAAATAACGTATAATAGTGTTCTTAAAAGCAAATCAAATTTGAGGAGATATATGGTTCAAATGGCTCTGAGCACTAAGGGACTTAACTGCTGAGGTCATCAGTCCCCTAGAACTTAGAACTACTTAAACCTAACTAACCTAAGGACATCACATACATCCACGCCCGAGGCAGGATTCGAACCTGCGTCCGTAGTGGTCGCGCGGTTCCAGACTGTACCGCCTAGAACCGCTAGGCCACCCAGGCTGGCTGGGAAGATATAGCTAGTGCGAAGAAAACAATTGCAAGTGTTACATCATCGTAGGGGTTTATTATCATGACAGTAGAGCCACCAAAGTTGTATACTGCACCACAGTCAATGTGCACAAAGTGCCGAAGAGCACAAGGAAGTTGGTTGTAAAAAGAAAAGGTACAGCAAAACTTGGCACTGTAAGGCATACTCAATCTGTAAACAACTGTAGAGTAACAGAGGTAGTCGGATCTACCGGCTAGTAAATTATATACGATACAAATAAGAAGTTGGTACGTAAACGTAGACTTAAATGTGTGTTTTCAGGAAAAGAAAGGGGAACTTTCATTTCAAAGACAAAGTTCCTGAGAAAGTACCAAAGAAACGGTTCAAAAAAGACCACCTGACTAACATCTTAGCTTGTAAAAACGTGAGAAATTAATATTATTAATAAGTAACAAGAAAACTGTAGCATAAAACAAGATTGTATTAGGACATAATGATTCAACAGAGGCAAAACAAGATTAAACAAAACAAAGACTTTGTAAATACCGGTAACCTCTTACAAACATTTTAATACCAAGAAATTGTACAGTGTATAATTATCCACGTAATATATATGCCATGAGATTGTTCCAAAGGCAAACTAAGGAAAATTTCGGGTCGATTTCTTTTTAAAGGCGAGAGGTACATTGTGCTCAAAAAGATATAATAGACAAATGCAAAATTTTCTTAAAGTTTGCTCCAGCCAGCACCAAACAAAGTTAAAACAGGTGAAAGCCCCGTGTAGCAGTTAGAATGACAATCAGGCAGAGAGCCGACACTACGAACAATATGGCAGTTTCCAGAAGCTAACTGCTTCACCTCGCTCCATCGAGAGGCTGAATCGTTAGCTCAGAGCATGACCTCACCGAGGAATGAACATAACGTCATTCTGACAGCGCAGCACATTAGCGTAAAAACAAGTAGATGTTCCATAAGAATACCGTCAGCCCACTGACAAGGTAGATAAGCACCAAGCTCAAATCCCGAAAGACACAGTTGTGACACCGACGTAAAGAGAAAAGCTCTGATTAATCAGGAGAATGAGGACAAATGCAGTCATCTTTCGACAGATACAACGTCATTACTCAAATAGACAGCATTAAAAATTCATGCTTCCAAGCCCATATGCTAGACGCTACTGAGAGACAGCTACGATACCGACCCTGTGACATGCTGCCTAACATTTACCAGATGACTTCTATCATCGAAACTGCTGCCTTTCTGGCCTACCAAACCTGGTCGTTGTAGGCTGCCAACATCTCATCCAAGATGTGTAAGTCTTCGGGACTTCTAACTCCGGCTTGCTGAGAGCCAAACTAATGTAGTCTTGTGTACCGCCAACCTGTCGCTGTATCTGGAGGGCGCGCTGAAGTCTGCTGCTCCCAACTTCCATGTGTGAGAAGACATCGGCGCTCACGGCCTACCTCTGGGGCACAGGTGCACCTTAATTCTGCACTACCATCTACTACCAATTCCGTGCTGCTGCGGTTAGTTGGGCCCACCCCTTGATGTTGACAAGAGCGCCCTAGTAGCACGCAGTCTACGATCTGGTGCTGGACACCACTGTGCGTGCTGTGCCTGGTTCATGAACTCGCGGTAGTACGTGAACATCCGCAATGGAGACAATGGTCTAAAGAAATTGCTGAGCACGCTTGTCAGAGCATTCTACTCTTTGAGCTGTGTTTGCAGCCTTCCGCGGTGCTGCCGCCGAAATGATGATTCAGTTTTAATACATAACCGATTACGTGTATGTCTTGCTAATGCATTATCGCACAAACACACCTGCCAGTTTTCACCAACGTACTCAACATTTTGCCAGCCTGCAACCATAAAGGTTTCTACAGAGATCTCTACAGAAGATACGATGCTTCTTTTTTGTGATTTGATTAATTTAACGACAATAATAAAAATAATAAAATTTTAGAGGCATATAAATTGTGATATAAAGTACAAGTACCTGAATTATAGACGACTGAACCTACTGGTAGTAATTCTGACAGCAAATAAATGTTGCATATACGTATAAATTGGGGAAGCCATCCATTACTGCATAATCGTAATATACACTATGTGATCAAAAGTATCCGGACACCTGGCTGAAAATGACTTACAAGTTCGTGGCGCCCTCCATCGGTAATGCTGGAATTCAATATGGTGTTGGCCCACCCTTAGCCTTGTTGACAGCTTCCAGTGTCCTAAATCCAATTCAGTATATAAAAATAACTGTTGCAGGAGCAAGCGCTAGACGATTGAGTGGAAGAACCATTAGGATATGAAATTCACCCATGGAAGTAGTTGCTTACGAAATATCTGTTCTTCCGATAGTTGAACACAGCTCTTTAACTGGGACTTTCATCAGTTTGTGTTTATAGAAGTAGACAGCACCCAACGAAGAGAGAATGGGATGGATTAATAAAGGCGAGAGGGTTGCGGAGATGCTTAACAAGATCTAGTGGCGAACACTAGGACACAGGCGTATCACGGAAATTCCAGGAGAGTGGATTCCTGTAACAATGGGGCAGCATATTACGTTCTTCCAGGATATCTTAAGAAATGGTCAAGACGAGGAAATTAGAGAAATCATAGCTTGTACGTTTGTTTATCCACTGTAGTTTACCAAGGCACCATTCGCGAATGGAATGGCTTAAAGCAGAGCATTGCCCTGCGTTCTGGACCTGAGGGGTCAATCGCTGTCGACCGACTGCCATTCCATCCTCCGCTTATAGCGACACTGAATGCCATATGGACGACCATGGGGGTAGCGCACTGCTCTACCGGCCATGCCGGCTTCGCTGACGTTGATTCCGCTGCTTCTCACTCGAGGAGTTCCTAATTTCTCATAAAGAGTCTGACGTAAGTGCACACCTTTCCAGGTACCCACTAAGGAAAAATACTTGGTAGTGCAAGAAATTGCAGCCGGGTCGTCCGCATAGCACCCAGACACACTGACACTAAATTACGGAGATGGACGAATAGAACAATTGATAGTGGAGGAGAAAAATGGATAGTGGTATCAATCCTTAACACATACCCTAAGGACTGTTGATCTAGCTGTAGATGTGGATGAGTAGATAGCCGAGAAACAAATTCTGTCTATTAGGATGACGTTCGATATTCCTTAGCTTTTCAGCAAACCACATATGCCGAGATTATTATACGCGATGTAGCGGCACTGTCTGAGGCACCTTGACATGGTTCGCGCGGATTCCCCACTCGGAGTTTCGAGTCTTCCCTCGGGCATGGGTGTGTGCGCTGTCTTTAGTTAGATTGATTAGTGTGTAAGCCTAGGGACCGATGACCTCAGCGGTTTGATCCAATAGGAACTTACCACAACCGAACTTTTCTGAAATGTATGTGGCAATCATAAGACAAAAACATGTTTGAGTTACACACTCAGGTAAACTATTTTGTGGCAGACAGTACTAATAATGGAAGACTATAGGCTTCCTTAAACGTCTGCAACTACAGAAGGGCAGTTTGTCCACGGCGAACTTGTTTTACGAGTGTGAGTGATGATGATGGGGTTCAATACTCCGAGGAGCATAGGGGACGATGCCGGAGACCCGCACCGCCGTACTAGGCAAGGTGCTAGTGGAAGTGGTTTTTCACTGCCTTCCTCCTACCGTAATGGGGGTGAATGATGATGGTGCAGACAACACAACAACATCCAGTCATCTCGAGACAGAGAAAATCCCTGACCCCGCCGGGAATCGAACCCGGAACCCCGTGCACGGGAAACGAGAACGCTACCGCAAGATCACGAGCTACGGACAACGGGTGTGATTATTCAGTCATACTCTCGATTCAGTCCAGTGCTCGTACTCTCGCTCATTCCACGATCCCGGTGAGGTCTGTTGGTAATCTGTCTGCCGCTGTAATTTACTCGCTATGACGACTGCAGTCACTTTTTGCGATTATTAGTTATCTAATTCCTAATCAGTTTTCGTTCTTGTTTCATCGGAATGTCGCCATATTTTTTTCACGCTGAATAAATTTGGAACAGTTTTATCCGTTACTGTAATACACGAGCAGAGAACGAAATTCTCACTTGCAACCCACAACGTAGATCACTATAATTTCTAATAATAAAATGAAATATTGCACTGGATTTAGCGTCAAGTAATAGTTTTTCATGGATAAGAGTTTTGTCTTCGGCTGTTAACTCTACTTACAAAACAACGTAAACGTTTATATGTATCAGTACATGCTATATGCAAACTCCTATTGCAAGATACATAGGTTAAATACCATCTTTTGCAACTTTATTAAGTCTTATTAAGACCAAAAGCGTTTCGCTTTATTCTAAAGCCCCACCTCTGATTGTATGGCTGTTTTCTCTTACAATTTTTTTGCTCGAATCATGAACTGTTTGCATGCTTTAACTTACTACTATCTTTACTCACTGTCTTTCGTTGTTTAAGTCATTTTTCCTGTTATTACACATACATGTGTTAGATTTTAGCATACGACACTTTCACTAACACTGAACACATTCACTTTTATATGACGTGAAAGAACATTTCCTGTGTTTTGTTTTCCTATTGTGGGATGCGTTCGTCTTTTGTTTGTTTTAGTAGTTCTGGGAGCATTAGAAATAACTAAACCAGGAAGATCACACGGACATGTACCAAAAATGTGGCATTTGTAAACTCCAGTGTAACAGCTGTGATGCACTGTAATTAGGCGAGACAGGCAGTACTTTTGAAATAAGGTGTACACTAAGGTGACAAAGCCGGCCGGTGTGGCCGTGCGGTTCTAGGCGCTTCAGTCTGGAACCGCGTGACCGCTACGGTCGCAGATTCGAATCCTGCCTCGGGCATGGATGTGTGTGATGTCCTTAGGTTAGTTAGGTTTAAGTAGTTCTAAGTTCTAGGGGACTGATGACCACAGATGTTAAGTCCCATTGTGCTCAGAGCCATTTGAACCATTTTTTTGAGGTGACAAAGGTCATGGGATAGCAATGTGCACGTATACAGATGGCGGCAGTATCACGTACACAAGATATAAACGGGCAGTCGGCGGGTGAAACTGCCATTTGAGCTTAAGTGATTCACGTGAAAAAGTTTCCGACTTGAGTATGGTCGCATGACACGAATTTATAGACTTTGAAGGCGGAATGGTAGTTGGAGCTACAGGCATGGGACATTCCATTTCGGAAATCGTTAGTGAATTCAGTATTCCACGATCCAAAGTGTCAAGTGTGTACCGAGATTACCAGATCTCAGGCATTACCTCTCATCACGGACGATGCAGAAGCCGGCGGCCATCACTTAACGACCAAGAGCAGTGGCGTTTGCGTAACAGACAACCAACACCGCGTGAAATCACCACAGAAATCAATGTGGGTTTCCCTAAGTGCAGTGTGGACAAATTTGGTGTTAATGGGCTACGCCAGCAGACGACTGACGCGAGTAACTTCGCTAACAGCACGACATCGCCTGCTGCACCGGTCCTCGGCTCGCGACCATTTCGGTCGGACTCCAGACGACTGGAAAATCTTGGCGTGATCAGATGAGTTCCGATTTCAGTTCGTAAGAGCTGATGGTAGGGTTTTGAATGTGGTGCAGATCCTACGAAGCCATGAACATAAGTCGTCAAAAAGGCCCTGCGCAGCAGGTCGTGGCACCATAATGGTGTGGGCAGTGTTTACATGGAATGGACTGGGTCCTCTGGATGTTCAGCTGCTTGGAGAATATTTGCAGCTATTCATGGATGTTACGTTCCCAAACAACAATGGAATTTTTATGGATGATAATGCACCATGTCACCGGGGCAAAACTGTTCGCGATCGGTTTGAAGAACGTTCTGGACAATTCGAGTAAATGGGTTAGCCACCCGCATCGCCCGACATGAATCCCATCGCACATTTGTGGGACATAATCGAGACGTCAGTTTGTGCAGAAAATCCTGCACCGGCAACACCTTCGCAATTACGGATGGCTGTAGATCTGGTATGGCTCAATATTTCTGCAGGGGACTTCCAACGATGTGTTGTGTCCATGCCACGTCGAGTTGCTGGACTACCCCGGAAAAAGGAGGTCCGACAAGATATTAGGAAGTATCCCATGAGTTTTGTCCCCTCAGTGTAAAGAACGTAAAAGAGCATGGAAATATGCACCAACCACTGCAGAATACCTCCGGAAAGGAAACCGACACCTTACCACAATAGAAAAGGACATGAAAAATAATCAGATTCGCAGTAACAACAATCATCTCCTAAAACTACAAAAGAACATCCAGATTCAAAAAGCAATAATAGAGAAGATACCACAAAATAATATGACAAATTAGTCAATATCCCCATCCTATATCAAACCTCAATGTACCAAAGATAAGCAATAATTGTACCACAGTAGTTAAGACAAGCAGGTGCCTTCACGAACGCAAACACACACACACACACACACACACACACACACACACACACACACTCAAGCACAACCACCACTAATTTTAAAAAAAATGCAAAAAGTATGTATACTGAAGCGCCAGAGAAACTGATATAGGCATTCGTACTCAAATACAGAGATACGTAAACAGGCAGAAAATCACGTTGCGGTCGGCAACGCCTATATAAGACTGGCATAGTTATTAGATAGGTTACTGCTGCTATAACGACAGGTTATCAAGATTTGAGTGAGTTTGAACGTGGAGTTATAGTCGGCGATGGGACACAGCACATCCGAGGTAGCGATGAAGTAGGGATTTTCACGCATAACTGTTTCACGAATATACCGTGAATATCATAAATCCGGTAAAACATCATATCTCCGACATCGCTGCAGCCGGAAAAAGATCCTGCAAGAACGGGACAATTACGACTAAGAGAACCGTTCAACGTGACAGAAGTGCAACATTTCCGCAAACTGCTGCAGATTTCATTGCTGGGCCATCAACAAGTATCAACGTGCGAAACATTCAATGAAACATAATCGATATGAGCTTTCGGAGCCGAAGGCCCACTCGTGGACCTTTGATGATTGTACGACACAAAGCTTGTGCCTCGCCTGGGCCCGTTAACACAGGCATTGGACTGTTAATGTCTGGAAACATGTCACCTGGTCGGACGAGTCTCGTTTCAAATCGTATCTAGCGGAAGGACATGTACGGGTATGGAGATAACATCATGAATCCATGGACCCTGCACGTCAGGGAGCAGAGGAATGTTCAAGCTGGTGGAGACTCTGAAAAGGTGTGGGGCGTGTGCGGTTTGAGTGATATGGTACCCCTGATACGTCTAGATACGACTCTGACAGGTGAGAGGTACGTAAGCATACTGTCTGATCACCTGCACCCATTCATGTTGATAGGGCTTTCCGGAGGACTTGAATAATTCCAGCAACACAGTGTGACACCCCACACGTCCAGTTTTGCTACAGAGTGGTTCCAGGAACACTTGTCTGTGTTTAAATACTTCCACTGGCCACCAAACACACCAGAAATGAACATTATTGAGCACATCTGGGATGTCTTGCAACATCCCTTTCAAGAGAGATCTCCCTCCCCTCGCACTCTTACGGATTTATCGACAGCCCTGCGTGACTGATGGTGTCAGTTCCCTCCAGCACTAATTCAGACATCAGTCGAGCCCCGGTCACGTCGTGGTGAGGCACTTCAGCGTGTTCGCGGGAGCACTACAAGATATTAGGCGGGTGTACCAGTTGATTTGGCTCTTCATTATATATATATTACACACAATAGTCGGAAAATATAAAGAATAACACAGACAGTACTATAACAGACGCTACCACCAGTACCAAAACAAAAACTGAACGCATGTCCCAAAGCAAAACAAAACACACGTAATGGCGAGTTGACAGTGCTTCTTCAAAATGCAAAAATGTGAAAATGTTTAGTGCTAATCAAAGTGCTGTGTGCTAAAATCTAACAAAAAGACCTAGAAGAACACGAAGAATGACGTAAACAACGACAAAAACGTGAGTAGCGATAAGAGGTAAGCTAAGTCACGTGAACTCTTCATTATCCCAGCAAAAGAAGAAACCGTAAGAGAAAAAAATCGCATTGTTCTATTGACTACTGAAGTGCTTTTGAATACATCGAAACCATTTTGGTCGAAATAATACTTTCATTACAGTTGAAAAAGACGGTATATAACCTTCACGATTTGTATATCCGCAACTGCGGGAAAAAGAGATCGAAAAACAAAGAAGACAACGTGTGTGCTATAGCAAATTTATCCAAATACGAAAGGAGTTTGTAGTGCAGTATGATTTAGCGGTATTTCCGCCAGAGTTTCACGAATATACTTTGAGCAGACCTATAGTTCATCCTTGCGGTTAGTTCGTAGTTTCTCGCCCGGATGAATGTTCGAGGAGACACGGTATGGTACCGCACTAAACGGGCTATCAGGAAAATTTGGAAATTTGTGGTAAAATCTGATGGGTCCAAACTGCTGAGGTCATCGGTCCCTAAGCTTACTCACTACTTAATCTAACTTAAACTAACTTACGCTAAGGTCCACGCACACACCCGTGCCCGGGGGAGGACTCGAACATCCGACGGGAACCGTGACAAGACGCCCTAGACTGCGCGGCGCTAACAGGAAATTTCGAACCCTTTAGAACGCGAGTATCGTTTGCGAAACTGTAGCGGCCGGCTCGGGACGGACCTCCTGTCGCCGGTCTGGCAGTAGTCCCAGTTGTAGACGGAGAACTCGAGGCCGTCGTTGTAGATGTAGCGCGCCGTCTCCGAGATGAGCTCGCCGCGCTCCCAGCGGCCCCGCAGCTTGGCGCCCGTGGGGAAGCACAGCACGCCCTGGCCCTCGAACATGCCGTCGCGCAGTCTGCCGAGGAACGACGTCCCTGCGAGCGGGTGCACCGGCTCCGTTAAGCCACGTCTCTGAGCTGACGCTTCAGCAGGACGCCCTCGTACATACAGCGTTACTGAAAAGTATCTCGGAGGTATCAGAAGACAACTGCGCGAAAGGTATAACTAATCCTGGTCTTGCGTAAAATCGGTAAGCGGGTCGAAGACTTCCATTCAGTCACTCACTGATCAGTCTGGCCTGACAACTAAAGGCAGCAAAACGAAAGCTGACATTTTAAATTTAGCATTTGAGAAATCTTTCACGCAGGAGGATCGTACAGACCTACCGCCATTTGAGTCTCGTACAGATTCCCGTATGGAGGACGTGGTGATAGACGTCCCTGGGGTTGTGAAGCAGCTGAATGGGTTGAAAACAAATAAATCGCCAGATCCTGATGGGATTCCAATTCGGTTTAACAGAGAGTACTCTACTGCATTGGCTCCTTACTTAGGAGACACATTTATTGCGAGTCTCTTCCCCAACGTAAAGTCCCGAGCGACTAGAAAAAAGCACTGGTGACGCCTGTGTATAAGAAGGCTAGAAGGACGGATCCTCAAAATTACAGACCAATATTATTAACATCGGTTTGTTGCAGGATTCTCGAACATATTCTCAGTTCGAATATAATGAATTTCCTTGAGACAGAGAAGTCGCTGTCCATGGATCAGCACGGCTTTAGAAAGCGTCGCTCCTGCGAAAAGCAAATCGCCCTTTTTTCACATGATATCTTTCCAACCATGGATAAAGGGTATCAGACGGATGCCATATTCCTTGACTTCCGGAAAGCGTTTGACTCGGTGCCCCACTGCAGACTCCTAACTAAGGTACGAGCACATGGGATTGGTTCCCAAATATGTGAGTGGCTCGAAGACTTCTTAAGTAATAGAATCCAGTACGTTGTCCTCGATGTTGAGTGTTCATCGGAGGTGAGGGTATTATCTGGAGTGCCCCATGGAAGTGTGGTAGGTCCGCTGTTGTTTTCTATCTACATAAATGATCTTTTGGTAGGGTGGTTAGCAATGTGCGGCTGTTTGCTGATGATGCTGTGGTGTACGGGAAGGTGTCGTCGTTGAGTGACTGTTTGAGGATACAAGATGACTTGGACAAGATTTGTGATTGGTGTAAAGAATGGCAGCTAACGCTAGATATAGATAAACGTAAATTAATGCAGATGGATAGGAAAAAGAATCCCGTAATGCTTGAATACTCCATTAGTAGTGTAGCGCTTGACACAGTCACGTCGATTGAATATTTGGGCGTAACATTGCAGAGCGATATGAAGTGGGACAAGCATGTAATGGCAGTTGTGGGGAAGGCGAACAGTCGTCTTCGGTTCATTGGTAGAATTTTGGGAAGATGTGGTTCATCTGTAAAGGAGACCGCTTATAAAACACTAATACGACCTATTCTTGAGTACTGATCGAGCGTTTGGGATCCCTATCAGCTCGAATTGAGGGAGGACATAGAAGCAATTCAGAGGTGGGCTGCTAGATTTGTTACTGGTAGATTTGACCATCACGCGAGTGTTACGGAAATGCTTCAGGAACTCGGGTGGGAGTCTCTGGAGGAAAGGAGGCGTTCTTTTCGTGAATCGCTACTGAGGAAATTTAGAGAACCAGCATTTGAGGCTGACTGCAGTACAATTTTACTGCCCCCAACTTATATATATTTCGTGGAAAGACCACAAAGATAAGAGAGATTAGGGCTCTTACAGAGGCATATAGGCAGTCATTTTTCCCTCGTTCTGTTTGGGAGTGGAACAGGGAGAGAAGATGCTAGTTGTGGTACGAGGTACCTCCGCCACGCACCGTATGGTGGATTGCGGAGTATGTGTGTAGATACAGAAAACAGCTATTTAAGTAAAACCATATTTTAATATAATACATTTTTAAATGAGACTAAAAAGCATAAAAGTAATTTATACTAGCTCCACACAGATTCCTAACACCATACACATTCTACTGAAAAATATTGAGTGTGAATTTTTAATGGCTGTGAAAATAATTGTAAGATTTATAACGGAAATTGTGCGTGTGCATACAATAGGCAATATGTAGGAAGTGAACTGTTATATCATCAGCTATGTACTTATGTGTCCCAAATTTTTCGTAATAAATCTTACAAGTATTTTCACAGCTATTAAACATTCACAGTCAAAGATTTTTCAGCGCTATCTGTATGATGTTAGTAATCTGATTGCGGCTAGAGAAAATTATTTTGTACTTTTTAATCCAGTATAAAAGCGTTTTATATTAGAAAGTTAATTTTGTATAAATAATTATTTCCTGTTTATTAGTCTTGTGTGTGAGAAATTTCTCAATTGATTTTAAACATTTTTATGAAATTATAAGAAAGATGTGTTAAATTTCATGTTTATTTCAGTCTCTCTTTACCTTATCATATCAGATATACAATACTGCTATATCAACCTACTAATAATATAAGATTTATCTGTTACTTTTAAAAAAACGTAAAAAAAGTTGCAAGGAAAATTAATTTTATAACATTTTTATTTCAATATTAGCTTTAAAACCACAGGTCCCATGCCCGTCTTTGTATATATTGCACATTTCTCCTCCTCCTCCACCCCCCTCCCTCTATCCCTCTCCTCTTACCCCTCTCTTTGTCCATCTCCTCCTCCCACACTCTTATCTCCTCCTCCATCCCATTGCCCATCGCCTCCTCTCCGATCTTTCTGTCCATCACATCCTTCCATCTCACCCATCTCACCCTCCCGCCCGCTTTCGGGAGGGGGAGGGGGGGTGAGATGGGAGGACACGAAAGCGACCAAATAAAAAGGATTTCTTTTCTTCTTTTTTCCATTTCTTTTAAGTCATCAGTCTTCTGCCTCGTTTGATGCAGTCCACCATGCATTTTTCTCTTGCTCCAACCCCTTCATTTCAGTGTAGCACTTGCGACCTACATCCTCAGTTATTTGCTGGATATATTACAATTTTAAACATAGCAACTGTGAATTTATTAATTTTTTTTTTTTTTTTTTTTTTTTTTTTTTTTTTTTTTTGACAAGGCAGCCCACTGGTTGCAATGGATTTTATAGTCGAATTGACCATGGTTTCGACACTTAAACTAAGGGAGTCTTCATCAGAATTCATATTACATACGTAAAACATTCAGCATTGCAGCTCTCGTCATACAATTTTAACACCACAAAGGCCACGTCACATAATAAAACATCCTACGTAAAAGTTTTACTGTCATTTCTAGTTAAAAATTAAAGACTGCCGCTAAGGGCTGCTTTGTATACTGAAACAGGTGGCTGGATATGTTTCAACCTCTGTTTTACTCTACAATTTTTGTCGTCTACAGCTTCCTCTAACACCACGGAGGTTATTCCATGATACTTTAACGCTTTCCATATGTTCATATTCTCACCGATTCTATAGAGAACTTCTTCATCCCTTACCTTATTAGTCCACGTAACTTTCGACATTCTTCTGCAGCACCACATCTCAAACGCTTCGATTGTCTTTGGTTGCTGTTTTCCCACTGTCCATGATCCTCAACCATACAATTCTGTGCCCCAAACGTACATTCCCAGAAATTTCTACCTCAAATTATGATCTAAGTCTGATACCAGAAGACTTCTCTTGGCCAGGAATGCCCTCACTGCCTATGTTGGTCTGCCTTTTGTTTTGTCCTCCTTGCTTCGTCTGTCAAGTGTTAATAGACTCGTATCAGTGGATAGATTCTCTCTCCAAGTTTTTAACTCACAATACAGGTACTGAATACGGGCACCGTTTGGGACGTAGCAAACGTCAATACGTGCATTCAGTTAACTGCTGTTGATGAAACAAATTGCCTGGGGAGGCGCGACAGTTACCTGCCCTAGAAATCTGTTCACTGCGTTGCCCGTCTGTTGGTACTAATTAATTCGATGCAATAGTATGGAGTGGATGATTTATCTACATATTCAGACTCGTTTGGCTTGGCACCGAGATGAGCCTACGCTTCGTTCTGTCTTACTGTAACTTTATTATTGAAAAACTGCTTTCATGAGCTAGCATAAGATCAATTTACTGACGTTCAAAAAAGACGATATTGCAGAAAGCATTTGTTTTGTAAATTATGTTGTTAATTTTGTGAGCTAATATGGGCTCTAATTATGGACCATAGGAGAGAGTGGACGCAGAAGTATTGAGAGCCAACATGACATACTTTACGCCGTATTCTCGCCGGAATGGGGTATACGGCGGTCGGGAAGTGTCTAGACGCGTTTGTGGTGTAATACTGCCGCCAGTTTCTCAGGTTAAGACGTAGAGTTCCTGTAAGGACACACTCCTTCCTTGTAGTATCTGAGCGTAACGTTGCGAAGCGATATAAAATGGAACGAGCATGTGAGAACTGTGGCAGGGAAGGCGAATGATCGACTTTAGTTTATTGGGAGAATTTTAGGAAAGAATGATTCACGTGTAAAGGAGACCGAATACAGGTTGCTGGTGCGACCTATTCTTGAGTACTGCTCGAGTGTTTGTGATCCGTATCAGATCAGACTGAAGTAAGACGTCGAAGCAATTCACAGGCGGGGTGCTAGATTTGTTACCAGTAGGTTCGAACAACGTCTACGTACTATGGAGACGCTTCGAGAACTCAAATGGGAGTCCCCGTAGGGAAGGCAACGTTCTTCTAGAGAAGCGCTACTGAGAAAATTTAGAGAACGGGCATTTGAATATGACTGCCGAACGATTGTAGTGCTGCCAACATACACTACGGGCCATTAAAATTGCCACACCACGAAGATGACGTGCTACAGACGCGCAATTTAACCGACAGCAAAAAGATGCTGTGCTATGGAAATGATTAGCTTCTCAGAGCATTCACAGAAGATTGGTGCCGCTCGCGACACCTACAACGTGCTGACATGAGGAAAGTTTCCAACCTATTTCTCACACGCAAACAGCAGTTGACTGGCGTTGCCTGGTGAAACGTTGTTGTGATGCCTCGTGTAAGGAGGAGAAATGCGTACCATCACGTTTCCGACTTTGATAAAGGTCGGATTGTAACCTATCGCGATTGTCGCTTATCTTATCGCGACAAAGCTGTTCGCGTTGGTGAGATCCAATGACTGTTAGCAGAATATGGAATCAGTGGGTTCAGGAGGGTAATACGGAACGCTGTGCTGGATCCCAACGGCCTCGTATCACTGGCAGTCGAGATGACAGGCATCTTATCTGCATGGCTGTAACGGATCGTGCAGCCACGTCTCGATCCCTGAGTCAACAGATGGGGACGTTCGCAAGACAACCACCTTACGCACGAACAGTCGACGACGTTTGGAGCTGCATGGACTATCAGCTCGGAGACCATGGCTGCGGTTACCCTTGACGCTGCATCACAGACAGGAGCGCCTGCGATGGTGTACTCAACGACGAACCTGGGTGCAAGAATGGCAAAACGTAATTTTTCGGATGAATCCAGGTCCTGTTTACAGCATCATGATGGTCGCATCCGTGTTTGGCGACATCGAGGTGAACGCACATTGGAAGCTTGTATTCGTCATCGCCATACTGGCGTATCACCCGGCGTGATGGTATGGGGTGCCATTGGTTACACGTCTCGGTCACCTCTTGTTCGCATTGACGGCACTTTGAACAGTGGACGTTACATTTCAGATGTGTTACGACCCGTGGCTCTACCCTTCATTCGATCCCTGCGAAACCCAAACTTTCTGCAGGATAATGCACGAGCGCATGTTGCAGGTCCTGTACGGGCCTTTCTGGATACAGAAAATGTTCGACTGCTGCCCTGGCCAGTACATTCTCCAGATCTCTCACCAATTGAAAACGGCTGGTCAATGGTGGCTGAGCAACTGGCTCGTCACAATATGCAAGTCACTACTCTTGATGAACTGTAGTATCACGTTGAAGCTGCATGGGCAGCTGTACCTGTACACACCATCCAAGCTCTGTTTGACTCAATGCCCAGGCGTATCAAGGCCGTTATTATGGCTAGAGGTGGTTGTTCTGGGAACTGATTTCTCAGGATCTATTCATCCAAATTGCGTGAAAATGTAATCACGTGTCATTTCTAGTATAATATATTTCTCCAATGAATACCCGTTTATCATCTGCATTTCTTCTTGGTGTAGCAATTTTAATGGCCAGTAGTGTACACTGCGCGTAAGGACCCGAAGATAAGATTCGTGAAATTAGGGCTCATACGGAGGTATCCACACAGCAATTTTCGTCTCGCTCTGCTTGCGAGTGGAACAGGAAAGGAAAAACCTGGTAGTGGTGCAGGGTATCCTCCGCCACGCCTGTAGAGTATCTATGTAGCTCCAGACTAATATGCAAGAATGCGATCGTCCTTCTTCCGCACGGAGGAGAAACGCCAAGTACTGCGAAGTCTTTTTAGATCTGATAAGCGCTCTTTTTATAGCTAGAGAACAGAACGCGATGAGGAATAGAACGCCCTATCATTAAAATTCCGTACCAGCACTGTGGGCAGCACGGGAGAACGACCTTGGGTGTCACGAAACATGAAACATGACACTGCAGTGCCATTTCGTTTCGACATCTAGGGTCGTTTGGTCGCTGTGTCCCGACCGGGCTCAACTGAGGTCAGCATGGCGGCGTCACTGTCCCGCTGAGATAATAGTCCGGTTAGGACATTATCTGGGCAACCACCCACGCCACCAAAAGATTGGCACGTGTAGCACTTTTCAAATTAGAGCATTGAGCAGTGACAGATAAGGATGTGCCATAGCAACAACGTAAAATCTGGAGTATACAGGGTGGTCCATTGATCGTGGCCGGGCCAAATATCTCACGAAATAAGCGTCAAACGAAAAAACCACAAAGAACGAAACTTGTCTAACTTGAAGGGGGGAACCAGATGGCGCTATGATTGGCCCGTTAGATGGCGCTGCCATAGGTCAAACGGATATCAACTGCGTTTTTTAAATAGGAACCTCAATTTTGTATTAGATATTCATGTAGTATGTAAAGAAATATGAATGTTTTAGTTGGAACACTTTTTTCGCTTTGTGATAGATGGCGCTGTAATATCCACAAATGTATAAGTACGTGGTATCACACAACATTCCGCCAGTGCGGACGGTATGTGCTTCCTTATACATTACTTGTGTTAAAATGGACCGTTAACCAATTGCGGAGAAGGTAGATATCGTGTTGATGTATGGCTATTGTGATCAAAATTCCCAACGGGCGTGTGCTATGCATGTTGCTCGGTATCCTGGACGACATCATCCAAGAGTCCGGAACGTTCGCCGGATAGTTACGTTATTATAGGAAACAGGAAGTGTTCAGACACATGTGAAACGTCAACCACGACCTGAATCAAATGATGATGCCTTTTAGCTGCCGTCGCGGCTAATCCGCACATCAGTAACAGACAAATTGAGCGAGAATCGGGAATCTCAAAAACGTCGGTGTTGAGAATGCTACATCAATATCTATTGCACCCGTACCATATTTCTATGCACCAGTAATTGCATGGCGACGACTTAGAACGTCGTGTACAGTTCTGCCACTGCGCACAAGAGAAATTACGGGACAATGACAGATTTTTTGCACGCGTTCTATTTAGCGACGAAGCGTCAATCACCAGAGCGGTAACGTAAACCGGCATAATATGCACTATAGGGTAACGGAAAATCTCTGATGGCTGCGACAAGTGGAACATCAGCGACCTTGGCAGGTTAATGTATGGTGCGACATTATGTGAGGAAGAATAATTGGCCCCCATTTTATCGGTGTCAATCTAAATAGTGCACTGTGTGCTGATTTCCTACGTAATGTTCTACCGATGTTACTACAAGATGTTTCACTGCATGACAGAATGGCGATGTACTTCCAACATGAAGGATGTCCGGCACACAGCTCGCGTGCGGTTGAAACTTTATTGAATAGCATATTTCATGACAGGTGGATTGATCGTCGAAGCACCATACCATGGCCCGCACGTTCACAGGATCTGACATCCCTGGATTTCTTTCTATAGGGAAAGTTGAAGGATATTTGCTATCGTGATCCACCGACAACGCCTGATAATATGCGTCAGCGCATTGGCATTCCATGTGCGAACATTACGGAAGGCAAACTACTCGCGGTTGAGAGGAATGTTGTCACACGTATTGCCAAATGCATTGAGGTTGACGGACATCATGTTGAGCATTTATTGCATTAATGTGGTATTTACAGATAATCACGCTGTCACAGCATGCGTTCTCAGGAATGATAAGTTCATAAAGGTACATGTATCACATTGGAATAACCGAAATAAAATGTTCAAACGTACCTACGTTCTGTATTTTAATTTAAACAATCTACCTGTTACCAACTGTTCGTCTAAAATTGTGAGCCATATGTTTGTGACAATTACAGTGCCATCTATCACAAAGCGAAAAAAGTAAAAAAGTGGTCCAACTAAAACATTCATATTTCTTTATGTACTACACGAATATGTAATAAAAATTGGGGGTTCCTATTTAAATAAACGCAGTTGATATCCGTTTGACCTATGGCAGCGCCATCTAGTGGGCCAACCATAGCGCTATCTGGTTTCCCCCTTCAAGCTGGATAAGTTTCGTTCTTTGTAGTTTTGTGGTTTGACGCTTATTTCGTGATATATTTGGCCCGTTCACGATCAATGGACTACCCTGTATAATGGACGCCGAATGCTCGTTTTCACATAAAGTCGGTCGTGTGTATTGGAAGCTCTACACTGTTCAATAAAGAATCTGCTACAGTAGATACACTTTTCAATAATGGATTCTTTGTACATACTTGGACGTGGTCTCGTCTGTGGTAGACTAGATAATGCTATTGATGCAGATGAACTTGGGAGGATACTGGTCCTGTACACCTCCCGCAAACTCGATCCTCCTCATCCGCTTGTCTCACCCATCCTCTCCCACCCCCGCCCACTGCCGCACCTGTATTCCCACGTCCCACCTGGTCTCCCTCTCTCCACCCTCCTTACCCTCTCCCAAGGTGGCTTCCGCCAGCTCCCCCTCCCTGATGATGTCCTCCTCCCCTCCATCTAGCCCTCCTATCAACTTTGATCCTCCCCCACCACTTCCTGTGTCCTATCCTTTAGGCACCCTCCCTCCCTTCCTTTTCCTTTTCCCCATCCCCTCCCTCCACCCCTCTTCCCCCAGGCTTCCCCTCCCCCTTTCTTCCTTCCCCCTGTCTCCCCTGCGCATGGCATCTGCTGTCCCCTCTCCCTCTCCCACCCCCCCTCCTCCTCTCTTGGCAGGTCCCCAGACTCGTACACGGTTAGTGAACATTCGCTCACCGGAGATCAATGCCTCGTGTTCTGTGTGTGCCGTCGTTTTGTGCTTAAGTGGTTCAGTGTTATTCGTTTTGTGCGCCTACGTTCACGTGTGACAATTTTCGTTTCTGTCTGTGTCCAAGTGTCTGAACAATTTTATCTTGGACTCTACACTCATGAACGGCACCTTGTATTTTAAAAAGTGTTTGTCGCCGTTTATATGCCCACCATCTTTTTTCTCTAATTGTCTTCATTGTATCTTTGTGTTTCTCTGTGGCCCAAGAGCGGCGTAGTATGCTGCTGCAGGCCTGCCTGTATACAGGTTTCAAAATGACAATAAAGAAAAAAAGAAAAAAAAAAGATGAACTTGGTCTGCCACATCTCGTAGAAGAGGATATTGTATGCAACTTTAGAATTGACAAAATGAAGTCACTGTTGAATACATATCGGTTACCATAATGTTATTTATATACCAACAGTGCCAATGTTCCAGTGATTAAAGAAATAGTTTGTGATACAATTCACGCTGGCAGAAAAATTAAACTAAATGTGTTTGCTGACAATGTCGAATTTCGATTGTTGCTCATTTAGGCAAAGTAGATTTAAAATTCGTATTCAGTTTTATGAAATTTCATTTAATGAATGTATCTGGCACATTTGTGAGCTTTATTTCTACAAATTTGTTGGTACTTCGCATAGTGAATCAATACAACGTATACTACCACACTGCAAAATTTATATGATTTCTAAAGCACCTTATTTTGTTGACCGTGTAATATGTCGGCCTCACATTAAAATGAATGGACACTGATGCATGTTTTATGCAAACACAACATTATTTAGAAGTGTACGTTGCAGTGGTTCCCTAGGTCATGGCTCTGATTCTGATGATGACGATACTGATTTGAACGAAATGTTATTTGCAGGCTGGTAATGGAGAATCTTGCGGAAGTGATGCCACTCCTGTACTGCCGTCCATGGTGATCACACACCCTATAAATAAAAATGTCTCGCCTTTTTTACTGTTCCGAGGACCACCATGTATCGCTGCGGCTTCAGAGTAATTGTCGTCTTGTGTAAAACTGTCATTTCTGTTCGCATCAGCGCGTATTTCTTTCAGTTATTCTTTGCACTTCACTATATCAGTTCTTCCTATGTATGGTCCAAGGTTTACGGAGCTATGTTACTTGGCATTGTCAAATCATAGGGTTGTAACTTTTTGTTTTTATGAATCTAGTATTGTGAAAACGGCTGCAATGGGCATCAATACACACAGTGCGAACTAAGATATAATTTATCGTGAATAAATATTTTATCGGAAAACATACTGTAACTAAATAGCTAAAGTGGAGAATGCGATACACAGTTTCGAATGTGCAGGGGGCCCAGCTAATAAGTCCCTGATTTCAAAATTAAATATCTCGGTAACTAAGATCTACAAATGAGTGCAGCAAAAGATACGTTTGCTGCGAAAGCTGTACGACTTCTGTACACAGATTTCGAAATACTTTAAAAAAGTGCTAATGGATGGCGCTGTTCGCTGTGCAGCTCGTAGGTATCTGAGTGCATAATTAAACTCGTACTCTGCAAGTGATCTTTGTAATCACATCACAATCTTTTTGAAATGTCTACCAGTCTCAGTACGGAAGTGGTGCAAACGAACATCGAAATTTGGAATCACATCCTGTAGTGTCTCACCGGTAATTATCTCAGATGGCACACAAGTCGCCGACTCAAGCTCGTCCAGCGTGGTGGGATGGTTCCGGGGTAAAGTGTCTTACAATGTGTGCCACAACTAGTCACTAGGAACCAGATCGGGGGGAAAATCGAGACCAAACCATCCCTGCACCAGTAAGTTTGCAATAACCCAACGCAGTAACTCATTCCCGAAGTATTCATCAAGAAAGCGAAACAAGTACTCGGTAGAATGTAGTCTGGTCCAATCTTGCATGAACCACTCAGTTCCTCGTCGATCCTCCAACGTCAGCTCTGTGGCGACAACTTGTCCTAAAATTGCAAGCTAACGTTCACTAGTGATCGTTTCTTGCATGACAAAAGGGCCAATAATTCCTGTATTGTAAATCACAGCCCAAACAGCAAGTTTTGGAGACTACTGTAGTTTCGCGTCACACAAATGGGGATTTTCGGAACCCCAAAATAGCCAGTTTTGTTTATTCACGATTCCGTTCAGGTGGAAGTGCGCTTCATCTGTGAAACAGATACAGCCAACATCAAATCCTTTATTATCAGTCACTGTGAGAATCTGGAGCACAGACAGGTCTCTGTCGCACAGCTCGTACTGATATGGTTTGATGGCTTTCAATTTTTAAAGGAAATATGTCTAGGTACTGTCCCAGCAATCCCAGTAATTCCTGTGTATTGTAACGCTTCAAACCTGTGCTTCCTGCAATTCTTCTGACGGATTTTCTTGGGTTTTGCTGAGTAGTTCCAGGAACTGTGGTAACACTGTCCGTTGAAATTTAGAGGAGAGCTTGTTTTAAGAACGTTAAATCGTGTTTGAAAACTGGGCCCCGCTGCCGTAGAACTGTGTTCTACTCCAATACCAGAAAACCACGTTTTTCAATGGAACACGTCATTTTAACATTTCCTGTCGGTAGGCTAACCTTCTGTCACGTTTAATCGTTGGAACTGATCACTCTTGAGGTGCGGCGCACTATCTATAGGCATCGCGTATTTGCGATTACAGTGTCATCTGTTAGAAGCTTTTTCGAAATGTTTCGAAAGTTCTATACAAAATTCTTACAGTTTTCACAATAAAAACAGCGTTTGTTGCACTCATCTGTCAATCTAAGTTTTCGAAATATTTAATTCTGAAATCAACATCACAGTCGCTGGACACGCTTTATTTACTTTTCAGTAGTAAGTCGTCAAAGAGTTTAGTAAGAAGAATACTTTCTACTAGGAGAAAACTAAATCGAGTGTCGTAGAAACAGTTCTACAGGTACACGGTAGCCCCAGTTTGAAGTAAGTCAAATAATAAGTTATGTACATAAATTGAAGCTAGTATTGGAAGATGCACTTTAGTTACATAGCTCAAATGGAGACTGTGATACGACGTGAAGTAACAGAAACAAATCAGAATGTTTTTCACAAAAAGAACTTCTGCTCTTTACCGGAAAGAAAATGATCCGAACATTGCAAGAAGAGTACTGTACATTGACAGTGGATACCTCGATGCACAGTACCAACTAAAAATAAAACATGTATGGTGAAGAAATCGAAACTAGTATCGGAAAATACATGTTAGCTAAATACCTCAATTGCAAACTCTGATACCCAGTTGTGAATGTATGTATGCATCAGGAATCAGTAGTTGCCACACAAGAACTTCGACTATTTATCTCAAAGAAGAAGAAGAATCGAGTAAAGTAAAGAAGTCCTGCAGCTGTATGGGGACCGTAACGAAAAGTAGGAATTAAGAGATATATATTTATCTTGAAAAAAAAAGAAGGTTAAATTAACTAAATATTGTAATTTCCTCTGAAACAGAAGAGTGGGTATATGAATTGTCATATACAGGGCGGTCCATTGATCGTGACCGGGCCAAATATCTCACGAAATAAGCGTCAAACGAAAAAACTACAAAGAACAAAACTTGTCCACCTTGAAGGGGGAAACCAGATGGTGCTATGGTGGCCCGCTAGATGGCGCTGCCGTAGGTCAAACAGATATCAACTGTGTTTTTTTTTTAAATAGGAACCCCCATTTTTTATTAGATATTCGTTTAGTACATAAAGAAATACGAATGTTTTAATTGGACTACTTCTTTCGCTTGGTGATAGGAGATACTGTAATAGTCACAAACATATGGCTCACAATTTTAGACGAACAGTTGGTAACAGGAAGATTTTTTAAATTAAAATACAGAACGTAGGTAAGTCTGAACATTTTATTTCGGTTACTCCAATGTGATACATGTACCTTTATTAACTTATCATTTCTGAGAACGCGTGCTGTTACAGCGTGATTACCTGTAAATACCACATTAATGCAATAAATGCTCAACATGATGTCCGTCAACCTCAATGCATTTGGCAATATGTGTAACGACATTCCTCTCAACAGTGAGTAGTTCACCTTCCGTAATGTTCGCACATGCATTGATAATGCGCTGATGCATGTTGTCAGGCGTTGTCGGTGGATAACGATAGCAAATATCCTTCAACTTTCCCAACAGAAAGATCAATCCACCTGTCATGAAATATGCTATTCAATAAAGCTTCCACCGCACGCGAGCTATGTGCCGGACATCCTTCATGTTGGAAGTACATCGCCATTCTGTCATGCAGTGAAACATCTCGTGGTAACATAGGTAGAACAATATGAAGTAAATCAGCATACATTGCACCATTTAGACTGCCATCGATAAAAGGGGGCCAATTATCCTTCCCCACATAATGCCACACCATAAATTAACCCGCCAAGTTCGCTGATGTTCCACTTGTCGCAGCCATCGTGGATTTTCCGTTGCCCAATGGTGCATATTATGCCGGTTTACGTTACCGCTGTTGGTGAATGCCGCTTCGTCGCTAAATAGAACGCGTGCAAAAAATCTGTCATCGTCCCATAATTTCTCTTGTGCCTAGTGCCACAACTGTACACAACTTTCAAAGTCGTCGCCATTCAATTCCTGGTGCACAGAAAAATGGTACGGATGCAATCGATGTTGATGTAGCTTTCTTAGCACCGACGTTTTTGAGATTTCCGATTCTCGCGCATTTTGTCTGCTACTGATGTGCGGACTAGCCGCGACAGCAGCTAAACACCTACTTGGGCATCATCATTTGTTGCAGGTCGTGGTTGACGTTTCACATGTGGCTGAACACTTCCTGTTTCCATAAATAACGTAACTGTCCGGCAAGCGGTCAGGACACTTGGATGATGTCGTCCAGGATACCGAGCAGCATACATAGCACTCGCCCGTTGGGCATTTTGATCACAATAGCAATACATGAGCCGGCCGCGGTGGCTGAGCGGTTCTAGGCGCTTCAGTCCGGAACCGCGCGACTGCTACGGTCGCAGGTTCAAATCCTGCCTCGGGCATGGATGCGTGTGATGTCCTTAGGTTAGTTCTAAGTTCTAGGGGACTGATGACCTCAGATGTTAAGTCCCATAGTACTCAGAGCCATTTGAACCATTTTTGAGCCACACATGAACACAATATCGACCTTTTCTGCCATTAGTATATGGTCCATTTTCACACGAGTAATGTATCACGAAGCAAATACCTTCCCAAAACGGCGGAATGTTATGTGATACCACATACTTAAACATTTGTGACTATTACAGCGCCATCTATCCCAAAGCAAAAAAAAAATGGTCCAACTAAAACATTCTTATTTCTTTACGTACTACACGAAAATGTAATAAAAAATGGGGGTTCCTATGTAAAAAAAACGCAGTTGATATCTATTTGACCTATGGCAGTGCCATTTAGCGGGCCAACCATAGCGACATATGGTTTCCCCCTTCAAGCTAGACGAGTTTCGTTCTTTGTAGTTTTTCTTCGTTTATGCTCATTTCGAAAGATATTTTGCCCAGTCACTATTAATGAACCACCCATTATGGATTAATTCTGGTGTCCGATACCACCCGTCGGCTTTGTCAAATGACGCCATACGTAAGGCAAAGATTCTGCAATGGATGAAACACCACTGTTTAATTCCTTTACTGGATTTTGTGTAGTTTACCGAAGCCGCCAAACAGTTAATTATTATGATTGTATGATCGTGTGCTTAATGGATGAAAGGCTATCGGTTTTTCTGCTGTGGTTTCAAGGGTATTTCAACCGAGTGCGGCTGTTTTGGAACTGAATAGTGGAATGGTTGAAAGTTTGTCTATTATTAAGGACCACAAAGGTTGCGATGTACAAACTGTATTGTATTTTCTACGAACACACAAATTTTGAGGCAGTTGCTACCTTCGCCTTACACGTCTAACTACGGTTATATCTCTTATTGGTTGCTGATTTTAGGTATTTCGTCACACGCAATGATGATGGTTTACACCCACAACAATCCTCACTGCAATCCATGGTTGTTGCTGGCCGACGCCGTTGACGCGAAACACGTAATTCGGCACTTGTCACTTTCTGTTTCATATCACTCGTGAATCGGTATTAGTGAGGGTCAACCCCACGACGATCAGAGGGACGTGCTCACTCGTCATACTCCGGTAAATTTTACTCGACCACCATTCTTGGCTGTATTTCCCACACTACTTCTCACTCGACACTCTCTAGTACTACTTGCACTCAACACTTGTCTCACTGCCTCCTGCAGAGCTTGAAAATTGACTCCTGTCTACTATCGACATGGGCGTCAGATACTAGCATCTATGTTCGTAGGATCACGGATCCCTTACATGGACAATCTATGAACTGAACGGATCATACTCTTAAACAAACGAATGTAGCATGCCGTAAAATAATACATCACGCGACTATTATTCACGCACGAATTTCATTTAAACGAGTTGAAAATGACTGAAATAAATAAGAACACGAGAGCAATTACGAGTGCATACATTATATTTTACACACGTACTGCAAAAGATATCTAAATAATGAACCGTCTAATAGCTGGAATCGGTAACTAGAAGCAACCTATGTAGGAGGTCATTTCTAGTTACCGATTCCAATATTAACACCAACACCTAACTAACAAAACGAGGCTTGTATATTTTGCTGACTACTTTCATAAAAGCAAGAAATAAACAATAACCCTTAGGAATACTCTTCGTCCAACAGTATTCATTTAAATGCCCTTGCAACACAGAAGTCCTTCTGTTTCCCCGCCCGACAACAGATTTTACAGGCCCCAAATACCCCTTGATAGTATTGGTACATGCCCGCGTCTTATAACCTTTAAACTGAATATTGTGATTCACGACCAAATGATGATAACCCCTTTCAGCCAACCCCTTGCACGAAACAAATCCATCCGACATGACAACAGAACCTTGTTCCACATAATCTTCTATTAAAGTTGTCAAGACTTCCTTTGTCCGATTTGGTACGGCCCTAAATACAACATCAGTACAATCTCCTCCAGAAACTACTACTCCAAAAACCCAAAACTCAACAACCTCGTGCCCCCTTTCGTACATTCTCATTCCAAAATGTGATTATCTACTTCAACTGTAAACCCTGACCCCCTATACTTTATAAATTCCCCGCAGACTCTTCTACAAAACGAGAACCAGTCAACTGCAGTGCCACACGAAACTCCTGCTACGTGCATGACAGATTTGCAAGAATATTCATAGCAAAAATAGTAGGTTAGCATGACAATTACTTCTAAATTCATCCTCGATCTTTCGAACCACGCCCCCCTGCGTATGGATCTCCATATGTTATTTTTTCTGCACCTCCAAATGAATTCGACGGAAGTTCGTGATCAAGCAACCTTCGTCAAAACCATATAATTTCCACAGACATTGCACTTGCAAAATTCAACAATGACGCCCAATGATTACAAAAAGTTTATAGTTGATATACGGTCACTCATTTTCTGAAGCAGAATTTTCGCAGAAAAAACAATTGACTCATCCATAACGAACAGCGTCAGAAATCAATACCTTATAAATCATGACTACGTATAAATCATTACTTTCATTAACAAAAGATGCCGAGAGCAAATTACGTGATGAAAACAAAACAATCTACAGCGAATTTTTAATATACGCGTGTAACGAGGAAATCCAGAGACATAATTTAACGTTCATCGACAGCAATCTGCGGCACAAACAAAATAACACCACACATTACGTCATTGGTCAAAGCCGGACACTAGAATTGACCCCCCTTTATAGCAGGGATTAAAAAATAATTTCTCTGAAAAAGAACGAAAATATGAAAATAGCGGTATACAGAAATGGAGCTGAAAATGCGCACGAAGAAGTGACGTCACAGTAGACGTACCACACGTCACTGGTCAAAGTGGCGGCTAGTAGAGCCAGGTCCTCCCGCGACCCTAATTGTAACTCTGTACTAGTGCTGCAGACGGCGACTGACCGTCTGTGAACCGGTAAGCTCCGAGCCCGCTGGGGGAGTGCAGGGAGACTTCGATGTCGCCGAAGTATCTGCTGCCGGTGACGTAGCGCGCGCTGCCCAGCACGGAGTGTCGCGCCCACGAGCTGGCGTCGGCGTCGTGCGCGCCCGAGCGCCAGCCCTGCGAGGCGGGCAGGAAGGTGCGCGCCGCCTGCAGGTGCTGGCGCGCCACGCTGCTGGGGCACGGCCACGCCTCGGCCTGCTGCAGCTGCACCGGCGACAGCGACAGCGGCGGGTACAGCGGCTCCCACAGTCCCTTGATGCCCATGTCGGCGGATGCTGCTCCCTCACAGTTGCCGGGCGACGAGCCCAGCCGGCTCCCATTGTCATCGGCCCGCTGATAATTTCCGAGAAGAGTTGACGGGTCAATTCTAGTGTCTGATACCACCCGTCGGCTTTGGCCAACGACGTAATGCGTGATGCTATTTTGTTTGTGCCGCAAATCGCTGTCGATGAACGTTAAATGATTTCTCTGGATTTCCTCGTTACGCTCGTATATTAAAAATTCGCTGATTCTTGTTTTACGTTGGGGTCTAGTTTAGTAGGGGATACAACCCGTCGGCTTTGACCAATGACGTCAGAATACACCAGAGAGCATGTATTACAAAGATGAAAGAGCTCAGAAGAATGTTCAGAAACAAAGGAATGGCAGAGAGAAAAACTGTACTCACATATATAAGGGCCAGTAGTATTTTCACGTTAACGATATCGCGTGTTTGCATCTTAGTATTTCTCCGCAAAATACAATGGAAAGAAATGAATGACATATGTTACTAGCAAAGAATACATCACGTTACATATATGTCAGTTGTATCTCGAAAGTCTTTCGAACTGTATTGCTTAAGTGCAGTATGGGATACAAGTTCAGCGTAGTCGATTTTCTTAGTTTCAACTAGCATTGCTCTCCTGTTGTTCACTTGAACTATGTATCCCCTGCTTCACTAAACCGCAAATGAAACACCCGATACAAATTAAAATCTCATTCGAAGTGTGTTGCTTAAGTACAGTCCGGAATACGAGTTTGTCGTAAGTCGATTTCTTCGTTTTCACTAGCATTACTGTCCTGTTCTTCACCTTAACGATGTATCCTCCGCTTCAGTAAACCCTAAGTGGAACACGGGATACAAATTGTAGATGTGCTGTTTATTTCGTCTCCGCTATTACTAACAGTCTTTTCTTACGTACATATCAGTATTACTGATGACAGAAGGACCTACGTATGTAATATATGTATACCAGACTTCCGTTGACCTCGATATATGTACACTGGTAACGAAAAGGTGGAAATACACTTACGTTACATTTGCAACCTGTACCTCAATTGAACTACACGGAGACAAGAAGACGACACATGTACAATTTGCATCCCGTACTTCACTATGGGGCACAGTGTTCTTGTTGCCTTGGACGCTAATAGTATCCCATTCGTTACTTGAGCTATATAGCTATACGCAACATTTGTATCTTGCTCGCCAGTTGACATATATAGTGTCAGTGTAAAGACGAAGTGAAGGACGGGATACAAATTATAGTTGTGTCGTCAGTGTAAAGGCAAGGTGAAGGACGGGATACAAATTTTAGTTGTGCCGGGGGTTTCGCCTGTAATATAGCAAGTGCACATTCGAAAACGTCGAACTGATACTAGTGCTGGGAAACGAAAGAAGATCGACAGCTGAGAAATTTCTATTACGTACTTCACAACACTAAAATACACATATTGGTGGAATAAAACTGTGAAATATGTCAAAATTGTGAAATACAGTGAAAGAAGCAAATGGAAAAGTGAGCTTACCACACGTAAATCTCGAGGAATAACCGAAGCTCGTCTAGACAGACAGTAACGAAATTTACATACCCACAAACAGGCAAATCCATTTCTATAAACGAAAGTAAGACACTAAAAATTGTTCTACAATAACAAACTAATACTCCAAATTACCTCAATATCATTACGAATAATTATTTTAATGTACAATGATAGCGCTTATCCGGAACACAGAACTGTTTTATTATCTATGCCTCGAAGTGAAGACCTTCCTATATATGACTAATATATGACGTCATTGGTCAAAGCCGACGGGTTGTATTCCCTGCTTCACTGGACCCATGCGCTCTTTTTTATGTTACTGTATTGTGCGAGTGGTACTTTTTTTGGTTTCTTTGGAGGGAGATTTTTCTGTCGTTTTAATATTTTCTGGTTCCAATGGTGGGCCGAGGGGTATGCTGTGTGTCTGCCGCAGGGTTTATGTAAATGACTCGTGGTTTCATTTTTTTTTTTTATTATTTTAAATTTGGCGTCTGATTAAGGGTGGCTGGTAGGGAAGAACTGATTTGGGTGGTACCTCATTCGTGCCTCGCACTTTCTATTTCGTATTATTTTTTTCATTAGTTATTCTGGATTTTGCTTCTTTCGTTACAGTTTGACATTCTAACATTATTATTTCTTGTTATGTCCTTATATCGTTCTTGCCAGCCTCGCTCTCTGACTCCTTTGGAAGTTCATATGCGGTAAGTTTCTTTTTATGTAGTCACTTTTATGTTTTCCTTTTCGATGTTTTTGCTATACTACTCTTCATTTTACTTTCGTTCCTGATGTATCAGTTTTACTGAGTGTTGTTTTGGAGTTACTGTACCTGTTGTGACTTTCGTGTAGTATAGTTATCGGTTCCAGGGCTTGGTCAGTTTTGCGTTTTATTTCTTTGTGTGTGCAGTGATGTGTGTAAAGATTTTCATTTTTTGATAGTAGTTCACTAAGAAGATCATTTTTTAAGCACGTTTCAGATATGTTATAAGATTTTAGCGCAACAGACAGTAATATTAGAATCGTAACCAGAAATGACCTCTTCGTAGGTTTCTTCTAGTTACCGATTCCAGCTATTCGACAGTTCACTATTTAGATCGTTTCTGCAGTACGTGTGGAAAATATAATATGGAAATTAAGCGTTTCCGGACACATGTCCACATAACATCTTTTCTTTCTTTGTGTGTGAGGAATGTTTCCTGAAAGTTTGGCCGTACCTTTTTGTAACACCCTGTATAGTTCAAAGCCCGCTCCTTTGTAGGCAACACTTCTTCCAAATTAGCGAGTTGCCGTGCACTGTTGCCAGTTTCTCTGTAAACAATGTCGGCTGTGCGTTTTTAAGACTCCGCCTTCTGTTAAACAATGTCTTCTTTTTTTATATGGTTTACGTAAGCATGTTTCGACACCTATGTGGGTCTCATTTTATTCCCCAGTTATTCGATTTTTATGCGCGAATCATGTAACTGCGGCTGACATTCTCCGGCAGCTGGTAGACGTTTACAAGTAAACTGTGAAATCTCGTCAGCACGTTGCAGAGTGACGTAGAAAGTTTGCTCCCGGTAGATAAAACTTGCCGACGAGGATCGCAGTAGCCAACACAGCACGGCTTCGACAGATTTGAACACAGCTCGCATGGAGGGCTGATCACGACAAGAGGAGGATCACGTTAAGACATACGGCTGTAGAATTGGGAATGTTGATCAGAACCGTACGTCACATGGTTCACGATATTCTGCAATACCAGAAACTTTGTTTTCAATGCGTTCCACGAAATCTAACCAATTAACACAGAGAGAAGAGCAAGGGGGCCAGTCTGCAGCTTTTACAGCTTTTCTCCACAGAAAGGGACAGTTTTCTTCACCGCATTATCACAGGTTATGAAACATGGATGAACCACTACCACCACAGTGAAAGCGGTCGTCAGTGGAATGGAAACACCCATCATCTCCAAAGATGATGAAGTTTAACGTGACACCGCCTGCCATGAAGATGATGGCCATAATGTTTTGTGACAGTACGGACTTCATACTCGTGTAGGTTTTGGAAAGAGGAAAGACAGCACCCACTGACTAATCCTGCGAACTTTGACATGCTTATGCGAAGCAGTTAGGACGAAACGGCGAGGACTTCTCACCGAAGGTGTCGTCATCTTTCACGACAGCGCACGACCTCATGCATCCAAGAAGACCACCATGTTGTTGAAACAGTTTTACTGGGAAATCATCGACCACCCTCCCTACAGGCTGGACCTCACTACGAACTACTTTCACCCTTTAATCACCTGAACGAGCGACGATTCGCTTCAGTCGAGGAGGTGAAACACTTCACGTTAACATGGCTAAAGAGGCAGGGACAGGAGTTTGAGTAGGAAGATATATTCAAACTCAACTCATGAAGTGAAAACAACATTACTAGCGAGGACGTTAAAGTGCTGTTAGCTTGTTCCCTAATGCACAGTTCTAGCTGAGGCGATATGATACGCGATACGACACGATCCAATACAGATAGCGTGATTCGTTGGCTATCCATACGAGACTCTCGTTTCCCTCAGGGGTGACACAATAAGCAGCAAGATACAGCAGGTGGCAAAAGCTTAGGTTTGGAGCGAGATGCCAGCCTCGTCGGGGACAACTTCTCTGTCACATATTTATTTGAAATGGTAAGTCACATGGCTGTCCTTCCAGCGCTGAAAACGGTTTCGATATGTTAGCTACATTGGTACGCTGCATTGTACGACCTTGAATGCACCAAATGTAAATTGTCCAGTGACTTAACTTTTAATGCAAACTTTTTATAATATGGTCTGTGTTTTACTTAATTTCGAAGTATCGTAATTACTATGGGTAGCAATGAAAAGTAAACCACTTCATTTTCAAGTGATGATATCAGATATAAGTTGCAAGCAAATAATGTTTTCTTTGTTGAATAGTTCCCCAGAATCAGTGAGACAGAATGCTTAGCTAAGAACAACGCCCAGCAGGGTATTTTTTTTAAATATTTTACATGAAATGTAAATGTTGCACTGAGAATCTAACTGCAGAAACTGATGTAGTATTGATTCACCTACAGAAAACCATCATTTACCAAGCACATCAGATGATCTAAGACTTCCCTCCTAGTGCGTTAGGGACCGATGACCTTTGTAGTTTGGTCCCTTTAATCTTTAACCCAACCAACCTAGTGTGTTGATTCATGCCGTTGTGTGGAGCAACCAGAACACTGTTACGCTGAGCTGTTTCTGCGCACCCAACCATTGAAGACTGTTTCTGCGTCGTATCATGAGTTGTATCACGTATCATATCGCATATCATATCACCTCAGAGAGGTACCCAATAGCAGTTCACGCGGGTGTTACAGGTGGATGCACGGATACACATCACAGTTCCGTTTCAACTCACCTTTAACCTTGTTAAAGATATTTTTTCCTTATTTTAATAGTGCCCTAGAACACACAATTACTTCCGCCATGTCAGTTGCTTCAAACAGTAGCTTCTGGTGAAAGACTTTTGATCAAAAAATGTCAGTTTGTGCCGTTTACCAGTGTACTAATCATTCTGATTGTAGTCTAAAGTTCAAAGAAATCACTTCCCATTCGTAATTGGTTTCGTTCAAGTGATATTTTCTTTTATTTAGATCAATTTTGGTTGCTCTGTTTACTTCTACTGTAGTAATTTTATTTCCCTCATTCGATTTTAGATTTCCTGTCCCCCAACTCTAAACACTCTCTGGGTGAACGCTGTGAGAAAGAAAGACTGGAAACCGAGCAAACATATCAAAATATGAGAGGCGTTCAATAAGTAATGCAACATATATTTCTTTCTGAAAACAAGTTGACTTTATTCAGGTTTTCAGAACATCACACTATCCCCGCTCTTCTCCGCACAAAACGCTACTTTTCAACACAATCTCCGTGAACTCCGTGGCCTTATGCCACCTTAATGGCAGAGCCTGTACGCCCTACAGGTCGACGTCGGGGCCACTGGGCCAACGTCTGCTACATTAGTAACCTCCACATCATCCATGTACTGATCCCCACGGAGTGCATCCTTCATTAGTCCAAACTGAGGGAGGTCGAAGATGTGAGATACAGGCTGTATAATGGATCAGGAAGAACACTCCTTTGAATATCCCAACCGACGCCCAGTTGAGCAGCGAGGTATTGTATTGTGAGGGAGACATTTTCAGTAATAGTTGGGCAGAACGAAGGGGACTGTGGATCTGACACAAGGAAATAGTGACTATGAGTTAGGCTGAATGAGTGAGTGAGAAAGGGCAACTAGGAGTGGATAGGTATAAGTCACTCACAGCGATGTATAACACTAAATTCGTTTGCTATGACACAAACTAGTGTTACCCTCTTTTTGGTTTTTACCATATGTTTGTCTAATGGATAAGGGATATCGAACAGTAGTTTCGATTATAATGCAGTTTATAGAAAACTAAACAGGCTTTACTTTGGGGACAATGAAAGCATAAACGTTCATACGAATGAAACAATAAACCGTAGCCAGCCTAATTACGCATATTAATTTGAAACATTAGTTCAAGGAAATTGAACATTAGTAGTTGTAGTGACTTTCATTAAGATTCCTTTGAGTATTACACTGGATACACACGACTACGAGGCGATCTAAGATGTGGTTAGCACTAGGTACCACTAATGCACAAACCAGTTATCATAGAAAGCAAGATTGTACTTCACTCAGCAATTACGATCACAATCACTATGTAACTCAGTACTGAGATGTTACTACAGGAAACAATGAACTAAAGTTGGGCATGAAAAGAGTTGTGACTTAACTGACAAATAAATACCGCAAATAAAATTAAATAATACTACATACACACTTTTTATACTCCCATTTACATAAAAGTATAACATTTCTTTAGTAGCAATAATTATCTCCATAAACTGATATTGTCTCTCTAGGCAAACTCTATGATTATTTCAGAAGGAAAGTTCAATTCAATCAACATTAACTCTTAGCCTCACTTGGAATAATTTATGTTTTCATCCTTTAAAGCAAATTACTCAACACTGAGCTCGATCAACCAGAAAAACAAATCGTGCATGTTAGCAATCAAGACTTAATCTCGTTTCAAATAAGTTTAATGTAAGTGCCTTGTTCATGACCTGTGAAGCAGGTATTCTAGACAGTAACATTTACACACTCTGGTACTGTGTTTTTGCACATTTCATATACAGAAACAAATCACTATTTTGTTAGAAACAGGATACTCGGTTTTCTACACACTTAGGAAGGGATCCTGCACCGGTTCATGATTGGCATAATGATAGAGTTCAAACACAGGTTTATAGCACTTGGGTTATTATTGAATCACATAAATTATGTGATCCATGCTATAATGCATATCTGTGTACCTAATGTTGATGGAGCAGTACTTTGAGGAAATTTGAAATGAGAAGTTCCCACGTGGCCCAATTTCAGTGTCAACAGTTGTACAGAGACTCACTGCACCAATCGCCAAGTATAATGTTGTCGAAGCAGTCCACAAAATGAAAAATTGAAAGGCAGTGGGACCAGACGATTTACCTGAAGATCTATGGAAATCAAAGCACTGGGGTTCAATTGAATGGCTGATAGATTTCTTCAATTATTGAAGAGGGGAGGCTACCAGCTGATTGGAATGAAATACAACAGCTACAATTTGGAAGCAGAAGGATCGCCCAGCTGAATGTAGCAACTATCGCCCAATACATCTTCTGTCACACACAATGAAGGTCTTTCAAGGTGTCATCGATAAAAGGTCTGACAAATTATAAGTCTCACCACTAATGTATGTGCAATCGTGAAGGGCTGTTGGACGACAGATGCTGTCCGTGCAGCTCGTCTATTTATTGGAAAACACGGTGAGATCATGGCACCCACACACTGTCTTCGTCGACTTCGAAATGGTCTTTGATCAAGTGCCACACAAGTTGATTTGGCCTGCCCTGTAGGAGCATGGACAATCTAAAAACTAGTAAGATGTTCCAGACTGTTCTACCGTAATCCAAAGAGACAGTAAAAATCAGCTGCTGGATCATTGGACAATTTTCCTGTTTCTGTAGAAGTAAATCAGAGTTGTGCTCTCTCGCCTCTCAGTTCATAGCAGTCACGGATACAGTCACAAGAGAACTGCAGAAAACCGCACCCTGATCGTTACTGTGTGCTGATGATGTGCTGTTGGCCTCTGAGGATAAGAACTGCCGCCTTGCAGAAATAGGTCTACAATTCAACACAAAGAAAGTGCAGCATTTCACAAAAGATGTTGATGACTTGCATAACATTGGAGTCAGTGGTGTTGACTTCCTAAAGTCAAGGACTTTTAAGTACCTAGGCTCCACAACTGCAACTGATAGAAATTTCATCGTAAAACACTCTAAGCTCCTGAGCACAATGTGGCTCAAATGGTGTTCTGTGACTGGTGTACTCTGTAACCAGAAGATTCCAGACAGGCTCTGGCTGAAAGAGTACCTATTTACAATCCTTTCAGTTGTCCTGTATGCTGCTGAATGCTGGCCTACAACATTAGAACTGGAACAAAAATTGCTGTTACAGAAACAACGATGCTCAGTTGGACACCTGGATTAATTCTGCACGATCATGCCACAAATCATGAGGTTCGTAAGTCGTATCGAGTAGCACCAATAGTAGACAAGATGAGAGAACGCTGTTGAAAGGCTTCTACTAGACCACACTTGTACGTGGCACCAGAATAAAGAATATTAATAAATTAAAATGAAACTAGAATACTGTAAAAGGTTAATGTCTCTGATAGGCTCGATAATGCTGGTCGCTGACCGTGCGCGACCGCAGAGCCAAAGGTAGCGTATTGCTTTGTTGGAGCAAGAGAGCGCTGGGCGCACAGTTGTAGGTAGTTGTCGCTGAGGGAAAGACGTTGGAGTAGGCAGTTTTCGTTCTGTGTGTGAAGCCACCAAGATTTAGATTAATGTAGGTATGTCAGTATTGTTGAACAAGGAAGCAGAAGTCTTCATGCAAATAAGATAAAGATTTACATTATTATAATTTCTATTTTTGCCAGTGCGTTAGTATAGATGAGTTGGCTGATGATTCGTAATTATTGAGTAATCCCAGAATGTACGTAAACTTGTTTTGAGAAAACGACTAGTTAGATATTTCACTTTTGTAATGCTTTTAAGATATGTTAGCAGAGCTATATGAAATTTGATAATTTGCAGTTATGTTGGATTAATGAAATTAGATAATGCTTGCTGTTTAAATTTTATTGTTTGTGAATCATTTGTGAGTAAGGCAACTTCAATTTTCAGATGTTTTTGAAAAGCCAAACTTAACTGGCAATTTAATTTTGCTGATAGAGACTGAGAGTTAGTAATTCACCATAATCAGTACCGCTTCCCAATCCAGTGGAATTTTCTTAAATGTTCTCGTTTATCAATCAAAAGAATTTCATGCGCATTTCAAGTATTATGGCCAGCAATGCACACTGCTGAGCCTATAGTTAGAATTTACAGTTTTTTGTGAGAGACCAGAATATATCGCGTTCCACCGTTGCTGTTCTAGAGGTAAGACAATTTAATTTTTTTGTTATATACACAGGGACCACACTTATTAGTTTTGAACAGGACCTTAGGATTCAGTGCCTAAGGAGCTGAATGTATTTTGCAGTAACTGTATTTCTTTATTGACATTGGGAGTTGCATTACCCAATCGATTCGTAAAGTTTTGCTAACAGTAAGACAGAGTAAGCACACCACTTGCACTTGCAACACGCATGCGACAATTAGAGTTTTGTATCCATTCCACAGATCAGACATTGATTCATAGTGATCGAAAAGTTTTTATTTTCTATATTTTTTGAAGAACGTTACACTTGGCGACAGCTCTGTCAATCGTTCGCTTTGTGAATTCTTTGATATTACGATAGTCAAATACATATATTCTGTTCTCTCAACCACTTCCAGCAATAATAGTAGTTAGATTTTTTTGGCGCATTCAGTTTACGAAGTTGTATAAAAATTTTCCACAGTTCATCGACATTCTTACGCTCCGCTTTGTTTTTTTCTTTGAGGTAAGTGTTGAATTTTTGTCTTTGGATTTGCACGCTGTATGTGATTTACGATACCGCGAAAACTGTTAGGGTTCCGGGGCGTAGTATTACAATTAGAGATACCCAAATAGACGATTTTCCTATTATTGACAACATTGTTGAGAATGACAGTGATCACTCCGCGGCACAAAAGTGGCAAAGCATCACAGAAAACTTGAGTTCCACTTCTTCAAATAATGAACAAATTCCTGACAGTATAATTTCACTCGCTAATTTGACTAGTAATCAGATGGTAGTTTCCGGTATTGCGGACGCCTCTGATCTGCACATGACTGATGAGCACAATTCAAAACTTGATTGTTTAACGAATGAGGTCAGTGATTTACCTACTTTTCACACAGTTAATAAGATTGCCAATAGTATGTCAGAGGAAGCAATAGTGCACAGTACTCAGTCTCTTTTTAAAATCCGACAGATTTTATTAATGGTAATGGTGCGGATAACGCAACAAACGATACGTCTATGGCTATAGATGATGTCTCTACACAACAAAATACAACACAACTGACACCCAACGCAACAACTGAAAAGCATACGGAATCGACGCTTCAAAATCTCAAGCAAATGATGGTTCACCTGAATACTCAGTTCAATGAACAGTTCTCCAGTATACGAGAAACACAAGTTGACACCACCGCTCAATTCAATGAACAGTTTAATAAAAACGATGAACAATTTTCCATCATACGTGACGAGCTTAAATCGTAGACAGAAACGACCGATAACCGTTCCAAACAGGTGGATACAGACATTGAAGCCAGATAAATGTCTTTGCGATAAAATTGAAGCCATAGCCATGGAATGCGCAGACAGCACCAAGCCTTTAAGAGACAACATTAATGCTATAAGACATCAATGTAGTGAAACTTATCAAAATTTTACTGAGAAATTAACCATGACCTCTATTAAGCGGCATGAAATTATCAGTTTTTCCGACGAAGGTACCGTTAGCGACAGCAGTTTCATAATCTTGGAACACATTAATGAACCCATTGTGCCTCCCAAATCGGATAATAATGTTTCCATCGTCAGAAATTTCGTTCCACTCCACTGATACTAACGACAGCACCATATGGAGTGACGCATATGATCGCTTTGTTGAGCCACCCACGCAGTCTGATACAGTTAATCGTGAAGTTATCAATTTCCATATTCAGAAATCATAATGATTTAATATTTTTACCTTATTTCCATGAAGACTTCTGCTTCCATGTTCAACAATATTGACATACCTACATTAATCTAACTCTTGGTCGCTTCATACAGCACACAGACAGCTACCTAAGACTGAGCGGCAAGCACTCTCCTACCCCAACAAAGCAGAACAATACCTTTGGCTCTGCGGTCGCTCATAGTCAGCGATCTGCACTATCGAACCTATCAGAGACATTCATCGTTTATAGTATCCTAGTTTCATTTCAATTTATTAATATTTTTATCTTATTCTGGTGCCACATACATGTGCCCCACTAGACGACTATTCTGATCAGATAGATTACTCGGTGCTGACATAGGTAGAAATGATCATGTTCCACTACCTTATCTTTGCTACTTTTTTGTACCTTCCAATCTCTTACCTCTGTTAATGGTTTTGGAGCAATGTTCTACTGGTATTCATACTTCAACGTAAGTGAATATAAATGTTGTTTGGATGCCAGAAGAATCTCTACTATGAAGAGCAGTGATGATGGTGTTCACACGTTACTGATATTATGGTAACCGCCAACGACGGTTATTGGCAGTCTGTTGCCCAGTACCTCTTGTATCTCTGCACATGGCTGAAGTAAATAAAACAGAGTTTAGATGTATTGGTACAGGGAATGCAATCCACATTCGTCACTAATAAGTTGTTGAACCTGCACAAAACAAAAGGAAATGGACTTTATGATGTAGTCATTTCAACATGCTCATAGGCTTCAGCCATGATTCTTCCTTTACCTTTCCCAATCCTATACCATTATCTTGACGATTAGGATTGTATGCTGATTCTGATAAACATGATTTATTTGTCATCAGTCTTGTTTATGGGACAATTTACTCATATTATAAGCACAATATGATCTATTCTGGTGCAACCGAGCATTATCAATTCTTTCAAGTTTAACTATTATACAGATTTAGATAAATTTACCACACATTCATGTACAAGATACTTCCAAATACGTGCCATATTTGTTAAAACCTGCTGGAGGGCTGTGAAAAGCGTCTACTGGTGCACACTTGTATGTGGCACCAGAATAAGATAAGAATATTAACAAATTAAAGTGAAACTAGTATACTATAAAAGACGAATGTCTTTGGTAGACTCGATAATGCGGATCGCCGACTGTGAGCGACCGCAGAGCCAAAGGTAACGCATTGCTTTGTTGGAGCAAGAGAGCGCTGGGCGCACAGTTGTAGGTGGCTGTCGCTCAGGGAAAGACATTGGAGTAGGCAGTTTTCGTTCTGTGCTGTGTGAAACCATCAAGAGTTAGATTAAAGTAGGTATGCCAGTATTGTTGGACATGGAAGCAGAAGTCTTCACGCAAATAAGATAAATATTTACATAATTATGACTTCTATTTTTGCCAGTGCGTTTGTATAGATGAGTTGGCTGATAATTTGTAATTGCTGAGTAAACCCAAAATGTATGTAAACTTGTTTTGACAAAAAGACTAGTTAAATATTTCACTTTTGTAATGCTTTTAAGATTTTTTAACAGAGCTATGTGAAATTTGATAATTCACATTTATGTTGGATTAATGAAGTTAGATAATACTTGCTGTTTAAATCTCATTGTTTGTGAATCATTTATGAGTAAGGTAAATTCAATTTTCAGATGTTTTTTGAAAAGCCAAACTTAACTTATCAATATAATTTTGCTAAAAGAAACTGAGAGTTAGTAATTCACCACAATCGGTACCGCTTCCCAGTCCAGGTCACATATTATTCAAAAAAGTTGAACTTCCTTAAATTTTCTCGTTTATCAACCAAAAGAATTTAATGTGCATTTCAAGTATTATGGACAGCATTGCGCACTGCTGTTCCTATAGCTAGAATTTACAATTTTTTGTGAGAAACCAAAATATATCGAGTTCCACCGTTGCTGCTCTAGAGGTAAGACAATTTAATTTCTTCGTTATGTACACAGGGACCAAACTTATTAGTTGTGAACAGGGCCTTAGGATTCAATGCTTAAGGGGATGAATGTATTTTGCAGTGACTATATTTCTTTATTGGTATTGGGAGTTGCATTGCCCAATCGATTCGTAAAGTTCTGCTAACAATAAGACAGGATAAGCACACCCTTTGTACTTACAACACGCAACACGACATTTCGAGTTTTGTATCCATTCCATAGATCAGACATTGGTTCAACGTAGTTATAAAGTTTATTTATTTATAATTTTTTAAAGAACGTTACACTGTCTGCAATGGTACTGGCCGGTCCTTAGAGCACACGGAACATCCCTGTCAAGGAATGGAGAAAAATGGTAAACGGCCAGTAGACCGACCTTGCAGCAATAGCTTTATACCCTAGATGACATTTTAAGATCTCAGGCCTGCAAATTGATCAACCATAGGATCAGATAAAATGACAACACAAAAGCAGAACAGTGGACGCTGCCAGTATGCGCGACAAATGATAAAGAAGAAGAAGAAAAAGAAGGTTACTGGACAGCACATAGTGTTTGTACTAAGCAGTGCTCCCCAGAGGTGTTACAAGTGCCTTGCGTCAAATTCCTCTTCTTTTAGACTGGAATGGTTTGAAGAAACAACAGACCTGTTTTTTGTGAGTAGGCTTTTTGAGCGGTGACATAGATGGTTCAATTACAGAGAAAAAAGAAAGGTAAGGAGGCTCTCGTTCCGCAAAATTTACACGAGATTTTTGAGTCAACTAAAGCTATGAACCCATTACATGTAATTCCGGTGCATGCAACTGACTTCTTTGATGTTAAAGATGCTGCTGAAACATTATTGTCAATGCAAACGTGTAAGAGCTCCAAATACAGTATGATAAAAATGTCTCATTCTCATCCAGCTCAGATATCTATATTAAAAATTCTTACTCTGAAAGATAAGAAAGGAAAAATGTTAGTGCATTCAAAAGAACAAAGACCATGGTAAATGTAAGCCAAGCCGTACTGCATCTGAAATACCATATATTTTTATCAGTTGCAAAACAGAAGGACCTGCTGACGATGTTGCCGTTTCTTGCTCTGGATCAAAGGGAGTGTAACACTAAATATGAAACGAACTGACCACAAGAATGGAGTTATGTAAGAAATAGAAATTCATACTGAGAGATTTTTTAATTTAATTTCGTTGTTCGCTTGTAAATATATTTGTTGTTATTATATTACTGATATATTTCGGTACTATTTTCTCAAATAAAATGTAGTGGTTCCGTAATAATTGCAATTAAAACAAAAAATTCCTCTTGACAGTTCCACCCAGTCAGTTTCCTGGTATAGAACTAAGAAAGTTCTTAATAATTTATTAATTTTCTAATTTGTCTCACTATTTTTGCAGCGACGAGATGGGCAACATTATTACTTGCCACTCGAATACCTCCTCAGCTTTTTGGATGCAAATAAGTTATGTGCAAAAAGAGATAGATTATTTTTTGATTCTCCTTTCAAAGGGGCACTTAGAACATTTTCCATTTCCACTTTTCATATGATTACAATTATATTTATTCCACGGATTAGGGACATGTCAACACATAAATAATTAGAATTACGCATCTGTACATGTACTTTGACCGTGAAAATTCAGTACAGTGTGAAACCGCCATTTATTGCAGTCGGAGGCTCTTGACTCCGAGGCAAGGGATCAAAGACGGACCGGATATGCCGCTGAGGAGCACACTGCGACGTGGGATATAGGGGCGTCCACAGAGCATCGCCAGTAGTTGCAGGAGAAGTGGAACGAACAACTTGACGACTGATCATATCCCAGATAACTTCCATATCGGACACGTCATGTGAAAATGCTAAGAGAAGCGGTGGCTAATACCCTTCGTTCTTCGAAGTAGGACTGCACCTTCCTCACCACCTGTGGCCGGCCATTGTCTTGCTGAAATACGGTATGTGGAACTTCCTGCATGAGGGGCAGCTCCAGAGGCTCTAAAATCTCTCGGATTTAGCGGCCGCTATTCACTTTTCCCGCAATACATAGAAGGTAAAATCGCATATCATACACCCAATGGTGCTCTTACCCGTCACACTCGCTGTTTGACCGCTGTGCCGCTCAACAATGCATTCTGCCCAATAGCATTCAACACGGCAGCACCTAGCATGAACGTGGTCATCACCGTTGGAACGAAACTTATCTGAAAAGTTTACATTTCGCCACTTCCACGCATGTGACGGCGTTCACGTGCCTTTTGCAGTCTGAAGTGTTCTGGCTTCTGGTCAATGGAAGCCGACGTAATTGCATGCGTGCCACTAGTCCGTCAGCAGACGACGTCGAACCGCTAACGCAGACGTCTTCACACCCTTTAATGTTCTCTTTAGTGCTCCGGCATAGAGCTAACACCGTGAACAAAGATGTTCCTACCGTTACCTCCTTGCGTACCAGATTGGCAGTCATGCAACGCCAATCATTCTTCCCAGATAGAACTCACTCACGTGTCCATATAGTGCCCTATGACGTCGTCGAATTATATCGGCACTTGTTTGCAAGTTTCTACCTCGTTAGATGGCTCTGCATCGACAGAACATGGCGTAACGCTGACAAATCCGGTCACACAAAAGACGCGTTGCTGGGCCTACATTAACATTATGTCTCTCCAATATTACCAAATTATGGAGTGATTCGGACTATTACTTCTTGATGTAGCAATTTTCACAAATAATAGTGTACATTAGATATATTTCTCGAATATTACACACCGTAAGAACCACAAACTCGTCAAAGTCTTGAGATATATTCTGTTGTATATGTGTCAGTGTTCAAAAGTCGATTCATTGGTTTGTTTGTGAATCGTTTAAACTGTGTTGCCCCTAGCTGGATTACGCGACTTTAACCTACCAAGTATGGACTGGAATGTCTATGGATTCGTTGCAGAGGGTACAGACAACAGTCATGCGAAGTACTTTTGAATACGTTTTCTGAAAACTGCCTTGAGCCCACAAGCAATTGAAACATATTAGACCTTGTAGCTACAAATAGGCCAGACATTATAGACATCGTCAGTACAGAAAAGGGAATTAGCGATCATGATGTCATTATTGCAGTTATGGTTAAAAATGGTTCCAATGGCTCTGAGCACTATGGGACTTAACATCTATGGTCATCAGTCCCCTAGAACTTAGAACTACTTAAACCTAACTAACCTAAGGACATCACACAACACCCAGTCATCACGAGGCAGAGAAAATCCCTACCCCGCCGGGAATCGAACCCAGGAAACCCGGGAACCCGAGTGCGGGAAGTGAGAACGCTACCGCACGACCACGAGCTGCGGACGCAGTTATGGTTACGGAAGCTAATTAATGAGTGAAGAGGACTAGGAGATGTTTCTGCTAAACAGAGGTAGACAAGCAGTTGTTAATACACTCCTGGAAATGGAAAAAAGAACACATTGACACCGGTGTGTCAGACCCACCATACTTGCTCCGGACACTGCGAGAGGGCTGTACAAGCAATGACCACACGCACGGCACAGCGGACACACCAGGAACCGCGGTGTTGGCCGTCGAATGGCGCTAGCTGCGCAGCATTTGTGCACCGCCGCCGTCAGTGTCAGCCAGTTTGCCGTGGCATACGGAGCTCCATCGCAGTCTTTAACACTGGTAGCATGCCGCGACAGCGTGGACGTGAACTGTATGTGCAGTTGACGGACTTCGAGCGAGGGCGTATAGTGGGCATGCGGGAGGCCGGGTGGACGTACCGCCGAATTGCTCAACACGTGGGGCGTGAGGTCTCCACAGTACATCGATGTTGTCGCCAGTGGTCGGCGGAAGGTGCACGTGCCCGTCGACCTGGGACCGGACCGCAGCGACGCACGGATGCACGCCAAGACCGTAGGATCCTACGCAGTGCCGTAGGGGACCGCACCGCCACTTCCCAGCAAATTAGGGACACTGTTGCTCCTGGGGTATCGGCGAGGACCATTCGCAACCGTCTCCATGAAGCTGGGCTACGGTCCCGCACACCGTTAGGCCGTCTTCCGCTCACGCCCCAACATCGTGCAGCCCGCCTCCAGTGGTGTCGCGACAGGCGTGAATGGAGGGACGAATGGAGACGTGTCGTCTTCAGCGATGAGAGTCGCTTCTGCCTTGGTGCCAATGATGGTCGTATGCGTGTTTGGCGCCGTGCAGGTGAGCGCCACAATCAGGACTGCATACGACCGAGGCACACAGGGCCAACACCCGGCATCATGGTGTGGGGAGCGATCTCCTACACTGGCCGTACACCACTGGTGATCGTCGAGGGGACACTGAATAGTGCACGGTACATCCAAACCGTCATCGAACCCATCGTTCTACCATTCCTAGACCGGCAAGGGAACTTGCTGTTCCAACAGGACAATGCACGTCCGCATGTATCCCGTGCCACCCAACGTGCTCTAGAAGGTGTAAGTCAACTACCCTGGCCAGCAAGATCTCCGGATCTGTCCCCCATTGAGCATGTTTGGGACTGGATGAAGCGTCGTCTCACGCGGTCTGCACGTCCAGCACGAACGCTGGTCCAACTGAGGCGCCAGGTGGAAATGGCATGGCAAGCCGTTCCACAGGACTACATCCAGCATCTCTACGATCGTCTCCATGGGAGAATAGCAGCCTGCATTGCTGCGAAAGGTGGATATACACTGTACTAGTGCCGACATTGTGCATGCTCTGTTGCCTGTGTCTATGTGCCTGTGGTTCTGTCAGTGTGATCATGTGATGTATCTGACCCCAGGAATGTGTCAATAAAGTTTCCCCTTCCTGGGACAATGAATTCACGGTGTTCTTATTTCAATTTCCAGGAGTGTATCTCACATAGACAGTGAACTGAAATCACTCAGTTGCAGTAAGATGGACGTAGACAAATTATGGGTAAAGTTCAAGCAAATTGTAAATCGTGGATTAAGGCTGGAAAAGACCCACCATGGTTTACTAACGAGATTCAGAAAACGCGGAGAAAGCAGAGGTTATTCTACTCTCGTTCCTAAAGTGAAAGCGCAAAAGACGACAAGCAAAGGTTAGTAGAGATTCGTGCGTCTGTGAAAAGATGTACACGCGAAGCAAAGGTTAGTAGAGATTCGTGCGTCTGTGAAAAGGTGTACACGCGAAGCATTCAACTACTACCATCGTCATACCTCAGCAAAAGACCTGGCAGGCAATCCAAGAAAATTATGGTTATGTGCAAAATCGATATGTGGGTCTAAGGATTCCATCCAGCCATTTGTTGAATAGTATGGTACGGCAGTTGAAGGCAGCAAAAGGAAAGCCGAAGTTTTAAATTTCACGTTAAATAAATCTTTCACGCAGGAGTATCGAACTAACATACGGTCATTGGACCACTGAGCAGACTCCGGTACGGACGACTTAGTAATCGGCATCCCTGTCGAACAAAAACAACTGAAGGAGTTGAAAACAAGTAAGTCGCCAGGTCCAGATGGAAACCAAATTCGGTTTTTCGAAGAGTACGGCATTGCCCCCTTACTTAGCTAGCATTTATCGCGAATCTCACGCCCAGCTCAAAGTCCCAATCGACTGGAAAAAGCGCATGTTACTCTATTAGAAGGGCAAAAGAACGGACCCGCAGAATTGCAGACCAATATCCCTAACACCAGTTTCTTGCAGAATCCTTGAACACATTCTCAAATTCAATATAATAATTTTCTTGAGATCGAGAAGCTTACGTCCACGTTTTAGAAAACATCATTAGTTCGAAACTCAGTGTGCCTTTCTGTCACACGATATACTGCGAAGTATGGATGAAGGGCATCAAGCAGATCCCGTATTTCTAGATTTCCGAGAAGCGTTTAACATGGTGCCCCATTGGATGCTGATAAATAAGGTACGAGCATACGCATAGGTTCACAGATATGTGACTGGTTTGAAGAGTTCTTAAGTTATAGAACCCAGTATGTTGTCATCGACAGCGAATGTTCACTAGAGGCAAGATTATCGTCAGGAGTTCCTCAGGGAGGTGTGATAGGACTTCTGTTATTCTTTACATAATTAAATGATTTGGAGAACAGAGTGGGCAGCAGTCTGCAGTTGTTTGTGATGATGCCGTGGTGTGCGCTAAGGTGTCGAAGTTGAGTGACTGTAGGAGGATAAAACATGACCTAGACAAAATTTCTAGTTGGTGTGATGAATGTCAGCTGCTGTAAATGTAGAAACATGTAAATTAATGGGGATGAGTAGGAAAAACATACCAGTAATGTTAGGATACCACATTAGTTGTATTCTGCTTGACACGTCACGTAATTTAAATATCTGGACGTAACGCCCCAAAGCGATATGAAATGGAACGGGCATGTGAGGATTGTGATAGGGAAGGCGAATGTTAGACTTCGGTTAATTGTAAGAAATCCATGGAAGTGTGGTCCATCTGTAAACGAGTTTTTAGGATTCGTACCAGGTCGGATTAAAGGACGACATCGAAGCAATTCAGAGGCGGGCTGTTATATTTGTTACTGATAAGTTAGAACAACAAGCGATTGTTACGAACATACTTCCGGAACTCCCATGGGAATCTCTGGAATCAAGGCAACATTCTTTTCGGGAGAACTCTACTGAGGAAATTTAGAGAACCGGCATTTGAAGCTGACTGCATAACGATTATGTTACCTCCAACATACATTGTGCGTAAGGACTCCGAAGTAAGATAGGGAAGTTAGCGCTCACACGGAGGCATATAGTCAATCATTTTTCCCTAATTCTGTCTGTGAGTATAATAGGAAATGAAGTCACTGGAAGTGGTACGGGGAACACTCAGCCATGCTCTGTAAGCTGAACTCCGGAGTATTGATATAGATGTGGATGTACGCGTAATTACGAACTCAGTTACTGTAGAATGGAGCTGTTTTTAGACAGCAGGATTTCACACGGCTGGAACGGATAGAAGTGCCACGTTGCCTTCGTGTAGTGACACACATATAAAGACATTTGGACCAGAGGAATTATTTCGCGTCATTAGCACAATATGCATTCTGTTATAGTGTAAAGTACCATATGAGGTGAAATATTACGGAACTGCTGCTGATTAATCAGTCTGCTAATTTTTTATGCTAGCCTGTGTGCAGTATGCTCGCATCGGAGACTACCCCAAGGGCCTCTCAGAGGTTCGTTAGCACGATGATGTGGCTACCTAATATATTTAATTATGTAAATTGCTATTATCTCGTTCTGTTTGAACGGGGATATTAAGAGCCAAAGTTCTCTACCAAAGTCACTGCGGCGTTGCTAATGAAATGGTATCGATCCATAGTCTGAAGAATTCCAATGGATATTCGCGAGTCGGGGAAAGTGAGGCTGTATTTCAGAATTGCGCCGAAACCACTAACTTTCAAGAAAGCATTTGGTAAAAAACACATTTTTAAAACATTCTGATATTAACTTCACTGTTTCATTTAGGTCGCATTTTGTGTTCTATACATCACACACAATATAAGTTTTGGCTTAGGACGTCATCAGTTTCGGAAGGAAGCTGTAGCACAGACCCTGTACTGTATGTCAAAAATCATATCAACCTGAATCTGAGGATGGCGTAGGAAGAAACATATCACTGTGTCACAAAATTGTTGAAACTAAAACTGTCTTTCCGTCACTTGTGCAGCACGTTTTGTAATTCAGAACGTTATGAATTTAATACAGTTATGTTTTGTTTTAAAAGGCTAGAGCTCATATATAATTAATTTTTATTTTTGTGAGTGTTAGTTCGGTTGTGTCTTTTTTTTTTTTATTTTCATGTGGAGCGTAAGTGTGTCGCAGCCGACAGAAGTTCGTGCGCTAGGGGTCGCAAACAGACCGTCTCGCAGTATCAAGGAGTCGGGGGGATTATGTACTTTATGCCCACCTTTTGAAAATACTGTTTTCTAGTCATGCACTCCACTGCCAGCGGCCTTGCTGCAGAGGTAACACCGGTTCCCGTAAGATCACCGTCGGGCTGGGCTAGCTGCCGGGCGCTGTTGGCTAGGAGATGCAGTCAGCCCTTGGGAGGCAAACTGAGGAGCTACTTGACTGAGACGTAGCGGCTCCGGTCTCGTAAACGGACATACAGCCGGGAGCCCCGCCACAACCGCATCCGGTGATGCCTGAGGACTGAGGATGACATGACGGATGGTCGGTACTGCTGGGACTTCATGGCCTATTCAGGTGGAGTTTACTGTAGTTTTAGTCATGCACTTTATACTTTAAAATTTGGAAAAACTTATTATTGCTTTTATTGATTTCTTCTAGCACATTCCGTAATTTTTTTTTAATTTTTCGATAAAACTTAACCCAGAAGTGTAAATCTTATTAGCGGACATCACTTTTCACAGCAAATGCCATACTGATATTTTCAGCTTCAGAACTCTACTTACACGTCAGTGGCCATTTCAAAGGTGTGTTGTTAATAAAAGTTAGACAATTAACGAAATTTGATTTCTTTTTAATTTTTTGGAGGAGGGCATAAATTACTTCTCCCTCTGGGTAATATACGTTATAGAAAATACGTTGGCATTGAACGCCAAAGATCCTAAGAAGACGAACTTCAGCGTGTCTTGAAGCTCTTTGATTCTTAACAATAACATTTTTCCTTCTGATGTAAAAGTTACATGACAAAGGAAGATGAAGATTTTCATTAGCTCTGTTGAGAAAACTGTAACGTCGTTGAAAATATGATACATGTATTTATATCAGAATACAGTAGACTCGCAATAATCCTACAGTTACCGAGGAGGTGTTGGACTATCAAAACGTCGGACTGCCAAAGGCAGAGTTTTCAAAATTGAATTTAGACTTCTATAGATAGAAAATTTGTTTTGTATAAATATTGAGTATATACTGTATCTACTATAGTGCACGTATTGTTACAATACATACGTATTTTAAGGCCACTGAGGTTATAAAAAATACGTATGTACATATAACACATATTTATTATGTATGTATTACTAATGTACACAAATACATACAGATAATGTACATACATACACAGAAATCTACACAAACAGCGTATTTATCACTTTAAAAAATCTGCAATAGTTTTTTATTGAATGCTTTTTAACATTAGAATGTTCTCGTAGTGAAGTTCCCACTCTTCACACCAATGTACCAAAGTGCTGGCAGCCGCATAACCTCATCGCAAGTGATAGCGCATTTCACTTTCGTGGTCGCATCAATGGTTCGTCGGCTGCAGCATCAGGTGAAACTTCCTGGTTTATCTCCTCTTCTGTCAGTTCAGAACAAAGGTTATCGCATAACACCCATCTTCGGAGTTCTTCTGCATCTTCTTCCGAAATGTTAATTTCATCACAAAGTGTAAGTGCAGCCTTGACAACTTCATTATTATCTTCAGGTTTTCTAGTTAAATATTTTCCCAAGATTTTATCAGAGCTGAAGGCTTGACCTGACGCGACTCAAATGATGCATTGACAGTGGCATGCTGGATGTTAAATGTTTTCAAGACTGATGTGATGTCTTCGTCAGGTTGGCTGACTATATTTATAGACGCGTTTTGTAATGCGTTCTCAATGTTTTGATAACCTTTTGATCCATCGACTGAATCAGTGCAGTCGTATTTTTTGGCGAAAACAAAGCCTCTGTGTAGCCATCAACCATTTTAACTCTCAATTCTTCCTGGTCCGGCTATCCTAGAGCATTATTTAAGACGAAAAAATGCCTTTGAAATGCCTAGGCTAGCAGGACAGAGCGGATTAGGTTGTGGAAAAGGGCTAAAATAAGTTGCTGTCATTTGCACTCAACATACAAACTTTATTTATCAACACACAATATCACAAAAAGGATGTAAAACATTCAAAACTTCCAGCGACCTTCTTTGATTAACTTTAGATCGGCTGAAAGCCACACTCAAAATCCTAGACGCAAGGCCTAAGCAAGAAATTCAAATACAAGGTTCTTCTGGAGGTTTCACCCAAAAATATTTTCTGAATCTTAAATCTAAACAGGATGAAGGCTTTAACAATTTAATTTTAATGGAACTTGGCTGGAGGCCGCATATTAAGCAATAAGAAGAGTTTCAATCAAAAGGCAGAAGTCCTTATCTTAAACATTTGATGCAAAATTTGGCTGAAGGCCCCATACCAAATCATAGCAATCTCATGCCTTAAGGGCAAGACAAGAATATTAATTATGAGATATTAATGCTCGGCTGAAGGCCACATATCAACAAAATATGTTTAACAGCTTAAGGCCTAGAAAAGAGTTTCAATTTAAAAGACAGAAGGCCTTATCTTAAAACATCTCGTGTAAAATTCAGCTGAAGGCCCCATATAAAAGAATAACAATCTCATGCCTTAAGGGTAAGGCAAGAACATTAATTTAAGAGATTTTGATACTCGGCTGAAGGCCACACATCAACCAAATAACTAAAACCCAAACAGGGAAATTTCTATGTAACACGCAAGGGTCGGCGCTCAGAAGTTTCCAAGGGTCAGCCTGAGATTGTAACACTAACGTCCATTTAGGTAAGACAGGCAGCCTGTCCAACGACTTCTTAATCTGAAGGCAACCCAACCGACAGACAGATGACTGACCAATCAGAAAGATCAGTTCCGTTCCACGCAACCAGCAAAACGACCACAAGATTTCAATACAACGACACACAGAATATTGGCGCACACAATGACCAACAACACCTCAGATGTCGAACTACACGCCACGTTGGACAGCAACAACACGCAGAGGAAAATACACTGCTGCAAATTACATCAACGACCAGGGCAGGTAACCGGAACGTCAACGGCCACAAGGCCAGGGAATAAATTAAGTTAAACTCCATTGGAAGACGGCTGGAATCTTGGCCGACTTGAATACACACACGTTGTTGCTCGCGAGAATGTCCCAAAAGCGACAACCAGGTTGAAACGAAGAAATGTAAACAGTTGAGGCTCGATAGTATGTTAAGTGAGGACTCAACTTTCATGTCCAAGATAGGCGGGAGACGAACTTCGTAGCACTCGCAAGCAGCACCTCACACTCCAACCGCGCGTTCACACCACCAGCGGCCCCAGCCAGAGTACAGGCGACGGAGACTTCGTTGCTGCTCCACGCCAACCGACCAACTGCACAGGCCCAGAAACGGTGAAAGGACCAAATATACGTCGACCGTTGAGACGACTAACCGAACGACCAACCAGCGGTCGTCCTACTCCAATCTCCCTCCATCGGACGGTTCGTGTGTGTCGCCAGCGGTTGGCGAGCACTGGCTGTCCGCACATCACTGGCGCTCCGTCCCCGACTTCACTGCTGCTGCGTCCCGACTGCACTGCTGATCCGTCTCTAACTCACTGCCAGACACACGACGACTCGGAAATACACTCCTGGAAATGGAAAAAAGAACACATTGACACCGGTGTGTCAGACCCACCATACTTGCTCCGGACACTGCGAGAGGGCTGTACAAGCAATGATCACACGCACGGCACAGCGGACACACCAGGAACCGCGGTGTTGGCCGTCGAATGGCGCTAGCTGCGCAGCATTTGTGCACCGCCGCCGTCAGTGTCAGCCAGTTTGCCGTGGCATACGGAGCTCCATCGCAGTTTTTAACACTGGTAGCATGCCGCGACAGCGTGGACGTGAACCGTATGTGCAGTTGACGGACTTTGAGCGAGGGCGTATAGTGGGCATGCGGGAGGCCGGGTGGACGTACCGCCGAATTGCTCAACACGTGGGGCGTGAGGTCTCCACAGTACATCGATGTTGTCGCCAGTGGTCGGCGGAAGGTGCACGTGCCCGTCGACCTGGGACCGGACCGCAGCGACGCACGGATGCACGCCAAGACCGTAGGATCCTACGCAGTGCCGTAAGGGACCGCACCGCCACTTCCCAGCAAATTAGGGACACTGTTGCTCCTGGGGTATCGGCGAGGACCATTCGCAACCGTCTCCATGAAGCTGGGCTACGGTCCCGCACACCGTTAGGCCGTCTTCCGCTCACGCCCCAACATCGTGCAGCCCGCCTCCAGTGGTGTCGCGACAGGCGTGAATGGAGGGACGAATGGAGACGTGTCGTCTTCAGCGATGAGAGTCGCTTCTGCCTTGGTGCCAATGATGGTCGTATGCGTGTTTGGCGCCGTGCAGGTGAGCACCACAATCAGGACTGCATACGACCGATGCACACAGGGCCAACACCCGGCATCATGGTGTGGGGAGCGATCTCCTACACTGGCCGTACACCACTGGTGATCGTCGAGGGGACACTGAATAGAGCACGGTACATCCAAACCCTCATCGAACCCATCGTTCTACCATTCCTAGACCGGCAAGGGAACTTGCTGTTCCAACAGGACAATGCACGTCCGCATGTATCCCGTGCCACCCAACGTGCTCTAGAAGGTGTAAGTCAACTACCCTGGCCAGCAAGATCTCCGGATCTGTCCCCCATTGAGAATGTTTGGGACTGGATGAAGCGTCGTCTCACGCGGTCTGCACGTCCAGCACGAACGCTGGTCCAACTGATGCGCCAGGTGGAAATGGCATGGCAAGCCGTTCCACAGGACTACATCCAGCATCTCTACGATCGTCTCCATGGGAGAATAGCAGCCTGCATTGCTGCGAAAGGTGGATATACACTGTACTAGTGCCGACATTGTGCATGCTCTGTTGCCTGTGTCTATGTGCCTGTGGTTCTGTCAGTGTGATCATGTGATGTATCTGACCCCAGGAATGTGTCAATAAAGTTTCCCCTTCCTGGGACAATGAATTCACGGTGTTCTTATTTCAGTTTCCAGGAGTGTATTATCGGTCGCTCCAGAGATGGTACGACAGTGCACTTATCGATACGCGCTGCTGCTGCCGCTCACGGGCAAGTAAGGCAGGAAGGTAGTGACGCCAGAAAATGGAATGAGAAAACGAGGCGGCAGTACCGTAGTAGAAAATGACAAACAATAAGTGGCATGAACACGAGCCGTGCACGGCTCAGCCTTCAATGGTAGATTTTTTCTCTTTATGTGTTGTTTCACTTCTTGCACAAAATGGTTGGAAGAACAGTCTAAAAAACTTCTTTAGTAGCCCCTGCTTGGCTTTCGCCTTTGTTCATCAGTGGCAAAGATTCGACTTTTGTTTTTAAATTCCCGTGGAGACTAGGATTTTCCCACAGCTAAGAGTTTTAACATACTGCTTCCAGCTTCAATCTTATCAGCAGATAGTTTTTCTCCCCTCATCTACAAGAAACGAATGCCATACCGCTTCTTAAAGTTTTCGAACTATCTCTGGCAGGAAAAATCATCCCAGTTGTTCATTTCACGATAAAAAGCTGGGCTTTTTGTTTTAAAATATCCCTCAAAATAGAGACATGTCTGTTTCTTTGTTGTTTAAACCAAAAGTACAGAACTTCCTCAAGTTGAGGTTATTTACTCATGCAAAGGGTTTCTCTCTTAGAATCGTGTTCTACAATTTTTTTTTATAAAGTGCTCTGTTTTACCCTGTTTTTTACTATGTCGTAAACGTTGGGTCGCTCGATATCAACAGCTTTGGAAATGTTAGTAGCAGATTCGCCACGGTGATACGTTTTAATAATTTCCCATTTGTCAGTAACAGTTTAAATTTTATGCTTACGTTTAGTGTTTCCACTTGTGCTCGCCATCACAAAACACTTTTCAACACAAAAATTTAAACACAACGATTAATCCATGTAAATCTTTCAAATTCGCTAATAACATGAAAGGAGCCCTCTTAACATCACATTATTTTACACTGGCCTGAGGCACGTGACAGGCGGGAGGAGGCGCCTGCCGCGACAAGTGTGTGCCCGCCCGTGTCAGGAGCATGTGCAGTGACGACCTCCGACGCGGCGTCGCACTACCGAGCGTGCCGGACTGCCAAACGTCTAATTATCGCGAGCCTACTGTAATGTAGATTTATCTTATGTTGCAGCAACAACAAATAAGTTGAATTTTATTTGCTGGTTACCTGCAATATTTTTCTCCGTTTCTGAAATTAGAAAATATTGATAAAGGGAATTGCGTGTAATACAAAATGCGGCGTAGACTGAACGCTGAGGAAAATTTGTAGATACGTTTGCGATCTAACGTCCCTGACTCTTGTTTCACTCATTGTTGAATACAAATTAGCCTAATTGTGGAACGCACTAGCAAAATTACTACCCTTCATGAAAACTGCTGCGTTAGTCAACGTATTGACACTGGAGAATGATCGCGACAATAATTACTACGCCACTTTTACTTTGTTCACTTGAGCTAATTGGAGTTCCAACTCGCCGGGTTCCCTTCACTCCTAGTTTTGCACGAGCTTGTAACTGTATTTATCAGTTAACTGCCTTTCATTTCAGTACATATAAAAACAAGAACGATTTAGTAAATGTGGTTCCTATTGCGGTACCCCTGACAATTCGGCTGTACCGCAACACATGTAGCCTGTCTGCGACAGCCACGCGACAACTCGACTGCCGGCAATACATTAACACTAGTGACTCCAGGTCCACTGCCAGTAAACATAAGCATATTTACCAGCAGACTTACGGGACCTTGCGCACAGCACAGCGGCAGCAGAATCACACCCTGCAGCACAATTACCGAACTACAGTGACGGGAAAAAAATTGCTGATTTGAGGGTTGGAAACCCTCTTCCTCTCGGGAATAGGAGCTGCCTGGGCTGCTCTCAAGGGCTAAATTCCGATAGGGATAAGTTACATGCTCTCTATGTCATCGTCGTCGCCTTCGCTGCTAGTTCTCGCTACTCGTCATTGCTTTTGCCGCCAACGCTTGCTACCTGTCATCCCATTCGCTGCCAGTCATCATTGTCCCAACCCGACCTCGCCTACGCTTCTGACAATCACTAGGCCTCATCTTCACTGCCACTCTTCACCTCTATCAGCCAGTCATCGTCGTTTAATTGCCTGTTTCTCACCGTCGCTGCCTCTTTTTGCCTATCGTAGCCACTGGATCACATCAGAGACAAACTCATCGCTCACAGCTCCTATACAGCTCGTCACCGTCGTCCTAGTACTGCTTTGGGGACCAGTCACCCCAATCAATGCCACTCATAGCTGTGCACCGTCGTGTATCATCCCAAAACAACTATCATCAATACCTATCCTTCTCCTGCTCCCACTTTCACCATATGGAGCACGTCCTCTCACCCCCAGCACCACACACACCTATCTGCCCTAAACAACAGTATTCTCTCCCACCACAGTAGTAACCAACGCAGCTCTCTCAATCCCCAACTTCCCTAATATTTCCCCTTTCAGCCACGTCTTATCAGCCACCACATCTCGCACTGCCACATGTGTAATAACCGGCTGAGCAACATTTGCCTCAGATGACATCACCAGCAACAACTCATTAAATATCACTCTTCCAACCAACATATACCATGCTGAAGGAGCTGCATCACTCAAAGGTAAGCCTCAACAACGTCACACCCCTTCATCCCTCACCCCATAACCACCCTTCCCCCCAACAGCAATAAAAAAACCAACGAAATGACATCAAAAACATCATACGGACACAACTCCTGCCCATCTATCATATTCCCCTACCATCCACACTTTTGTCCTCTCCAACCCAGACCTGAATTCCTGAATCTGAAACCTTCACCCTCAAAATCAGAAAATAACTACCAAGCCTTCACATCCAACAAATACTTGTAATCCCTATAAAAGGCTCTGTATTACTTAAGTCATTCAACCCCAACTTCTGCAGTGACCTCTCTAAAATTCCTTGAATTACCTTTAGTTCCAAAGCCTCCTTAACACCCCTTACCACAATATCACATGTCACACAACCCCAACCTTCCAGCTGTCCTCTCACCTTAATGTCAGCCATCACCTAAGTCAACCTGGAGATCACGGATGAGAAAGTGAAATGAACTGAACACCAACCCGAATTTAGAAGTTTGAAAAGCTCTTTGGATCAACAGTGATCACAGGCACATTCACCTCATCTATAAATTTACTGAATCCACCTCCGCCATAGAGGGAGCCCTGATACATAATCACCACCACAAGGTTGAACCTTCTAAACCCCATCCTCAAACCTACCACTGTCAAAAGCGTCTTCATTACCATAACCACCTTACTGCAGATTGTAAAAGCCCACCTACCTGTCCATACTGAAAAGCCTTCCATTGCCATAAATAGTTCCCTAACCTAGCTATCCCTCCTATCTGGAATACGTGCAATGTCTCCCACCCCACCTTTTCCGCAAAATGCAAAAGCAAACCTCAACCGACTAAACCAGAACTCCCTACCCAACCCGTCCCATTGATACCTCCTTTCATCTCAGAAGTTGTCTCTGCTGAAGACATCGTCAAATTCATGACAACTGTCCTCCAAAACACTAATCCATTCCAGTGTCCACATATACTTCAATCTCGTTTGCTGCCCACTCCATCGTTCATCTTAATACCCAAGCCACCTACTTCCACAACCAGGACTACTTCCTCTTCACCCACCTCAACACCCTAGGCTAAGGTCAATCTAGTCCTCACACACACACAAACACACACACACACACACACACACACACACACACACACACACACACACACACCACTGTTAATTTTCTTGCAGTGGCTCCATAGCACTACAAAATCTTGTACCACATCTTTTAAAGCATAGCTTGTCCCAACACTACATTCCTATCTTTATCCTTAAGGAAACGAACCACCAAGCCTATCACACCATCGAAACCTCTCCCTACATCCTTCACTACTCAGATAACCCCTTTCCCCTGGCCAGAGATGGAGATTCAGCTGACCACCCCAAAAATATTCCTGTTTGGCGACAACCCCTACTCAGCACTGCCAGCAAACACCTTATCCTTATCGTCTTTTTCCACACCTTAAGCATTGCCTGTGCAACACTCTACATGTGACTTAGTCATACCCTCCCTTATAACTTACTCACACACACAGATCGTATCTTTTTCACTTATATTGTTACCGTTGACCTCAACATCCATACTCGATCCCCTGCAGAATTCCAGCTGTGGCGTCAGTTTACTGGCTCCCTACAAAGTGACATTGTTCCCACACCTGTCCTTAAAGCAACACCACCCCCAATCCCATTCCAGCGTCTCCCAACCTATTTGCACGCCTCACTGCGGAAGTACTCCATCTGATTGAAAGTGACCACTTACTGGTACTCCTCGCCATCTGCTGCACGCAAACTCATCCCACCACACTGCATTGCCATCTCCATCCAACAGCAATCCAAGACTACTCTCGTACCAACTGCAATGCCTACCAGGACTCCATAGAAGCCCACATGGGAAGCTACCCCCTGACCTTCCAAGAATCTGATGATATCTCTCACGCCACGTCCTTACTGCAGCAGACCTAGCCAGACGCTATAATACCCGCATTGATGCGAAGATCATATATCCTCCCTGTCCCACCTTCAACCTACTAACCCTGCTCCAACTCAGAGAATCCCATTGCATGTAATCTTCCTGCAAACTGGTAAATGGAAATGAGCGTTTGGCGTCATTGTCTGGGATGCCCCTTGTGGGGCAGGTCCATCTGCCTTGGTGCAGGTATAATTGCATTCGACGCCACAGTTGGTAGCCTGCGCGCCAGATGGGGATGAAATGATGATGAAGACAACACAACACCCAGTCCCTGAGCGGAGAAAATCCCCGACACAGCCGGGAATCGAACCCAGGCCCGTAGGATGGCAATCTGTCACACTAACTACTCAGCTATTGGGGTGGACGCTGCAAACTGGTGACAGGGACACATTCGCATGCAACCTTTAAATACAGAATCACACCAAGAATTTATTAAATGCAATAAAATAAATTCCACAACTGGTATCAGACATGTGCCAGGCTCAACATTACACTGCCCATAAACTCTCTTAAGTAATGGAAAGTATTCCACTTACTCACAGGCAATAAGCTCACACATCACTATCCACTCCTACACAACAACTATCGCTCACCTGATGACTACAATAAAGCTGACCACTTTGCTTCCTACTTCTCCAACACCTTCTCCATCCATAAAGACCCTCATTTTGATTACTCCCTGTTCCCTACCAGCCACAAGCATACTAAATCTGCTGTGCCACCCTTGGCACCAAGCTTTCAGTACTTGGGCAACGTACTACATTGTTGTTGTTGTCACATTGTTGTTGTAGTGGTCATCAGTCCAGAGACTGGTTTGCTGCAGCTCTCCATGCTACTCTATCCTGTGCAAGCTTCTCAACCTCTCATTACCTACTACAACCTACATACTTCTGAATCTGCTTAGTGTATTCATCTCTTGGTCTCCCTCTACGATTTTTACCCTCCACGCTGCCCTCCGATACTAAATTGGTGTTCCATTAATGCCTCAGAACATGTCTTGCCAACCGATCACTTCTTCTGGTCACGTTGTGCCACAAACTTCTCTTCTCTCCAATTCTATTCAATACCTCCTCATTTGTTATGTGGTCTACCCATCTAATCTTCACCATTCTTCTGTAGCACCACATTTCGAAAGCTTCCGTTCTCTTCTTGTCCAAACTATTTATCGTCCATGTTTCACTTCCATATATGGCTACACTCCATATAAATACTTTCAGAAACGATTTCCTCACATTTAAATCTATACTCTATGGCAACAAATTTCTCTTCTCCAGAAACGCTTTCCTTGCCGTTGCCAGACTACATTTTATGTCCTCTACTACTTCGACCATCATCAGTTATTTTGCTCCCCAAGTAGCAAAACTCCTTTACTACTTTAAGTGTTTCATTTCCTGATCTAATTCCCTCAGTATCACCCGACTTAATTTGATTACATTCCATTATCCTCGTTTTGCTTTTGTTGATGTTCATCTTATATGCTCTTTTCAAGACACTGTCCATTCCGTTCAACTGCCCTTCCAGGTCTTTGCTGTCTCTGACAGAATTACAATGTCATCGGCGAACCTCAACGTTTTTATTTCTTCTCCATGGATTTTAATTCCTACTCAGAATTTTTCTTTTATTTCCTTTACTGCTTGCTCAATATACACATTGACTAACATTGGGGATAGTCTGCAACCCGGTCTCACTCTCTTCCCAACCGCTGTTTCCCTTTCATGCCCCTCGACTCTTATAACTGCCATCTGGTTTCTGTACAAATTGTAAATAGCCCTTCACTTCCTGCATTTGACCCCTGCCACCTTAAGAATTTGAAAGAGACTATTCTTGTCAACATTGTCAAAAGTTTTCTCAAAGTCTACAAATGCTAGAAACATAGGTTTGCCTTTCATTAATCTGTCTGCTAAGTCGTAGGTTCAGTATTGCCTCACGTGTCTCAACATTTATACGGAATCCAAACTGATCTTCCCCGAGGTCGACTTCACCCAGTTTTTCCACTCGCCTGCAAAGAATTCATGTTAGTATTTTGTAACCGTGACTTACTAAACTGATACTTCGGTAATTTTCACATTTGTCAACACCTGCTTTCTTTGGGATTGGAATTATTACATTCTTGTTGAAGTCTGAGGGTATTTCGCCTGTGTCATACATCTTGCTCACCAGATGGTAGAGTTTTGTCAGGGCTGGCTCTCCCAAGGCCGTCAGTAGTTATAATGGGATGTTGTCTACTTCCGAGGCCTTGTTTCGACTTAGACCTATCAGCGCTCTGTCAAACTCTTCACGCAGTATCATATCTCCCATTTCGCCTTCATTTACATGCTCTTACATTTCCATAATATTGTCTTCGAGTACGGCGGCTGGCGTGGCCAAGCGGTTCTAGGCGCTACGGTCTGGAACCGCGCGACCCCTACGGTCGCAGGTTCGAATCCTGCACAGGCATGGATGTGTGTGATGTCCTTAGGTTAGTTAGGTTTAAGTGGTTCTAAGTTCTAGGGGACTGATGACCTCAGAAGTTAAGTCCCATAGTGCTCAGAGCCATTTGTCTTCGAGTACATCGCCCTTGTATAGACTCTCTATATACTCCTGCCACCTTCCTGCTTTCCCTTCTTTGCTTAGAACTGGGTTTCCATCTGAGCTCTTGATATTCATGCAAGCGGTTCTCTTTTCTCCAAACGTCTCTTTAATTTTTCTGTAGGCAGTATCTATCCTACCACTAGTGATGTATGCCTCTACATCCTTACATTTGTCTTCTAGCCATCCCTGCTTAGCCATTTTGCGCTTCCTGTCGATCTCATTTTTGAGACGTTTGTATTCCTTTTTGCCTGATCATTTACTACATTTTTATATTTTCTCCTATTATCAGTTAATTTCAATATTTCTTCTGTTACCCAAGGATTTCTACTAGCCCTTGTCTTTTTACCTACTTGATCCTCTGCTGCCTTTACTATTTCATCTTTCAAAGCTACCCACTCTTCATCTATCGTATTTCTCTCCCCCATTCTTGTCAGTCGTTCCCTAATTCTCACCCTGAAACTCTCCACAACCTCTGGTTCTGTCAGTTTATCCATGTCACATCTCCTTAAATTCCTACTTTTTTGAGGTCTCTTCAGTTTTAATCTACAGTTCATAACCATTAGATTGTGGTCAGAGTCCACATCTGCCCTTGGAAATGTCTTACAATTTATAACTTGACACCTAAATCTCTATCTTACCCTTATATAATCTATTTGACACCCTCCAGTATCTCCACGCCTCTTCCATGTATACAACCGTCTTTCACGATTTTTGAACCACGTGTTAGCTATGATTAAGTTATGCTCTGTGCAAAACTCTACCAGGCGGCCTCCTCTTTCGTTTCTTAGCCCCAATCCATATTCACCTACTATGTTTCCTTCTCTCCCTTTTCCTACTCTCGAATTCCAGTCACCCATGACTATTAAATTTTCGTCTCCCTTCACTACTTGAATAATTTCTTTTATCTCATCATACATTTCATCAATTTCTTCATCATCTGCAGAACTAGTTGGTATATAAACTTGTACTACTATGGTAGGCGTGGGTTTCGTGTCTATCTTGGCCACAATAGTGCGTTCACTACGCTGTTTGTAGTGGCTTACCCGCACTCCTATTTTTTTATTCATTTTTAAACCTACTCCTGCATACCCCCATTTGATTTTGTATTTTTAACCCCGTTATCACCTGACCAGAAGTCTTGTTCCTCCTGCCACCGAACTTCACTAATTCCCACTATATCTAACTTTAACCTATTCATTTCCCTTTTTAAATTTTCTAACCTACCTGGCCGATTAAGGGGTCTGACATTCCACGCTCCTGTCCATAGAATGCCAGTTTTCTTTCTCCTGATAACGATGTACTCCTGAGTAATCTCTGCCCGGAGGTCCGAATGGGGGACTATTTTACCTCCGGAATATTTTATCCAAGAGGACGCCATTATCATTTAACCATATAGTAAAGCTGCATGCCTCGGGAAAAATTACGGCTGTAGTTTCCCCTTGCTTTCAGAGGTTCTACATCTACATCTACATCTACATTGATACTCCGCAAGCAACCCAACGGTGTGTGGCGGAGGGCACTTTACGTGCCACTGTCATTACCTCCCTTTCCTGTTCCAGTCGCGTATGGTTCGCGGGAAGAATGACTGTCTGAAAGCCTCCGTGCGCGCTCTAATCTCTCTAATTTTACATTCGTGATCTCCTCGGGAGGTATAAGTAGGGGGAAGCAATATATTCGATACCTCATCCAGAAACGCACCCTCTCGAAGCCTGGCGAGCAAGCTACACCGCGATGCAGAGCGCCTCTCTTGCAGAGTCTGCCACTTGAGTTTATTAAACATCTCCGTAACGCTATCACGGTTACCAAATAACCCTGTGACGAAACGCGCCGCTCTTCTTTGGATCTTCTCTATCTCCTCCGTCAGACCGATCTGGTACGGATCCCACACTGATGAGCAATACTCAAGTATAGGTCGAACGAGTGTTTTGTAAGCCACCTCCTTTGTTGATGGACTACATTTTCTAAGGACTCTCCCAATGAATCTCAACCTGGTACCCGTCTTACCAACAATTAATTTTATATGATCATTCCACTTCAAATCGCTTCGCACGCATACTCCCAGATATTTTACAGAAGAAACTGCTACCAGTGTTTGTTCCGCTATCATATAATCATACAATAAAGGATCCTTCTTTCTATGTATTCGCAATACATTACATTTGTCTATGTTAAGGGTCAGTTGCCACTCCCTGCACCAAGTGCCTATCCGCTGCAGATTTTCCTGCATTTCGCTACAATTTTCTAATGCTGCAACTTCTCTGTATACTACAGCATCATCCGCGAAAAGCCGCATGGAACTTCCGACACTATCTACTAGGTCATTTATATATATTGTGAAAAGCAATGGTCCCATAACACTCCCCTGTGGCACGCCAGAGGTTACTTTAACGTCTGTAGACGTCTCTCCATTGATAACAACATGCTGTGTTCTGTTTGCTAAAAACTCTTCAATCCAACCACACAGCTGGTCTGATATTCCGTAGGCTCTTACTTTGTTTATCAGGCGACAGTGCGGAACTGTATCGAACGCCTTCCGGAAGTCAAGAAAAATAGCATCTACCTGGGAGCCTGTATCTAATATTTTCTGGGTCTCATGAACAAATAGAGCGAGTTTGGTCTCACACGATCGCTGTTTCCGGAATCCATGTTGATTCCTACATAGTAGATTCTGGGTTTCCAGAAATGACATGATACGCGAGCAAAAAACATGTTCTAAAATTCTACAAGAGATCGACGTCAGAGATATAGGTCTATAGTTTTGCGCATCTGCTCGACGACCCTTCTTGAAGACTGGGACTACCTGTGCTCTTTTCCAATCATTTGGAACCCTCCGTTCCTCTAGAGACTTGCGGTACACGGCTGTTAGAAGGGGGGCAAGTTCTTTCGCGTACTCTGTGTAGAATCGAATTGGTATCCCATCAGGTCCAGTGGACTTTCCTCTATTGAGTGATTCCAGTTGCTTTTCTATTCCTTGGTTAGCAGTATCGGCACAGCAAGGCCCTTTTGGTTAGTGTTATAAGGCCAGATAAGTCGTTCATCCAGACAATAGCACATGCAACTACTGAAAAGGCTGCTGCCCCTCTTCAGGAACCACACATTTGTCTGGCCTCTCAACAGATACTCCTCCGTTGTGGTTGCACCTATGGTACAGCTATCTGCGTCACTGAGGCAAACAAGCCTTCTCACCAACGGCAAGGTCCATAGTTCATGGGGTTCGGGAGGGGTGGGAGGGGGGGGGGGGGGAACACATGTCACATACAGAGTTAAATACACAAATCACAGCACATGACATAAAACATATGGTTCGCAGAAACACAACACATGACCTGGTCATAACCGCATCGCCTATTGACACTTTGAAGAATGCATCTTCTCCTTTCTCATCGCCCTTGCGACCCTTTATACCACTATTCTCGCCACAAATTATTATCCTGAGCTCTGGAAAACCTCGATAAATCTACTTTTTCTCAAACTACATGAACCCATTACTGATGCCTCCTCCTGTTGCCTCATCTGCCTCACCTCAGAGTTCAGCAAATCTTTCAATCCATACTCTCCCAACAAATCCATCAACATCTCAACCAACACCATCTTATTCGAATTAACCAGTGTGGATTCTGTCCCAGTTTCTCCTCTGACAACCTGCTCTTGCACCACACCCATCTTCTACTCCACCACTTCAACTCCTGCAGATCTGCTATTTTTGTGTCCCTCGACCTAGAGAAAACTTGTGACATATGTCATTCTGGTCTCCTTTTCAAACTCCAGTCATACACACTTCCAGTTAGCTATGTCTGACTTATTGCATCCTTCCTATGTCATCACCCATCCTTTTACACTGTTAACAATACCGGTTCCCATACCTTCTTTCCCACTGCAGGAAAACCCCAAGGCTTTGTCCTCTCTCCTTTCAATAGTCTCTACTACATTGCTGATATGTCCAAACTACTCCCAGCAGTCTACCTCAAGCAGTACGCTGATGGGACCGATTTTCTCGCCCTCTACCTTAAACTTCAGAAATCCCAACGTTCCTTCGAAATACACTCCAGTCAGATTTCCTCCTGATGTAACCAATGGCTATTCAAGATCAACCCCTCCAAAACCTAGGCAATAATTATAGGATGAACCACCCACACCTTCTGCCTCCATGACTTCTACCTTAACATTTACAACCGCCCTATGCAGTTAACTAACACACTAAAATATCTTGGACTGACCCTTCACTGCCAACTAACGTGAAAACCTCACCCTCCAACCAACCAACCAGCAGATGTTCCCCCACGTGGATCCTCAACCATCTTATCAAATTCTCACCCCCTCTTCACCCACATCGAACACCTCCACATCTCCTGTACTATCCGCAAACTAGATTTAGGTAACCCCATTGTCTAGTCTCTGATCACCAAACCATCTCTACACCTACAAACACCCCATATCCTACCTCTGTGCAACTTCAGCCAACTCCCTGTCCCAGGCAATGAGATCCAACCTGATATTAAACACTCCTTTCAAATTTAACCTTTCCCCATCTCTCCCACTCCACATCGGAACTCCTCTCTCCTTTTATCTCTCCTCCCACCTATATTCCTTTCATATCGTATCACTAGCCTCCCTATACACAATTCCTCCTTCTCATCCTCTGTCCTTCCCATCATCTGTATTCCCATTGTCCTCTTCACCTTCTACCTGTCATCACCATACTTTTCCCACCTAACAGACTCCTATCTCTTTACACGTACCTTTCAGTCTCTGTGGAAAATAGTCTCTCCTCCTACAGTACCTCTCACCCTGTGCAAGTCCTTCAGATGTTAAGTGAATGTGCAGTGTTCTAGTGCTTTTTTCGTTGAAGAATTTCACCTCATCGCAATTGTTTTTAAATTGTACATATTTTCCATTCTTTAAGTTGTCTGTCTCTAATCATTTTAATTTAAAACGTAAACAGTCGTCATATTTTTTCTCATCTTTATTTTATCTTTATGAATGCTCTTGACTGAAGAGAAGAATATACCACCCCTGACAGGCCATCCCTAGTCCATATGGGGCGTGGGGGATGAAGCAACGAAAAGAAAAAAAATCTGAAACCAAGAAGTAGTTGTGCCATGTAAACTAATGTTGGTAGGCGTGTGTCTACATCTATTCAAATTTCGTGCCAGTCGCATAAGAGTGGCGCTAGTAGCGCCAATACGAAGATCCAAATGAGGTTTGCTTTAAATACACGCTGTAACGGTCGTGAGCATTAGTTACCTTTGACACTGGATGTAGTGAGTTGATGTTAGTCAGGAATTCGTTTAACGCGACAAACACGCCGTTATCGAGACCTCACTGAGTTGTGTTTTTTTATTTTTTATTTCTTTACAACATGCTTTATTATAACATTTGTAAGGCTACACGTTTGTATTAAGTGTGTTTGTGTGTGTGTGTGTGTGTGTGTGTGTGTGTGTGTGCTTGTGTGTGGCGTAATGTTAGTGTTGAATGATGATGATGATGACAGAAGAAATAGGGTGAAACCTGGTACTGGCACGTCGGCTATTCCTCTTGAATAGCACCAAGGGGGCCCAGGCCCCAAACTTAACGTCACCATCCGCTGGAGGGATCACCATCAACAGTATCACATGCTCTCATTTCATGAGACACTGCGGAGAAGTGGCCTGGTGATCAGGAATCCTTACGCCACAACCCCCTTCCCAAACAAATACTAACAGACCAGAATTCGAACTAGCTTATTCTCAGTTTGAGCGTTACCGCGTGCGTTAGCGACCTCGGCCACAATGACAACTACTTCACTGAGTTTGAACGAGTTCATTTAACAGCACTCTACGATACTGTAGAGAGACTAGGCAGGAATATAGCCACTGGGTATGATTGCTGGCAGCGGCGGTCACGAGAATGTACGGCAGCAAAAAAACGGGGCTCTGGACGGTCACGTGGCGCTATCGAGAGGGAAGATCGTGGTTTTGGCGTATGGCCCTGGCACATCGTACTGCACCTGCAGCACCAATTTGAGCAGCAGTTGGAACTACGTGACCCAACGAACCGTTACAAATCAGTTACTTCAAGGACAGCTCTGAGACAAATGCCCTGTAGCGTGCATTGCACTGATGCTAAACCAACACTATTTGCCATTTCACTGGTGTCGAGCTCATTGAAAAGCAGGGTGAAGCTCTGTTGAGTTTTCTGATGAAAGCTGGTTTTGCCTCGTTGCCAATGATGGCCATGTGTTGGTTAACAGGAGGTCAGTTGACGCCCCTGTAACCAACCTGTCTGTGTGCTAGACGCACTGGATCTGAACCTAGAGTTATTGTCCGGGGTACGATTTTGTATGGCAGCAGGAGCACTCTTCTGGTTATGCAACGAAACCTGACTGGTAAACTGTGCGTCAGTCTCGTGATTCGACCAGTCGTGCTGCCATTCATAAACAGCTTTCCCGGGCATGTTTTCCAACAGGATAACGCTCGCCCACATACCGCTGTAGTAGCCCAACATGATCAATAGAGTGTTGACATGTTTCCTTGGCTTACTCCGTCACCAGATCCGTCTCCAATCGAAAGCGTATGGGACATCATAAGACGAAAACTCTAGTGACACCATCAATCATCATTAAGCACCACTATATTGACCGGATAAGTACACTGTAGTGACCAATTACATTACACAAACTGACATCCGGCACCTGCACTGCACAATGCATACACATTTTCATGTTTCCATTCAACATTTTGGACGTTATACCGGTTGTTAATGTGCCAGCATTTCTCATTTACAATGCCTTATCTCACGCTTACATCAGTAGGCGGACAACCTATGTACCAGGACACACTGCATTGTTGCCAAATTTATTCAAGATGGCGGCGATGACGTCATCCAAGATGGCGGCATGTAGACTTGGCAACATCGCATGTCGTCATCCAAGATGGCGGCTTTGGCGGGAAAGTAGGTCTATTGTGCTACATCCACTAACCTAACCTTCAGAAAAAATGGCGGGAAGTTTGAATTTGAAAATAGTCCAATTGTGCTACATCCACTAACCTAACCTCAAGAAAAAAAATTGTGGGAAGTTTGAAATCCAACAGGATAATGCATGCAAAGACCGTACTTGTCTTTATTATTATTATTGATTATCATTCATTAACATTCATTATCATTCATTATCGTCCATTATCATTCATTATCATTCATTATCATTCATTATCATTTATTATTATTGACCTACCTCCACTAGAAAATCTCCTCCAAATTCAAACATGATAATGGCTGCAAAATCTTACTTTTGTTTATTATTCATTATCATTCATTATCATATATTAACATTCATTATCATTCATTACCATTCATTGTCATTCATTATCATTTATTATCATTCATTAACATTCATTATCATTTATTATCATTCATTATCATTCATTATTGTAAGCCTACCTCCACTAGAAAATTGCGCCAAATTCAAATTCCAACACGATATTCTCTCGAAAACTGTACTTCTATGTATTATTATCATTTATTATTTATTCAAGATGTCCCATTTTCTCGGTGAGAAAGCCATTCTCCTTACATCCATAACAAAAATCTATCACAAGTTCAAATCCCCAACACCATAATTGATCACATGTACGAGCTTTCTCCGCCACTCATCTTTTTTCACTGGTAGCCTATCATAATCGCGTCAAATAATAAACTGCACTTATAGTAACGTAATTCACGTCCTTTGATTTTGCAGGGGGGAAGGGACTGAAGACTTTATTTCAAGCAGTACAGTCATCACTTGTTCTCCAACACAGTTAGCACACACATCTTTGATATCGCACTGCAGTCATCACGACGTCCGCGCTCCAACTGAATTAGTTCAAATCATCGCCACCCCCCCTGGCCAGCACGCGGAGACACTACCTACGCCTGTCATGTGAGGTGGCCGGCCACTAGTGTGGGGGGCGAGCCCAGCGATCGCTCCCACATCATAAACATGTTTTTGCTGGACACTTTGGAACTTGTCCAGTTTGACGTCACAGCGGCCCCTTGTCCGCTCACTACGTGCCTTCGTCGCCTCCAAACGTTTCCCACCAAAATTGACTCCCTCAGAGCTGAATCACACAACGGTCGGCCGTTTCCCTGCAACACTTCCGGCACCATGTTCAATCCTGTCGATGCCGATCTCACACAGCTGTTCGCCACGTGTCCCTGTGCGAGTTAGAACGCAGTGCTACAGTTTTGGCGGCAAAGGTTGCTCGACAGTGGAATCCGCCATGAGTATATAAGAGCACGTTTGGACCGCACTAGAACGCCCGCTAATTGACTCGCTCTCGCGCGCCCCTAATAACTGTACAATCGCTGCGCTACCATCCTGCTTACGTCACACCTCCTCCATACACGCGACGGACATGACCTTCTGTAAATACCTGGAAAATGATTCTTTATTTCAGACATTACGGTCATACAGGTGTATTCCAACTGTCTTCTCTATGCTCACACAGCAAAACTTTAGAGCGCGGCCGGCTGAGCCCGCTCCCTGGCCGGCTGACGTCAAGCAGTTCACGGTGCCCACCCAACCCCCACGGCCAACGCACCAGGTAGATAGCGGCGCCAGAAATGGTCGGGCGCACCCACGAGCACTTAACATCAGATACAATGTTTCCTGTCGACCGCGTGCCGTACAAAGGATACGTTTGGTGCCAGAGTTTGACCGACAGTGGAATCCACCATGACCATATAACAGCGCATTTGCTCCTCGCGAGAATGCTCGCTAATTCACTCTCACCACCCTGCTATATTAAATAATTCCATTTACAATTTCATATGCATATTCCAACGTGTTCAACTCCCCAATATCAACTACTTTTCGAGGACCAGAACGCCACCTCCGCCTCCTCCTAGGAACCAGCGCCAAGTTTGAAATCTGCCAGTAAACAAAGCTCACTTGCGCTTTCGCCACCAACCTAAGGAAATTGCTTCAAACTAAGCCACCAGCACTCAGCCTCATCCTATACGTTTCTGGTAAACGGAATGTTTTTTCTACCGAGTTGGAAGCTTCCTTGACATCACAATGCGCGATCGACCACGTGGCTCTGTCAGACAAAGAACGCTCTCACTAAGATAACTGATCACCTGATTCTCATTATTCTGCCCACATGCTTCGATTATCTAATCCAGGATCTTGGCGAAAACACACGTCCGTACACATGAGCCATCGCGAGCACCTAGCTTACTGCCTCCGCAACTGAATGTAACAAAGTCCACATGACTATTTAATTAATCTGATCAATTAATTAACCTCTCTGATGCGGAAAACTGCCACGTCCACCTAGAATTGGAATCAATTTTCGCCACTGCCACACCCACCTGCACTTAAAATGAAATTGTTGAACTCCCTACCGACCACCACGTCCTTTTACCGACCCATGTTCGTTGACTAACATGTACTAATGCTTGCTTCCGTTTACTAACGTGCACTAACGTGTACTAACCCACATTAACTTATATCACATTCTGTCTATAGAAATAAAGCAGGCTTCAACCCTGATGGTCAGTTCGTGTTTCGCTACCAAACACAATAAAATTGTCGCAAACGAAGCGACTAACCTGTCACCTGTGATGACTCAAAATCGTCTGCTTTGCCTCTCTCACACACCACGAGCGCGAGACCGCCCACATCACAGTCTGGAGCTTTATACTAGCGTCGGACACACTCATGTATAAATATTCTAGCTAAACTATGACCCTAATACTGTTGTTCAATCCACACGGTCTATCACATGGCCAGAGCACACCCCCAGTACCTAAGCTGAGAACATTCCTTGCCCCATCTTTAGTTAACCGCTGAGAGACGGAGATATGCTGCAATCACATCCCTCGCGCTCTCGTAGCTATTCACCTCAGCAATTCGATCTAACAAACCCTCCAAGTAGAAAAAATAACAACCAACTCGAAGTCTCTCATATTCTGTACCGTCACACAAATACTTAACGTACATTTTATTTACGCATCGAGTATACCTATCACTCTCATACAAAAAACACTCGTCCTGATATATCTGGTGTCATGTTGAACAGTCGGCAGACACGCAAACAGCTCCTAATTTCAGTGCACAATATCAAACTGCTCCTAAATAATGCAGTACACATAACTGTAAACACCATCAGTACTCGTAATCTGTAAGCGCGCAATCAACCTATCCCACATTAAGTCACACGTCCGACAGCTCTCAATTCGCTCAAAGGCCTCTGTTCGACCCTTCAAACATGACTTGATGACAGCCGCATTCACACCGAACACCTGAGAAATTCATATCATCTACACGCCGAACATGACTATCGAAGCCAGGCCACGCGAGTCGTCTGTCACCATCCTAACTCAGTGCAGTCCACCACACATGTTAAGGCCGCATTCCATTGCTCGCCGGCCTATATGCGACACATCTCCACCTTCACGTCTGTTGTCAGAATAGCAGAGAGCGAGTTCACACACACACCGTCCGCACACATCCCAGCGCTTCTCTCCCCTCTCAATCTAAAACGATCATTTGAAAATAAAAAAAATAATAATAAGAGCCCAGTCAACCTCTCCGAAATTGTATAGTACCCCCCAAAAATAGTTAACGCTCGCTTTCGTGTTTTCTAAGCTTATTTGTAAATTCAAATTCTTACCCTAACAGAACTTGTTCACCAAAATAATACTGAATGCGCTCCCCACCTCCTACCTTTCCAGCTCTCAACATACGCAAATGTTCTCAACCCTCCTACATCCCAGCACAACCGATTAATCATTCTTATTCCTTCTTAACGAATTTACTGGTCTAATTTCCTAAGGACCCTTTATCGAAGTACCATCCTGCTTTTCTTTCTGATGCTTCCTGTGCTTACTTTTACAGAGATCGCTAAATTACCTCCACAGCCCCCCTCAATCTACACACACACACACACACACACACACACACACACACACACACACACACATACGGTCATCCTCTCTACTCACCCCATAACATAAGCATTAGTAACTTTACAATCGATTATATACAAACCCTACACAATGTAAACCACATTAACTTTACAATACCCACTACATGCCCCAATTCTCTCAATTCCTAAAGTAGCACTGTGAACCTGCTCTTTCTTTCTACACACGCCACACTCAGCGGTAATCAGCTATTCTGCATCAACGGACGGAAGTCCCTCTCAGAACTGTTCCACAAATTCGGCGATCGCTTCCCCTCAACACAAATGCGTTACTCTCTGTTCTTCTTCTTCCTTGCCTGCTCGCTTTTTTTTTTCTACAAACTTTCCCAGGCACATAGACTACAAGAACATACCAATTTTTTTCTAAGTACAGCATCCTTTAAACAACTCAATAACTAGAAACAAACAGACCAAAAAATTATATTCGCACTCTCGAATACCAAAGTCGTTGATCTCATTGTACTTATACAGTTAAATCCTACGATAGCGGTTTCATTTGATTAGCATTCCACAATGAGCTACGTATCGGAAATACACTCTCTTGACCGCTGTTACTCTGCAAATATCTCTACCGTCCTTACGACTCCCCCTCTACTCGTCACATATCATAGTCAATATTAACTTTACAGTGCAGTATATACAAACGCTACACAATGTAAACCACATTAGCTTCACAATACAGTATACACACATTTGACACAAAACAGTGCACTTATCCAGTATATTTCTACAGCATGCGAAAAAAATTACCTATCCCTACACCGTCTATATACAGCCATGCTCACCAATCCTAGGAAAGCACCGTCAACCTGTTCTCTCTACAGACCCGTCACTCGGAGCTAATCTTCCCTCTTACATCAGCGGACCTCTCACCCTCAGAACTCTTTTTTACAAATTCGGTATCGTCCCCTCCTCAACACAAACGCCTTACTGTCTCTCCATCCTCATCTGTTCGCTTTTCTTCAAACATCCTCAGACTCATAGACTGCAAGAACACATGTACTTTCTCCATAATATTACACCATTTTAGCTGCACTTCTCAATAAAATGCACTAGGCTACACACTACCGATCACTAGTTCATCATACCTCCCAAGTTATAGACTTCAAATTCTAACTAGAAGCAAACATACGAAAAATGATATTTCCACTCTCGAATACCGGTCTCAGTCATATAACATTTTCGAGATCTTGGCTATAATTTACACGTCAACTAAGGTCTGTCCCAGGTATAGAGAACAGACAAGCATGTATCCAACACACCACAATCGATTTTCACTCAGCTAAATAAAGGAAGCAAATGTGCAGAAGTAGTCAATGGAACAATCTACATCCCATCTAATAACACTCCAGCCCAAATCAATCATCTTCTCAAATTCTGACTTGATCACCAAAGCCGACCAACACATAATATTACTTCGCTATTCGGTCATCTAGAGGACATCAAAGTTCGCTCTTACAGATCCATTCACCCCAACAGGTCTCTGCATTCAGACAGCTGCTCCAGTTATTTATTATCATTTATGATAATTTATTATTATTTATTATGGTTTATTATTTATTATTATTTATATCATGTTACCTAAAAAAAATGGCTCCATGTTCAACTGTGTTTAGCTCCTATGACAACCACCAGAGCGCTCTGTCATCACGTCAGTTGACAACGTAATTACCATTATTCAAGACGGCTGCAACCAGTGTGAAACGTGCCACGTTTCCCGAACCTGCATGCTACATTAAAATTCCAACATGGCTTTAGTCACACCCTACACATCATTCAACTGATCCCATTTCCAGATCTTTGCGCACCTGATATATGCAATTTAAGTCGGAGAAAGACATATCAGTTACCTTCTGCAGCCTGTCTACAAGCAGAATGACCTCAGTTACTGCAACAGGACCTTGTCTTGACCATTCGCCTGACATTCAAGCGCCGCCGGCGGCATGTCAAAGCCACATATTTGTCCATCTAAACAGCCGTCCACTAAGCCCCAGGACCAGCATGCCGTAGTGGGCTGTCTCTCTCTATACCTGCTCTCCAGCTATTCTCTAACGACATACACTACACAGACGGATTCCTGAATAGCGCAGATCTCTATCCTCCCCTGCATCTCCAACTCGACGTGTAGACAGTGTCCCCCCCAGTCGGCGAACCCGTCATCATTCACGTTGCGCCGACAATTCTGTCAAAACTCACTTTCTAAGCATAGAAGAGTATTCATTTGGAACAAATAAACAAACATAACTCCAAGCAGAAGTCATACATATGATTAAAAAGAAAAAAAATGACCTCAATTTAGATTATCCGACATTTATTTACATGTCCTAATGATGCAGTCGTAGATGAGTCGTGTCATCCACTCGCTCACTCCTTCTACACACGCTTTCACAGAATTTGTTCTCCTTATATGCCACCCACAATGTTATAATAATTTTGAACAAGCATTTACGCCCCCACATACAACTCACCTCAATAGAACATAATAATTCCTTTTTCCAGACAGCCATATTCGGTGATCACTTAAATGTACTAAATTATGCATACATGCAATCAAATAAGCAAATACTTTTACCGACATACACACACCTCTCACTGAGGATAGGGCATTTAACATTATATACTTAAACAAAAACCAATGATAACCATATTCCGACACGCACCTTGTCCTCGTAATAAAGCACACTGGCCAATCATGTGAGAGCATGTTTTCCTAATTTCAGTGTCATAGCTAAACCACACCTCCTCTAGTTTGCAAGTATCATTGCGACTATTGATAGATGACTGCTCAATGTGTCCATTCACACTTAATTCTCTAACACATATAAACGACCAAAGTATACCAGACAACGATATACATATTTCTAAGACCTCGTGCATAGTACTCAATCAATCTCTCTGCCTATGGCAGTCACAGAGCAATCTCGCCCTCTTACGTTAAAAGGCCATTCTCACTTCAGCATTGACCACTCTACCCCGCAACGTCGCTACCCAATTAATCCTCAACCGAGCAGAGGAATATAGCTACACTTCACCTCTCTTATCTGAATAGAGCTTTCCTAGACCTAATCCCTCCAAGTGCACCACATTTCTCGAGATGTACCCAAGTATTGAAGCTTAGCACACCATATCAATCTATCGTAACATATCTTAAAGTGCCTTAATTTAATAGCATACAGTTAAGAAGAACAAGAACGGAGTGATATTTATACATAACGTAGTTCGACACATATTTTCGTAAATCGTCCAATCTATGATGTGTAAAGCACTGTAGCTGCATATGGCTAGAACGCAGGCTATATCACGTGACTAAAGCATCCAGATAGAACACTGGAAATAAAATTGACCTTCAGCAGCTTGTCTTTCTCCAGAACAAGTGAGTCAACCTTTAAATCCTACCTAGTTACAGCTCTGTCTCAATCGGTCATCCCGTACACTCTCTGTTATCCTTTAACACAGAGGTGAGTAAGTTTCGATGTGAATGATTCTCTGTCCTTCTCAAAAGCATCAAATACAGTATTCAACTCGCGTGTATCACTGCTATCTCAGTAGACATACACTATAATACGAACTCAACGAGAAAAAATTGACTACCTACCTTAGTACGCTCCCTTCAATGTCGTCGTTTTCCTTTTGTTGCAGCATACTTTACTCCATGCACAAATCCCCCCCCCCCCCCCTTGCGAACCAGAAGATAAGCAAGTACATTCTCTTTTTCACCGCATTTCGGTGTATATTAGATTATTTTATATCTATGCGTTAATCAGTTTTCACATTTCTTTCGATTTTATGTCAGATCCATCCATGTAGCCGCGACATAAGTTATCGTTCTGTGTTCTAAAATTGCCTCTAAATGTAACCAAGGCGTATCCAGTCACCTCCACATTCGGAGTGCGCTTGCTCTGTTTTCTGTATCTGTATCAGTATGTCACATCCATCCATGTGATCGCGACATAAGTTATTGTTCCGTGTTCTAAAATTGCCTCTAAATGTAACCAAGGCGTATCCAGTCACCTCCACATTCGGAGAGCGCTTGCTCTGTTTTCTGTATCTCTTTGTACATCCATGCCTCGCGGAAGGCTCCCAGGACCGGCGGTAGAGTAGGGTTAACGTTCAAATGTGGATCCGCCGCAAGTTATATGGAGAGCGGTGTTCAGATGCGGATCCACAATACGCCATGCACGGGGTAGTGTTTGAAGGTGGATCCGCCTCACGAGAGGTAGGAAACTGTTTTTGAATGCAGTCCCACAGTATTCAATACCCGAGTTAGCGTTCGAGTGTGGATCTGCTGCATACTATATATACGGAGCTGTGTCCGAGAGGCGGATCCACCATACGCAGCATCTGTCATAGGGTTCGCGGGTGGACCAAGGACGCGTTATGTCCGGAGAAGTACTCTATGCTCGAAGTTTGGTCCACCAGCTGATGGGACCGGGTCCTGGGAGCCGTCCGCGAGGCATGCATGTACAAAGAGATACAGAGAACAGAGCAAGTGCTCTCCAGATGTGGAGGTGACTGGATACGCCTTGGTTACATTTAGAGACAATTTCAGAACACAGAATGATAACTTATGTCGCGGTCGCTTGGATGGATCTGACATAAAATCGAAAGAAATGTGAAAACTGGTTAGCTTATTGATATAAAATAACCTAATATACACCGAAATGCGGTGAAAATGAGAACGTACTTGCTTATCTTCTGGTTCGCAGGTGGGGGGGGTTTGTACATGGAGTCAAGTATGCTGCAACAAGAGGAATGCAGGGAAACAATGACATTGAAGGGAGCGTACTAAGGAAGGTAGTCAATTTTTTCTCGTTGAGTTCGAATTATAGTATTTGTCTACTGAGGTAGCAGTGATACACGCGAGTTGAATACTGAGGAGGACAGAGAATCATTCACGTATAAACTTACTCACCTCTGTGTTAAAGGATAACAGAGAGTGTACGGGATGATCGATTGAGACAGAACTGTAACTAGGTAGGATTTAAAGGTTGACTCACTTGTTCTGGAGAAAGACAAGCTGCTGAAGGTCAATTTTTTTTCCAGTGTTCTATCTGGATGCTTTAGTCACGTGATATAGCCTACGCTATAGCCATATGCAGCTACAGTGCGTTACACATGATAGATTGGATGATTTACATAAATATGTGTCGAACTACGTTGCTTATAAATATCACTCTGTTCTTGTTCTTCTTAACTGTATGCTATTAAATTAAGGCACTTTAAGATCTGTTACGATAGATCGATATGGTGTGCTAAGCTTCAATACTTGGGTACATCTCGAGAAATGTGGTGCACTTGGAGGGGTTAGGTCTAGGAAAGCTCTATTCAGAAAAGAGAGGTGAAGTGTAGCTATATTCCTCTGCTCGGTTGAGGATTAATTGGGTAGCGACGTTGCGGCGTAGAGTGGTCAATGCTGAAGTGAGAATGGCCTTTTAACGTAAGAGGGCGAGATTGCTCTGTGCACTGCCGTAGGCAGAGAGATTGATTGAGTACTATGCACGAGGTCTTAGAAATATGTATATCGTTGTCTGGTATACTTTGGTCGTTTATATGTGTTAGAGAATTAAGTGTGAATGGACACATTGAGCAGTCATCTATCAATAGTCGCAATGATACTTGCAAACTAGAGGAGGTGTGGTTTAGCTATGACATTGAAATTAGGAAAACATGCTCTCACATGATTGGCCAGTATGCTTTATTACAAGGACAAGGTGCGTGTCGGAATATGGTTATCATTGGTTTTTGTTTAAGTGTATAATGTTAAATGCAGTGAGAGGTGTGTGTATGTCGGTAAAAGTATTTGCTTATTTGATTGCATGTATGCATAATTTAGTACATTTAAGTGATCACCGAATATGGCTGTCTGGAAAAAGGAATTATTATGTTCTATTGAGGTGAGTTGTATGTGGGGGCGTAAATGCTTGTTCAAAATTATTATAACATTGTGGGTGGCATATAAGGAGAACAAATTCTGTGAAAGCGTGTGTAGAAGGAGTGAGTGAGTGGATGACACGACTCATCTACGACTGCATCATTAGGACATGTAAATAAATGTCGGATAATCTAAATTGAGGTCATTTTTTTTCTTTTTAATCATATGTATGACTTCTGATTGGAGTTATGTTTGTCTATTTGTTCCAAATGAATACTCATCTATGCTTAGAAAGTGAGTTTTGACAGAATTGTCGGCGCAACGTGAATGATGACGGGTTCGCTGGCTGGGGGGGACACTGTCTACACGTCGAGTTGGAGATGCAGGGGAGGATAGAGATCTGCGCTATTCAGGAATCCATCTGTGTAGTGTATGTCGTTAGAGAATAGCTGGAGAGCAGGTATAGAGAGAGAGAGCCCACTACGGCATGCTGGTCCTGGGGCTTAGTGGACGGCTGTTTAGATGGACAAATATGTGGCTTTGACATGCCGCCGGCGGCGCTTGAATTTCAGGCGAATGGTCAAGACAAGGTCCTGTTGCAGTAACTGAGGTCATTCTGCTTGTAGACAGGCTGCAGAAGGTAACTGATATGTCTTTCTCCGACTTAAATTGCATATATCAGGTGCGCAAAGATCTGGAAATGGGATCAGTTGAATGATGTGTAGGGTGTGACTAAAGCCATGTTGGAATTTTAATGTAGCATGCAGGTTCGGGAAACGTGGCACGTTTCACACTGGTTGCAGCCGTCTTGAATAATGGCAATTACGTTGTCAACTGACGTGATGACAGAGCGCTCTGGTGGTTGTCATAGGAGCTAAACACAGTTGAACATGGAGCCATTTTTGTTAGGTAACATGATATAAATAATAATAAATAATAAATCATAATAAATAATAATAAATTATCATAAATGATAATAAATAACTGGAGCAGCTGTCTGAATGCAGAGACCTGTTGGGGTGAATGGATCTGTAAGAGCGAACTTTGATGGCCTCTAGATGACCGAATAGCGAAGTAATATTATGTGTTGGTCGGCTTTGGTGATCAAGTCAGAATTTGAGAAGATGATTGATTTGAGCTGGAGTGTTATTAGATGGGATGTAGATTGTTCCATTGACTACTTCTGCACATTTGCTTCCTTTATTTAGCTAAGTGAAAATCGATCGTGGTGTGTTGGATACATGCTTGTCTGTTCTCTATATCTGGGACAGACCTTAGTTGACGTGTAAATTATAGCCAAGATCTCGAAAATGTTACATGACTGAGACCGGTATTCGAGAGTGGAAATATCATTTTTCGTATGTTTGCTTCTAGTTAGAATTTGAAGTCTATACCTTGGGAGGTATGATGAACTAGTGATCGGTAGTGTGTAGCCTAGTGCATTTTATTGAGAAGTGCAGCTAAAATGGTGTAATATTATGGAGAAAGTACATGTGTTCTTGCAGTCTATGAGTCTGAGGATGTTTGAAGAAAAGCGAACAGATGAGGATGGAGAGACAGTAAGGCGTTTGTGTTGAGGAGGGGACGATACCGAATTTGTAAAAAAGAGTTCTGAGGGTGACTTAGGTCCGCTGATGTAAGAGGGAAGATTAGCTCCAAGTGACGGGTCTGTAGAGAGAACAGGTTGATGGTGCTTTCCTAGGATTGGGGAGCATTGCTGTATATAGATGCTGTAGGGATAGGATATTTTTTCGCATGCTGTAGAGATATACTGGATAAGTGCACTGTTTTGTGTCAGATGTGTATATACTGTATTGTGAAGTTAATGTGGTTTACATTGCGTAGCGTTTGCATATACTGCACTGTAAAGTTAATATTGATTATGCTATGTGACGATTAGAGGCGGAATCGTAAGGACGGTAGAGATATTTGCAGAGTAACAGCGGTCAAGAGAGTGTATTTCCGATACTTAGCTCATTGTGGAATGCCAATCAAATGAGACTGCAATCGTAAGATTTAACTGTACAAGTATAATGAGATCAACGACTTCGAGAGTGCGAATATAATATTCTGGTCTGTTTGTTTCTAGTTATTGATTGGTTTAAAGGATGCTGCACTTAGAAAAAAAATTGGTATGTTCTTGTAGTCTATGTGTCAGGTAAAGAAGAAGAAGAGGAGAGTGTAACGCATTTGTGTTGAGGGGAGGCGATCGCCGAATTTGTGGAACAGTTCTGAGAGAGACTTCCGTCCGTTGATGCCGAATAGCTGATTACCGCTGAGTGTGGCGTGTGTAGAAAGAAAGAGCAGGTTCACAGTGCTACTTTAGGAATTGAGAGAATTGGGGCATGTAGTGGGTATTGTAAAGTTAATGTGGTTTACATTGTGTAGGGTTTGTATATAATCGATTGTAAAGTTACTAGTGCTTATGTTATAGGGTGAGTAGAGAGGATGACCGTATGTGTGTGTGTGTGTGTGTGTGTGTGTGTGTGTGTGTGTGTGTGTAGATTGAGGGGGGCTGTGGAGGTAATTTAGCGATCTCTGTAAAAGTAAGTACAGGAAGCATCAGAAAGAAAAGCAGGATTCTACGTCGTTAACAGGTACTAAGCGAGGTGCTCGTGATGGCTCATGTGTACGGACGTGTGTGTTCGCCAAGATCCTGGATTAGATAATCGAAGCATGTGGGCTGAATAATGAGAATCAGGTGATCAGGTAACTTAGTGAGAGCGTTCTTTGTCTGACAGAGCCACGTGATCGCTCGCGCATTGTGACGTCAAGGAAGTTTTCAACTCAGTAGAAAAAACATTCCGTTTACCAGAAACGTATAGGATGAGGCTGAGTGCTGGTGGCTTAGTTTGAAGCAATTTCCTTAGGTTGGTGGCGAAAGCGCAAGTGAGCTTTGTTTACTGGCAGATTTCAAACTTGGCGCTGGTTCCTAGGAGGAGGCGGAGGTGGCGTTCTGGTCCTCGAAAAGTAGTTGATATTGGGGAGTTGAACACGTTGGAATATGCATATGAAATTGTAAATGGAATTATTTAATATAGCAGGGTGGTGAGAGTGAATTAGCGAGCATTCTCGCGAGGAGCAAATGCGCTGTTATATGGTCATGGTGGATTCCACTGTCGGTCAAACTCTGGCACCAAACGTATCCTTTGTACGGCACGCGGTCGACAGGAAACATTGTATATGATGTTAAGTGCTCGTGGGTGCGCCCGACCATTTCTGGCGCCGCTATCTACCTGGTGCGTTGGCCGTGGGGGTTGGGTGGGCACCGTGAACTGCTTGACGTCAGCCGGCCAGGGAGCGGGCTCAGCCGGCCGCGCTCTAGAGTTTTGCTGTGTGAGCATAGAGAAGACAGTTGGAATACACCTGTATGACCGTAATGTCTGAAATAAAGAATCATTTTCCAGGTATTTACAGAAGGTCATGTCCGTCGCGTGTATGGAGGAGGTGTGACGTAAGCAGGATGGTAGCGCAGCGATTGTACAGTTATTAGGGGCGCGCGAGAGCGAGTCAATTAGCGGGCGTTCTAGTGCGGTCCAAACGTGCTCTTATATACTCATGGCGGATTCCACTGTCGAGCAACCTTTGCCGCCAAAACTGTAGCACTGCGTTCTAACTCGCACAGGGACACGTGGCGAACGGCTGTGTGAGGTCGGCATCGACAGGTTTGAACATGGTGCCGGAAGTGTTGCAGGGAAACGGCCGACCGTTGTGTGATTCAGTTCCGAGGAAGTCAATTTTGGTGGGAAACGTGTGGAGGCGACGAAGGCACGTGGTGAGCGGACAAGGGGCCGCTGTGACGTCAAACTCGACAAGTTCCAAAGTGTCCAGCAAAAACATGTTTATGATGTGGGAGCGATCGCTGGGCTCGCCCCCCACACTAGTGGCCGGCCACCTCACATGACAGGCGTATGTAGTGTCTCCGCGTGCTGGCCAGGGGGGTGGTGATGATTTGAACTAATTCAGTTGGAGCGCAGACGTCGTGGTGACTGCACTGCGATATCAATGATGTGTGTGCTAACTGTGTTGGAGAACAAGTGATGACCGTACTGCTTGAAACAAAGTCTTCAGTCCCTTCCCCCCTGCAAAATCAAAGGACGTGAATTACGTTACTATAAGTGCAATTTATTATTTGACACGATTATGATAGGCTACCAGTGAAAAAAGATAAGTGACGGAGAAAGCCCGTACATGTGATCAATTATGGTGTTGGGGATTTGAACTTGTGATAGATTTTTGTTATGGATGTAAGGAGAATGGCTTTCTCACCGAGAAAATGGGACATCTTGAATAAATAATAAATGATAATAATACATAGAAGTACAGTTTTCGAGAGAATATCGTGTTGGAATTTGAATTTGGCGCAATTCTCTAGTGGAGGTAGGCCTATAATAATAAATGATAATGAATGATAATAAATGATAATGAATGATAATGAATGTTAATATATGATAATGAATGATAATAAATGATAATGAATGACAATGTATGACAATGAATGACAATGAATGATAAATAATGTTAATAAATGATAATGAATGATAATGAATAATAAAGAAAAGTAAGGTTTTCCAGCCATTATCATGTTGGAATTTGAATTTGGAGGGGATTTTCTAGTGGTGGTAGGTCAATAAGAATAAATAATAATAAATGATAATGAATGATAATGAATGTTAATGAATGATCATCAATAATAATAATAAAGACAAGTACAGTCTTTGCATGCATTATCCTGTTGGAATCCAAACTTCCCGCAATTTTTTCTTGAGGTTAGGTTAGTGGACGTAGCACAATTGGACCATCTTCCCGCCAAAATTCAAACTTCCCGCCATTTTTTCTTAAGGTTAGGTTAGTAGACGTAGCACAATTGACCTATTTTCCCACTAAAAGCCGCCATCTTGGATGACGTCATGCAATGTTGCCAAGTCTAAATGCCGCCATCTTGGATGACGTCCTCGCCGCCATCTTGAATAAATTTGGCAAAAATGCAGTGTGTCCTGGTACATAGGTTGTCCCCCTACTTACATTAGCCTGTGATCTTGCAATGTTCATCATTTAAATATGTTACCTATAAAAATGCATCCCTGAAATTTCATTACTCTACATTAATTATTTTTTGGTCTTGAGAATTTTTTTTTCCGTCAGTGTATTTTGTGCGAAGGTCACGTGCTGCCCAGATACCGATCGTGCATTCTGCTGCCGGGCGTGCGCATAACCAGTCGCCGAGCTCCCTCTCTGAACACCAGCCGTGACTCGCCTTATCGTCAATCCGCGACTCGTTATTTTCCTGTTATTCATGTTCTATGTTTAGTGACATAATACAGCTTTGTTCGTTACTACCGGTGGCACATCAGTAAGTATGCTGTTCCCCTTGCGGTCACGAGCATGAAAGTAAAGTCTTGTTGTGAGAAAATCGCAAGTGCTCTGTTTGCTCTCAACGCAGATGTCTTGTTCATGACCGCGGTCCTCTCGAGTACTTGTGTGGTCATCTCCATTTTGCGTACCTTTCTCTGGCTTTTTTTTGGTTTTTTTTTTTTTGTTTTGTTTTTTCAGCTGGCGCGCATCGAACCGCGAGTGATAGCATACTTTCTCCTTTTATTCCATTACCTGTGGCTTTCTTTCTATTTTTAAAGCTCGCCAGTACAGCTGGTAAAAGATACAAGCAGTTATAAAGTTTTAATTATCAAAAATGGTTCAAATGGCTCTGAACACTATGGGACTTAACATCTGTGGTCATCAGTCCCCTAGAACTTAGAACTACTTAAACCTAACTAACCTAAGGACATCACACACATCCATGACCGAGGCAGGATTCGAACCTGCGACCGTAGCAGTCGCGCGGTTCGGGACTGCGCGCCTAGAACCGCTAGACCACCGCGGCCGGCTTTTAATTATCACTTAAAAAATAGTTATATTATTATTGTTCTATTTCTTCGTCTGCAGCCCTGGTATACACTGAAATCACTACGGCGTAGTACTGTAGCAGCTCGTTACGCGAACCAAGCCAAATTAGCCCAGTCTGTACTTACGGGGAATCATAGAGTTTTAACTATTTCCTTGAAAGAGTTAAGTTAATTTTTTTCTGGTACTGATTGAGTCCTGGATCACACCGAAGTCATCGCGCCATTGTACCGTAGCACACCGATAGGTGAGCCAAAACAAAATGACGTAGTTTATTAATGAGCTGCCCATTGTGTTTTGGCTACTTAGGGGGTTGCTGCAGTAATGAAGCACAGATATTTCGATGTTTAACAGCACTGAAAATATGTACTTTCATACAAACAAAAATAGTTACGAAACATTATTTTTTGGAGATGATAAATAAAACTCTATGACTAGCCCCTTGTATTAGCTATTGTATTTTAATTAAAAGAAAGGTCAGCGTTATTGTGATCACTTTTCAAATGGCTCTGAGCACTATGGGACTCAACTGCTGTGGTCATAAGTCCCCTAGAACTTAGAACTACTTAAACCTAACTAACCTAAGGACAGCACACAACACCCAGCCATCACGAGGTAGAGAAAATCCCTGACCCCGCCGGGAATCGAACCCGGGAACCCGGGCGTGGGAAGCGAGAACGCTACCGCACGACCACGAGATTCGGGCTGATCACTTTTCAGTTTTGGTTACTGATGAATTGATACCAGTGTCTGAGTTTAATTTGTACACCTCAGCACTGAAGATGATCACTATGTGATTGAAAATCGATTTTGCTATCAATAAAACATCAATATTACGGTCAACACTGACCTTCCTTTTAATTTAACATATATGGTCGTTCTGCACACAGCACTCCATGGAGTCGCCAATCAATATTGCATTTCACATTACTTGTAATAAAAGCATCAGACAATATTATATGGCGCTATGATCAATGTAAATATCTACTTTAATTAATAAAGAAAGTTTAACCCTTTCATGACCAGCAGGACATTTGCATCCCACATACACAAATTTAGTTACCTGATTTACAAGGATCTGAAAGCCCCTCATCTGTCTGGTGTCACGATCTAGCGATGAATGCGTCGACTGTTTGGAGCCAACAAACTCATTTTTTGACACCTAATGCGCGAGATATCGATTCATTTTTCCAGTTTTGTACATTTTGTTCACATTTTTTTCTAAATGTTTACATTTATGTATTTTATTTGGTGCTGTAATCTTATTTTATTTCCGATCCAAGCGCTACCAACCAAAATAAAGGATATTCTCTGAATATTTTGTTGCAAGGGATTTGTGGTCTCTGGTGGCTCATTACAGAGTAATAGTTCAACAATGAAGTGTTCGGTTTGTTACACACGTTCTGAGTCAGCGTTTAAGGAGACAAAACAGCGAATGTCTTCAGTCCCCTATCCACCCTCCCCCAGGTCTCACCGTCCAGGATAAATGCAGTGCACCCAGTCTGTCTGTGTATTCTGAGTGCAAAGTTCTAAATCAAGGGTGGCCAAGATTTCGGTTCGTGACCATGTCCTTGCCCAAGCAGGTAAGTGCTCACCCTCATTTCACATTCCCTTCTCCCCCCCCCCCCCCCCTCACATCACGCTGTCTCAGTATGAGGAGGGGAAACAGGGGAAAATAGCAAACGGGCAGCATTTAAATGGGAGTACAGTCCTAATGCATACGACATTGTCTTATATTTCACATTTCTCAACAACACAGACTAGAGCCGGCCGTAGTGGCCGAGTGGTTCTAGGCGCTTCAGTCTGGAACCGCGCGACATCTACAGTCGCAGGTTCGAATCCTGCCTCGGCCTAGGCGCTCAGTCCGGAACCGCGCGACTGCTACGGTCGCAGGTTCGAATCCTGCCTCGGGCATTGATGTGTGTGATGTCCTTAGGTTAGTTAGGTTTAAGTAGTTCTAAGTTCTAGGGGACTGATGACCACAGATGTTAAGTCCCATAGTGCTCAGAGCCATTTGAACCTGCCTCAGGCATGGAGGTGTGTGATGTCCTTAGGTTAGTTAGGTTTAAGTAGTTCTAAGTTCTATGGGACTGATGACCTCCGAAGTGAAGTCCCATTGTGCTCAGAGCCATTTGAGCCAACACAGACCAGAAACAAATCAAGTTTTCAGTATTAATTAATTATTTTGGTGTGCTGAAGACATAATATAATTTTTATCTGTTACAAACTATCGGCATACGGACAGACACAGGAAATGTCACAGAGTTTCGCCGTCAAGCTGCCACATAATCGTGACCTATTTTGTCTCATACCCGAAAAAACGTCTTTCAGTCAAATATGTCGTTCGAAATATTGTAGCACTTTTGCAACCTCATTATAGAGACTTGGAAACTCTGCCTGAAAAGAGCAAGACAGACGGCGTGGCCAATTTTAACGCAAAAAGATTTGTATTTAAAATACAATTACCTTGCAGGTCAATTACTTACGTTCGCACATCCACACGGTCGCTGTCAACTGAAACGACAAACGGTCTCGAAAACAGATGTAAGACTGACAGTGTCCTCAAAACTTTTGTGAAACTATCCTTGTATTTCTTGCAAGGCCACAATTAATTCTTCAAACCTCGCACTTTATTTAACACCCGTGATATTAGGGAACTGGATTGTTTTGTCAGATTGTGTCGCTTCTACAACGATTTTCTTTTTAATGCATCCCCATCAAATCAGAAAGAAGTTACTTTGCAGTGTTTTATTGGACAGCCTGCAGTCAAGTCCATTTAAAATACGAAGTACTCAGTCCATTCCGGATGTTCTAATTTTCGTTCTTGCACTCCTTTTTCCTTCATAAATTTAACCACCGTACTCTGCAGTATTATATAAAGTCTCCATACTATTCGTTCATTTCCACTGAAAACTGTTGCAATTGAAAATGGAATAATGGTTGAGGCTTCAGAAATTTTACTATTCGTACCCCCAGTTTCTTCAAGTGCTCCATGACTAAATTTAGCGCAAAATGCTTCTTGGTGTGCAGCACAATCAATCCCATCTGTCAATCGTCGTAATTTTTTGCTGTTTCATTTGCTCTGATTATGTGCTTTCTGCTTGGTAGTATAACGTAGTTTAAAAATGTGTGTGAAATCCTATGGGACTTAACTGCTAAGGTCATCAGTCCCGAAGCTTACACACTACTTAACCTAAATTATCCTAAGGACAAACACACACACAAACACACACACACACACACACCCATGCCCGAGGGAGGACTCGAACCTCTGCCGGGACCAGCCGCACAGCCCATGACTGATAACGCAGTTTCGTAGCAAATAAGCAGTACCTTATGCGAACTGAGAATTCTCATCCATCTCTTCTGTCATTCCCATTCATATTGGTGACAATATATCGCTAGACTGCTCGTTTTGTGCAAACAGTCACTGGAGCTGTGAACAAATAACGAAGGATAAACAGCGTTGACATCAAGTCAGAAGTTGTGGCGACTGCAATATGGCGCAGCGCAGCACGGTTCCGGGTATTTTCGAGAAGGACCGAGTAAAGCCGAGTGACAGACGGCCTCAGCCAGCTCGCACGTGGCACATGCGTGAAGTCGGCACGCCGTGGCCGGCCCTGTTCTAAATGTTTGCTTAGCGTCTGTCTGAGGCAGAATATGGAAACCAGTCCAAAATACACGAAGTGGGATGTGTGGAAACACCTAAAAACCATATCCAGGCTGGATGGCACACATACCCCATGTCGTTAACCACTCGGTCTGATTCTCTCCGGTCCAACACACCTACATAGTTACCTACCTGTCCCCGAAGCGGTCGAGCTTAGATGATCGGGCACCCAGGTTGGTGCTGTGTTACCCCAGTTACCTTAAGTTCTGTGAAAATAACTTAACAACAGTAAAAAAACAGTGTGATATGCAATCGTCAATATGTACAACACAAAAATGGTTCAAATGGCTCTGAGCACTATGAGACAACTTCTGAGGTCATCAGTCCCCTAGAAGTTAGAACTACTTAAACCTAACTAACCTAAGGACATCACACACATCCATGCCCGAGACAGGATTCGAACCTGCGACCGTAGCGGTCACGCCGTTCCAGACTGAAGCGCCTAGAACCGCTCGGCCACCCCGGCCGGCTACAACACAAAATAAAGTTGCAAACTACCTTAAGGTGTACAAGCATAGTGATATGGTCGTCGGTGCTATCGAAAAAACTCAACATTATGTCGTTGCGACGTTCTTCCATTTCAATCAGTGAACACATGCACGAGGTGTATATCGGCCGGTTCTTCATTGGTGAAATCACCTGTACTGCTGTGGATCTTCAGTAACATACAATTAACACTGTTGGTGAAATAAACCTGAGACAGAAACCTCAGGGGAAGAGTGAAGAGAGCATTACGTTGATGTCCCACTTCTCACTACTTGGATACCGAGCTGACACCAACGCCTTGCCTTGGGTACACGCTACTCAAACATTCAGAGAAGTTTCTTACAATTGCACATACAATTTACTGTAGAGGCAGACAGATGGCGTACACTGATTCCCCTCGGGGTGAATAGGACAGTATTAGCCTTGGACGTTCAGTCTCCTTAAAACGTCAACCAGCAGGAAGTACCATGGGTTAACGGAAACAAAATTGCTTCAGAACGCGATACCGGGTGGTTATAATTAAAGTACAGTTACAGGTCCAGTGTAGGCTGTAATCATCGTATGGAAGCGGAACTTGGAAGATATTCTAATTCAGATTATGCTTATCCATTACGGATATTTTAGCACCCATGACTGTCAGTTGAATGTAAATTCATAAAACTGCAATCAATCACTTTTTTGAATAGTTATTTATTATTGCATGAACCGATTTCGAGCCTTTTCAGGTTCATCTCCAGATGGTTTTCTGGATGTTACAGCACCATTTCTAGCATAATACTGGGTACTGGCTTGCGACACTATGGGCGGCTTTTTTCCGTTAGTGCCCATCTGTCTGCTTCCATTTTGATACCCAGTTGGTACGTCACTTCACACACTTTTACGTAATCTGTATTCACTTGCACTGTGACAACGAAACTTTGGCAGCATCAAGCATGTGCTGTATAACTTTGTTACAGACAACAGCTGTGTAGCACATTCTGGATGTTGTAAGTTTCGCTGTCACAGTGTAAATGAAAACAGATTGCGTAAAAGTGTGTGAAGCGATGTACGAACTAGCCATCAAAATGGAAACATACAGATGGACACTAACGGTAGAAAAGCTGCCCGTACTGTTGCAAGCCAGCACCTAGCATTATGCTGGAAATTCTGGTGTAACATCCAGAAAACCATTTGAAGATGAACTTGAAAAGGTTCAAGGACCAATTCATGGAATAATAAATAACTATTCAAAAAAGTTACTGGTTGCAGTTTTATGTATTTACATCATATTATAATTCGTTAATGTGGAACAGATTTACGCTGAAAAAAAATTAGTTCCCATTTTAGCCACCAGGTGCATCTCTGACGCTGTAAAGCATCTCATCAACGATCCCAGCGCTCACATCCAACAACCTGTATAAGCAACGGTTAATAATAACATCAACATTATGCCTTTCTCATCAGTTTGCCCATTTCTGCCCGCGTCCCGTTGATAATCCGTTACATATGGAAACATTGCTATACGTCTCCCTTACATTCACAGCGTCAGATTTGCATGGGGTGACCAAAATTGGAACTAATGTTTTGCACCCTATATCAGTGCCGCTTTAGAATATCTACCACGTTTCGCTGTCATACGATAATTACAGCCGACATTGGACCTCTATGAGTAGCAGCATTTTCATTATAACCATGTAGTACAAAGATCATTGGTGGTAACAAAGTAGACGAAATGCATTATCTCTATAATGATCCAACAGAGTGCACGGGTCTATGATACCAAAATAATAAGAAAATATCCCTGAACAACCGCCGAAATTTTATCTTGTGTTGAAGCAGATGGTACATGACGTCGGTTACATCAGTTGTTCTAGAATGAAAAGAATATCTGGTAAGCGACAGAAACAGAGAACTTCATCAGGCCAATAGTAGTGGTGATGAGTAAAACGACGACAGAGTACTATCTATTATAGTGAAGAATGTCTGGAATGATCGACTAGAAACACTGAATTGAATCTGTGGTTATGTCAGTAAAAATATTTTAGTTATTCCTGGAGACGTGGTCCGTTTGTGGAAATGAATGAAAGGCTGTTCGTTTTTGTGCCATACACGATTCACTTATTTTTATTTATGAAACATCTTCATTGGCCTGTAAAAAATGTTTATTTTATTATAAAATAATAAAGTTACATAATAATTCCAGATATGTGTCTATATTACAGTTTGTTTTGTTATTATCTTAGTATTAGGGTAGAAACAACATTTTGGAGAGTAGGTTTCCTGAAGTTAATTTACTGTTGGGTTCTGCTAACGATTTTGTTATATTATTCCATACGTGTCTTCCTGCAATTGTACTGCATATACCATGATATCCCATTTTCGATGTTTTAGAACACACAGCAATTGAACACTTCGTCTTCGCTGTGTGTTGGTTGTTTGTGTTTATTGTGTGCGGGGTGTTTCACAATTCCTATAACAGGTTTCTAGGTATTGTACAGGGGACGTAGTAGATGAAGTTTTGATAAGGAACCTATGGACGAAAATGTACCATTTGAAAGCAAAATAAATTTGAAGACGAGATGACGTTCAAATCTCCCGGAGACAATGACTTGCGTGCTCTACGGGATCTCATGACTTGGGCAATTTTTCGAATACTCGTCATCAGGTTCTCTTCTGTGGACAAAGGATGTACTCATCGCAGTCGAGAGTGCGGTGCGTCTGGGGAGCACCACAGCCAATTCTACCGTTGCTGTAGTTGGACGGAAATGGTGTGTGGTGTCATAATTGCAAAAGGGACAGACGATGAACTTATCTTCTCAGTTCGAGTGTGTAAGTCTCTTCCGCAGCCCCTAGTGACATGTAATAGGAGAGGTGAAATATGTTGTATGGTGTTGTCAACTGTGACTTTGTCCGTCTTTTGTCGTTCTGCGGTGTCTGTATGTAGTCTGATATTCATTTGCTTGTTACGTGTGTGCATGTGTTTTCGTGTATGATGGCGTCTGCTCTGGGAAAACCAAGGAATTTTGAGTAGAGGGTTTAGAAGTGTCTGTGGTTCGAAGATTAAATCACTATTTAATCTGGCTACGTTGTTCATCTCTGTCTGTTATTGTTTAGTGGGTAACATGATCAGTGAATTGCCAGAATGAGATTTTCACTCTGCAGCGGAGTGTGTGCTGATATGAAACTTCCTGGCAGATTAAAACTGTGTGCCGGGCCGAGACTCGAACTCGGGACCTTTGCCTTTCGCTGGCAAGTGCTCTACCACTTTTTTAACAGTTTTGTTCGTTGTTGATCGTTGTGTTTAGTCGTTGCGGACGTCACATGATATTCCGTTCAAGTTCTTTTTTTGATCCTTCCACTCAATTTTTTATTACAGACGCCAACCGACTGTCTGATGGAACACGCTGAGCTACCGTGCCGGCTCCATCTGCGCTACCCAAGCACGAGTCACGCTCCGTCCTCACAGATTTACTTCCGCCAGTTTTCTGGTAGAGCACTTGCTCACGAAGGGCAAAGGTCCCGAGATCGAGTCTCGGTCCGGCTCACAGTTTTAATCTGCCAGGAAGTTTCATGATCAGTGAGTTGTTACTAATATTGATTTGGCCATTTATAACTTTCTTAATCATTGCAAAGGCTCTTTGTATGTGAACCTTTTCCCGTAACATTAGGAGTTTTCTGTTGAAATTGTCTATTTTACAGTTTTCGTGTCCTGTTCTATGTTCGATGGTTCATAGACACGCTTAGGTAGCTGTTAAGTGAAGGCAGAATGGCTGTTCCCATACGTCCAGCTTCTTACGTATTCTTTCTATCTAGTTTTGCAATTTGTGTTTGTCATCCCCAGACACAATGATTTGCATTCTTGACACTCTAAGTGGTATAAACCAGATTCTTGCTATTTGTCTGATTTTTCTATCTATGTTTGTAAATGTGACTCGCTTGTGTTTCTGTTCTGTTGCTATGTATGATCGTTGTTTCTTCAGTGCATTTGCTATTCTGTTGGTTTATTTGTGTTTCTACATTTCTTTTTGTTAGACGTGACATGATTGCTCCTGTAATGTGTGCTATATTTACTGCAACATCTGTCTCCGGTTTACTCTCACTTTTTTTTGTTATGTTTCGATTTTGAGTGGCGTCTATGTACTATATTGGTGTCATATCCATTGTACATATCTGTGAATCGTATTTTCCTAACTCTCTTTCATAAGTTTCTCCGCTAGGTGCAATTTTATTCAGTTTGTGTATAATATGTTGAAGAGCTGCAAGTTTATCGTTCTGTGAGTGGTTAGATATGGCACATGTAATTGCATGTGTTGTTGCCAGCTTCTTGCAAATGTAAAATTTGTGATTATTACTCTCAGTCTTTATTGTTATATCCAAGAAGTGTATTTGTTTTTTTTTCTTTTTCCATGGTGAATTGCATATTTTTATGTGAACTATTTATGCCTAAATGAAGCTTATTTATTTTCTCCATACACCATACAGATTACATCACACACAGCTCTGTAGGCAGAAGGAATACATAGGTATTTGGAATTATGAAAACACTCTTTCTACCTTCACTGAAGACCTAACATAGCATGATGCACGACCTGAAAATTATGAAATGTACAATTACAACAGAAAACTTCTGACATTACAGGAAAACATTCAAATACAAACAGCCCTTTTAATGAAAAAGAAAGTAGCAATTGACCCAATCAGTATTAGCAACAGCTCATTAATCATGTTATCCACTAAAGTAAGAACTAACGGAGATAAAGAACGGAACCAAACTAAATAGTAATTTAAGGATACAGGGTACTTATAAATGGTGGAAAAATCGAAATTTTTTATGGCTTAAATTCTGTAGTCTTTCCTGATTACATTGACATATACATTACAGGGTTCCAAATGAAAAATGACCTGTATATACCAAATTGTAAAGTTATGGTCATGTATGCCGCCACGCCCCCTTATTTCTGTTACAGAAACAGTATTATTTCGAAAAGAACTGAACTTTCTGTTTCCAGCGATTGTACCTATGATACATTGTATATGATGGTAACAGTGCAGATTTCTAGTGTCTGTAAATGATTATCTTTGCTAGTATTTACTTTTGTTTCGATGAAGCAGTTTGTTCACTTGTTACTGAATGTTTGTTGCCCAAGTGCTGCATATATTTGTGGAAGTACATATTCTTTAGTGCGCAATAAATACGAACTAGAAATTCAATATAAGGAAATTCCGTGGTAACCAGTTCACAAACAAAGCAAGCCACTCTGCTGAAAGTAACGTAAATTTCAGTTCTCAAGGAAGAAACTCCAACATGACACGCCCCTGCTGATTCAAATTTTTGTGTTAACAATGACGCTGTTTGTAGTGGATTTGTTGTTGATGTGGGCATCTTATCTTCTTTGACAAAGGAAGTGGCGAAATGTAAATAATGTCATGGTGTAGGCTGTCTGGAAATAAGTGAACAACAAAGAAGTAGGAAGGGCTTAGCTTCAAAATTAGTTGTTCTGTGTAGATCCTGCAATAAATTTACCTCGAAAATGACTTCGAACATTGTGCATAATTCATATAATGTGAGTTTGAAGTTAGTATATGCAATGTGTGCAATAGGAAAAGGAAAATAGACTGTTCAAACGTTTTGCGGTTTGATAGACCTTCTTCCTCCTCCCAGTAGGTTCAGCAAGTACATAAAAATACTTTTAGCTGCCTTGACGGTTGTGTCTAAGGCATCTATGAAACGTGCAGTACAAGAAACTGTAAATATTAGTGGGACCGGGGACATTGCTGTTGCACTTGATGGGACCTGGCAACGACGAGGACATCGTTCCTTGATTGGTGTAAGTGCTACTTCCCTGGAGAATGGGAAAGTTGTAGACGTTGAGTGCTTATCTAAGTACTGCCACACCTGCCATGTTAATAGTGAAGGACATATTGAACATCAGTGTTCTATGAATTATGATGGTTACAGTGGAGGTATGGAGTGTGATGGAACTCTATAAATATTTCAGAGGTCGGTGACTGTTTATAACATTAGATATATGAAGTACCTAGGTGATGAGAACTCCAAAAATTTCAATAAAGTTAATGAGTTCAGTGTTTATGGTGATACCTTGGTAACAAAAGTGGAGTGTCGTGGACATGTGGAAAAGAGGATGGGTGCTAGATTGACGAAGCTACAAAGAGGAATGAAAGTTGCTATCTGACGGAAAATCTCTGTCTGGCCGAGCAGATTGACAGAAACTGAAATAGACCTTCTTCAGAGTTATTATTGACTGGCCATTAGATGAACTGCACCTCTGAATGATGTTACAGCAATGAGAAAAGCTGTATGGGCCACCTACTTTCATAAGTTGTCCACAAATGATCACCCTGTTCATGGACTTTGAAGTAAAGGAGCAGATTTTTAGTGTGGTTAGCAAAGAGCAAAATACCAAATATACCATCATAAGCATTCTCTTCCTGAGCCTGTTATTATGAAATAAAATCAATTTTTAGAGACCTGAGTGACCCTGTTTTGCTCAGTAGATGTCTTCATGGGGACACTCAGAATACAAATGAAAGTTTCAGCCATTGCATATGTGAAAGATTACCCAAGAATGTTTTTGTAGGATTAAATACATTAAAAGTTGGTGTATAGATGCAGTGATATGTTTCAATGATGGAATGATAGGAAGGTTGGAAGTCCTGAGAAATTTAGGCATAAGATGTGGCTCTAATATGGAAGACAATTTCTTGCGTGTGACAGGCAACGTGTGCATGAAGCTGAAAGATTCGCTCTTCAAGTTACCAAAGAAGCAAGAAGTGCTAAAAGGAATTCCAAGAGGTAGTTTGAAGATGAATAATTGCCACACGATGAAGACTGTGCTTCAGGAATGTTCTGAGGCACAGTTTAATTGGACTCATATCTTCATTTGCAATTTTCCGCAAGTTGTATTTTTCAGAATTCAGGTATAGATATTTCCTAAAGTTTATAATGTATTACTCTAAGTTTTGCCTCTGTAACTTTCAATAGTCCATACTTACGTAGTAGACCTAAGTTTTATTGCAGAATCAAGTAAATTACAGAAAAAATAACATTTTTGTTAGGAAAAAATTATGAACATTAAAATGTAAGATGTGATATTTTTATCCTTGTAATATACGTAATAGATGGAATTAAATAGTTCTAGTACCCCAGCCATTATGTCATGTATATCTGGTAAAAATTTGGTCTCCTACAAATATATAATATTGGATTAAATGGGACCTCAATTTGAGGAAATATTTTGGAAAAAAATTGCATAAATTCTTTGTGATTTTTTTAATAACCCAAAGCAGGCTCCAAAATATTCAAAATACTTCTAATTTGTTTAGAAAGTGTGCTGCATTACCTGATATCAACAAAAATCTGTAAAACATGTATATTATAAACATTGCCTGAAAGAAATAAGTGTAGAGTTTTACATAATATTGAGACTGAAAAGTACCCTGTATCCTTAAGCTCCCCACCGTAGACCCTTAAGACACTTTAGCTGCGAAACCCTCCTCTCCAAATGCCTTCCTTTTCCCAGAGCAGTCCCAACCATATAATAACATATGCACACACGTAACGAGAAACGAATATCAGACTAAAGCGTTTGTTTTTAAAACAACTTTTTCTGCTACCAGTCACTATTTTATTTTTATACCTGTATATATTTTGCACGACGTGTTTTGCGAAATAACGCGCGTTTTCAAGTGCGTTTCTTGTGTGCTATGTCCGTGACTGACAGCAGAGAAAGGTACTTTTTAAACGAACCCATTCTTCTTACCGTCGCGGGATTTCACCAACCTTTTTCTAATAAATAAAGTCAGAATATCTAACTATGTACAGACATCACAACACAAGCAACAGACGAACTAAAAACACATAACGACATTTGTTTATACTATACAGCGTTAAACACACACACACACACACACACACACACACACAGACACACACTTACACAAGCAACTGTGAAATTAAAGTGTTCAACAGAAATGCGTTTGAAAATGCCGAAAATCCGACACCCTGGTTACGGTGAGCAACGTGGTGCAATTCCTGAGCGACACATATGCAATAATAAAATCACAAAATCGTAAGTAGAAGCCAATAGCAATTTAACCGTTCTAAACTTCCACTCGAACTAGTTGTTTCTTACCTAATAACAAGAGAATAACAAAATAACCATAATACAGTAATATACCTACTATCATTAAGTAATGCAATTATTATAGTCATAAAACAGACATGTATTATGGGTTACTGAAGATGCCTCACAAATAAAAAGAAGCGAAACACGTGTAGCACAAAACAAACAGCTTTTCATTCAGCAGAATAGACGTAGCACATATCCAAGAATGTAGAAGCAACTTAAGTATGACGAAACTTGATAACTGTTGTTAGATGGCTCAAATGCACACATCGTACAAATATAAATCCATGAGACCAGTGAATATACATGCTACCTTTCATTACGCACTACTGGTTGGCATCACCATTCAGTTTGCGTAGGGGCCTGATGATGACAATAAAGCCGTGTCCAAAAATGGTTATATTTTGTAAAAAGTATGGTGGTTGGTATTTCTTATTTCTATAAGTTTATGACTAGCCGTAGTCCCACACCCATTTCGATTATGGATCATCTAAAATTAAATATTCCTAGTGTTGGTCACAGAAAATGTTCAGATTGTCGACTTCCAAGAGAGATACGTTTCTGGGTATTGATCAAGAAGGATTCCGTCAGTTGAAAGATTTCTTCGTACGCAGCTAGAATCTCATCGCAAAGTGTGTCAAGGTTATGTGGTTTACGACACTCCACTTCGACTTTTATTGTGCCCCATAAGAAAGAAACGAGCAGCGCAAGGTCTGGAGGTCGTTGAGGAAACTCGATTGGTCCCCTCCATCCTACCTATTGTCTTCGTACATTTCGTTCCAGGTAAGTTCGCACGTCCCAATGACATTGCGACGGGGTGCCGTCTTATTGGTAATAATCTTGTCGCTATCGCATATTGCAAGAACTGAAAGGAAAATGAAATCAGTAAATGTTAAGTACTTGCCTCTTGTTACAGGGCTGCGAACTACATCGTCGTCACTTATCTGTGGCGCCGGACTTGGAATGAATTAACGCAAGCTGCTTCTCTTCTGAATGCGTCGCAACCAACCAAGACTTTTGTAGCCTCCCACGTAACCTTTTCCCTGAAGATATTTATGATGAACGCTGAAACATTTACAGCACTCCATTTGAGGCTTAATAACTTGCAGCCGCTCGAATTCATCCTCACTGACTTTTGTGGACATCACATATTGTCCTGTGCACATCAGTTTCAGCTCATAGAGGTGTATTTGTTTACCTTTCAAGGACCTCACTCCCATATATCACCACTGTCTCTTCATCGCACCAAAGATCTCAGACTTCCAGGGAAGTTATAAGTAAAGCTATTATCTACCTGAGGTTGGTTAGGTTTTTTTTATATACTAAGATGGTGCTTTATGATAGCTGCCCTCCTCTAACCTTTGACTGACATACCCAGAAAGCTAAAGGAGGATCTATAGTTTAACGAGGACTCCAAACAGCTGATACATTTTCGCATGTAATATTCAAGGTCACTCTCCAAGATGGGGAAGGAGGGGAAGGGAAGGAGGAGAGGGGAGGGAAGAGGAGGCTAACTGTGGGACGTCCAGTCAATGGGAAGGCGGCCCCACTGTTTTGGATTAAGAGCCAAACATAGGTCAGCCTATACTCAAAAGCGTCACAATGATCAGAATTATACCAATAGTATCGAGGCTCCCCCGCTCCCAGCCTTTAGAACACATTCATTTGTGGCGGTCTATAAATATATTAGTAAATATCCAATGGACTGAGAAACGATTCTTCATCTTAGTATTGTGGCCTCCAGGTCTCATGTGCTCAGTTGATGAGTCACTTGTGTCGAGTAAAGGAGACTTTAACAAGTGTATTTCTTGTGAACATCCATCGGAGAAATGTTTTCACAGCCATCCACATCGAGAAGGAATGACTTGAAAACGTTAGAACGTTTGACAGTTTATTCTGATTAATCAACAATCAAGAGACATATGTGCAGAAATATTATTTAAAAATAGTGGCAATCCAGTGGAATTATTTGAACATGCGTTGCCTGATCGGGATTTCCGAGACAATCAGATGTATTTCCTGGAATTGTCTCCCTCTTTTGATATCTTCAGCCAGCCTGCCCCTTCTAACGCACAAGAAGTGGCAGTGAGTTCAACGACCATATGACTGTTTACTCGGATTACCCACCAACCAAGAGATGTATTAGAAGGAATATTCTACAACAAATAACGGCATTGCAGCAGGATGTCATCAAGATGCAGTTCTTTACTGGGCTCTCCAGGAGAGTTTGTTGCATTTGGTAGACCTGCTTTCACTTTTTGGATTGAGTGGGTTGTATAATCCCAACAGTGGCTCCTAGTGGCATTTTTGAAAAGTAGCCCACTAATCCATTATTATTATTATTATTATTATTATTATTATTATCACATATTCATGTACACTTATGCTTTCTATATTTATTGCAGTGCAATGCGCTCATGAGTAGGTACTAGCAGAACTGCTGCCGCGACCACAGCTGCAGGGATACATCAGGGAACGCAACCAGCATATGCAGCCCAGGAGCAGCAGCACAGCGATGGGCTATCTGATGCACACAAACTGTCCCCATACATTATGTTCTTGTCACTATCATCAATCACCACTTGTCAAACAGCGTCCATGGCACATCTCGCCCATTAAGACGATGTTATTCTTCACACCATACAGTCTAATTGCATGTGATAGTATATGTTTGCTTGTAGATCCTCAGATCGTGGATTCAACGTAGTGGCGGAGATTGAAAATCATCATTATAGTGGTATGGATGTAATGCTTTCACACAATGAATGGTATATATTATGTCAGAATTTCTTAGATGTATGTACAATGTTCAACAGTCAAACACCTTCTGTGTTACCAGATAACCACACAGTACAATTTTCAATCACCCAACACAGTTAAGACATGTGGCAACTGAAACACTGAGGAGTGCATTCACATTCAGAAATCAACATTTAGAAACCTGGTATGTGCTTCCTCGACCATTTAGAATGCTCTGAATGAGCATCTCAGTCGGTGTGAGTATGTGTACGGATTTTTATGAAAACCCATTAGTCAGAACAGCTTATAGAACGTTTTTTGCAAAGAACTTTGATGAATATAGTGCTGATGTCACAGTATGTAAGGTTCACCGACACTCCCTAAGGTAGGTAAAGAATCATATCCATATTATATGTGTATCCTACAGTACTCTCTGAAATTATAAATAAAGAGATTAGATGAATGTCTACAATTAGCAGTGTATTATTTAAAACTATTGCCATGTGCCACAGCACATATTTGGATTACTGAATGAGGAAATGCAGTCAGCAAATCTTACCATAATTTAGGAGATAACACACTTCGACATTACAATGTGTGCATAATTTAATGACATCATGGTAAAAAATGTTAGACCTTCCACTTCTCTAGGTGAATTGAATGTGACAGGATTCTAGCCAATATTACCATGATTGAGGGCTGCCTTCAAGTTTCGTACCAGAATAAGCAGTATAGTACTACCCATTTTTGTGCTCTCCTGCAAGCAGAGGATCTACAAAGAGTACTTGTGAGAGGACTTGTACTCCAAAGCATCTAAACGATCTAACTGCGTTATGTCAATGACACATCATGTCGATGTCACGATGCTCTATGGAGAGAAGCAAAGCTTCAAAATTAACTGCAAATATTGCCATATCATACAAGGTGAGATCCTTTTCCATTACAATGTGTGTGAGTTAATGGCATCATAGCATATTCTTCAATGTGGAGTAAATATTACCATAAGACACTTTTGCATTACAGTGTGTGCATGATTTAATGATCTCATGCTAAAAATGTTATTCCATCCACTCCTTTAGACGAACTGTGTGAATAGCTGCCGTTAACACGATTAGCAGTGAAGTACACAGCATCGGCTATAATTGTAGCTGATTTTTTACATGAATTGTTGTTGTTGTGGTCTTCAGTCCTGAGACTGGTTTGTGCAGCTCTCCATGCTACTCTATCCTGTGCAAGCTTCTTCATCTCCCAGTAACTACTACAACCTACATCCTTCTGAATCTGCTTAGTGTATTCATCTCTTGGCCTCCCTCTACGATTTTTACCCTCCACGCTGCCCTCCAATACTAAATTGGTGGTCCCTTGATGCCTCAGAACATGTCCTACCTACCGATCCCTTCTTCTAGTAAAGTTGTGCCACAAATTTCTCTTCTCCCCAATCCTATTCAATACCTCCTCATTAGTTACGTGATCTACCCATCTAATCTTCAGCATTCTTCTGTAGCACCACATTTCGAAAGCTTCTATTCTCTTACTGTCCAAACTATTTATCGTCCATGTTTCACTTCCATACATGGCTTCACTCCATACAAATACTTTCAGAAACGACTTCCTGACACGTAAATCTATACTCGATGTTAACAAATTTCTCTTCTTCAGAAACGCTTTCCTTGCCATTCCCAGTCTACATTTTGTATCCTCTCTACTTCGACCATCATCAGTTATTTTGCTCCCCAAATAGCAAAACTCCTTTACTACTTTAAGTGTCTCATTTCCTAATCTAATTCCCTCAGCATCACCTGACTTAATTCTACTACGTTCCATTATCCTCGTTTTGCTTTTGTTGATGTTCATCTTATATCCTCCTTTCAAGACACTGTCCATTCCGTTCAACTGCTCTTCCAAGTCCTTTGCTGTCTCTGACAGAATTACAATGTCATCGGCAAACCTCAGAGTTTTTATTTCTTCTCCATGGGTTTTAATACCTACTCCGAATTCTTCTTTTGTTTCCTTTACTGCTTGCTCAATATACAGATTGAATAACATTGGGGACAGGCTACAACCCTGTCTCACGCCCTTCCCAACCGCTGCTTCCCTTTCATGTCCCTCAACACTTATAACTGCCATCTGGTTTCTGTACAAATTGTAAATAGCCATTCGCTCCCTGTATTTTACCCCTGCCACCTTCAGAATTTGAAAGAGAGTATTCCAGTCAACATTGTCGAAAGCTTTCTCTAAGTCTACAAATGCTAGAAACGTAGGTTTGCCTTTCCTTAATCTAGCTTCTAAGATAAGTCGTAGGGTCAGTATTGCCTCACGTGTTCCAATATTTCTACGGAATCCAAACTGATCTTCCCCGAGGTCGGCTTCTACTAGTTTTTCCATTCGTCTGTAAAGAATTCGCGTTAGTATTTTGCAGCTGTGACTTATTAAACTGATAGTTCGGTACTTTTCACATCTGTCAACACTTGCTTTCTTTGGGATTGGAATTATTGGTTCAAATGGTTCAAATGGCTCTGAGCACTGCGCCACTTAACTGCTGTGGTCATCAGTCGCCTAGAACTTAGAACTAATCAAATCTAACTAACCTAAGGACATCACACACATCCATGCCCGAGGCAAGATTCGAACCTGCGACCGTAGCGGTCGCTCGGCTCCAGACTGCAGCGCCTAGAACTGCACGGCCACGCCGGCCGGCTTGGAATTATTATATTCTTCTTGAAGTCTGAGGATATTTCACCTGTCTCATGCATCTTGCTCACCAGGTGGTAGAGTTTTGTCAGGACTGGCTCTCCCAAGGCTGTCAGTAGTTCTAATGGAATGTTATCTACTCCCGGGGCCCTCTTTCGAATTAGGTCTTTCAATGCTCTGTCAAACACTTCACGCAGTATTATAGCCCCCATTTCATCTTCATTTACATCATCTTCCATTTCAATAATATTGTCCTCAAGTACATCGCCCTTGTATAGACCCTCTATATACTCCTTCCATCTTTCTGCTTTCCCTTATTTGCTTCGAACTAGGTTTCCATCTGAGCTCTTGATATTCATACAAGTGGTTCTCTTTTCTCCAAAGGTCTCTTTAATTTTCCTGTAGGCAGTATCTATCTTACCCCTAGTGAGATAAGCCTCTACATCCTTACATTTGTCCTCTAGCCATCCCTGCTTAGCCATTTTGCACTTCCTGTCGATCACATTTTTGAGACATTTGTATTCCTTTTTGCCTGCTTCATTTACTGCGTTTTTATATTTTCTCCTTTCATCAATTAAGTTCAATATTTCTTCTGTTACCCAAGGATTTCTAGCAGCCCTCTTCTTTTTACCTACTTTATCCTCTGCTGCCTTCACTACTTCATCCATCAAAGCTACCCATTCTTCTTCTACTGTATTTCTTTCCCCCATTCCTGTCAATTATTCCCTTATGTTCTCCTTAAAACTCTATACAACCTCTGGTTCTTTCAGTTTATCCAGGTCCCATTTCCTTAAATTCCCACCTTTTTGCAATTTCTTCAGTTTTAATCTACAAATCATAACCAATAGATTGTGGTCAGAGTCCACATCTGCCACTGGAAATGTTTTACAATTTAAAACCTGGTTCCTAAATCTCTGTCTTACCATTATATAATCTATCTGAAACCTGTCAGTATCTCCAGGCTTCTTCCATGTATACAACCTTCTTTTATGATTCTTGAACCAAGTGTTGGCTATGATTAAGTTGTGCTCTGTGCAAAATTCTACCACGCGGCTTCCTCTTTCATTTCTTCCCCCCAATCCATATTCACCTACTACGTTTCCTTCTCTCCCTTTTCCTACTACCGAATGCCAGTCACCCATGACTATTAAATTTTCGTCTCCCTTCACAATCTGAATAATTTCTTTTATCTCATCATACATTTCTTCAATTTCTTCGTCATCTGCAGAGCTAGTTGGCATATAAACTTGTACTAATGCGGTAGGCGTGGGCTACGTGTGTATCTTGGCCACAATAATGCGTTCAGTATGACAAATAAAACCAGTGCTAGACGTCTTTCAGTGCCATCACTCATCCTTAGACGTTTCTTCCATACTTTTGAAACTGTGTGCTCTAGGAAGTATATTTGTTAATGGAATGGGCTGAGGCTTGAACAGAATAATTAAGTAAAAAGAGAAAAACATGCTATTATTTCGTACTTATCTCATATTATTTAACAAATATGTCGATACCTCACGGAGTTTGCATATATATACGAGTATATATGATGTGCACACAGGTATCATGCAGTCACAAGCGTGAGTCAACCTCAATTGCAGCGTTCTTCAACAGCCTGCTCCATGCAAACTACATAAACTATATATGACCTCCACATTAATACATTCCTGGAAATGGAAAAAAGAACACATTGACACCGGTGTGTCAGACCCACCATACTTGCTCCGGACACTGCGAGAGGGCTGTACAAGCAATGATCACGCGCACGGCACAGCGGACACACCAGGAACCGCGGTGTTGGCCGTCGAATGGCGCTAGCTGCGCAGCATTTGTGCACCGCCGCCGTCAGTGTCAGCCAGTTTGCCGTGGCATACGGAGCTCCATCGCAGTCTTTAACACTGGTAGCATGCCGCGACAGCGTGGACGTGAACCGTATGTGCAGCTGACGGACTTTGAGCGAGGGCGTATAGTGGGCATGCGGGAGGCTGGGTGGACGTACCGCCGAATTGCTCAACACGTGGGACGTGAGGTCTCCACAGTACATCGATGTTGTCGCCAGTGGTCGGCGGAAGGTGCACGTGCCCGTCGACCTGGGACCGGACCGCAGCGACGCACGGATGCACGCCAAGACCGTAGGATCCTACGCAGTGCCGTAGGGGACCGCACCGCCACTTCCCAGCAAATTAGGGACACTGTTGCTCCTGGGGTATCGGCGAGGACCATTCGCAACCGTCTCCATGAAGCTGGGCTACGGTCCCGCACACCGTTAGGCCGTCTTCCGCTCACGCCCCAACATCGTGCAGCCCGCCTCCAGTGGTGTCGCGACAGGCGTGAATGGAGGGACGAATGGCGACGTGTCGTCTTCAGTGATGAGAGTCGCTTCTGCCTTGGTGCCAACGATGGTCGTATGCGTGTTTGGCGCCGTGCAGGTGAGCGCCACAATCAGGACTGCATACGACCGAGGCACACAGGGCCAACACCCGGCATCATGGTGCGGGGAGCGATCTCCTACACTAGCCGTACACCACTGGTGATCGTCGAGGGGACACTGAATAGTGCACGGTACATCCAAACCGTCATCGAACCCATCGTTCTACCATTCCTAGACCGGCAAGGGAACTTGCTGTTCCAACAGGACAATGCACGTCCGCATGTATCCCGTGCCACCCAACGTGCTCTAGAAGGTGTAAGTCAACTACCCTGGCCAGCAAGATCTCCGGATCTGTCCCCCATTCAGCATGTTTGGGACTGGATGAAGCGTCGCCTCACACGGTCTGCACGTCCAGCACGAACGCTGGTCCAACTGAGACGCCAGGTGGAAATGGCATGGCAAGCCGTTCCACAGGACTACATCCAGCATCTCTACGATCGTCTCCATGGGAGAATAGCAGCCTGCATTGCTGCGAAAGGTGGATATACACTGTACTAGTGCCGACATTGTGCATGCTCTGTTGCCTGTGTCTATGTGCCTGTGGTTCTGTCAGTGTGATCATGTGATGTATCTGACCCCAGGAACGTGTCAATAAAGTTTCCCCTTCCTGGGACAATGAATTCACGGTGTTCTTATTTCAATTTTCAGGAGTGTATATCTGTCAATTGGGCGGCCGGCTGCGATGGCCGAGCGGTTCTAGGCGCTACAGTCTGGAACCGCGCGGCCGCTACCGTCGCAGGTTCGAATCCTGCCTAGGGCATGGATGTGTGTGATGTCCTTAGGTTAGTTAGGTTTAAGTAGTTCTAAGTTCTAGGGGACTGATGGGCTCAGAAGTTAAGTCCCATAGTGCTCAGAGCCATTTGAATCAACTGGACGCCGTATTTAAAAAAAGAAATCGGCGTGTTTTGTTTTCTAAATATACAGAAACCGGCACGAAATAATGTGAATACAGAAGTGTGAGATACAGTATCCATCTATTTTTCTCTCTGACTGCCATGGGGAGTGGCCATGCATTTAGAAGCAACATGTCACGGACTGCGTGGCCTCTCCCACGGAAGGTTCGAGTCCTCTCTCCGGCATAGGCGTGTGTGTTGTTATTAGCATAAGTTAGTTTAAGTAGTGTGTAAGTCGAGGGATCGATAACCTAACAGTTTGGTCCCTTAGAAATCACACATATTTGAACTTTTTTTCTCTGTCAATAACAAAGTCTCTAGCACTGGGCAGAATCTTAACAGAGAAAATGATAATAATTGAGAAAGTTTCGTAATTACATTGCTTAACTGAGCAGCTGACAGAAAATGCTAAATTACAGGTCAGCTTTGATTATGTTGGTGATGTTTAATATTTCCTTCTGCAAGTTATAAAAAAGTTGGCAAGCTTTGTCCATTTAACTTCATGCTACATACCCCTGCTGCTTCTGGCTGTCAGTGAAGCACCTTTTATTATATAATCACCATTTTCATTCACTCTTCATTCACATCATTTTTATCCTGTTTCTCGCCTGTTTCCACATACTTCCTTCCATACTTATTCTCCAGCAGCATTTAACTCCCAGATATAGGTTGTATATGGGTTCACTGCATTCAATCGAACAGCTGCACTACAAAGCTATTTTGGGCTGCTTCAGCAGCGATAGTGATCAGATCACAGTACTGTTGAATCAACAGGTAAGTGCCTATGAGAAACTGGATCTCTCCTTGTCAGAATGGAAGACATTGGTCATGTGAGGTGTACCAAAAAACACCAGACGTGAGTACACTCCTCACATTCAAATTCCTATGTCGCTTAACTGTTCTTGGGTTGTCACCATCACATGTTGTGTGGTCACCTAGTAACCAAGGAGGCGCTTTACTGTTGAAATTTGCAGCTATATCTAACAAATTATGGCATAATACGCGCCATTTGCTGTGTGAAAACATTACATTCATACCATTACAGTGAGGATTTTCAATCTTCACCAGTGCATTGAACCCACAATCTGAGGATAAAACTACAAGCATTGCTTTACTATCATATGCATTTAGATTGTTTCTGAAAAGAATAACATCACTTTAATAGGTGAGGTAGCAGTCTGATAAGTGGCGCTTGTGATGGCGATAACAGGAATGCAATGTCTGGGAACAATTTGTGTTCACCAGATAGCCCAGTACAGTGTTGCTGCTCCTCGTCTGCATACGCTGGCTACAGCTGTGATGGCATAGACAGTGCCTGCAGTTCTTCTAGTACCGGGTAAGGAATGCAATACGGTGCTGGAAAAAACATATAAAGCGAATATGTTAATACTGCTATTATTAATAATTCATGGAGTACTTACTTTCTGTCTTATTATGATTTTTATTCCTGTTGGAGGTAGTGGCTGGACCCTGCTGATAGTGTTTCATAGTGATCCTGTCACTACAAACCACAGGCTTTGAATGATCCCTCTTGGCTAAGAGCATCACGTCATTCCTGAATTGACGGACCTTTCCTCCCCTTCCTTCACGTCCTACTCCCCTCTCCATTCTGGAGGTGACCTTGAACTTGATATGCATAATTCTGTCAGCTGTATTATGGGAAATGATTACAACCGGTTCAGGGGTAGAATGCCCACTGCCCTCCTACCAATGTAATGCTTTAAAATAGACGCACTTCATCAATAAACTGAAGAAAGTGGGTTATTATAACATTGTAGAAAAAAGTGTCTCTCTCTGTGCAGTGTTCATTGAAGTCCCAGCACTCAACTTAACTCCTCCTATTAGGTGGTTTTTACCCAGACATGATTATTTTCTACAATGCGAAACGAGTATTTCCACTTCAACTATACGTAATGATATTCTGATTGATCATTGTTATGTTTCAGACATTGTAGTAACAATGAAGATTAAAATTCATCAGACAGGGGGAATGTAAGCTTCTGCAACTTACTGTCCATCGAATCCCATGTTCTAGATGACAAATTCCGAACAAAGTTGAACCTATCTAGATTATGTACTGGTACCACTGCGAAGGCCAGGGTAAAACTGATGTTCCCACACTGTCCTATGGTCCATAATGTAAATACAGTCTAATTGTCAACACTGAAACACGCTGACCATGTTTCTATGGCGTTTTGTTCGGTGTACCAATGTATGATTATCAAAACAGTGATTTCTCTGTAGCACTGCAGGAACCAATTTTGCAGGTTTCCTACATCTATGTTACACTAAAAATTATAAAAATCCGTTTTCACATGAAAGGGTAGTCCATCATTTAGATGTATAGTTGTTTCATACTTAAGGAAAGGTACAAAAAGTATCCTGCGATCATCAATTTCTTTTTCACCCTCATTGTTTTCTCACAGTGTGGGGGATTATCACTTGACACAGGTATCAACAAGCTTTCCATTTCGACATCTGTAAATTCAGTTACATTTTTTTGTAAACTTCTCTTTCATAGCATTTTCCCCAGTCTTTTTCTTTTTGTTGATCGTTTCCGCGAGTTTTGGGTACTGTAACAATACAGTACTATAGACAGGCCGGCAATAGTTGCGCCAACGTGAGCGTCTAAACCTAGCAACAGCAACAGTGTTGAACGTTTCACAGTGAGCCACTTCAAGTCTGTAACAACGGTTCTGGACATGGTAAATCGTACTGGGAGGCGTCACATGGTCGACCAAGAGTAACAGCTACATTTAAGAACTGAGTTCTGGCCTCAAATCTAGGGTAAATTCCACCGAAATTTACAAGAACATTGGTGGAGGAGGAGATTAGTGTTTAACGTCCCATCGACAACGAGGTCATTAGAGACGGAGTACAAGCTCGAGTTAGGGAAGGATGGGGAAGGAAATCGGCCGTGCCCTTTCAAAGGAACCATCCCGGCATTTGCCTGAAGTGATATAGGGAAATCACGGAAAACCTAAATCAAGATGGCCGGACGCGGGATTGAACCGTCGTCCTTCCGAATGCGAGTCCAGTGTGCTAACCACTGCGCCACCTCGCTCGACAAGAACATTGTTGCAGGTTTACTGCTGCCAAATAACTTGCAGTATCCCGAGAAATCTGTGTATCAGAGGCTCAGAGGATCTGCTCAGTAGTCCATATGCCCGAAAAATCTAGTTTCTGGTATAGACAGACTAATAAATTTCATAGGTTCCATAGAAATCTACAAGAAAATTGGCTGCAGGTTTTACTGCTGCCTCATAACTTTCAGCATAACGAGAAACTTGTGTGTCAGAGGCTCAGAGGATCTGGTCAGTGGTCCATAAGTCCGAAAACCTTGTCTCTGGTCAGGACTGTGTACAGACAGAAAGATAACCTTCCTAGGTAGTAGGGGCAAAATTAAACGTCACATTCGGTGTCTCGGTATAAGAAGGAATGAAATTGCACGGTCTTCACATCTTCTCGGAGAAATGCTATTGACACGCAGTGAAATAGGACGACCTTCAAGAAAATGTGCGACTTTTCACAAGATTGTTTATACTTATTAATAAACTTTACCTTCATTGTTTACCTGGGCAGTGTTCTAATTGTACCCCTAGTGGCCCATGATATATCAGTCGACGATAAGGAATCTTTCGGCTCACAGAGCACAGTGTTCATATCTCCTGCTAATCATTTATTAGCGACGAGAAATTTTTGTAATCCCCTCCACACCTCTCTATGTTTCGTCTCACCATTTGTCGAAGAGGCTGCACCTTTTTATCGACTCCAGCGCCACCGTTAACTCCAGCACCACCGTTCTAAGTTTCGTCATATCAAGTGGCGACGTGGAATAAGATTTTCACCGGCTCCAGCATCGCCACTGAGACCTGAGCCGTCTTCTAACGCTTCGCCCCAACGACTCGCAACGAGGTCACAGAATTTTTTACTAACTACACCTTTGCCTTTGGCTCCAGCGCCTCCTTTCCAATGTTTCGCCCTATCCGCTGGCGACAGGTATGTTCATCCTGGATATGGAACCGATCTTTCGAATCCTGTTCGTCTTACACGACATGCAGCAGACGCAGGCACGCATTTTCAAGAAGCTGGCCAACATCAGTACGACACCGGAGTTCACAGCTGCCGTCCCCGACACGCCTCCAGGGTCGACCACCTCCAGACAGTACCGTCGCAGATTGCTGACTCTGGTAAAGCTTGAGAATCCTCTAACCAATATTCCCTCACGCCAAGACCTCATTTTCACTTTTGGATCCTCGTTTCTCTGCTGATCCACGCACGCGGTGCGAGACTACCCTTTCCATGCCTAATACATGCACTCGTTTTCCTACACCCAAAGTGCTCCCTCACCCATCTGTACTTCTACATTTCACATGCCCCCGCACTCATCCGTGCCATTTGGGTACAAAAATTGTACATCTCATGTGCTCTCACACTCCACCATATCTTCCAAGGCACAGTATATGTATTTCTCAGGTGCTCTCGCACCCACATCCGCCCTGCAGGTGCATTTTCCCCGTATCGTTTTCATTGTGCTGTCGTACCCCTATCAGCCATCAGCATGCAGTGTGTCTCTTACTACGTTTGGTGTACTTGTAGATTCACTTCAGACAGCTCGCTCAGGGGCTGCTGCCAGTCTCTCCAGCCGCTCCAATCCACCTACATAAGCGTCACTATGAGACCTTCAGCCCAGCCTCAGGATATGGCCGCTAGACACCTACGACGCCACTTTCTCACGGCGAACGCCCCGTTGGCTCCTCGCTCTACATTCCCCGGTATTTTCGCCATCGTTTCCCTGGGGTGGAAGGAGACCCGATCGACAAAGATGATATCGACATCTCTTGCCTGGGGGAATGGACGTTGTGCCTGAGCCGTGTGCGGCTCGCGTTGATGCCGTTCGAGGCTTGGCATCTTGTAATAGCGATAGTGGCGTCTCGTTTTCTTAGTGTGTCCGTGAGTGGCAGCAGCAGCGCTTATCGATAGCGGGTACTGTGGTACCATCTTTGGAGCGGCCTCTAGTATTTCCGGGTCGTCGTGTATTGAGTAAGGGGAGTTGGGACGGAGCAGCAGTGAGGTCCGGACAGCAGTACTCGTCCGACCGCCGGCGACACACATGTACTGTCCGACGGAAGGATATGGTCGCGAGAGTGCACGACCACGTCAAGGATCGGATTCAGCGAGTTTTAGTTGAATGGACAATGATATTCGAGTAGTGCCCATCGAAGTGATTTCGTAGCAATAAGTTGTCAGTTGGCGATTTATACTGGGCTCTTTCCCATGCCTGACTTGAGTGGGGACAACCGCTGATTGGTCGTTCGGTCGGCTGTCGTAGTGGACGATGTGCATTTGGTCTTCCGACCGCTTCTGGCTTCTCTGTGTTTGTGCCACCTTATAATTCGTCCGTGTTGTTTCACAGTGCCTGGTCTTAGTATTGTAAGTTGTTGGTGGAATTGTTTTCCCGGATCCATGTGTATCTTGTGGTTTTGAATGAGCAGTTATTTTAATGCTGTCTGCCCGATGGATCTGGGAGAGTTGTGAACGGACTTCAGTTCGGGCTTCGGACGGAGCAGCGAGGAGGTCCACAGCGTGAGGGCAGGCCGGGACCGCTGGCTGTGCACAGGCACTGTCGGACTGAGGGGCTGTAGCCGACTACCGAACCCAGGAGGTTTGAAGTTGAGTGAACCGTATCTAGTACTGAAACCTCCGCTGTTTGCGATCTCGCAGTTGTTTGCGTGTTGCTGCTCCCAGGGTCAGTGAGGCCAACCGCAACAAGTGGAGTCTGTCAGGTTAGCGGAAGCTATTAGCCGCCTTCTGCTCCTTGATGTTAGTTTCGATTTAGAATTATTCTTATTAGTGAAGTGCAACCAGCGCTGTTTTCTGCCTTGTGGCCGCTAACGCTCCAGTTACCTGCCCTGGAGGTTAGCGTACTTTTCCGGCAATGTACCTTTCTTTGTCGTGTTGATGCTGTCCGACACAGCGTCTAGTTCAAAAATGGCTCTGAGCACTATGGGACTCAACTGCGTCCCCTAGAACTTAGAACGACTTAAACCTAACTAACCTAAGGACAACACACACATCCATGCCCGAGGCAGGATTCGAACCTGCGACGTAGCGGTCGCGCGGTTCCAGACTGTAGCGCCAGAACCGCTCGGCCACCAGCGGCCGGCAGCGACTAGTTCGACAGCCTCTTGAATTGTACTATGCACATGTTTTTTGGGAGGTCTATCTTGGTTCTAGCGTTTCCTTCGGCCTTGATCGTGTTTCTGAAAACGAGGTGCTGTCTACCTCTTCGCCCTTGCCTGAAAATATTCCATCGTTGTACCGGTGATCGGACGTTAGGCGGATTGGTTAGCCGGTCGGTCGGCGCTTAAGCTACTCCTAGTCTGAGTTGCCATCCTGTTACGTGAGTACAACTCTTGGCTGCGTATCTCACCGTTTACACAGCTGCAGTCACCTTCCTCAGGTCGATCCAGGGAGCACTGTCTGTGGATCACTCCGTCTTATTTGGACAAGTTGTCAAAATTGTTTAAAATTTAAGCTAATGTTCTAACATGTTTTTGCCTTCTCCACTTGTAATTCCAGCCTTCAGCAGTTAATTGTTTGTAACACTGCTTGTGGCATTCAGCCGACAAATTATTTTCGATTTCTCTTAATAAGGTCTGCAGCCGTCACTATAGCCTGTTACAGTTCGTTAAGATTGTTTTAGAAAGGTTTTAGTATTTTAACATGCAACTGCCTTACTTACTTGTAATTCAGGCCTTCAGCCGTTGAGTATTCTGAAAATTGCTTGTGGCCTTCAGCCCCCAGTTATTTTGAATCCTTTCTTAATCAGGCCATCAGCCATTAATTGTTTGTAACATTGCTTGTGGCCTTCAGCCGACAAATAGTTTCAGTTCTGTCTTGATAAGGTCTTCAGCCATCACTATAGCTTGTTACAAGTTATTAAGATTATGAGAAAGGGTTTTAGTATTTTTAAAGTGTAATTGTCCACCTTATTCGTAATTCAGGCCTTCAGCCTCCGTGTATTTTGAAATTGCTTGTGACCTTCAGCCCACGAATAATTTTCAGCCTTCTTAATCAGGCCTTCAGCCGTTCATTGTGTATAACATTGTTTGTGGCCTTCAGCCGACCAATAATTTGCAATTTTACTCTTAATAAGGCCTTCGGCCATTAATATAGCTTGTTTCCGTTTGATTGTTAAGAAGAAAATATCTAATTATTTGCTAACGTGTGACCGCCTTCCTCACTTGTAATTCAAGCCTTCAGCTGTTGTGTATTCTGAAATTGCTGCGCCGGCCGGGGTGGCCGTGCGGTTATAGGAGCTTCAGTCTGGAACCGCGTGACCGCTACGGTCGCAGGTTCGAATCCTGCCTCGGGCATGGATGTGTGTGATGTCCTTAGGTTAGTTAGGTTTAAGTAGTTCTAAGTTCAAGGGGACTGATGACCACAGATGTTAAGTCCCATAGTGCTCAGAGCCATTTTTTTTTAAATTGCTGCTGGCCTTCAGCCGTTAATTGTTTGTAACATTGCTTATTGCTTGTGGCCTTCAGCCGACAAATAGTTTCAGTTCTGTCTTGATAAGGCCTTCAGCCGTCACTATAACTTGTTACAGTTATTAAGATTGTTAAAAGGGTTTTTGGTATTTTTAACATGTAATTGTCCACCTTATTGGTATTTCAGGCCTTCAGCCGCTGTGTATTTTTGAAATTGCTTCTGGCCTTCAGCCGATGAATAATTTTGAACCTTCTTAATCAGGCCTTCAACCGTTGATTGTGTATAATATTGCTTATGGCCTTCAGCCAACAATAACTTGCAATCCATCTAATAAGGCTTTCAGCCGCAAGTGTAGTAAAATCTTTTAAAAATTATTGTTGAGAATTCAGTTTTTTAAAAAATAAAGTATATGTGTTTTCTGTGCAACCAACGGTAACTGATTAGGCCCCGTCCACACCTTTCCTGCTTTCTGTAAGTCCCACGTATCAGCGCCCTTTCTACAAAAGAGAAACGTGTAAACCTAGACACACTCGTGTCCCGCGAGTAGCCTTGCTTCTGGCATCGTTTGCCACACCAGGCACCAGCGCGTGAAAGTCACACACCGATCCGCGCTCGTCGTATATGGTGGCGAATGTCTCAGACAATAACAACAAAAACAACAGCAACACTCTTTTTCTGTCCATTGGGTCTCTTGTTGCTGCCACGAGAGGCGCTAAGTACGCTGCAAGCGGAGCGCGCCCCCAAGAGCACAGCACTGCTGTCATGGACACTATTTCCAGCAGCTAGCGGCGTATCCTTGCACCGTGAAAGTATTTAGGACGGTGCTTGACCACAAATCGGATGTTTTTGGTCTCACCTATCGAAGCAAGGGTGGTAACATTAAAAGTTCTACGGGAATTCCACTGTTATATGCAGAGAAGAGAGCGGATAAGTGGAAAGAGTACACTGAATCCCTCTATGAGGGGGAAGATTTGATTGATGTGATAGAAGAAGAAACACGAGTCGATTTAGAAGAGATAGAGGACCCAGTATTAGAATCCGAAATGAAAAGAGCTTTGGAGGATTTAAGATCAAATAAGGCAGAAGGGATAGATACCATTCCATCTGAATTTCGAAAATCATTGGGGGAAGTGGCTAGAAAATGATTATTCACGTTGATATATGAATGTATGAGTCTAGCGACATACCATCTGACTTTCGCCAAAATATCATCCATACAACTCCGAAGGCTGAAACAGCTGACAATTGTGAGAATTATTGAGCAATCAGCTTAGCAGCTCATACATCCAATCTGCTGACAAGAATAACATACATAAGAATGGAAAAGAAAATTGAGAATGTGTTAGGTGACAATCAGTTTGGCTTTAGTAAAGTGAAGGCACAACAAAGGCAAATCTGATGTAGCGCTTGATAATGGAAACAAGACTAAACACGTTCGTAGGATTTGTTTATCTGTAAAAAGCGTTTGACAATGTAAAATGGTTCAAGATCTTCGAAATCCTAAGAAAAATAAGGGAAGTTATACCGACAGACGGGTAATATACAATACGTACAAAAGCCAAGAGGTAATAATAAGAGTGGACGACCAAGAACGAAGAACTCGGATTAAAAAGGGTGTAAGTCAGGGATGTAGTCTTTCACCCCTGCTTGTAAATCGAAGAAGCAAATAAATAAAAGAAATATTCAGAAGTGGAATTAAAATTCAACGTGAAAGGATATCAGTGATACGATTCGCTGATGACATTGCTATGCTGGGTGAAAGTGAAGATGAATTACATGATCTGCTGAATGGAATGAGCAGCATAATGAGTACAGAATATGGATTGAGAGTAAATCGAAGAAATACGAAAGTAATGAGAGGTAGCAGAATTGGAAACAGTGAGAAACTTAACATCACGATTGATGTTCACGAAGTAGATGAACTTAAGGAAGTCTGCTATCTAGACAACAAAACAACCAATGACGAACGAAACAAGGAGGCCACCAAAAGCAGATTAGCACTGGAAAAAAGGGCATTCTTGTCCAAGAGGAGTCTGCTAGTAGCAAACATAGGTCTCAATTTGAGGAAAAAATTTCTAAAACTGTACGTCCGGAGCATAGTATTTTATGGTAGTGAAACATGGACTTTGGGAAAACCGGAACAGAAGAGAATCTAAGCATTTGAAAAGTGGTGCTACTGACGAAAGCTGAAAATTAGGCTGACTGATAAGGTAATGAATGAGGAGGTTCTGCGCAGAATCGGAGAGGAAACGAATATGCGAAAAACACTGATAAGGGACAAGACGATAAAACATTGGTTAAGGTATCAGAAAATGCCTACCATGATACTAGAGAGAGCTGTAGCGGCAAAAAGTATAGAGGAAGACAGAGATCGGAATACATCCAACAAATTATTGAGGAGATTGGCACAGGAGAGGAATTCGTGGCGGGCCGCATCAAATCAGTCAGAAGAATGATGACTAAAAAAGAAAAAAGAATCGAACCATCCGAGCTAATTGGGCCAGGCGCCGGCTGCATCCATAGCCCAGCAATCAGACTCTCGCATAGTGGTCGCCGTGCTGTGTTTATCTGCTACTCTCTGCCGAGCTTAGGGCAGTGACTTTACTTCTTCAGACCTTCGCCTTGCAGCAACCATGTACTGATCGTGTGATTAACTTCCGAAAATGCTGAATGGTAATCTGTACTGAGCGTCATTCATCATTAGTGAGTCTAGACTTGTAGCCTTTGTCACTCATTATGCTCTTCAGACACTTCATTCTTGTTGGGAACTAAAGTATCAACTGAACTTTCATTTGTGAAGGCCTCACTCGAAGAAAGAGCTTTCGCTTATGTTATTAATAAACTTATGCTACATTCTCTACTGGACATTTCTTGTCTTGTCTTGCTCTAATATCTGCAATGAAGAAAAGTGTTGCGCTTTACAGTGGATGTTTCAAGATGAGTAAAGATTACTAATTCCTACGACAGCCCTCAAAAAATTTGGCAAAATTAAGGACACGAAGCTTTATATGGATGCATATGGATGGTCCTTCCTCACGTTCCCCATTTCCAAGTGGAACAGAAAGCGTGAGAAATGCTACTGATCCACTACATATTTTGTGCCACACACAGTACTGTTCCATGGTTGGTGTAGAGTTGGGTTAGAGTTTGGAGCAGATGAAGTCTAAAGTTCTCTTTCAACGTTGGACGCAGATTAAGATATCACCCTGGCATCTCCGTATGACGGATATACCAACATCTCAGAAATTTACCCATCAGAGACAGTAGATACGGAATGGAAATTTTGTCGAATACGATAAAATCTGGACCAGAAAGGTAAATAAACAAAAGTTCTTTCATGGAGTGAGCTGTTAACAAATGAAAGTTCTGTTGATGCTTTGACTCTTAATAATGGAAACAAACAATGATTAAGTGTCTGAAGGGCAAAATGAGTAACAAAGAGGGTCAAGTCTAAATTCACTGATGATGAATTTGCATACATTGAGTACAGATTACCACTTGGAATGGTCGGAAGTTAATCACAGGATCAGTATTTATTTGGTGTAAGGCCAAAGTCTAAACAAATGAGGTCACTGCCCTAAATTCGATAGGGATTATAAGATAAACAATGCCAGTCCGTGGTTGAGCGCTGGCCTAAATACTGTCCCGGTGCACGGATCCGGCCCGAAATGCTGGAGGACACGCGATGTGTTGAGTACCAGCGATCGCAGCGTCGTGGTCGTGGAAACGTGCTCTACTGGCAGTGAACTTGATGACTCTGGTGGCGGCTCCCGGAGATTCTGCGGACAACAAATTGGCATGTTGCTCGTGCTGATGTTGCTGCCCAGAACTTTTACCGACTTCCGGGGCGAGCGCGAGTCTGTGTTTGGTTTTCAGGTGCTTCTGCCTGTTGTGGTAAACGATGCCTGACAACCGCAAGACGCGAGCGTGTTACAGGTCTGCAGGTTGCTATCTTGCAGGAGGGACACGCAGGGTGGAACCTAAACAGGGGAGCTCGAAGCAGCAGATCATTATTTGGGTGTACCAGTGGGCAACTTAGTGAGACCCAAATGTTTGTGCCGACTGTGACATTAAAACGAGTACAAATGCTGAAGAAGCTCTAGCTAAAATGCAGACAAAACCACAGACTCACAAGGCTCTATTTTACAATCTTACACAACCATAACTTGAAATTATCTTTGCAGGAAGTTCATTGTGGAATGTGGCTTATTTGAAAATTATATTGTACGTCTCTTCGAACAGTAAAAGTTGCTTAATATTTCAGTGCTCTCATTGTTAACTGAACCGTGGATCTGATTTCAAAGAATAGTCTTAAAAATTTATTTTATTTACTAGTGATTCATCAAGAACATTAACACATTTAATCACACTATGTGAGCGTCGAAGTAGTTGCCAGGGAGTAACTGATGAAATCAAAATCAAATTGCTTTTAACAAATGGGAATTTTATTCCTAAAAGTTTTTTTTTAAAGAAACAAATTTAAAATTATAAGCAGAAAGCACCCTCTAGATATCAAGTTACAATTTATTCAGAGGCAGAAAGAAACAAATTTTTGAGTGTATGAGCTTTCGAGCTGAGAACCTTGCCGCTCCCTTTTGACACGGCCGTAGTCACGACCGCTCACAACAACCTCTGAAAGACTACACTGGTGCAAATCTGCAACACACCAGATTAGCTTAAAGTAAAAGTTTAACAATTTACACAATCTCACAAACTATGCACCCCGTAGGAGGGATGGAAATGGCACAAAACACTAAAATTAAAAGATTAACTTGCCACCGAAGGTACAACTCGATTTTAACTTCTAAGAAAAGCCCATGAAATGCAATCTTATATAAAATTATTCAAGGTTGGGCAAACGAGTTAACATGCTCCACAGAACACATATACCGCCTCTCAAGATGATAGGCAAGATCAAAACACATTTCAGGAATCAGGCCGTTACACTCAAAGCAGTAAATCCGTTAACACACCAAATCCGACAAACATGACAGAAGCAGCTCCGAACGACCGACATACTAGCACTCCAACCAACAATCTGACCGATTTCCAACCGTCAGATCTAACTGCACAAACAACAGAGAATATCGGCCGATATCGAGTAAACCAAGATGCCTACACCTTCTAACTCGGCCCCACCAAGATCAAGGCATCAAACACCACTCAAGACAAGTTTAAAAGAATACAGAAAACACAAGTCACAACTGTCTAATCACTACGGAAGAAGGCTGCGGGTTCTAGACAACATCACACGCCACTTGTTACCAAACGCGTGAACGGCTGAGGAAACAACAATCCACAAAAAAACGAACAAATCGTAACAGTCGAGATTTAAAAAGAAGTAACTAATTACTGAACTTGAGGATCCTGCTTCGGAGGAAAGCGAAAAGCCGTTCTCGCAGCTAGCGCCTCCAAATGCAACAGCATTTGCCCGCCGCCAAAAGCCCCGGCCTGGCTTCGCGCTGTGGAGAATACGTCGCTGCTCAGTTCCAACGAACCAACAAGGTCCAACCACACCGCGACTCGGAAAATTGTGTTCATCCTGAGCATCCAAGACTCGCTCTTCAGAACAGCAATTTTTACCACGGCTCAACAAGTATTTCCGTGTTGATGCTGAAAATACTTTCTGGAATGACCCTCTCCTATTACCCACTGCATATCTAAACGCAAATGATAGTATACTAAAAATTCTTATGTTCATCATTGAAGTAGCAAAAGTGATGAGATACAAACTCTTACAGTTGGTGCAAGTTCTGGAACATATATACTGTCGTACTGCTTCAGTTGCTGTCGCACCGTTATTGCCACGGAACAGTTGATGTCTCGTTTCGCACACCGCTCATCAGTTGGCGCCAAAGCTGCGGGTAGTTTTCTGGGTGCGGCCAGAGGGTGCTGGAATCAACGGAGACCGTAGCTAGCAATCTGTGTCCACGAGCTAGCCACCGGAGAGACCTAGGGGAGATTTTCTGGAAGCAGCGAAAAGAGCAGTTCATCTTAGCTGCTGCAAGAGGAGAACGAAATTCAATTTAAATGTCTGATGTGCCATCCGGTAGTGCATATGCAATGTCTGTGTATCCTAATTCGCTTACTACAGTTCATTCGAAGTGTAGTGCTGGTTTCCTGTTGAAGTTACTGAGCACGTTGCTTCCATTAAAAGTCATTCAATTGTCTGAATTTCAGATTGTCTGCGTACCTTGTTTTTATTTTATTATTGTTGTTTCCGTATATCAGGTACATTTCTTGTTTATAAGCCTTTGTGCGTATTTTATTGTTACTTCCTTTCGTTTCTTAGTACCAAGCCAGTTCTGTTTATTATTCTGTCTCGTTGTGTAGGAAGTCACTACCTAGATATTATAATATCTACGCTTATATTTTATTCAAAATAATATTTACGACGGCATTGTATGTGGAATGTGATAGAACTCGCATCCGCCGGCCGGAGTGGCCGAGCGGTTCTAGGCGCTACAGTCTGGAACCGTGCGACCGCTACGGTCGCAGGTTCGAATCCTGCCTCGTGCATGGATGTGTGTCCTGTCCTTAGGTTAGTTAGGTTTAAGTAGTTCTAAGTTCTATGGGACTAATGACCTCAGAAGTTAAGTCCCCTAGTGCTCAGAGCCATGTGAACCATTTGAACCAACTCTCATACTATTCTCGTAATATTAATAAGAGGGACTTCATCGTTATTAAAATAATAAATAATTATTGTCAACGACATATTTTAATATTTTGTAAGAAAATATATCTCAGACAATACCCACGTAAAGAGATAACGAAAATCTCAGTCTTTTAATATCTTGATTTGTGTAGAAAAATCCCTTTGTACACAGAGGTCTGTAAAAAACTGTATTAGGTTGCTAACCGATATTTAAAAATAGAGTTTAGTTATTATTGAAATGAATCTTATTTGTCTGGAGTTTTATTTCTTTGTAATTTTCGTCCTATATAAATGTTAAGTTTTCTGCTCAGCTACAAAAGAGTGCAGCCATTGGTGCTATTGATCTACAGCGCGATTTATTAGTAAATGGTAAATATTAAGCCACTAACATTGTGAAATATTTCTTATGTCAATACATATAGCGAAGGTGCAAAAAAAAAAAAATAATACGTACATATATACAGCGTGGTCCATTGATCGTGACCGGGCCAATTGTCTCACGAAATAAGCGTCACACAAAAAACCACAAAGAACGAAACTTGTCTAGCTTGAAGGTGGAAACAAGATGGCGCTATGGTTGGCCCGCTAAATGGCGCTGCCAAAGGTGAAAGGGATATCAATTGCTTTTTTTTTTAAACAGGAACCCCCATTTTTTATCACATATTCGTGTAGCACGTAAAGCAATATGAATGTTTTAGTTGGACCACTTTCTTCGCTTTGTGATAGATGGAGCTGTAATAGTCATAAACATATGGCTCACTATTTTACATGAACAGTTGGTAACAGGTAGGTTTTTTAAATTAAAATACAGAACGTAGGTAAGTTTGAGCATTTTTTCAGTTGTTCCGATGTGATATATGTACCTTTGTGAACTTATCATTTCTGAGAACGCATGCTGTTATAGCGTGATTACCTATAAATACCAGATTAATGCAATAAATGCTCAAAATGATGTCCGTCAACCTCAATGCATTTGGCAATATGTGTAAAGACATTCCTCTCAACAGCGAGTAGTTCACCTTCCGTAATGTTCGCACATGCATTGACAATACGCTGACGCATGTTGTCAGGCGTTGTTGGTGCATCACGATAGCAAATATCCTTCAACTTTCCCCACAGAAAGAAATACGGGGACGTCACATCCGGTGAACGTGCGGGCCATGGTATGGTGCTCCGGCGACCAATCCACCTGTCATGAAATATGCTATTCAATACCGTTTCAACCGCACGCGAGCTATGTGCCGGACATCCATTCTGTCATGCAGTGAAACATCTTGTAGTAACATCGATAGACCATTACGTGGGAAATCAGCATACATTGCACCATTGAGATTGCCATCGATAAAATGGGGTCCAATTATGCTTGCTCCCATACTGCCGCACCATACATTAACCCGCCAAGGTGGCTGACGTTCCACTTGTGGATTTTCCGTTGCCTAATAGTGCATATTATGCCGGTTTACGTTACCACTGTTGGTGAATGACGCTTCTTCGCTAAATAGAACGCGTGCAAAAAATCTGTCTTCGTCCCGTAATTCTTCTTGTGCCCAATGGCAGATCTGTACACGACGTTCAAATCATCGCCATGCAATTCCTGGTACATAGAAATATGGTACAGGTGCAATGGATGTTGATGTAGCATTCTCAACCCGATTCCCGCGCAATTTGTCTGCTACTGATGTGCTGATTAGCCGCGACAGAAGCTAAAACACCTACTTGGGCATCATCATTTGTTGCAGGTCGTGGTTGACGTTTCGCATGTGGATGAACACTTCCCGTTTCCTCAAATAACGTAACTATCCGGCGAACGGTCCGGACACTTGGATGCTGTCGTCCTGAATACCGAGCAGCATACATAGCACACGCCCGTTGGGCATTTTGACCACAATAGCCATACATTAATACGATATCGACCTTTTTCGCAATTGGTAAACGGTCCATTTTAACACGAGTATTGTATCACGAAGCAAATACCGTCCGCACTGGCGGAATGTTACGTTATACCACGAACTTATTTTTAAAAACGCAGTTGATATCCGTTTGACCTATGACAGTGCCATCTAGCGGGTCAACCATAGCGCCATCTGGTTTCCCCCTTCAAGCTAGACGAGTTTCGTTCTTTGTAGTTTTTTCGTTTGATGCTTATTTCTTGAGATATTTGGCCCGGTCACTATCAATGGACCACCATATATACAGGGTGAGTCGCGTAAGACGTAACACCCCCCATTATTCCGGGGGCGACTGCACGTATCGACAAGCGGCTGTTCGGTGAATCATAGCGGACTATGGGGCACATACGTTGGTACATGCACAACGTTTATATTGACCGAGATAATGAGGCAAGTACATGTTTTTTAAACGGGACGCTATACTTTTTTTACTATCATTCTAACGCTCTGGAAAAGACGCGTATAGCGATGTAACGCATGTTGCTATTGTGATTCAAACTTCGCTTAAAAGACGCTGGGAAATATTGTACGATTGAAGGTCGAGGCGGTCGGAAGCGGCTGCAGGCTGTAAGCACACCTCACGCGAACCGCAGGCCGAGTTGCCGTGGTCTATGCAGCATGCACGGCCTACGCTACGTAAGTACATCCTCATCCGTCCTCTTTGAAGCAAAGTTTCAATCACAATAGCAACATGCGTTACATTACCATACACTGCAGGGAAAAAATTAGTACACCCATTTAGAGGTCTCCAATTCACTCAATATTTATAGTTGCAACAGTGCATACAGAGCACATGAAATGATTGCATTTACAGCTCAATAGCACAAGCGGTTCTGAGTATCAGGTGCTGAAACACTTAGTTCTCTAAGAGTTCTTGGTTCAAATAACGTAAGTCAGTTCTCGTTCCATCAAATCCCACGCGCGCTCGGCTGGAGACAAGTCCAGAGACGGTGCTAACCGGGGAAATTTCTGCACGTCTTGCAATGCACGTTGAGCTTCGCGGGCAGTGTGTGGGCGAGCCTTTTGCAAGAATGGCAAAAGAACTGATCTACCAACATTCAGCACGTAACGAGTGCTGGTTAGCATTCCCTCCAGGAACCCCGAAGTGGGACAAGAGTAGCTGCTTGTCACACCCCAGGCCACAAGGCCTGGGGTGGAGACAGTGTGTTTTGGACGAATGAACTCTACAAGACAGCGCTCCCCAGTTCTGCATGGCACGCGCAAACGACCGACACCTGCGTGCAAGCAGAATCTACTTTCATCGCTGAAGACCAAAGCGCGTCGTTCCATTTTCCAAGCGATCCTCTGACGACACCAGTCGAGCCGTGCACGTCGATGCTGCGGCCGGAGGGGAAGACAGGGTAGAGCTGTGCGTGCTCTTAGTCCCACTGCTGATAACCGGTTCGCAACACCTCTTGTCGACACGTCTGGGCTCATAAGCTCTCTCATCTGTTCTGTGGTAGCTGTACGATCCGCCACTACTGTCCTTAAAATACGACGATCCTGGCGTGTGTCTCTGCTGTGTAGACGTCCAGAATATTGTCTACAGGTGTGAGAATCTTCAAGAGACCACTGATGCCAGTATCGTTACAAAACTGACGTAGCAGATCCAACTTGTGTGGCAGTTCTCCGAAAAGACCATCCCGCCACTCGGAAGGTCACAATTTGACCCCTTCCAAGCTAGCTCAGTGGTCTGTAGAAAGCACGAGGGGCTCCCTGCGGCATGGTTGCCTGCTTGCTTCAAACATCTGCTCCACATTGAACCTTACGACTGTGAGCATCTCCTTTTAAAGGATAGACACATATGCCGCTCTAGTAGCTATGCTCCAACGCTATCGGTTGTCGGACGACGCTGAAACCAATGTCAATACATATGCTATCCTCCAGGTGGCACATGCCATCACCAAATAAAATCAACGTCGTCGTTCCAGATGTACAATTTTTTCCGGCAGAGTAGTAACTACACTACTGGCCATTAAAATTGCTACACCAAGAAGATATTCAGATGATAAACGGGTATTCATTGGACAAATATATTATATTAGAACTGACATGTGATAACATTTTCACGCAATTTGAGTGCATAGATCCTGAGAAATCAATACCCAGAACAACCACCTCTGGCCTGGGCATTGAGTCAAACAGAGCTTGGATGGCGTGGACAAGTACAGCTGCCCATGCAGCTTCAACACGATACCACAGTTCATCAAAAGTAGTGACTGGCTTATTGTCACGAGCCAGTTGCTCGGCCACCATTGACCAGACGTTTTCAATTGGTGAGAGATATGAAGAATGTGCTGGCCAGGGCAGCAGTCGAACATTTTCTGTATCCAGAAAGGCCCGTACAAGACCTGCAACATGCGTTCGTGTATTATCCTGCTCAAATGTAGGGTTTTGCAGGTGTCGAAGGAAGGGTAGAGCCACGGGTCGTAACACATCTGAAATGTAACGTCCACTGTCCAAAGTGTCGTCAATGAGAACAAAAGGTGACCGAGACGCGTGTAACCAATGGCACCCCATACCATCACGCCGGGTGATACGCCAGTATGGCGGTGACGAATACACGCTTCCAATGTGCCTTCACTGTGATGTTGACAAACGTGGATGCGACCATCATGATGCTGTAAACAGAACCTGGATTCATCCGAAAAAATGACGTATTGCCATTCGTGCACCCAGGTTTGTTGTTGAGTACACCATCGCAGGCGCTCCTGTCTGTGACGCAGCGTCAAGGGTAACCGCGGCCATGGTTTCCGAGCTGATAGTCCAAGCTGCTGCAAACGTCGTCGAACTGTTCGTGCAGATGGTTGTTGGTTTGCATCTGTTGACTCAGGGATCGAGACGTGGCTGCACGATCCGTTACAGCCTTGCGGATAAGATGCCTGTCATCTCGACTGCTAGTGATACGAGGCCGTTGGGATCCAGCACGGCGTTCCGTATTACCCTCCTGAACCCACCGATTCCATATGCTGCTAACAGTCATTGGATCTCGACAAACGCGAGCAGCAATGTCGCGATACGTTGAACCGCAATCGCGGTAGGCTATAATCAGACCTTTATGAAATTAGGAAACGTGATGGTAGGCATTTCTCCTCCTTACACGAGGCATCACAACAACGTTTCACCAGGCAACGCCGGTCAACTGCTGTATGCGTATGAGAAATCGGTTGGAAACTTTCCTCATGTCAGCACGTTGTAGGTGTCGTCACCGGCGCCAACCTTGTGTGGATGCTCTGAGAAGCTAATCATTTGCATATCACAGCATCTTCTTCCTGTCGGTTAAATTTCGCGTCTGTAGCACGTCATCATCGTGGTGTAGCAATTTTAATGGACAGTAGTGTATATTGCAAAATATTGAGCACAATAATTTGAATGTCTCATATACCAAATACACTGCTATATGCAAAACCTTTCGAAATAACTGAAAGTAAAACACTGTAGAAGAAGGCGAGGACGGCCAACGTTCTCGTCAGTGCACACTAGGCTCGATCTCTTACGACAATAGGAGAAATGCCGCGCGGCGTGAGGCTAATGGACGAGGAACACTACAGTAGTAGTGTGTGGATAAGTTGAGAGTTTGGGTCTGACTGGAGGCGTGCTTGAGTAGTCCGAGCAGCTTCGGTGACCACTGTGACCGGATGGCTTGGTGGTCAGAGCATCTGCTTAGTAACAAGGCCACCCGGGTTCGCATCTCGGTCCGGCACAAATTTTCATAACAGTTACTAGATTAAAATATTGTCTCTTCCTCTGAACATATCCGACAGGACATATACAGAGTGTTCGGAAATTCTCGTTACGAACTTCTATGGCTTGTAGAAGGGAGTGAATACATTTCGAATTGCAATCGAAGTACGAGAACGGTTTCCGTCCTCAGTCGTTTGAAAACATATTTGCTAGGTAGGTATGTGACAGGATAGTATTGGTTGTAGATGGTTACATCGGACCGTCTGATGCCACTGGCGTCCATCCTACCCCTCTGACCTGGTTCGAGCCTTATTCACGTGTCTGTGAATGTCAGAGCATCATGGTTGAGTACGTGTTTGCAGAATACACCGACATGACCCCTCTGTACAGCTAAGCTCACGGTAATATAAGAGCTGCTTGTCATTTTTATCAGAACCGTTCTCCGCAGCAACTGACTCCATCGTGTACAGATTTCGCCACAATTACAGAACGGTTTCGAAAAACGGTATCTTCAACGTCAACAGGCGAGACTGCGGTGCTCCAAGGAGAAGCCACACACAAAAAATTCAAGCAGGTCGTACGAAATCACGTTGAAGAGAACCAGTCAACAAGTACACGTGCAATTTCAAATGGTTCAAATGGCTCTGAACACTATGGGACTTAACTTCTCAGGTCATCAGTCCCCTAGAACTTAGAACTACTTAAACCTAACTAACCTAAGAACATCATACACATTCATGCCCGAGGCAGAATTCGAACCTGCGACCGTAGCGGTCGCCTGGTTCCAGACTGTAGCTCCTAGAACCACTCGGCCACTCCGGGCAGCACACGACCAATTTCTTTGGCTGTTAATGAGTGTAAGTGTAAAACAAGTAATGTACTGGGTCGTGCCTAACCAGTTACTCGTAAAAGTGGTCGCGTTACCAACATGTTTTCAAATGGTTGTAGCCCCGGAAATTCAAAATGTTATCTACTCTCTCCCCTGTACAAGACCTAGAAGTTTGAACGGGAATTTCCGAACACCCTGTATATTATTAAGACGAAGGGGGCCAATGACCTCTTCAGTGCGGATGCACACCTGGCTCTAACTCTCACAGGAATCGGTTAAATTCCGCGAATAGTGATGGTAACGGGCAAGGGTCACTACATTAGTAGTGTGTAGAGAAGCTGAGAATTTGGGTCTGACGGGAGGCGTGGTAGGGTAGTCCGTATAGTTGCGAGATCACTGTGGCAGGATTGCTTAGTGGTCAGAGCACTTGCCTAGTAAGCAGGACACACGGGTTCGAATCACTGTCCAGCACAAATATTCAAATTTTCCCATTTATTTAATCAATACCCACTCGCAGCCGGTGTCTGTAATTCCTCTGTAACTCTAGCAGGAATTGGCAGAATTTTTCCGTTTTCGCACTGCTCCAGCTTGACAGTGCTGTGGCTGTTGCCTGGACTGATGGACACTCAGCCACACGCCCACATACCAATCGTAGGAAAAGAGCAGCGCCGAGCCGCCTGTGGCGCCGGCTTTATTCGAAGCGACGCCGGCCGGCGCCAGCCGTCCAGAAGCGGCCGCGGCTCCCACGGTCACATTTCAGCGTCGCCGCCCGCAGCTGCGGCTCATTAATTTCGCTGCCTGCCGGCGGATCCGCAGAGGAATCCGGCGCGGCTTTGACTGCGGCTGGTGATTAATGCCCCGCCAGCTCTGGCTCCTGTGTACACCTTGCGAATCCTCTGGCAAGTCCCAGCCCCATACAGCTATCCCACCCCGTAGCGCAGGCAAGCTCTCGTGCTGTCCTCCTAGAACGCTGCACCACTGTGGTCATCAATAAGACGCAAGGTATTTCCACGAGCACCACATCCCAGTGCAGTATTCTTTCCCTTTTAACGTCAGAAGCAGGGATCGGGGATATGAAATCTAGGCTTATTACTGTTTTTCTAGTAATCAGAATTTGACAAACTGTACTCTCCTGAGGGAAAGTCTCATTACGTCAGTTAATTGCAGCAATTAATGTATGAAGTGTGCAGATGACGAGACGGTATGCAGACGACTATTCGGCAAACCCGCCAACGGTCTGCTAGAGGCAATTGGGTTATAAGTGTCCAAATCATTTATTAGTTGCCCTTCTGGAGTAAGCCAAGCTTTCCTGTGGTGGGAAAAGTTGCAAAAGCTTTAAAACGCCACAGGCTGACTGGAAACTGAAAAGTCTCCTTTGGCGCACAAAGTAACCCCCTCCATAGGCCGCAGGGACAAGGAATCTCACATCGTAACGCGATCTCTACATCTACATCTACATCTACATACATACTCCACAATCCACCATACGGTGCGTGATGGAGGGTACCTCGTACAACAACTAGCATCTTCTCTCCCTGTTCCACTCCCAAACACAACGAGGGAAAAATGACTGCCCATATGCCTCTGTACGAGCCCTGATCTCTCTTATCCTATCTTTGTGGTCTTTCCGCGAAATATAAGTTGGCGGCAGTAAAATTGTCTTGCAGTCAGCCTCAAATGCTGGTTCTCTAAATTTCCTCAGTAGCGATTCATGAAAAGAACGCCTCCTTTCCTCCAGAGACTCCCACCCGAGTTCCTGAAGCATTGCCGTAACATTCGCGTAATAATCAAACCTACCAGTAACAAATCTAGCAGCTCGCCTCTGGATTGCTTCTATGTCCTCCCTCAATTCGACCTGATAGGGATCCCAAACGCTCGATCAGTACTCAAGAATGGGTCGTATTAGCGTTTTATAAGCGGTCTCCTTTACAGATGAACCACATCTTATCAAAATTCTACCAATGAACCGAAGACGACTATCCGCCTTCCCCACAACTGCCATTATGTGCTTGTCCAAAAAAATGGTTCAAATGGCTCTCAGAACTATGGGACTTAACTTCTGAGGTCATCAGTCCCCTAGAACTTAGAACTACTTAAACCTAACTAACCTAAGGACATCACACACATCCATGCCCGAGGCAGGATTCGAACCTGCGACCGTAGCGGTCACGCTGCTCCAGACTGTAGCGCCCAGAACCGCACGGCCACTCCGGCCGGCTACATTACTAATGGAGTATTTAAACATTACGGGATTCTTTTTCCTATTCATCTGCATTAATTTACATTTATCTATATTTAGAGTTAGCTGCCATTCTTTACACCAATCACAAATGCTGTCCAAGTCATCTTGTATCCTCCTACAGTCACTCAACGACGACACCTTCCCGTACACCACAGCACCATCAGCAAACAGCCGCACATTGCTATCCACCCTACCCAAAAGATCATTTTGTAGATAGAAAACAACAGCGGACCTACCACACTTCCATGGGGCACTCCAGATGATACCCTCACCTCCGATAAACAATCGAGGACAACGTACTGGGTTCTATTACTTAAGAAGTCTTCGAGCCACTCACGTATTTGGGAACCAATCCCATATGCTTGTACCTTAGTTAGGAGTCTTCAGTGGAGCACCGAGTTAAACGCTTTCCGGAAGTCAAGGAATATGGCATCCGTCTGATACCCTTCATCCATGGTTCGAAAGATATCATGCGAAAAAAGGGCGATGCTTTTTATTATTTATTAGTTGCCCTTCTGGAGTAAGACACGCTTTGTCGGGAAAAGTTGCAAAAGTTTTGAAACGCCACGGACTGACTGGAAACTGATACACCTCGTTTGGAGCACAAAGTAACCCCCTCCATAGGCCGTAGGGACAAGGAATCTCACATCGTAACGCGACCTCAGCCCTACTCTGAGCTCGAACGATGCAAGTGTGCGAATTCCGTGCGATTTAAGATCGACTATTATCGAAATTCGATCTGCCACCACATAACAGGACTGGGCGTTGGCCAGAAGAGAGAGGGAATGTTCATAGTGTCCAAAACTCGTTCGTTTCATGAAAAGCCATCCGAGGACGGGGATTTTTGCTGTTTCCCGTCTGTCTATCTATCTACTCGACTGGCAACAACCCTTTTTCTCAGGAACGGGTAGACATATCAAGTTAGAATTTGTGTCACATACTGAAGTCTACGGTCCCTTGAATGTGTGAAGCATTGAAGCCTCTACGCCAATCAGTCAGAAGAAACGGCGTTTTGTGTCTATATTGTAATACACTGAAGCGCCAAAGAAACTGGTACAGGCATGCGTATTCAAATGGTTCAAATGGCTCTGAGCACTATGGGACTTAACTTCTGAGGTCATCAGTCCCCTAGAACTTAGAACTACTTAAACCTAACTAACCTAAGGACATCACACACATCCATGCCCGAGGCAGGATTCGAACCTGCGTCCGTAGCGGTCGCGCGGTTCCAGACTGTAGCGCCCAGAACCGCTCGGCCACCCGGCCGGCCCATGCGTATTCAAGTACAGAGATATCTAAACAGGCAGAATACGGCGCTGCGCTCGGCAACGCCTGTATAAGACAATAAGTTTCTAGCGCTGCTCCTGCTACAATGGCAGGTCATCAAGATTTAAGTGAGTTTGAACGTGCTGTTATAGTCAGCGCAAGAGCGATGGGACACGGCATATCCCAGGTAGCGATGAAGTGGAGATTTTCCCGCCCGTACGACCATTTTTCGAGTGTACCGTGAATATCAGGAATTCGGTAAAAAATCAAATCTCCGACATCGCTGAGACCTGAAAAACAACGGGACCAACGAAGACTGAAGAGAATCGTTTACCGTGACAGAAGAGCAACCCTTCTGCAAATTGCTGCAGATTTCAATGCTGGCCCATCAACAAGTATCACGTGCGAACCATTCAATGAAACATCATCGATATGGGCTTTCGGAGCCGAAGGGCCACTCGTGTACCCTTGATGACTGCACCGAAAGTGGATTGTTGATGATTGGAAAAATGTTCCCTGGTCAGACGAGTCTCGTTTCAAATTTTATGGAGCGGATGGATTGTATACGGATATGGAGACAACCTAATGAAGCCATGGACCCTGCGTGACAGCAGAGGACTGTTGATGCTGGTGGAGACGCTGTAATGGTGTGGGGCGTGTGCACGTGGAGTGATATGGGACCCCTGATACGCCTAGATACGGCTCTGACATGTGACACGTATGTAAGCATCCTGTCTGATCTACTGCATCCATTCATGTCCATTGTGCATTCCGACGGACTTGGGCAATTCCACCAGGACAATGCGACACACCACACGTCGAGAATTGCTACAGAGTGGCTCCAGGAACACTACAGTCTCCGAGTTTAAACACTTACACTGGTCACCAAACTCCCCAGACATGAACATTATTGAGCGTATCTGGGATGCCTTTCAAGTGCTATTCAGAAGAGATCTCCACCCCCTAATACTCTTACGGGTGTTTGGACAGCCCTGAAGGATTCACGGTGTCAGTTCCCCCTTTCTCTACTTCAGACATTAGTCGAGTCCATCCCACGTCGTGTCGCGGCACTTCTGCTTGCTTTTTGGGGCTCTTCAGTGTAGTAGCAAACTCGCTCATCAAAACAACCTACAGTGTATACTTGCCACTGACGTAGAATCATGAAATCTAGCAAATAGGAAGGTTTCACAGTACAAAAAAGTTAAAAAATCTGAAAACTTTAAATCTGTAGTTATATCACAAGAAAAAAATATGTTTCTTCGTTTGTTATGCGACTTCAAACTTGAAATTCGCAGATTATTCTGCGAATGTTAATTTCATATACATCTTGAAACGCCCTATCTACGTACAGTATTCGTTCCTGTATATCTGATGGTGGATAAATTCTGAAACTCGTCACATGACCGATAAAATCTTTCCTTGCCTGATGTTTGAGTTTTACCACTGCGACATAATCAGCCTGAATGGAGAACTACTATAATAATAATGCTCGCCTGCCTTCTGTATAATTTTATGTCTCATTTATAGTATTGAAATTAAGACATCCTGGAAAATCTCGGAATCTCTAGGACAGATATCTTGCCAGTATCAGTGTGGATAATAGGCAAAAATTGTCGAGATTCTCCATTTCCGGAATGAATGAGTCGCCTATATACAAAATTAAGTTTATATGAAACCCCCAGTGCTCGAGTCCTACTAATACCTGGAAATTTTTTTAGTCCACTGAACGGTAAGCTGCCATCAGGTTTTCAGGAACTTCCTTCTGGTTTAAATGGTTGCTTCACTCTCTTATAGATTGTAGGCTGCACGAAGTAGTACCTGAGGTGGAGCATGTAGAGCCGCAAACAACAACACACGGACAAAAATTCGTAACCAAGCACTGGATACCAGTTTTTAAGTTTACAGGAACACCTTCAGCTCATTTTCTCCCCGTACCACTAGTCTTCACCTGCCTCCGTAACCAAGGTTTCTAATACATACCCTTATGGTCAAGGAAGCTTTAGTGGCTGAATACTGTTCGTGGAACGCATTATGAATGCCAGTATTTGGCCTATAAGGGGAGGAGAGGTGATGGCGTAACCTATATGGTAGTCATACTTTCTGCTATTTCTTAGATTAAATCCTAGCCCTCTCCACCGCGGCTTTTGTAGCGAGGGCAGTGGAACCTGTTGATGGTGATTCGTCCGTCAGTGGCCCTCTAGCTGCTATTCGAGAGGAGATGACTACGTATCATCACTGGCTTGCACCCTCTCTGTTCCCTTCAGTCATAATAACGCAAACAGAATATCACACATACTACCCGACCACAGTACTATTGCACCTGGTCTCCCGTGGCCGTTATCAGAAATACGCGGTGACGTTACAGTAAAACAGTTGCAGACGTGACTAAGGAAAATGCATCGCAATGTGAATGATTTCAAGACAATTGTGTGTATACCTTCAAGCGATTCAACGTGTCCTTATTTAATATCACGATAAAAACCGACGATATTACGACGGCAGCGCCCTCACTTCCAGGTGCAATAATATTATGGTCGACTAGTAACGGTCGCGCGCTTCCAGACAGAAGCGCCTAGAACCGCTCAGCCCCACAGGCCGGCCTAGGAATAGTTAATTGTCACATCGACTAGTAACGGTCGCGCGATTCCAGACAGAAGCGCCTAGAACCGCTCAGCCCCACAGGCCGGCCTAGGAATAGTTAATTGTCACATTTCGACAATAGTTGATGTGAAGAAACTACGCCCGTTTTACTTCCAATCCTTGTCCATTCGTAGGTTACATCACGTTCCACTATCTGCGGGCTATTAATACCGACAGTGGTACCTGATACACATTTTATAGCAAGCTGACTGGACCTGGGGCCTTCCTGGGGTGAAGGGCCAGGCGACGGGGGGGGGGGGGGGGGGGGGCTGGAACGGGAGGAGGGCTGGAATGAGGAAAAATCTTCACCCCTCTCTGTGATTGAACCTGGGACTCCAGTGCCGGAGTTTACAGCTCCACCTGGTAGACAAACACCAACAAGGCTAATTTTTAGACAGTAATACAATTTACCTCATCTTAAACAGTCCTCTATAACAACACAACAACACATATCAAACGCTTCGATTCTCCGTTCCGGTTTTCCCACAATCCATGATTCACGTCCGTACAATGCTATGCTCAAAAAGCACATTCTCAGAAGTGTCTTCCACAGACGAAGTGCGATGTCTGATACTAGTACTTTCGATCAGGAACGCCAACTTTGCCTGTGCTGTTCTACTTTTTATGTCCTACTTGCTTCGTCCAACATGTGTAATTTAGCCTCCAAAGGAGCAAAATACCTTCGCTTCGTCTACTTCGTAGTCCTCAGTCATGATAAGGTTATCGCTAATGTCACTGCTACTAGTCCTTATTACTTTCGTATTCCTTCGATTTACCCTGAATATATAATGTGCGATCATTCCTTCCATCAAACACGTTTGCCAATTTTCATCTTTTTTTATTGAGGACACTAGTATCACCAGCTAATATTATCAATCGTATCCTTTTACCTTGAATTTGAATCCCACTATTCAGCCTTTCTTTTATTTCCGTCTTTGCTTCTTTGATGTATAGACTGAGCAGTAGGACCAAAATAGTCTTATCCACTTCTAGTTCGAGCATTTCTTTCTTGCCGGCCGGAGTGGCCGTGCGGTTCTAGGCGCTACAGTCTGGAGCCGAGCGACCGCTGCGGTCGCAGGTTCGAATCCTGCCTCGGGCATGGATGTGTGTGATGTCCTTAGGTTAGTTAGGTTTAATTAGTTCTAACTTCTAGGCGACTGATGGCCTCAGAAGTTCAGTCGCATAGTGCTCAGAGCCATTTGAACCACTTCGTTCTTAGTTTCCATTTCTTAGTTTTCCCTCTCGGATTTCTTTAAAGCCTTCCCTTATAGCTTATTCCTTTATTCCCGAGGAGTTCGGAGAATCTTGCATCATTTTATATTGGCAACGTTTCTTTATAGGTCGACAGAGAATGTGTCTTGATTTTTGTTATGTCTGGCTTCCATTATCAACTGCAACGTCAAAACTGCCTCTCGTGCAAGAGTACATAGCAGAATCAGTCTTCCCGTTCCTGCTCGAGAAATAGTGTCACTAGTTTTTTGTGACACCAGCATTATCCCCACCGTAAATTGTGTTCTCATTTAGATGCTTAGAAGCAAATTTTGAGCCATGCAACTCGTAAATAACCACGACCGTAATGTGCGTACCGAAAGCCAAATTGATCGTCATCTAACCGACCCTAAACTTCCTCTTCCTTTATTCTTTATTCTTTTCGACAGTTTTCATTCATGAGCTGATAAGTGGATTCTTCGTTTTCGCACTTACTTGCCCTTGCTCCGGGCGTACGTGAATTATATTCTTCCAGTCTCACAGATTTTACACACCAACTTAAATAACTGTTTCGTTGCCAACTCTCCCAATGAGTTTAGATAATTCGAAGGAGTGTTATCTATGCCTTCCGAGATATTTGACTGTGAGTCCCTCAAACCTCTAAGTTTATTATTGGATCCCCTATGTCCACCATATCGACTTCATTTCTTCTTCACTTCATCAGACAGTTCCTCTCCTTTTCAGAGACCTTAAGTGTCCTCTTTCCACCTTTTGCCTCTCTCCTCTATGTTTAACAGTAGAATTCCTCTTGCACTCTTAATGTTGACGCATTTGCTTTTAATTTCACCGAAGATTGTTTTATCTTTTCTAGATCCTGTATCAGTTCTTCCAACGACCATTTCTTTGCATTTTTCCATTTCGACTTGGCTTCCCTGTACTTCCTATTTGTTTCATTACCAAGTGACGTATGTAGTTGTACTTCTCTTCTATTTGGTAACATTCATCTTTCATTCTTCCGTCGATTAATTGAAGTACATCTCTGTTGCTAAAAATTTCTTCACAGTTACCTTCCTCGTATCTATGCTTCTCTTTCCAAGCTGTGTGACTGCACATTTAAGAGGTTACCATTCTCATCTTCTGAACTGCCTGTCGTGGTATTTATTATCATAGTATCTACCGTACAAGAGTCCTTAGTACAATTTGTTTTCCATTTCTTCCCGTTCTGCTAGAGAAATGTTCTCACTGTTTCTTTGTGACGCCAATACTAACACCGTTGTAAACTGTGTTAGCATTTAGTCGCTTAAAAACAAAGTTTGAGCCATTTAATTCGTTAATAAGAAGGTGTACAGTGTGCGAAAACGTAAGCACGTAATCTCACGGGAAAAAGCCAAAGGAGTCATTTCTCGGGTGGAAACATAAGGTAATGTAATTTACCGTCAGATCCAGATTAAAAGTTGACACTTATGAGTTTTGGATAACCATCTGCTGCGTATGATAAATTGTTGTGAGCCACACACAATATAAACGAAACAGCGATGAACCTTACCAGCTTTACGTACTCTCTCCGATTCTATCTGACACATTCAACAAGTGTTTAATATCTGGAGTAGTCTGCCAGCAACTCGGAAGATGTATTATACCTTCGCTGTGGAGAACAACGCGAATAAAATGTCCTGTTGGAATCCCAGAACGACAAATATTATCGACGCAGTGAGTTACCTACTATTCAGAACAAAATGAAATGAGATTAAGAAAGGAAATTCTCTTCCTCTCACGCAAAACGCGTCGTGACTGACTGCGACTTCTGAGAGTTCCGTAATCAGATGACCCGTTTAAAAAGAATGAAAATGGAGACTAGTGAAACTGTAGGAAAATAAATAACAAATCAAACTAACTTCTTTACACAAATGATTATACACATCTAACATCGTTAGCGTGCGGTCAATCTGTAGTATTCTGAAAAGTGAATAAAATTTCAACTGTCGAGATCGCTAAAATCATTTATTCGTATAGCTTATCGGTTTAGATAATTATCTGTTGCCATCTTCGGCCCTTCACATAACTTTAGGGATCTTGGCAGCTGAAAATTCATTCAATTTTTATAACACACAAATTAATACTCGCCAACAACTAAATGGACCAAAAGTGTAACTAATAAATGTCGTGTGACTAGGCCTCCCGTCAGGTAGATGGTTCGCTAGGTGCAAGTCTATCGATTTGACGCCACTTCGGCGACTTGCGCATCGATGGGGATGAAGTGATGATGATTAGGACAACACAACAGCCAGTGTAACTGCCGTGAACTATCTGCTCTCTAGCCGTACCAGCCGTGGTACTGTGACGCAGCATTCCGTTGGAAAACGGGCACTGTCTTCCTCTGAGGCATATTGCCTAGCCACATGTGAGAGTAGAGAACCGCTACGGAAAGACTAGGACTGATATCATGGCGGATATGTATTGTACTTGCGTTCTTCCGTCTAGAAACTTGTTTAACACGCAGCTCTCCACGCTAGTCTATCCAAAGAAACCTTCTTTATGACTGATTAATTACTGCAGTCCACATCCATTATAACCTCAACAATTCCCCCCCCCCCCCCTTACAAACACATATTCCTCCATTGGCAAACTGACGACACCTTGATGGCTCAGGATGTGTGCCCTTCTTGTAGTCAGGTGGTTCCCCCCATACCCTTTTCCCCAGTTCTGTTCAGTATTTCCTCATTATTTAAGTGACATAACCATCTAATCTTCTGCATTCTTCTTCGGCATCTCATTTCAAAAGCTTCTTTCTCTCCTTGTCTGAACTGATAGTACAAAAAAATCAGAAAGAGGTGGTCAATGAAAATTTGTGGAAAATGTTTGGAAACGGAGCAAGAAATATACATGTCTTAACTGCCGCTAAAGAACTACAGAGGGGGCAGATTGAAATATTTTCCAATTTTATTCTGTAGAAAGCCGAGATATTTTCAAATGATTCATTTTTCTGACGGTGAGCAGGAAGATCAGCAGTAATTCCTTCTCATGTCTGGAATATTTTGTTAGTGCTCTGGTTATCAAATTCCTAGTACGTCTCAGAATGTTTACAGAAAACTGCCCTGATTAGAACGCCCACTTCTAAACTGTGAGTACTGAGCCATGACAGTGTTATTTTGATGCTATCTGACTTCGCTATAAGAGCACTTTACAGTGATCGCTTAGTTTGCGCAACGGTTAATCAAAGGGCTTAAATGAATTTTTAAAGACAATTTAATGATCCAGTTCCACATTAATTAATCCACTACTTGAGTTAAGAAATGTCTAAATGTTCCATGCTATAGACGAAAGATGTATGTGCATGTTTGTCTCAGAATTGTGTGTTACATACTTTTCCACACAAAGATTGGAAATACTCAGTAACAGAATAACACTGAAAGAATGCCGAAATATCATTAACTCTCGGAAGATGTAGACGTAAACTTATTTTTCACAACCTGAAAGAATCTTACGAAAGCTCTGCTATCAATATTGTGCTGAATAAATGAGAACCGACCGTACTTGCAACACTTAGTGAATAAATACATTTGCTAAAGCCAAATGACCATCGTAAACTCCCCACCGAAGTATAATTCGTAATAGTCCATTAGCACATGGGTTACTAAATAGAACAGTTAAATAAATGCTATCAGTTTAATAAAGGGAAAGAGCGTAAATACGTTTAGTGGGATGTCTGTAAATTACTGATTATTTCGACTAAAAACACAGCACATAGTTAATTTTAATGAACCACATGACATTCTATTCTACTATGTAATTTATACACAAATTATTCAAGAAAGTAATAGAAATACGAAGAATCGTTAGATGAACGAAGGAGGGGTTTATGTAATTCGCCTATGATTCACTTGCGTAGTATAGAGAAAACAAATTCTGCCCAAAACAAATTCTGGCCCACGTAAATCGACTGGATGCCCCACAGTAAAAAACATGTTGAATAGTATCACCTGTGATGCATCAGTACAGAGGTGAATTCTTTGCACTAATATAACAAGCCAGTCTGCGGTATGCCAGTGTGTTACCTTGTAACTTGAAGCTCGTAACCAGAGAATTCTGGAAGCAAATTTCATTCCAAGTTTTCACACACAAGGCCAAGTTGTGGTCGCCAGTCGACAGCTTCGTCTACATACATCAGACCAGCCACAGACCAAAAAGAAGAGAAAATGCTTTGTGTCCCACACGAAAACCGAACACGCTGCCCTAGTATAGCCGTGCTCATCTCCTATTGGCCGAGACATAAAGCGCACCAAAGTACGTTGTTTAGACGTTCTATCTCGACTCCCCCATGAACCATGGACCTTGTCGTTGGTGGGGAGGCTTGCGTGCCTCAGCGATACGGATGGCCGTACCGTAGGTGCAACCACAACGGAGGGGTGTCTGTTGAGAGGCCAGACAAACGTGTGGTTCCTGAAGAGGGGCAGCAGCCTTATCAGTAGTTGCAGGGGCAACAGTCTGGATGATTGACCGATCTGGCCTTGTACCACTAACCAAAATGGCCTTGCTGTGCTGGTACTGCGAACGGCTGAAAGCAAGGGGAAACTACAGCCGTAATTTTTCCCGAGGGCATGCAGCTTTACTGTATGGTTAAATGCAGCTTTACTGTATGGTTAAATGATGATGGTGTCCTCTTGGGTAAAATATTCCGGAAGTAAAATAGTCCCCCATTCGGATCTCCGGGCGGGGACTACTCAAGAGGACGTCATTATCAGGAGAAAGAAAACTGGCCTTCTACGGATCGGAGCGTGGAATTTCAGATCCCTTAATCGGGCAGGTAGGTTAGAAAATTTAAAAAGGAATTAGTGAAGCTCGGTGGCAGAAGGAACAAGACGTTTGCTCAGGTGAATACAGGGTTATAAATACAAAATCAGACAGGGGTTATGCAGGAGTAGGTTTAATAATGAATAAAAAAAATAGGAGTGCGTGTAAGCTACTACAAACAGCATAGTGAACGCATTATTGCGGCCAAGATAGACACGAAGCCCATGCCTACTACGGTAGTTCAAGTTTGTACGCCAACTAGCTCTGCACATGATGAAGAAATTGATGAAATGTATGATGAGATAAAAGAAATTATTCAGATAGTGAAGGGAGACGAAAATTTAATAGTCATGGGTGACTGGCATTCGGTAGTAGAAAAAGGGAGAGAAGCAAACGTAGTAGGTGAATATGGATTGGGGGGAAGAAATGAAAGAGGAAACCGTCTGGTAGAATTTTCCACAGAGCATAACTTAATCATAGCCAACACTTGGTTCAAGAATCATAAAAGAAGGCTGTATACATGGAATAATCCTGGAGATAGTAGAAGGTATCAGATAGATTATATAATGGTAAGACAGAGATTTAGGAACCAGGTTTTAAATTGCAAGACATTTCCAGGGGCAGATGTGGACTCTGACCACAATCTATTGGTTATGAACTGCAAAAAGGTGGGAATTTAAAGAGATGGGACCTGGATAAACTGACTAAACCAGAGGTTGTACAGAGTTTCAGGGAAAGCATAAGGGAACAATTGACGGGAATGGGGGAAAGAAATACAGTAGAAGAAGAATGGGTAGCTCTCAGGGATGAAGTAGTGAAGGCAGCAGAGGATCACGTAGGTAAAAAGACAAGGGCTAGTAGAAATCCTTGGGTAACAGAAGATATATTGAACTTAATTGATGAAAGGAGAAAATATAAAAACGAACTAAATGAAGCAGTCAAAAAGGATTACAAATGTCTCAAAAATGAGATCGATAGGAAGTGCAAAATGGCTAAGCGGGGATGGCTAGAGGACAAATATAAGGATGTAGAGGCTTATCTCACTAGGGGCAAGATAAATACTGCCTACAGGAAAATAAAAGAGACCTTTGGAGAAAAGAGAACCACTTATATGAATATCAAGAGCTCAGATGGAAACCTAGCTCTAAGCAAAGAAGGGAAAGCAGAAAGGTGGAAAGACTATATAGAGGGTCTATACCAGGGTGATGTACTTGAGGACAATATTATGGAAGTGGAAGAGGATGTAGATGAAGATGAAATGGGAGATAGGATACTGCGTGAAGAGTCTGACAGAGCACTGAAAGACCTGAATCGAAACAAGTCCCCGAGAGTAGACAACATCCCATTAGAACTACTGACGGCCTTGGGAGAGCCAGTCCTGACAAAACTCTACCACCTGGTGAGCAAGATGCATGAGACAGGTGAAATACTCTCAGACTTCAACAAGAATATAATAATTCCAGTCCCAAAGAAAGCAGGTATTGACAGATGTGAAAATTACCTAACTATCAGTTTAATAAGTCACAGCTGCAAAATACTAACGCGAATTCTTTACAGATGAATGGAAAAACTGATAGAAGCCGACCTCGGGGAAGATCAGTTTGGATTCTGCAGAAATGTTGGAACACGTGAGGCAATACTGACCCTACGACTTATCTTAGAAAATAAATTAAGGAAAGGCAAACCTACGTTTTTAGCATTTGTAGACTTAGAGAAAGCTTTCGACAATGTTGATTGAAATACTCTCTTTCAAATTCTAAAGATGGCAGGGGTAAAATACAGGGAGCGAAAGGCTATTTACAATTTGTACTGAAACCAGATGGCAGTTATAAGAGTCGAGGGGCATGAAAGGGAAGCAGCGGTTGGGAAGGGAGTGAGACAGGGTTGTACCCTGTCCCCGATGTTATTCAATCTGTATATTGAGCAATCTGTAAAGGAAACAAAAAAAATTGGAGTATGTTTTAAAATCCATGGAGAAGAAATAAAAACGTTGAGGTTCGCCGATGATATTGTAATTCTGTCAGAGACAGCAAAGGACTTGGAAGAGCAGTTGAACGGAATGGACAGTGTCTTGAAAGGAGGATATAAGATGAACATCAACAAAAGCAAAACAAGGATAATGAAATGTAATCGAATTAAGTCGGGTGATGCTAAGGGAATTAGATTAGGAAATGAGACACTTAAAGTAGTAAAGGAGTTTTGCTATTTAGGGAGCAAAATAACTGATGATGGTCGAAGTAGAGAGGATATAAAATGTAGACTGGCAATGGCAAGGAAAGCATTTCTGAAGAAGAGAAATTTGTTAACATCGAGTATAGATTTACGTGTCAGGAAGTCATTTCTGAAAGTATTTGTATGGAGTGTAGCCATGTATGGAAGTGAAACGTGGACGATAACTAGTTTGGACAAGAAGAGAATAGAAGCTTTCGAAATGTGGTGCTATAGAAGAATGCTGAAGATTAAATGGGTAGATCACATAACTAATGGGGAGGTACTGAACAGAATTGAGGGGAAGAGGATTTTGTGGCACAACTAGACAACAAGAGGGGACCGGTTGGTAGGACATGTTCTGAGGCATCAAGGGATCACAAATTTAGCATTGGAGGGCAGCGTGGAGGGCAAAAATCGTAGAGAGAGACCAAGAGATGAATACACTAAGCACATTCAGAAGGATGTAGGTTTCAGTAAGTACTGGGAGATGAAGAAGCTTGCACAGGATAGAGTAGCATGGAGAGCTGCATCAAACCCGTCTCAGGACTGAAGACAACAACAACATCTCGACTGAGCAAAGACTTTCACCTCCAACGTCAGTTACTGGTGATAGATTATGTTAGCAAAAACACTCCTGAATAATTAGACAAGAAAAATTTGAGCAGCTGAAAGTTGACCTATCTTACAGGCTAATGTCAAGTTCTGTTTGCAACAGTTTAATCTTACAACTCGAATGTTTCACACTTGGGGGATTTGTGAGAATATGACAAAAAAGACGGTCTCTAAAATTATTTTCGTTGACACGTATATCAGAATGGATGTAGTGGATGGTCAGTTATCACTTATCAGCATCCACAACACATTTAATCTCCTCCAATCTCCAAAATTCCTTCAGTCCTAAAGGTTCTACATAAGACGAACTTCATTACTTTACCCAACTTCAACTACACTACTTGCCATTAAAATTGATACACCACGAAGATGACGTGCTACAGACGCGAAATTTAACCGACAGGAAGAAGATGCTGTGATAAGCAAATTATTAGCTTTTCAGAGCATTCACACAAGGTTGGCGCCGGTGGCGACACCTACAACGTGCTGACATGAGAAAGTTTCCAACCGATTTCTCATACACAAATAGCAGTTGGTCGGCGTTTCCTGGTGAAACGTTCTTGTGATGCCTCGTGTAAGGAGGAGAAATGCGTACCATCACGTTTCCGACTTTGATAAAGGTCGGATTGTAGCCTACCGCGATTGCGGTTTATCGTATCGCGACATTGCTGCTCGCGTTGGTCGAGATCCAATGACCATTAGCAGAATATGGAATCGGTGGGTTCAGGAGGGTAATACGGAACGCCGTGCTGGATCCCAACGGCCTCGTATCACTAGCAGTCGAGATGACAGGCATCTTATCCGCATGGCTGTAACGGGTCGTGCAGCCACGTCTCAATCCCTGAGTCAACAGATGGGGACGTTTGCAAGACAACAGCCATCTGCACGAACAGTTCGACGACGTTTGCAGCACCATGGACTATCAGCTCGGAGACCATGGCTGCGGTAACCCTTGACGCTGCATCACAGACAGGACCGCCTGCGATGGTGTACTCAACAACAAACCTGGGTGCACGAATGGCAATACGTCATTTTTTCGGATGAATCCAGGTTCTGTTTACAACATCATGATGGTCGCATCCACGTTTGTCAACATCACAGTGAACGCACATTGGAAGCGTGTATTCGTCACCGCCATACTGGCGTATCACCCGGCGTGATGGTATGGGGTGCCATTGGTTACACGACTCGGTCACCTTTTGTTCTCATTGACGACACTTTGAACAGTGGACGTTACATTTCAGATGTGTTAAGACCCGTGGCTCTACCCTTCATTCGATCCGTGCGAAACCCTACATTTCAACAGGATAATGAACGACCGCATGTTGCAGTGCCTGTACGGGCCTTTCTGGATACAGAAAATGATCGACTGTTGCCCTGGCCAGCACATTCTCCACAGCTCTCACCAATTGAAAACGTCTGGTCAATGGTGGCCGAGCAACTGGCTCATCACAATACGCCAGTCACTACTCTTGATGAACCGTGGTATCGTGTTGAAGCTGCATGGGCAGCTGTACCTGTACACGCCATCCAAGCTCTGTTTGACTCAATGCCCAGGCGTACCAAGGCCGTTATTACGGCCAGAGGTGGTTGTTCTGGGTACTGATTTCTCAGGATCTATGCACCCAAATTTCGTGAAAATGTAATCACATGTCAGTTCTAGTATAATATATTTGTCCAATGAATACCCGTTTATCATTTGCATTTCTTCTTGGTGTAGCAATTTTAATGTCCAGTAGTGTAATTAAATAAAATCCACCATTCCTTATTCATTGAAACAGAAAATACTCCTGGAAAATACAGTTATAGAACAGTCTTTAGCCGGATATAGCATTCTGGTCTACTGTTCAGATTATAGACCCGCTCACATCCAATCCACCACGTTTACTCCCGTATCTCTCAGTTTTGTTCTGGTAGCCTCAAGGTTCTACCTTGTCTAGCCTCCTATAATCACGCGCACTGCAACCATGTTCTCCCCTTCGCACCTTGTATACCCTCCCCAATACGCTGATACACTGCCTACACACTTCGACCCCCTGCGACTCCACCTGAATCTCCTGTTCAAGAGGTGTAAGAAATGACGTCTCAAAATTATTCAAGAGGCAAGCCACCGTCTTCTACTGCATCATTCAGTGATCCCACCGCTGCAATATCTACATCTCCGTCTACAGCCAACCCACTTGTCTGTCAAGCACTTCCAGTTTTTGGGACTGTTGAGGAGCCCGTACCATGTAGATAGAATTTTATTACAATATTGTGTTTCTGTGTGTTTTGGTGGGTATATATGGACGTTGCTATTGTCGTTGTTGTCGTCTTCAGTCCAAGACCGGTTTGATACAGCTCTCCATGATGCTCTATCCTATGTAAACATCTTCATCTCTGAATAACTATTGAATTCTATATCCTTCTGACTCTGCTTACCGAATTCATCTCGTGGTCTCCCTCTATGATTTTTACTCCCCACACTTCATTTCAGTACTAAATTAGTGATCTGTTGATGTCTCAGAATGTGTCGTACGAACAACCAATTTTTTCTTCCAGTCATGTTAATCAGCATGATTTGCTAATTAGAGCCGGCCGGGACGCCTATCCCAAAACACCGATGCCATGATTCTGCACTGGGAAAGAGTCTGTTTGACGTTCACCTTTACGGGCGAGTGTGTGTGTCCCCACTCCATGCTCTGTTGCTTCGATTCGGGCGTGATATGCGAGACCTGTTTGCCGGCCACTGTGGCCGAGCTTCAGTCTGGAACCGCGTGACCGCTACGGTCGCAGGTTCGAATCCTGCCTCGGGCATGGTGAGTGTGATGTCCTTAGATTAGTTAGGTTTAAGTAGTTCTAAGTTCTAGAGGACTGATGACCTAAGAAGTTAAGTCCCATAGTGCTCAGAGTCATTTGAACCATTTTGCTAATTAGAAATGGGATCACGTGGTTTATGGTGGCACGCAAGCACCTTTATATTTCTGGAGTGTTCTTAAAACAAGTTTGACAACTCGGGAATGGTGCATTGTCTTGCTGAAAATACATATCTCCTGCGGAATGATTTAGGACATTAGTTGAGAATGGAGTGGGACACTGCACAAGCTGTGAAGGATACCAAAGGAGAAATTTGTTACACGTATTAAGGTCCAGAAAGGGGAAGTAAAATCATTGAGGCTTTTGGATTATACTGTACTTCTGTCAGAGACTTCAAAGGACATACAAGAGCAGTTGAAGGGGATAAGCAGTGTTTTAATAGAACGTTAAAAGACGAACATCAACAAAAGTAAAAGAAAGGTATTGAAACATAAATGGATTACGAAACGAGATATTAAAGCGCTAGAAGACCTATGTCATGTGGGCAGCAAAATAAGTAGCTACGGCTGAGCTAGAGAGGTCATAAAATATGAGGCGTGTTTTTTAATTAAGGTCGGTTTTGTTGTAGACACTAGTAGTTCGCGATCATACCGCAACGAGCGCGTGCGTCGTGTACCGGCATGCCTCAGGAACAACTGTGCTCAGTTTGAGCTCTGTAGCTAACCTGTACGGTTCTGTTCTGTGCTTTCAAAACTGTTTAAGACTATCAACTCTCCCACTGCATGTGATGTTCGCTCAGTGATACGGTTCTTGTCAGGAAGGAACCTGTCTGCTGCAGAAATTCATCGACAGATTTGCGAAGTGTACAGTGATACTGTTATGAGTGAAAGCAAAGTACGTAAGTGGATACGAGAATTCAAAGATGGCCGTGACAATGTCCATGATGAGGACTGGTCCGGTAACCCTACTTTGATTACAGACGATTTGGTGGCTTCAGTTGAAGCGACGATTCGTGAGAACAGGCGCTTCACAATAACAGGTATCTCAAACGAATTTCCTGACGTGTCGACATCAGTGCTTTACAACATTGTTTCTGAACAACTAAAGTTTAGGAAACTCTGCTCCCTTTGGGTCCCGAAGCTCCTAAAAGAGGACCACAAAAACCAAATATTTGAGTGTGAGATGAAGTTCTTGACTTGTTATCACGAAGAAGGTGACGGCTTCTTAAGTCAGATCGTAACTGGCGACGAAACACAGGTCTCAAAAATGGTTCTAATGGCTCTGAGAACTAAGGGACTTAACTTCTGAGGTCATCAGTCCCCTAGAACTTAGAACTACTTAAACCGAACTAACCTAAGGACATCACACACATCAATGCCCGATGCAGGATTCGAACCTGCGACCGTAGCGGTCGCGCAGTTCCAGACTGTAGCGCCTAGAACCGCTCGACCACACCGGCCGGCACAAAGGTCTCGCATATCACGCCCGAATCGAAGCAACAGAGCATGGAGTGGGTACACACATACTCGCCCGCAAAGGTGAAGGTCAATCAGACTCTTTCCCAGTGCAGAATCATGGCATTGGTGTTTTGGGATAGGCATCGTGTTTTGTTGGTCGACTTCATGCAACAAGGAACCACTATCAGTGCAGAAGCATACTGCCAAACCCCGAGAAAGCTACACAGAGCGATTCAAAACAAAAGAAGCTGCATGCTGACAAAGGGTATTGTCCTTCTCCATGGAAATGCAAGACCTCACACTGCAGGTCAGACTCGTGAATTATTGGGCAGTTTTGGCTGAGAAGTTTTAGACCACCCACCCTACAGTCCTGATCTTGGGCCTAGCGATTACCATCTGTTCCTCCACATCAAACAACATCTCAGTGGCAATCGTTACAACAACGACGACGACGTGGAAACGGCAGTGAACTCTTGGTTGTCGGAGCAGGCGTCAAGTTTTTATGAAGAGGGTATTTTAAAATTGGTTGAGAGGTATGATAAGTGTTTGAACAAATTTGGCAACTATGTCGAAAACTAGAGTGAAGAATGTACTTTCTGAAAATAAATTTAAATTTTTGAAATAACCGTTCGTTTTGTACTTATGTTCAAAAAGGACCTTACTTAAAAAATACGCTTCGTATGAACCGCCAATATGAAGAAAAACATCAGTGAACAAAACAAATTTGTTAATATCAAATACAAATTCGAAAGCTAGAAATTATTTTTCTGAAGTTATTTGTTTGGAGTGTCACCTTGTTTGGAAGCGAAAAGTAAATGATAAACTTTTTCTGACAAGGAGACAGTAGAATCTTTAGAAATGTGGTGCTACAGGAGATCTAAACGGGGAAAATAAATTTATGTCGCAATTCGACTCAAAGAAAGGATCCGTTGAAACAAAATATTCAGAACTATCAAGGAAGCGTCAGAGCAGTAATTTAGGGAATCACGTGGGGTAAAACCTGTAGAGCTTGATTGCAGTACAGCAGAGCCTAACTTCAGTAAGCAGACTGAAATGAGTACAAGATGAAGTGGCTGTGCAGAGGGACGCACAGCACAGACTAGCGTTGTGAGCCGCGCCATACAAGTCTTCGGGCCGCAGACTGCAACAATAACAGTAAAATGCCTGGGAGTACCCTGTGAATCCCGTTTGGAAATATTTTTTTGTTAGAGCTTGACGTATGATATCTTGAAATGTAGGAGCATGGGCTTATTGCCTTACACTTACTGACTTTCCCAAAGCAACGATCGAGGTTCTGCGGTCTCTGCCCAATCAGCAGATTCGCGCCATGCGTGGCCAACATTTTCTCAGGTTCCGTTCGTAGTAACAACCCGATAATACTTTCCCCATTACAAACAATAGTCTGATTTAAAATAATTAATAATTGACAGTCGACATCTTGCAACTTACACTGATGGGTCAAAACATTATGATCACAGCCCATGTGAGACTGCTAGCCGCCTGGTACCGTAGCGGGTACGTCTCGCATTAAGGAGAATGTAAACAGAGGAGAGACGAGTGGGGATTCGTTCTAGCGATGATACAGGACACAAATAGCGGAATTCCCTGATTTAAGCGACTTTGGCAAAGAGCAGAGTGTTGAGACCCGGCGCCCGAGAACGAGTATGTCGGATACAGTGAAGCTGGTCGGCTGTTCGCGTGTTACTGTCACGTGCAACTGAGGGTGGTGGCTGAAGGACGGTGAAACCACGAGTAGGCGACGTGGTATTGGACGTCCACATCTCATGACAGAACGTGCACATCGCAGGCTTGCTGATTAGGAAAGGCAGCGGTAAGTGGCACATCTGACGACAGACTGCAGTAACTGTTTCCAAGCATACTACTCAGTGCACATTGTTCAACGTGAGGCTCCGCAATAAACCCCTAAGTGTTTTCACGTTGACCCGACGACGTCGTCAGTTACGTCTTCAGTGGCAGGGTACCATCGAGAGTGGAACGTGTCGTACCACTCGGCACCAACGAACCACCGGAATGCAGTTAACGGAAACTGCGTCAGCTGCACATAGCCAGCCGGTGCCAAAGACCTTTGGATCGCTATTGAGGACTTGTCGAATCGATGGCACGTAAATTCACTGTTTTATTGCCTTCCAGAGGTTTATCATCACACTATTAAGGAGGTAGTCAGAACGTTGTGGCTTATCATTTGAGAAGGTGCATCCCAAAACTGCCAATGAGAAACTTACAGGATGACAATTATTGAACTGTATGGAAAAAACGTAAATTAGTCACATATTACGGCTGCACACACTTTATTCAGCATGTATACGTCACAACAGTTATTCTGATTTAGGTTGTAACATGTTCGATATCCCTGCCATCATTGATAATGATGTGGTGCAGACGAATAGCGAAATTCTGTATGATCCGCTGAAGTGTCAGCAAATGCTGTAGATGAACTCCTGAATGGCTATTTTTAGTTCAGCAATGGGCTTGGGGTTGTTGCTGTACACCTTGTCTTTAGTACAGCCCCTCAAAAAGGAGTCTCATGTGTTCTGATCCGCAGAATATGGTGGCCAATCGAGGCCCATACCAGTGGCCTCTGAGTATCCCAGAGTCAGAATGTAGTCCCCAAATACTCCAGATCATCAAACACCCTCCTGCTTCGGTGCGGTCGAGCTCCGTCTTGCATGAAGCACATCTTGTAAAAATCGGGGTCACTTTGAATAAATGGGATGAAACCTTCACGTGTCATTCACTACTAACTGTGCCATTGAGGAATGTCACACCGATTATTCTGTGACTGGACATTACACACCACACAGTGACCAGTTGAGGGTGAAGAGACTTCTCTATTGCGAAATGCGGACTCTCAATCCCTCAAATGTACCAATTTTGCCTATTGCCGAATCGATCCAAATGAAAGTGGGCTTCGTCACTAAAACACACTGTACATCACATACTAATTCCCATCATGCCCCGCGCCAAACCTTGGAGTTTCAGCGTACTAACGCAAACCGTTCAGAAGTTATGACGATTTTATTTCATATATTTCAAAAATTGTCACCCTGAAATAACAGATGCGATCGTGCGCTAGCTTCCTGACGTAACATTGGCAGGTGTTGTGACAACCAGGAGATCGTGGCTTCACAGTTGTGGGGCTATTCTACCCGGACCAGATTAACGGCACTTGACTTTCACCAACCAACTACTGCTGCTCTAATGCTATAACAACAGTAGGAATGTTGTAAGCACTTATTACGATTCGAATAGTTTAGGATATGTTATCTGAACATTCAAACTATCTCACACAGAATTTTCAGATTACTTACATGCTGGTAGAACCTCTTCCGCTTGCTGCTGCTGGCTTCTTTCATCTTCCAATTGACGCTCTAATTCAGCCAATATTTTGGGGATGAATGCTGCAAAAGCAAGAAAAAAGATCCTTCATAACCACTTTTTACCAAAATGTATCAAAATCTCGGGAAAATTTTAAGAGTTTGCTACGAACTTTTATAACTTCCGCAATATGAACTCGTAATTTTTTTATAAACACTTACATGGCAATTACCCAAAGTTTGACCATTCCCTATCCCCACTGCCGCTGGCATCGCTACTGATTGGCCGTTTCTTATTTCAAGAATGACACAGACACAACTAGGCACTGTCAAAGACTGATGACGGTTCTGAAGGATGGGGGAGTTGGGCTTTATATACCTTCAGACTCCGCCCTCTGTTTTGCTGAGGACCAATAAGAACTCAGAATGCCACATCAGCAAGTTATAACTTGCCTTCGTTTTGTTCAACAGGAGGCTTGATGCAGGTGGCTGAGAAACTGAACGCTGCTGTGGGAAAGAAAAAAATTCTGTGGACAAACAGAGAGAGAGAGAACTTTGGAAACCATCCTTTGTGTGCTGGCAAGTGGCTGCATGTGGCTGGAAAATTGGAAAATTGGACACAGCTGCTATCTTTAGAAAAACGCTCTTTGTTCATCCCGAGACAAACAGACAGTTTGACACTTCCGACACCAGCTGGATCCCTTGAAATACATGGTGTTGTTCGTTAGGCCACAGCTGTGGGAGGAAGATGCTAACCTTGGAAACAAATCTGTTGTTCACGGTAGATGCCCAAAGCCACGCATCTAGGGAACGGTGGCTCACATGACAATCAGCTGCCAATTTCTCTTCGACCACTAGCCGGCTGCTGCAGGCCCCCTGTAGGCTGAGTGGTAGCTGACTGCGAGTAGGCTGTCTTCTAGTGTGGGTGGCAAGGAGGGGGTGGGCCGAGTGTGTGTGGTCCAGTAAGATCACGCGATGCAAGACAGCTGGTCTGGCCCAAGGGCAGGTCCCGTGATTCCGCTGCAGGTCGTCAGACGACGCGCCAAGCGGTGAGCGTAGCACGGCGCGCAGGACTGCTCGTTCAACGACAGATCGCCGTGCGAGCGGGGCCCCCCGCCGGACAGTCATGACTGCACTGCGTCTTAAATACACAAGTAGCACCTGGTGCAGCGACCACAGAAAACGATGTGATCGGAAGATAAATAAGAGTATTCTTCCCTTCCTAAATGCAAATTATGTTCTCTACGGTGCACAATTCCCTTATATCCTGTCCTTCGATTTTTTTTCGACATCTGCTATTTATCCCCGTTTTATAAACAATTTCCATCAACAATTTCCGTTAGTATTATAGTATTACGTCCTCTAAATTGACCATTGAATTCTACAACGAAAATTTCGATTTTACCACGAAAATTCGAAAGTCCCACCGATAGGATAGGTAGGGGGGGGGGGGAATGGGAAGGGGTGAGGAGGGGAAGGGGGTGGGGACTCACATGCCGGCTGGTGAAAACACTTGACGTCACCCAGGTGTGGGGATGGGTTAATGAATTGATCAATTTAATTAATTTGCATATCAATTTGATATCAAAATGGCACCCAGAGCCCAAGCTGCCTACTACTGACACTGTGTGTGCCGTGATCTTCTGATGATGGCTGCGGGCAGATAAGAAATGATTCCGCATTGCCCGTTGAAGCAGAAGTGGTCCACACTCACCGACTGCTGAGCAAGATTGCTGTTCGCTTCTGAGTTTGCACAACATTTTGTATGCCAATGAGACGGCTTTGTAATATTCTGACCAATTTCACAGTAGTACGCACACTAAACCATTCCCGAGTTACCTACCTTTGCAGTATTAATCTATAGAAGGAGTCAGCTCTTAACAATTCTGTCTTACGTCCCCTCTCTGCAGTCGAGAATTCTCACCAGACAGCGTTTGGATTTTCTGGAAATCAGTGTTCGGGTCCACCCCTCCCCCCCCCCCACTCCCTCTACTAAATGATTACTGTTAACCCTTAAGAAGTACCGTCACAAATTTTCAACAAGTGGCGTGGAGGAGGAGTAGGTTTTTCTTGTTTCTCACGGTACTGCATGTGACTGCCATGCCTCTACACACTGTTCTGGGAAGGACATACCATCGTGGAAACAGTCTTGTGTTAACAGTTATGGTCAGCTCCCCCGGCTTGCTGAATCTGCAAATCGGCCCAAACTCAAGTATTTGCCCGCTGTGTCACCGGATTTTCTCAATAAGGTGGCCAGACCACTCACAGCTTGAAGTGTACTTAAGTGAACGACTATGTGGCCACAAGCAGGATGGATGCAAGACCCGACATAGCGGTCGGACACACAGGGTCACCCCACCTCCAGATTCCTAAGCTAAAAAGGATGTTTATCCCTGCAGACCTTACGGAATCTCGGCTCACTGCACACAGACAGCGTTCCTATCTGAGACTGACCAACTCCAAGAAAATTTCGGAATTGATTGCGTACAACTTCCATCGTTGTACAGAGAGGAAGAGGTAAGGTATTAGTTGATGTCCTAATCTCTACCGAGCGAGGTGGCGCAGTGGTTAGCACACTGGACTCGCATTCGGGAGGACGACGGTTCAATCCCGCGTCCGGCCATCCTGATTTAGGTTTTCCGTGATTTCCCTAGATCACTTCAGGCAAATGCCGGGATGGTTCCTTCGAAAGGGCACGGCCGATTTCCTTCCGCATCCTTCCCTCATCCGAGCTTGTGCTCCATCTCTAATGACCTCGTTGTCGGCGGGACGTTAAACACTAATCTCCTCCTCCTCCTCCTCCTAATCTCTGAAATCACTGGAGTCCCTTGCTATAATGTGAGTATTCGTAAACTGAAATTGATCGATTCCAAACCAAATTAATTGAAATAAAATATGAAAATGAAACATGAAACTTGTTGGTCCAGTCAAATAGCAGTGCACCAATCACATCATACCCACTTCACATATATGCCTGCAATGCCTGCAGTGTTCTGTCTCATACCACACCATTAATCGGAGACTAGCAGCATCCAGATTAGGGAGTTATTGTGCCATGGTTAATTAATAAATATTGCATCACAATTTTGAAGAACATAAAATCACTATATTTTAATTACTAATTGTGTGAATAGAATTTGACATAGATATAGAAAACTTTTACTGTTGCATGAAAAATAAACCTAAATATCAAAATGCTGTTCTATCTCTAAAAGTAGAAAATATTTTTATTTTCTCTTCAATGTTTTGATGTCAAAACTGCCCCATTTTTCAATGGCGATTTTTCACCCTTAGAACGTGGTCGCTATCGATGTACAAAAACAGTTTGTTTCAATCGGTCTCAATTATGTTCCACTGAGTTGATGCCCAGTCAACAGGAGGCCACTCCAGTCCGATAATCTTAGCATACTGAAGGAACGTGTACACGAGAACACCATAATGAAGGCACGAGTTACCATCCATCAAGACGAAATTGTCAGCAAAATGATGATGAAGTAGTCACTCTATTGACTGGAGGATTTCGACCCACAGTAGACCAGCGACTACTACGACCAGAGGTGTAAACTGAGGTCCCATGTAATACCACCCCAGAACATGAGTCACCACCGTGAGGGGGACAGTGTTGGAGGTGTACAAACAGATTCAAGTTTCGTCCATAAACAACACCCGACGAAAATCCTGTGGCGTCCATTCTACATGATTTCTTGTGTATCGGTGAAGGAGTCGGTGGTGTTGGGTGTACGACTTGGTGCTCGCCGTAGTCGTCTGGAATGGTGACTCATGTCACGCAACCGTCTCTTAACTGTTTTACGCGATGCGTGACGCCCTGTAGGCTCTTAGAATGCCGAATTCCGTTCTGGAGCTCTTAAGCCCTCAGCCCCTTTGACTCAAAAATTGTGGATATCTGTGAACCTGTCTAACATGAATGGTCTGTACGGTGCAAGCGTTCAGCGCTACCGGTCAGTTTGAACCAATTCCATGTCCCCACCACATCACTTTGACTCTGATGCACACGTCGAGCTTTTCCCTGGTTGACAAGCGTTCTGCGCATAATGATGATGAGGACCTGACCACTGGTCGCGACAGTTCTTTGTGCCTTGATGGATGTTCACTCTCCCCTTTCCACAGACGTCTCTAATACGTACCTACTGCTGCTTTACTTTCAACTCAAATGCTGCAGTCCACTCGAGTGGTACTTATACTAATGGTAACTGTGAGTATGTTTTACAAATAACGTCAGTGGTTACTTTCCGATCGGTGCAGCGCACCTGCACAACATGTCGGGTTGATGGAAACCTTTTGTTGATCTGTGTACCTTAACAGCACTCCAAAACTTCCAGGGCGATTTTTTCGAGTTTGTTTGAGAATTTCGTACTGTGAAAAAAAATAAAATAAATTAAAAAATGTTCGATACTTGTAACTATAAAGAAAACCGAAGATATCATTTGTCATTACAGATGAAGTATGGCTAGGAAAAAACATTTATTACCGTATACCATGGAGATCTTCTTTTTCTCTCCAGGTATTAGATGAAAATACCTGTTACGGTATACATCGTTGCCAGGGTCTTCCACTGACTCTTCTTCCATGGAACTTATAATTTCTAGCCTTTAAGGAGAGTCTGTCACTCTTAATTCTTTCTAGGTGTTCATTTCATTTTCTCGTATAACCTGGAATTTTATCGTTTAGATTAAAATGTTTTGTTTTTCTCTAACACCTTCATTCTTTAGTCTGTCTTCTATTGTGTAATCTTTAACTCGTCTCAGAAATTTTATTTTTGTGTCTGGATGCGGCTTTTTTGTTTTTTACTAATGACCCAGGTCCAGTTTCCATATAGCAGTGTGAGGACTGCACCTCTTTTGTAAAATTTGAGTGTCTTTCCTACTTTTGTTTTTAAGGTTTCTGTTTATTTGTGCCACATACCCGGCTGAATTTCCTAAGCTTAATTTCTATATCTTTACTGAAACCATATGTCACCTCACATCCTAGGTAACTGAAGCGGTTTACTTGCTCTGAAATCTTCTGATCTACCACTATTTTGGTTCTAATGCGTTCTTTCCCCACGAAGGCCATTGTCTTATTTTTTCTGTTGAGATCTCCGTGTCAAATTCCGCATTTATTTCTTTCAGTAAATAAATTCCTTACCGAATGTTCTCTTCTCTATGTGCTGGAATCACTGCATGGTCAACATATAGTAAGTTATTTAAAAGAGACTTCTCCTGTCCATGTAAACTGAAAATGCGAGACAAGGTTTCATAACTCATATCATGCCTGAGAGAAATTGCGACTGAGTCCACCAGTAGGATCCTGTTCCAGCTCGACTGCGTACGGGAGAACTGTGACTGTCGTAGTGCCACGGCGAGGGTGGATAAGAGTCAGCGTGCGCTGATGAGGTGGTCGGGAAGCGCGCCAGCTAATCCCGTGGAAGGAGCCCTAGCACACCGAACGCGGGCCGTCGGCTAATGCGAGGCCGCAAACATGGCCGGGCGGTTACTCGTATCGGCGGACAATCGGGACCTCGCGGCCGCGGCAGAGCGCGCAACTGTCCGCTAATTGGATTAGGCCGCCTCAGGAGGGCCGTAGCAGCCCTGCCCGCCGCTGACGGATATGTCGGCCCGGCGTGTCGCGCGGGAGGGTCTACACTGCCCCTGAGCCTTTGTCGGCCCCCTCTCGCCGCAAATGCTTGGATCTGCGTTCATCGCAAGCGCTGATGTGATCGAGTTCTCTATACTGTTAGGAAACGGATTCTACTACAGTCAAAGATAGCTAAAAATTCAAATAAACTCTGGTACCAGCGGAAAATTTCTCCTATAGGAGCACAAAAAAAGTGTATAAGTTCCTGTTGTAGATGAGTTTTGCTATTTGGGGAGCAAAATAACTGATGATGGTCGAAGTAGAGAGGATATAAAATGTAGACTGGCAATGGCAAGGAAAGCGTTTCTAAAGAAAATTTGTTAACATCGAGTATAAAATGTTTCAAATGGCTCTGAGCACTATGGGACTCAACTGCTGTGGTCATCAGTCCCCTAGAACTTAGAACTACTTAAACCTAACTAACCTAAGGACATCACACAACACCCAGCCATCACGAGGCAGAGAAAATCCCTGACCCTGCCGGTAATCGAACCCGGGAACCCGGGCGTGGGAAGCGAGAACGCTACCGCACGACCAAGAGATGCGGGCTAACATCGAGTATAGATTTAAGTGTCAGGAAGTCGTTTATGGAAGTATTTGTATGGATAGTTCAGACAAAAAAAGAATAGAAGCTTTCGAAATGTGGTGCTACAGAAGAATGCTGAAGATTAGATGGGTAGATCACGTAACTAATGAGAAGGTACTGAATAGAATTGGGGAGAAGAGAAATTTGTGGCACAAATTGACTAGAAGGTTGGTTGGTAGGACATATTCTCAGGCATCAAGGGATCACCAATTTAGTCATTTCTGAAAGTATTCGTATGGAGTGTAGCCATTTATGGAAGTGAAACATGGACGATAAATAATTTGGACAAGAAGAGAATAGAAGCTTTCGAAATGTGGTGCTACAGAAGAATGCTGAAGATTAGATGGGTAGATCACATAACTAATGAGGAAGTATTGAATAGGATTGGGAAGAAGAGAAGTTTGTGGCACAACTTGACCAGAAGAAGGGATCGGTTTGTAGGACATGTTCTGAGGCATCAAGGGATGACCAATTTAGTATTGGAGGGCAGCGTGGAGGGTAAAAATCGTAGAGGAAGACCAAGAGATGAATACACTAAGCAGATTCAGAAGGATGTAGGTTGCAGTAGGTACTGGGAGGTGGAGAAGCTTTCACAGGATAGAGTAGCATGGAGAGCTGCATAAAATCTGTCTCTGAAGACCACAACAACAACAAGTTCCTGTTCACTTAAAAGACCCTTACTGTAAATTGGGGTACCAGCTGCCTCGACCTACCTTCTGCAACACCTTTAAAAATGTCCCGAAAAATTGTGTCATGCGAAAGTATTCGCAGTTTTTTTAACCATTCAATTTAGCCTCATTGTCTCTTAGGTTCCCCTAATTGTAACTCATTCACACTCACTAGTCCATCGCTTTAAGTCGCTCGTGCCTATCCACTCCGAGGTGCACTTTCTCACTCACTCATTTAGCCCAACTCATTGTCATTCTGTCTTTGTGTCTCTCTGTCGTTGTCTCCTATATCACAGCCACAGTCCCCTTCGTTCTGTCCTGCTGATACAGTCTCCCCTCATTGTCATTGTCTTCTTCTTGCTCTTTCCTATTGCCAGTATATAATTCCAGCCCTCCTACTGCTACTGTCTCTCCCCTCTTTCACTGTCTCTCTCTTTCTCGTTGAGTATACTATGTGTAACACCATTATGTCGATAGAGCAGCTATGAGCTTCGTTTAAGAACCTTTAATTACTCTCTGTGACATATTTTGTTTAAATAACTGAAGACTATTTTACGTCCCCCTAGCTCCCTATAAGGAGACACTTGCGTTTTACCTCCAGTTAGGACTAGACACGTTTTCCATTAGAGGTGCGGTACCATTTTTTATGAGTAAAATTTACGTAAATATCGTAAAATATATTTAAGTGAATTCAGTCTGTTGTTCTAATAATTTAATTAACATTAATCGCTACTATATAAATAATTATCCATGTTTCTTTTTACAGCTTTAGAGTGTCGGTGGGACTGTTGCCATATGTCAACACCAAAGGGACGCATTTGGCCAGCAGAAATTCTCAATGCTGTTAGTGCAAATTGCACGGCCAAAATATCTAAGAACCTCGTCTTCTAAGTTCTTAGTTCGGGGATTTCAAAGTCCGATGCCTTCAAATTATTTTGTTACTACTTCAGTTTCAAATAACATGGTCACGACATCCGCTTGCTAAACAGATAATGGCACACCTGCTAGTATTTTCTTAATATAATTACAGGTCTTCCAAATAGTCCGATGCACTTACGCCATTGCGTAATTAAGATACATCTATATAACTGAGCTAAATTGTATTGCAATCACTAATTCTGAAATCCAGTGTCCAACTATTAAACCTTTCAAGGGACCGTCTGGTAAAACATATTGCTCTCTTTTCACTCCATTGTTCTTAGTAGAAGAGCAGATATAAACTGACGAAATACTAGAGGGGAGGGGAGGAAGAAACAGTTATAATTTGTCATTGTCACCTGCTCTGTCTCTCTATGACTGGCTCTCACCCTACTTCCACAGTCTCTTTCTCTTTATTCCTCCCCCTCCCCCCTCCAGCCACTGTGTCCTTCACTATTCTCCTAGCACTGTTCTGTCACTGTCAACTGTATTGCACTCTCAACGTATCGCTTTCTTTCACTATGCCACTGTCTCCTTCGCTGTTTCTATAACACAGCACAGTCTACTATCTTCCATTATTTATTGCTTTTCCGTCTCTTTGTCACTGTCACTGCCTTCTTCTCTCTTAGCATAAAAATGGCGAATATGTTCGCAAGCCAAAATTTTTTTACGGTTTTAAAGGTACTGAATGAGGTAGAATGAGTAAGCTGGTAACCTACTTTTCAGTCAGAGTCTTTTAAATAAACTGCAAGGTGCTTGCATTTTTTGTGCTCTGATAGGAGTATTTTTCCCTTGATTCCTTTCTTTTTCCTGCCACACCTTTAATATGGAAAGAACTTTATGGGTCAGTAAAATTTTGATTGTTTATTTATGTAAAATTGAAGCAAAGCAATACTAATTTTACATTTCAGACCGGATTTTACGTGCAAAATACAATCTGCATGTGCGTCAGTACTACAACATGGTGCTTCCAGATGATAACGGAGATACTTTTACAGCATAATCTCCGAGTTACGTCACTTTTTAAACTACATTATCGCCTCCTACCAGATTTTACGTCCGTATTTTACAGGTAAACTCAGGGTAAATTTGAATCTCTCTATCTCGGAAACGGATAAATATACTAAGAAAAGTTTCAGGTTATTCGAGATCGGGATTTTAGCAATACATTGCAAAAAGATCAGCTATTTGCTGTGCATAGGCGTCTTGGAATACTGACTGGGTTCTGGTTTGCCGGTGACGGCTAAGATACTGTTGAAAGAATCCTTTTTTGCGTTTTCCGAGGAATCGAAAATGAAATAATGATTCCTGCATAAGTTCCATCAAGCCCATCGTAGACCATGTCAAATGCAAAGGGAACTAAGCGATTTGCTCCATTTTCCTAAGCAAGAGAAAGTGTGTAAGTCACTACTGGTCCGTCTCTTCCATGTGTCTGGCCACATGTCCTGTCTCTCTCTTACGTTTCCTGGGGTCGATTCAGAAACTCTTGTGGCCGATATATTGCAAATTAAACCTGGATTCTGTGTGTGGTTCAGTAGAACACTCTGCCTGTAATCGTGAAAGGGTCCATGAGGCCTGTGTACATTGTTCACTCTGTAGATGTTTCTCTTAGGGTTATTTCAAGCTTCGACCTCGTGCACATTGTTGGTTTACGAGAACACGCTTTGTCACCATGGAAATCTGCCCGATTATTTGGTATACAACCCAGTTACGTCTTTGTAATGTGATGTTAAAACGCTGATGCAAAATATCACTGAATTATTACCTTAGGTGAACGGTGTGTATTAATAATTCCTCGATGCCAATAAATCTACGAATATCTGGGAGACGGTGGGCAGCACTTGGTGATATGACTCCTATAATGAAGAAAAGTGGTCTTCACACAACCCCCATAGAAATTTCACAATAAAGGACAGATATTCCGATAAAATTACACCCACGGCAAACCTGTCTCCAGCTTTCCGGTTTTTCGATGCCACAGCGTATCAAAGATTGCAAGCTTCATCTTCGGTTCCACTCTTGACCTTTACAGCTGCAACTCCTTATTGTGTTTGCTGAAGAACATTCTACTTCTTCTACTTTGACAAATTATTCATCATGACGTGTAAATAAGTATTTAATAGACTGATATGAGACATGTAACGTGAAATATAAAACGAAATCGAAAAGGTAAATGTTTATAAGTGATGCCATCCTTCTAACAAAGACAGATATTTAAAAAGAACAATGTGCCTTGCAAGAAAGTAACTGAAAAAATATACACTTACAGTTTAGTTTTCTAAAGAAAATGCGATCAAATTGAAATTATACCTTCGCCATTCCTCAAGCACGGCGCTATATTTTAACTGCACTCCTCCACTTGCCATCATCCTTTACAGCTCGAGGGTCAGTGCGATATCGGTCGAAGAAAGCCAATCAACACAGCTTAACCGCCATAAGGGCGTTTTCAAGAAGAACATTCACGGTAGGAAGCAAATACGACGTTCTTTGTGGCAGAGGGTTAGGTCTAGAAAATAGAAATTCAGGGCAGGATGAGATAATGGCGTGTCCATCGACAAAGTATCGAACAAAATCGGTAGAATGCTGGCTCGGCGCAACATTAAATAGGTTTCCCGTCAACCTCCGGAAAGGCGTACACTTTTAAATACGGTAAAAGATTACTTGAGGCTCCGTAAAGAGGGTGCCTACCATATTCCATGCAAATGCAGTAGGGCATACATCGGGAAGGCTGTACGGACAATAGAAGAAAGCTGCCAGAACCGCAGAAGACGCATCGAACTCAACCGGCCCACAAAATTCCCTATCGTAGAAGGGACTCAATGAAATACGGGTAGACGGAAGTACTAAGACAGACCTCGTCATTTGAGACTATGTTTTAAAGAATAAGAGTGACCGACGGCGTCATCAACAGAGTCAGTGGCTTCACTCTCAGCAAAGCATTATAGCCAATGTTACTGCACCACTCCATTTTGACGCAGCGTGAGGTTGTGTATCGGGGAAAGTGAGGGCAATAAAGGACGTGCCGTGTAACAAAGACGCTCATTCTATAGATCTCATCTTACGATGACTGAAAAGTGTTCTGATGAAATATCGAGTTGTTTAAACGAATGCACTCGTTTGACACTCGAGAAACGCAAACGTGTTTCAGTTTGGTAACTTTAATTAACCAGAACGAAATATATTCATTCGAAATGAGATTTACAGCTCGTGCACATGAGGCACAGTTTAACTCTTGATCCTGTGAACTGTTAAGTGTGGTGCACAAAATATCTCTATTAAACATTAATCACTTTGGAAAAAATTGTGAAACTACTGAGTGCCGGAAACGTTCAGAACTTGCAGAACTTGGTTTTCCACTATAACGACTGACGTACATAAGTTCACTTTACTCACATTGAGCATCATTTATCACACTGTCCAAAACTGTAAAATCATCTCTCTGCACAAAGTAAATAATACTGTCATGCTAAGAACAGAACAAAAGTTTGTTTCACGAGTTTTATGAGCTCTTTGTAGTACTTCTAACAAGACGAAAAGTAGGTTTTGTTTTGAATGTATGGAGTAATCCGATGTACGAATATGTAGTGACTAGCGGGAGATGAGAGAGGGAGATACAGATAGATATTGTACCTTGTCTGTCACATCCTCGGCGAAAGTGGATTAAAACCTGGGGAATGTAGTCCCTATCACTGTACCCCTTGCAGACAGGGGAAGTTGCACCCACCTGCTAATCCTCTGTCCCTGGAATTTGAAGACATTGAACTTCTTCACTTACTACAAGTGTTTCGTCGCCTAAATTGATAGCATACTTAGAGAAGGATGGACAATGAGAAAGCTGAAGAACTTCAAGGAGTACACAAAATAATCCGAGGGCTTCGCAGCAGTCATTTCCGGTGCGGTTCTCTTGCTACTTGCGACATTCGTTCGCTGCAGCACGGGAAGCCAGGATCCGTTTACCTTGAACCTTGAGGCTTTCTTCTTTCTTGTTGAAGTTATTCTCGTGTTTGTGTATTTCTATAGTTTCTCTGAGCAAGCGCGTGTGAAAGTTCTTCTCTACCGCCATAACTTTCGTGTCGGCGAATTTTACTACGTGATTGGTCTCACACAGCGCCGGCTCTGCCACAGCCGATTTCTCCGCCTGCCTCAACCTGCAATGTCGCTTATGTTCTATGACCCTGGTGATGATCGATCGTCCAGTTATTCCAACATAAACTTTTCCGCAAGTGCATGGTATGCGGTATATTCTCGGCATTGCAAGTGGGTCTCTTATCTCCTTTCCCAATCTGAGACACTCTTTGATCTTATTTGTCGGTTTGTAAATAGTCTTCACGCCGTGTTTTCGTAATATACGGTCGATTTTGTCCGTCACTCTAGGAATGTATGACAGAAATGCCGCATCCGACATTTCTTTTTCTGACTTGTCACTTCGCCGAGTGTTTGGCTCTGTTATACTTCTGATATCACTTTGGAGTAACCATTGTTCCTCAGAACACTTTCCAGGTGTTGTATTTCCCGTCTGAGGTTCTGTGGATCACAGATTCGTTTTGTCCGCGTTACGAGCGTATTAATCATACCTGTTTTCTGGCTCGGGTGGTGATTTGATAGATTGTACATGTCTGTGTGTCGGTTTTCGGTATACGGTGTGTCCCACGTTTTCACCATCCCTTGTGTCCAGCGTATCTAGGAATGGGAGTTTTTTTTTCCTTTTCTACTTCCGTGGTAAATTTTACGTTGGCATGGAGACTATTCAAGTGTGTTAGGAAGTCACCGAGCTGTTCTTCAACATAGCTCCACACAACGAAGGTATCATCGACGTATCTGTACCACACCTCAGATTTACAAGATGCCAAGTACAGTGCCTGTGCTTTGGAGTGTTCCATGAAGAAATTGGGCACAGCTGAACTAAGAGGACTACTCATGGCAACGCCTTCCAGCCGTCCGTAGAAGCTGACATTCCACGCGAAATAGCGCATGGTGAGACACGCATAAAAGAACTTTGTGATGTCTTGCTGGAAGATGGAACCGGTATGTACCACAGAATCAGTGAGTGGAAGTTTTGAAAATAAAAAACAACATCAAAACTGACCAGGATATCTTTTCGTGCAAGTTTTAGTTTCTTTAGCTTCTAAATGAAATGTCCTGAGTCCTTTATGTGTGTGTCCGTCTTCCCCACGTGCGGCTGGAGCAGAGAGGCTAAGTGTTTTGCCAGTTTATACCTCGGTGAGCCAGGAGCGCTAACAATCGGTCTTAGTGGAACGTTATTCTTATGGATCTTAGGTAACCCATACACCCGAGGTGGTAGGGCTTTGCGCAGGTTCCTCTGTATGTCCTCCGTCTGCTTAAAGCAAACCTGATTTGCATCCTCATAGTGGCGCTACTAGTGCCACTCTTATGCGACTGGTACGAAATTTGAATAGACATCATTTTTCAGTTGCAGAAACACACCTACAAACTTTCGTTTACTTCACAAACTTCCATGTTAGTGTAATGATTTTTTTTACGTCAGTGTGTTTTGATAACTAGTTTCGAACCGTCTGGTTCATTCTGAAGCCTTACTCACGAAGGCTGCACGGAAAGTGCCTGATCTTGACGACAACCATCTAAAATTGGTAATACAAGCACCACACAGCGGCGGTAGGTAAATGTCAGACGGAAAGCGTTGGCTTGTTTGCGGTAATAAACAAAATGATTTTTAAAGCAGAATTTTACGTGCCCATTCGACAGAGTGGTCCCTCCCAAGTTTGTCTAGTGTGATATGCACTTTATCACTATATATTAACAGGAACAGTAAAACGTGAAGAATAACCAAAACTCCATTCGCGATAGCACCGCCCTGGCTCGCACTGACTGCTACCGACATGCATCAGCGCTTCAGAGTCGCTGCTGGAGTACTGTTTATTGTTCGTGTTTTACTGGCCCTTTTAATGCTCATCGATAAAAGAGATATCGCACTAGACTGACTAGGGACAGTTCTGTCGATTGTGCAGGTAAAATTCCGCTTCAGAAATCATTTTGTTTGTAACAGGAAGCAAACTGATGCTCTCCTTCGACACTGAACGCCGCATGAAAGACATGATGAGCGCTATTTCGACTGATTCCAGCTACACATTACTAAAACAAAATTGCAGATATATGGCGAAACACCAGAGAAAATGCGCCTGACGACTCAGCAGAAGTCACACACACACACACACACACACACACATATATATGTGTGTGTGTGTGTGTGTGTGCAGAAGTCACACACACACACACACACACACACATATATATATATATATATATATATATATATATATATATATGTGTGTGTGTGTGTGTGTGTGTGTGACCTGCCGAGTCGTCAGGCGCATTTTCTCTGGTGTTATATATATATATATATATATATATATATATATATATATATGTGTGTGTGTGTGTGTGTGAGACTTCTGCTGAGTCGTCAGGCGCGTATATATATATATATATATATATATATATATATATATGTGTGTGTGTGTGTGTGTGTGTGTGTGTGTGTGTGTGTGTGTGTGTGTGTGGTATTTAGGTGTCCCTGACACTGACACTTTATGCAACCCATAATGTTACATCTGCCTTTCAAAAACCAAGCACGAGGTTTTCGTACTTTCTCGCTCGTTAAGTGCAAACTATTAACCCTACAGAAAAGCTGAGCAGGAAATTCTTTGTACGAAATTTAATTCAATTACATTTTGTAACTTTCGCTTAAAGTCATGGTATAACGTTCTTTTAAAAAATTAATGCTTTAAGATTTGTTGAATGAATTCTGAACTGTGGATTGGGTACTGAACTCGAATTATCGTGTTTTAACTGCAAGTGATGGGTGTACTTACTATGTGTTATTGTTGGCAAAACTTTATATGAATCGATTATGCAGTGCAACTCCCAATACCAATAAAGAAATACAGTAGTTGCAAAATACAGTCAGCCCCTTAGGCACTGAATCCTCTGGCCCGGTTCAATACTGATAACTTTGGTCCCTGTGCACATAACAAATAAATTAAATTGTCTTATCTCTAAAGCAGGAACGGAGTAACGCGATATATTCTGGTCTCTCACAAAAAATATAAATGTGCTACCTACAGACTCAGCAGTGTGCAATGCTGGCCATAATACTTGAGATGCACATGAAATTCATTTGGCTGATAAACGAGAACATTTATGAAACATCCAACTTCTTTGAAAAACAAATGACCTGGACAGGGAGGCGGTACTGATTGTGGTGAATTATTAATACTGAGCTTTTTTAGCAAAATTATGTTGCAAGTTCAGTTCGTCTTTTCAAAAACATCTGACAATTGAAGGTACATTACTCACAATTGATGCACAATGATATTTAAACAGCAAGTATTATCTAACCTCATTAAACAAGTATGAGTGTAAATGATCAAATTAGATATAGCTCTGTTAACATATCTTAGAAGCATTGCAAAAATGAAATCTCTAACTAGACTTTTTATCAAAACAGTCTATGTACATTGTGGGGTTACTCAACAATTACAAATTATCAGCCAATTCATCTATGCTAAAGAGCTGGCACAAACAGAAATCATAATTATTTAACATATTTACCTTGCTTGCATGAAGATTTCTGCTTCCAAGTTCAACAACGTTGGCATGCCTAAATTAATCTAACGCTTGGTGGCTTTACACAGCACACCACAAAAACTGCCTATTCCATCGTCTTTTTCTCATCGACAGCTACCGGCAACTGTGCGCCCACTGTTCTCTTACTCCAACACTATAATAATGTTAGACCAGAAGCAGTATCTCTGGGTCTGTGGTCTTGTACAAATGTGACACAGTATACACCTTTCAATGGTTTTAGAGATATTCAAGAAAAATGTACGAGGCACCTCCATCCCTCACACTTATCCCTCATCCGTCAGGATTTTTAGTATTTTGTTCGTGACGCTCTCTCCTATGAGCGTGCAAAAATTTCCGATTACAGGAACTATTCCCGATATACGATGTTTCTTGGACTGTATCGACTGAGGTATTATGCCACCAGCACTGTCGGCTAGTTCGTTAACCTTATTTACTTAAGAGTAATGAACGTAAAACGATTTTTGTAAAAGTTAATTACGTATATAGCTCGATCCAAACTTAACACCAACAAGCACAGTTTTCTCGTGGTGAACTGACGAAAAGAACGTTGTAATTATTTATGTTATGCTGTTAAAATACACAACATTGTTTGGTGAAATTTAAACATCTAAAGTTTTACAGTATGTATGTGCTCGACCAAGTCAGTGGCTAATGAGGCCAGTCAATGAAGACCAAAAGAGGTCCAATGTGGAACAGAATTCGTGTATTCGCAAATTTTTGTACTGTGTTTTGAGGGAGTTCCAGGAACAACATACTAGCAATCCTGACCGATGGTGGCTGAGAATGTAAGTGGAGGTGCGTTGGAATGTAACTTTCGTTCATTTTTTCTTGAATAACTTGAGAACTATAGCCTCTAGTTAATACGTATCCCGGTACAAAATGTGACTACATTACGTTTCCTACAAGAAAAGGGTCTGTCCATTTTTTCTGTGATACTAATAGTTTGCGCGTAGCGAGCGATAGAATATGAAAATCTCGCGTGTGGTTCTTCAAGGACCATATATAACATCGTAGATAGCATGACACAACAGCTATAGGGACATAGCGGCAGCTGAATCTCATATATATGAGAAACTGCGCATTTAACAAACTCTCATAAATAAGATATTTCAAGTACATGCTACATCATTTTTTTTATTCAGATAAGTAATTGTTTTCACATATATCTACAGTAATAACGTATGTTTTAAGATGGTAAATTCTATCCAAATTTATATTCTTAAAAATTCATAAATGGGTACTTAAGAGTGTTTACTTGCAACTGAGTGCACTTAATATATCTTAGCATTGACTTACAACCGTTTACGTGCTGGAAGAACTAACGTAATTTTACCATGAAACTTCGCATAAATAGCACTTTTAAAGGTCCGAATTTTTTCACTGTGTAATACCAATATTTCGGTTAACAGTTTATGCAATAATAAAGTATAGTAACCACAAAGATTAAAATATGACTCATCATAATATAAAATTAATTTTAAGAAGTACCTTGTTACAGTATAAAAACTATGATAATGATGGTCCTTAACATTTCTACCCTCAAATCGTCACACAAAGTCATGTAAACTATGGTAACGGACACAACTTGACATTGTCAACTTGCTGAAATATAAATTCACATTTACTTGATTAGATACAACGTTTCACGTGGATTTGTAATCAGAAACATATTCAGGAAATCATCCCAGAAAATTATTTCCCTGGCATGAACATTGGATGCGTTACTACTACTGGTAGCCATGTTTTTGGGTTTTTGAAACTTTCCAATGCTTACGTGCACACATCCCTACAAAATTTCCGTTAGTGAGACTCTGAAATTAGAGCTCCCATATACCAATTTACAATGGAACTATCAATTAACATAGATATCTATGTTTCTGATGAGCTGCCCCTTACCTCTGTTTACAGCCAATATAAATCCCAATGCTTGAAAGTAGATATAAAAAGCACATCATAAGTGCTTTCTCATGTTGTAACATCACATTCTCTGCGATTGCATTTTCATTAACAGAAACAGAAGTAAAAGCATGTTTGTGCGTTCCTATGTGCTATTATAGGAACCATGGAAATAGTGATTCTGCTAATTGTATTTTCGTGTCGGACTGCCCCTACTAGAAAGGTGTTCAGCTATCAATAACAAGCCTGCTGTGTTGAAGTGTGCTACAGGTTTAGACACTTATGTCCATGTTTCAACCTGCCAGCTGATACGTGTGTCAAGTGAAGGTCAGTGTGGTCGCGATGGCATACACTGAATGTGTAACATGCAGTGACCATTGCTGCTCCAGTTACGTCCAGCCGAGGCATCTTGGAGGGGCTAGTGGACCGTATTGCACTCCGCTGTATGCACTCAGTTGTGAATATGTCACTGTAGAGTGTCAGGGAACACACTACAACCTGTCTGAGGCTGATGGGAGTCACAGCGAGTGGCCTAGTGCTGTGCCAGACTGCACGTAGGTGCAGATGACTAAGTCTGTTGGTCTAGCACAAGGAGGAGTCTTCCAGAGAGAGCAATATTTGTTTAAACAAATACAAATATGAAGCAATTGAATACGTTAAATGTCACATCATTTTAAACTGGAATTTTAAACTTAGCACACGTTGAGTCTGAGCATTAGTGAGACGGCTACCATGTAGGTGTACTAGCGAGATGTGTTGTCACAATTTTGAAGTTATATTTAGCACAAGTGATATGGCAACAATGTAGGCTGCAGCTACAGAGTATATGCCCACATCCATCACGTTGGATTCTTATCTTAAGACAGGTCGCTTTTTTGGATTCTAAACTTAGAACACATGAAATTTCGCAATCATGCAGACATATCCCCATGTCTGCCACCTTTAATTCAATACATAGCAAAATGATCCAGTTCTGCCATCTTACAATAATTGAATTTCCCGCCAATGGGACAATTAATTATTTGTCATGGGTTTTTGTGAATTTTAAGTCATTTTGTACTTAGCATGCGTGGCCTACTTCGACTGTGACATCAGAGGGGAAAAGGGAACCTGGTTTTATTCATATGACAGTCTGCCTATATGGAATTTGTCATATTTTTTTAAATTTCATGCCCGTTTATATTTAAGTCAATTGGTCTAAGTTCTCTATTAAGTCATAGAGGGGGGAGGAGGGGGGGGGGGGAGAAATCTGGCAATATTGCTTCATGTATTCAGATGATATCATCCAAAATCAGGCTATAATGCAGGCTCCATCTGTATCCGCACTTCCCCTGCATTTATTATATATTATGGCCATGACGAGAGATTTATAAGCACATTCTTGTTTATAGTCCCATAGTGCACAAGGAATTCACTTTTTAACAGTGAAATCTTTGTCTACCTCATAGTTATTTGTTGCACGTATTTTCTTAAGGGTAGATCACGTTTTTCATTTAATGCTTCAAAGACAATGTCGTCTTTTGTAACGACATGTCATTAACTCCTTTCAAAAATGGCTACTTCGTATTTATTTTATGACCTTCGATACCTCTTTCAACAGTAAAGAAACTCATTTTTTACCCTAGAATCACATACTGTATTACAGAAGCTCAATAGTAGTGCCAGGGTAATTCTCCCAAGGCTGTGAATATATTTATTGCACATAGCATACGGCTAATTTTAATTTTCAGCTCTGACTTGGTTTGCACTGCCTGAAATCAGTCACTGAAAATAATGATCAAGACTGTGTTACTTAGACAATTCTGGGGGGATGTTGTCTATTCCAGGAGCCTTGTTTCGAATTAGATAATTCAGTACTCGATCAACTTCTTCTTACAGTACCATACCTCCAACCTCACCTCCATCTAATTCCGCTTCTCTTCTGCAAGTTCGTGTCCTTTGTAAAACCCTTCTACATTTTCCTTCCACTTCTCTGTTTTCCTTCTTCACCTAGTTATGCGTGCCATAGGCACTCTAGATATTCATATAGCTGCTTCCGTTTTCTCTTGTTTGCCTTCTCCATAACTTAACTTTGCTCCACCCGAACAGGCCATGAGGACCCAACGGCACGACCAACCGCCGTGTCACTCTCAGCTCACTGGCATCACTGGATGCGGATATGGAGGAGCATGTGGTCAGCACACAACTCTCCTGGTCGTCAGTCAGTTTACGAGACCGGAGCTGCTACTTCGCAAACAAGTAGCTCCTCAGTTTGCCTCACAAGAGCTGAATGCCCGACAGCGCTTCTGTGACCTGGCGGAAATCGGTGTTATCACTGCTGCAAGGTCGCTATCTTCTCCACAGCCATACATAATTCAGTAGAGTTGCATTTGTCCACTCATTCCTGCTTTGCAATTTTGCACTTCCTGTGAATCTCATTTTTTAAATGACTGTATTCCCTTTTGCATGCTTAACTTGCTGCATTTTTATATATTTCCTCCTTTCTCCAATTACAGCCCATAGCCTTTGTATTGCCCAAGTATTTCTACCAGGCGTTGTAACTTTGCCTAGTTGTCCGTCAGCTGCCTTCATTATTTCATCCCCCAAAGTTACGCATTCGTCTTCTACCGTTTCTTTCACCTGCTTCAGTCAATCGTTACCTAATTCTTCCTTTAAAGCTCTCAATAAGTTCTGGTTCCATAAAGTTATTCAAGTTCCATCTTCTTAATTTGTTACCTATCTACAATTTATCGTTTTCTCCTATTAAACCTTTTTCAGTTTCAAATCTTTTTTCGAAACCTCTGTGTTACCATTATATAATCTGTTTGTATAACCCGTCAGAAACCTTCTGGTTTCTCCAAGTTTCTTCTAGCACCAAACATCTCACATGATTATTTTTAAACCCAAAATTAGCAATGAACAATTTCTGTAATATGTAAGATTCTGTCCATTCCTTTTCCCCAGTGGTCGTCCTCGTGCCACTTTTCCTTCTCTTCCTTTTCCCACAATCGATTTCCAGTATGCCACCACAATTAAATTGTTGTTTCCTTAACTACCCGAATAATTTTTTTTATTTTGGCGTACATTCTTTCTATCCATCGAACATCTGCAGGGATAATAGGTATAAAAACTTACGTTAATGATGGGTGTTGTTTTGTTTCAGTTTGGCTATGACAGTGCCTACACTATGCCGTTCGTAATAGCTGATACGTATCCCTGTTGTCTTATTCATTATTAGACCTACTCGTGCTCTGCCTATTTCATATTTGCACTTAATTCCCTTCTCGTATACAAAACGCTCATTATCGCTCTCGTGTCTTAAAGCAACAACAAATCCAGCAGGCGAGAGCACTTCCTTTGTGCAGTAGCCGATTACTACAACAACAAAACAAAGGCGAGTGCGATACAGGCCTATTGTGGCCTCCTATGCTGCCGGGCTTTGCCTATTGTCGCGCCTGCGATGCGATCTTCGATTTCCTTTTGGCCGGCACAATGCGTCTTTGTCGCACGACGCGGCTCAGCTCCGCCTCCCCCGGGATTGCGACTCGTAATTACTTTGCGCTGTCGTGGGGCACTTTGATGATCTCTCCCTCATTTTATTTCATTAGTCCTTGACAATCTGGGCTGCGCTCTAATTCGCATCTGTAATTAGGCGGCATAAAGGAGCCGTCTCTCCCTTCAGCGCGGGCGCTCTGCCTAAATCCCGTGGCCGGGCTCCGCGACTTCTCCGTTATTTCCCAGTGTTTATATTTCTTAATGCGCTTCTCTTTCTGGGTTATCTCTCGTCCAACTTCAAAGAGAAGTGTAAAATATCAGTCCTTCCCTGATCTTTCAAAGAAGATCGCTCTTCCATCTTGCCTGCCAAGTCGTTTAAGTTGAAATACTATTGAAGTGGGACAATGACAATACTTACGCATTTCTCATATTATTCCGTACAGCAACTGCTACAGTGATAGGATCCATATTTGATTCCCATTATAATGCAGGATAGGCTAGCGTAAGAGTCGTATCGGGTGATCCAGCGCCCCCACCAGAACTTCCAAATCTGCCCCCCCCCCCCCCAACCCCCCGCCACCCCCCATATCTCACAGATTTAGAAAATTTTATATTTTTGTTAATAGTATGAATAAAAATAAAAAATAAAGTGTCTAAGTAGATTAAATAAAAATGCAAATTCTAAATGAAACACGGCAGAACCAACTGTTCAGTGAAATTTGTCACAAGAACCACACAGCTTAAACGTTTAGCACAGTCAGTGATTTTTGATAACATATTTGGAAAACACAGCTATACCACTAATTTTAATAAAATAATGTCTTAGTCGCAAGAAAGATGTTTTATTTACTGTGACTGTATTCAGTTCTGAAAGACCATCCTCAGACCATTGAGAATAACCTATATTTAACATAAATTTCTATGAGGGAAATCAAGAAATATAAGACAGGCGTTAGGGAGCTAGGTTGAAACGGTAAGGTGCTGCTGCCCAAAAGAAACAATCTGGCGCAAAATACGAATTTATTACACAAACGCAATATCATTACAAACTACAGAGGCCCGTGCTTAGAAAATTTTGCACGGCACACGACTCAAAGCCATTCAAAGCTTAACAAACTTTAACTGTACTTATTATTTTAAATCAAGCAAAGATTACTCACACTTCAAAGGCAAACTTTGCATCAAGCCAGGCATTCCATTACATTCAATTAAAATGAAATAATTTGTCAAATAAATAAAAGAACTATTAAGAGAAGTTAAACCAAGCTTAGAAAATTTAAAAGGATTCAGAAATTGACGGTTGCTCCAGAATATATAGCAATCATGTAGTCAAAAAAATTCGTAACTCAATAACCAATAGCAAAAGATTTGCTAGTTGAATAAACAACTAAATTAAAATAACTTAATCAACAGCATGGAGACGCTCATACAAGTACGTTTTGGCAGCAATAGGTGCTTATTAAACTTGGTGCATGAGACAATTTAAAATTACAATTTAGTACCCAAAACCATGACAAGACACTTAATTCTAACTGGCGAGTTAACGGCTCAGTTTATTATTTAACACAGGCATTTGCTTAACCAATGGAAAGCTCCACCAAAACATATCAAATGAGCACACCAGAAGGCGCCAAGTCTCAACAGTAATTAATCTTTCGCCCAGAACAAAACGAAACAGTTTGCTAATACAGAGATGAAGACAGTGGACCAAAAAATATACTTTTTGTCACACAGGCTAACACGCTGTGGAACTAATTTTTACGCTCTCAAGAATTCACGCCACATAGGTAACCAAACATCAACCCCAAACCAATGGTCTACCTTAGTGCGTTTAAAATAACTTAGCCATAACTGAAACACAATACAGCAATTACCGAACTGTTCAAAATACAATGGTACACTTTTGTAAAAACAAAAGAAACAATTTAACACTAAATTGTAAACCACTTAAGGCTGTGTTTCAAGTACAAGAACTTAACCTGCTACCTTGTTTGATCATGATTCGTACGAAGACCTTTGACTAACAGACATATACAGGTAGTCAGATTCAATGGTACGACCTACGAACCTCCCACAGTATAATATAGAAACCATAACACCATAACGGATATGCAGTCTGCTTACAACGAAACTAAATAGAACATTAAATTTCAAAAGTAAATTATACAAATCCGAATGCACACCATGAAAATAATTATGTGTGAACTGCCTCTGACACCTGGTTTCGAAGTAACATCGCCACAAGTCAATAAAACAGTTTTAATTTAACTACTCTCTCGAATTAACAGAAAATTTATGTATCATAATAATACCAAATACAAATCCGAACTCTCATCAGATAATACTATAGCATGTGCAACCTGCGACACATCAATTCGGATAACATTGTATAAAAGTTCAGTAGGCATGTGGTTATTTAACAGGTATGGCCAACGACCTAAATGCACTCAGCCTAACTCACAGTGAAACGAACACAACGTGAGTGGCTCAGCGACAAAAATATCAAAATTTGGCTAATAACCAGATGCTGGGTTGCTCACCATACGGTCCACCCTGTAACATGATTGGCAAATTAACACTAAGCTACCGTATGTGCAGCTTCAAACGACTGTCCAACGTGAGTACCACAGCACGACAACCGCCTATTCCAGAACCTTCCGACTCCTTACAACTTTGCTCGACATCAGCAGCGCCGCGCCTTGTCCACCATACTACAACGGTCCTCCACGCTGTCTCTAGACGTAAACACAATGCTTTCGCTGCGTGGGCCACTACGTCCGCGTTTTCGGCAGCCCACGGCCTTCTCAACTCGGCTACCCGCAGGCCAAAATCTGGAGACGGCATTCGATCGACCGATTGCCGGTATCTAACCAACTTGTGTGCACGACAAATGTTAGTTACACACAGAAATGTTGTAACATTATGAAAATAAAACACAAGACGTTAATAGCCATCAGTGACCTGCGTAGACACGGATAGGAGTTGTAGATATGCCAAGGGTCACAATCGTCAGCTACTGAGTAGTAAGTATTACGAGTTTTAAAGGGGAAGCTTCGCTCATTGTCTACTATCATATTTTCGTTCTCATTGGCTTCTTCTACGATCACGTACGAGACGATGGTCAAAGCTTCCCCTTTACAGCACGTAACGCTCACTCGCTACTCAGAAGCTGACGACTTCTCTCGGTTTACACTACAGCTACACTCAGCGTCTGTGAAGGGTCATTAATGGGTATTAACATTTCGGGTTTTATTTCCATACCCTTAACCTAAGGAAAAATGCTCCTATGGGGCCACAAAAAAGACAAACATAAGAGGGGGACAACCTATGTGTCAGGCCACACTGCATTGTTGCCAAATTTATTCAAGATGGCGGCGATAACGTCATCCAAGATGGCGGCATGTATACTTGGCAACAGCGCATGACGTCATCCAAGATGGCGGAGTTTGGTGGGAGAATAGTCCAATTGTGCTACTTCCACTAACCTAATCTCCAGACAAAATGGCGGGAAGTTTGAATTTTGGCGGGAAAATAGTCCAATTGTGCTACGTCCACTGACCTAACCTCAAGAAAAAATTTCAGGAAGTTTGAATTCCAACAGGATAATGCATGCAAAGACTGTACTTGTCTTTATTATTATTATTGATTATCATTCATTAACATTCATTATCATTCATTATCATTCATTATCATTTATTAATATTCATTATCATTCATTATCATTCATTATCATTAATTATCATTCATTATCATTTATTATTATTTATTATTATTGACCTACCACCACTAGAAAATTCCCTCCAAATTCAAATTCCAACATGATAATGGCTGCAAAAACTTACTTTTGTTTATTATTCATTATCATTCATTATCATTTATTAACATTCATTATCATTCATTGTCATTCATTATCATTTATTATCATTCATTATGTGGTGTCACCGCCAGACACCACACTTGCTAGGTGGTAGTTTAAATCGGCCGCGGTCCATGTAGTACATGTCGGACCCGCGTGTCGCCACTGTGATGGCAGACCTAGCGCCACCACCAAGGCAGGTCTCGTGATACGAGAGTGGACTCGCCCCCAGTTGTACGAGAACCAAGCTACCGCCCAGTTGTACGCGAACCTAGCTATCGCCCAGTGGTACGATGCCTTTCTCTCTCATTAGCCGAGAGACAGAATAGCCATCAGAAGTTAATGGCTACGAACTAGCAAGGAGCCATTTGTATCAGTGCCTATAGCTTACGAGTATTCAAGAGAAATAAAAGATAAGTACAAAGCATCTACATACTTTTCTTCTTATTCATTTATAAGTTCTCATGTTCCAGACTTCACGCCCGTCTGCTGTATGCCGTGCACTATCGGCTACCGCATTAGTCTAGCCTGCCTTTCTTTTGGCTACTACCGTGTGGCGTAACAGTCTTGTTACGTCACAACAGATTGGCGACGAGTAAAAACTTCTTTCTGATTGCTTACATTTAATTGTGTCATGGCTTCGCCACATTCTCCAGATGTACTGTCCGAATTTTATCGCTTGCAGAATCAGCAGACGCAGGCGTTACTGGATGCCCTTGGACAGCTCGTCCAGGGTCAACGTGCGCTGCACACCGATGCGGCCGCCGCCGCTTCTTCGCTACCGCAGCCACAACCTGCTGTTGCACCTCCCTTTCGACCATACGTGGCAGCCGATGAGACGTGGCAAGAGTGGTCTCGCCAGTTCAACTTTCACATGGCTGCCTACAGAATTCAAGGTAATGAGCGGCAGCCGTTTTTGCTTTCTTGTGTCGGTGTGTCCACATACCGTGTGATAGTGAAATTGTTTCCCCGACGCGACGTAGCAACTTTGTCATACGAGGAAATTTTGTCTGCATTAGATGCCTATTTCAAAGAAACAGTTAATGTGGTTGCAAAACGGTATACGTTTTTTCGTACAAAACGTACGGCCGGTCAAACTAATAGGGAGTGGGTAGCAACATTGCAAGGACTTACTAGGGACTGTGCCTTTGAATGTGACTGTGGTCTTTCTTATTCAGATACAATGGTGCGTGATGCAATTGCACAGAACGTTTCTGACGTTCGCATACGGGAGCAAATTTTGAAACTAGTTAATCCCTCCCTTCAACAAGTGATAGACATATTGGATAGACAGGACACACTGGACTGTGCTCAGGAATCTTTTGAAACTTCGCCAGCCGTGTGTAACATTAACCGGCCCGCTGGACGCGCTCCGCGGCCCGGTAACCGGGCCTCGCGCACGGACACACAGCGACCGCCGCGTGCTACGCCAGGTGTGCCGCGCCGGCACACAAATGCAATGAAATCATGCCCGCGGTGTGCTACTAGACATTCGCGTGAACATTGCCCGTCACGCCAAGCTATTTGCTTTTTCTGCAATAAGAAAGGACATGTTCAAAGTGTTTGCCAGAAAAAGCTCAGATCAGACAATCACAATCGTTCCAGGCCCTTTGCTTCGCGCCGGAATCGAACCAAGGACACTCAGGCTCGTGGACCTTCGCCTATGGACATTCATGTCGTTAATTCCACTTCGTCCAGTGACACTTTCTCTAACAGTGACTGTGATCGTCCCACAAAAACTGTGCGTCGACGTCGCCGGAAATCACGTCAATTAGCAACTGATTCTGTACCAGTGTCTGTTCCAATTGCACAAAACAGTCGCTCTTGTCGTCAGCAGGACAATAAACTTTTTGTGGACTTAGACTTTGAAGGCAAAGTGATACCATTCCAGCTCGATACCGGAGCTGCAGTTTCATTGCTCAATCACGACACATACAAACAACTAGGCGCACCTCCGTTGCGTGCCGCAAATGTTAAGCTAACTACATATTCCGGACAGACAATTCCTGTGTTAGGACAGTGCAGCCTTCTTGCAACATTCAAGGGACAAACAAAACTTGTGTCATTTTACGTTCTTCGTTCTTCTTCTGCAGTGAACTTATTTGGTCTAGATTTATTTAAGTTGTTTAACATGTCTATTGTAAATCAGGTCCTATCAGTGAATCAGACTGTGCCTACAGACAGTGTTTCTCGGCTGTGTGACGAAATTGCAGACATTTTTGCACCGGGATTAGGTTGCGCTAAAAACTATGAAGCACATTTAGCACTGCAGGTAAACGCGCAACCGAAATTTTTCAGGGCGCGCAATGTTCCCCACGCATTGCGTGATGAGGTCGCAAGAACATTGAACAATGTAGAATCACAAGGTGTGTGTGCATGTGCGCAATGCCTCTTTCATTTCAGCTCCGCTTCATCGCTTACGCCGTACAGGTGTTCCGTTTCTCTGGACGACGGAATGCGAACGCGCCTTTCGCCAGTTGAAATCGGCGTTGCTTTCTAATACTTGCCTTACGCCATTCGATCCCCAGAAACCCCTTTTGTTGATGGTAGATGCATCAGATTTCGGGATCGGTGCTGTGCTTGCGCACAAAGTTGGCTCACATGATCGCCCTATTGCCTTTGCGTCCAAACTGCTCTCGTCTGCGCAAAGAAATTATTCACAGATAGAGAAAGAAGCTTTGGCTCTCGTGTTTGGTGTTACTAAGTTCCATGATTTCTTGTATGGTCGTCACTTTACCATCATCACGGACCACAAACCTTTGACATCGCTTTTTCATCCGACCAAGCCTGTACCTCCACGTACAGCGCAGAAATTCATTCGCTGGTCTATTTTCCTCTCGCAGTACCGCTACGATATCTTGTATAGGTCCACTGCTAAGCACGGCAACGCCGATGCGTTGTCCCGTTTGCCTGTTGCTGAGGATAAAGCATTCGATTCTTCCGAACTTGCTTGCATGTTCATTGATTCGGAAACCGATGAAGTGGTCGAATCGTTTCCGATTGATTTTCGTCGTGTAGCTACAGCCACAGCTGCTGACCCTGTCCTTGCTACTGTTTTACGTTTTGTTGCTACGCAATGGCCTTTGTCAAAGTCTCGGATCGAGGATCCGTTGGTTCGCCGATTTTTTGCTCACAAGGAGAGACTTTTTGTTCGACGTGGTGTTTTGTTGTTGCGTTCTGATAATGATCAGTCCAGAGTCGTGGTCCCACGTTCGTTACAGTCCTCTGTTTTACGGCTTCTTCATCAAGGACATTGGGGTATAGTGCGAACGAAACAACTTGCTCGTCAGCACTGTACTTGGTTCGGAATCGATGCTGCGATTACGAATATGTGTTCTTCGTGTCCGGCGTGTGCCGAACAACAGTCCGCACCGCCGCGGAAAGTCTTTGCGTGGCCAAAAGCCACTTCCCCTTGGCAACGCTTGCACATTGATTTTGCTGGTCCATTCTGGAATGCTCGATGGTTGGTTCTGGTCGACGCCTTCAGTAATTTTCCTTTTGTTGTCCGGATGTCTTCCACGACGTCCTCCGCCACCATCCAAGCGTTGTCTGCTATCTTTTGCATTGAAGGTCTTCCGCAGACTATTGTTTCCGACAATGGCCCACAATTCATGTCCGCAGAATTTCAGTCATTCTGCCAGGCCAATGGTATTCAACATCTGACATCCGCGCCGTTTTCGCCTCAGTCCAACGGTGCCGCTGAACGATTGGTCCGGACTTTCAAGTCACAGATGTTGAAATTGAAAGAGTCGCATTCTCGGGAGGACGCATTGTTGCTCTTTTTGTCTTCGTATCGCTCTCAGCCCCGAGATGGTCGCTCGCCGGCTGAGTTGCTCCACGGTCGTCCTCATCGCACCTTGATGTCTTTGCTGCATCCGCCGCATCAGGTTCCTGTGCAGCGGCAGCCTCCTGCTTTTGCTCCAGGCGACGTTGTCTTTTATCGCAACTATCGAGGTTCACGGCGTTGGCTCGCAGGGCGCATTCTTCGCTGCCTCGGCCGCGCGATGTATTTGGTTTTGGGGGCCTCTGGTGAGGTGCGTCGGCATCTCAATCAGCTGCGCCTCTGTCGTCGCTCGGGTTCTGCCGCTCCCCGTCTGCTTTCAGCGACGGTGCCGTCCGGTCAGCGCCCTGGGGACCCATCTACTGGCTCGCCTCATCCCCAGGTGTTACCGACGATGCCTTCCATTTTGCCCCATGGCGACGCGCCGCCGCCGCCGCAGCAGCAGCAGCAGCAGCGGCCGCCGCCGCCGCCGCCGCCGCCCGCGTTCGACGCTTCGTTGCAGCCGCCAGGCGCCTTCCAGGGTCACGCGCAGCCGATCGCTTCCCGTGACCAGCTGTCCTCCGCCATGGAACTCCCGACCGCTCCGGACCACATGACGTCATCGCGCGTCGGCTACCCCGACGCAATGGAGGTCGACAATTCCGCCCCTCATGTTTCTTTACGGGCGCATACACCGCATGTTGACGTGCACCCTGGACTAGTTTTGCAGGCGTTTCCTAGCTCCCCTCGGACCGGATGGCCGGGTGCGGGTGGCACAGCCTCGCCTGTTGTTAGGCTCCCCACCTCATCGCATACGTCAACATGTGGTCCTCCCCACGGCGGGCGGAAGCCTTATCTCACGACCGTTCGCCGATTTGCGGGGGAGGAATGTGGTGTCACCGCCAGACACCACACTTGCTAGGTGGTAGTTTAAATCGGCCGCGGTCCATGTAGTACATGTCGGACCCGCGTGTCGCCACTGTGATGGCAGACCTAGCGCCACCACCAAGGCAGGTCTCGTGATACGAGAGTGGACTCGCCCCCAGTTGTACGAGAACCAAGCTACCGCCCAGTTGTACGCGAACCTAGCTATCGCCCAGTGGTACGATGCCTTTCTCTCTCATTAGCCGAGAGACAGAATAGCCATCAGAAGTTAATGGCTACGAACTAGCAAGGAGCCATTTGTATCAGTGCCTATAGCTTACGAGTATTCAAGAGAAATAAAAGATAAGTACAAAGCATCTACATACTTTTCTTCTTATTCATTTATAAGTTCTCATGTTCCAGACTTCACGCCCGTCTGCTGTATGCCGTGCACTATCGGCTACCGCATTAGTCTAGCCTGCCTTTCTTTTGGCTACTACCGTGTGGCGTAACAGTCTTGTTACGTCACAACACATTATCATTTTTGAACATTCATTATCATTCATTATCATTTATTATCATTCATTATCATTTATTATTATAGGCCTACCTCCACTAGAAAATTGCGCCAAATTCAAATTCCAACACGATATTCTCTCGAAAACTGTACTTCTATGTATTATTATCATTTATTATTTATTCAAGATGTCCGATTGTCTCGGTGAGAAAGCCATTCTCCATTCATTCATAACGAAAATCTATCACAAGTTCAAATACCCAACACCATAATTTATCACATGTACGAGCTTTCTCCGTGACTTTTCTTTTTTTTTTCACTGCTAGCCTATCATAAAAACATGCTGTCACATGATTGGCCAGCGTGCTTTATTACGAGGACAAGGTGCGCATCGGAATATGATTACCATTGGTTTGTGTTTATGTATATAATATTAAATGCCCTATCCTCAGTGAGAGGTGTGTGTATGTCGGTAAAAGTACTTGCTTATTTGATTACATGTATGCGTAATTTAGTACATTTAAGTGTTCACCGAAAAACGAATTATTACGTTCTGTTGAGCTGGGTTGTATGTGGGGGCGTAAATGCTTGTTCAAAATTATTAAAACAGGGTGGGTGGCATATAAGTAGGACAAAATCTGTGAAAGCGTGTGTAGAAAGAGTGAGCGAGTGGATGACACGACTCATCTACGACTGTATCATTAGGACATGTAAATAAATGTAGGATAATCTAAATTGAGGTCATTTTTTTCTTTTTAATCATACGTATGACTTCTACTTGGAGTTATGTTTGTCTATTTGTTCTAAATGAATACCCATCTTTGCTTAGAAAGTGAGTTTTGACAGAATTGTCGGCACAATGCGAATGACGGCGGGTTCGCTGGCTGGGGGAGACACTGTTTACATGTCGAGTTGGAGATGCAGGGGAGGATAGAGATCTGTGCTATTCAGGAATCCGTCTGCGCAGTGTATGTCGTTAGACAATAGCTGGAGAGCAGGTATAGAGAGAGAGCCCACTACGGCATGCTGGTCCTGGGGTTTAGTGGACACTGGTTTGGATGGACAGATATGTGGCTTTGACATGCCGCCGGCGGCGCTTGAATTTCAGGCGAATGGTCAAGACAAGGTCCTGTTGCAGTAACTGAGGTCATTCTGCTTGTAGACAGGCTGCAGAAGGTAACTGATAAGTCTTTCTCCGACTTAAATTGCATATATCAGATGTGCAAAGATCTGGAAATGGGATCAGTTGAACGATGTGTAGGGTGTGACTAAAGCCAAGTTGGAATTTTAATGTAGCATGCAGGTTCGGAAAAGGTGACACATTTCGCACTGGGCGCAGCTGTGTTGAACAATGGTAATTGCGTAATCAACTGACGTGACGACAGAGCGCTCTGGTGGTTGTCATAGGAGCTAAACACAGTTGAACTTGGAGCCATTTTTGTTAGGTAACATGATATAAATAATAATAAATAATAAATCATAATAAATAATAATAAATTATCATAAATGATAGTAAATAACTGGAGCAGCTGTCCGAATGCAGAGACCTGTTGGGGTGAATGGATCTGTAAGAGCGAACTTTGATGTCCTCTAGACGACCGAATAGGGAAGTAATATTATATGTTGGTCGGCTTTGGTGATCAAGTCAGAATTTGAGAAGATGATTGATTTGGCCTGGAGTGTTATTAGATGGGATGTAGATTGTTCCGTTGACTACTTCTGCACATTTGCTTCCTTTATTTAGCTGAGTGAAAATCGATTGTGGTGTGTTGGATACATGCTTGTCTGTTCTCTATACCTGGGACAGACCTTAGTTGACGTGTAAATTATAGCCAAGATCTCGAAAATGTTACGTGACTGAGACCGGTATTCGAGAGTGGAAATATCATTTTGCGTCTGTTTGTTTCTAGTTAGTCAGTGGTTTACAGCATGCTGCACATAGATAAAGTTCGGTGTTAGTAGAGAATTAATTTGAAGTCTATATCTTGAGAATTATAATGAACTAGTGATCGGTAGAGTGTAGCCTAGTGCATGATATTGAGAAGTACAACTAAAATGGTGTAATATTATGGAGAAAGTACATGTGTTCTTACAGTCTATGAGTCTGAGGATGTTTGAAGAAAAGCGAACAGATAAGGAAGGAGAGACAGTAAGGAGTTTAAGCTGGGAAGGGGCGATACCGAATTTTCAAAAAAGATTTCTGAGGGTGACTTAGGTCCGCTGATGTAAGAGGGAAGATTAGCTCTGAGTGTCGGGTCTGTAGAGAGAACAGATTGACGGTGCTTTCCTAGGATTGGGGAGCATTGCTGTATATAGATGCTGTAGGGATAGGATATTTTTTTTCGCATGCTGTAGAGATATACTGGATAAGTGCACTGTTTTGTGTCAAATGTGTATGTACTGTATTGCAAAGTTAATGTGGTTTACATTGTGTAGCGTTTGTATATACTGCACTGTAAAGTTAATATTGATTATGTTATGTGACGAGTAGAGAGGAAGTCGTAAGGACGGTAGAGATTTTTCCAGAGTAACGGCGGTCAAGAGTGTGTATTTCCGATACTTAGCTCATTGTGGAATGCCAATCAAATGAGACCGCTATCGTAAGATTTAACTGTATAAGTATAATGAGATCAACGACTTCGGTATTCGAGAGTGCGAATATATCTTTTTGGTCTGTTTGTTTCTAGTTATTGAGTGGTTTAAAGGATGCTGTACCTAGAAAAAAAATTGGTGTGTTCTTGTAGTCTATAAGTCTGGATAAGTTTGTAGAAACAAAGCGAGCAGGCAAGGAAGAAGAAGAGAGAGTAACGCATTTGTGTTGAGGGGAAGCGATCGCCGAATTTGTGGAACAGTTCTGAGAGGGACTTCCGTCCGTTGATGCAGAAGGTCTGATTACCTATGAGTGTGACGTGTGTAGAAAGAAAGAGCAGGTTCACAGTGCTTCCTTAGGAATTGAGAGAATTGGGGCATGTAGTGAGTATTGTAAAGTTAATGTGGTTTACATTGTGTAGGGTTTGTATATAATGGATTGTAAAGTTACTAATGCTTATGTTAAGGGATGAGTAGAGAGGATGACCGTATGTGTGTGTGTGTGTGTGTGTGTGTGTGTGTGTGTGTGTGTGTGTGTGTGTGTGTAGATTGAGGGGGGCTGTGGAGGTAATTTAGCGATCTCTGTAAAAGTAAGCACAGGAAGCATCAGAAAGAAAAGCAGGATGGTACTTCGATAACGGGTCCTTAGGAAATTAGACCAGTAAATTCGATAAGAAGGAATAAGAATGATTAATCGGTTGTGCTGGGATATAGGAGTTTGAGAACATTTGCGTATGTTGAGAGCTGGAAAGGTAGGAGGTGGGGAGCGCATTCAGTATTATTTTGGTGAACAAGTTCTGTTAGGGTAAGAATTTGAATTTACAAATAAGCTTAGAAAACACGAAAGCGAGCGTTAACTATTTTTGGGGGGTGCTATACAATTTCGGAGAGGTTGCTGGGCTCTTATTATTATTTTTTTCTATTTTCAAATGATCGTTTTAGATGGAGAGGGGAGAGAAGCGCTGGGATGTGTGCGGACGGTGTGTGTGTGAACTCGATCTCTGCTATTCTGACAACAGACGTGAAGGTGGAGATGTGTCGCATATAGGCCGGCGAGCAATGGAATGCGGTGTTAACATGTGTGTTGGACTGCACTGAGTTAGGACGGTGACAGACGACTCGCGTGGCCTGGCTTCGATAGTCATGTTCGGTGTGTAGATGATATGAATTTCTCAGGTGTTCGGTGTGAATGCGGCTGTCATCAAGTCATGTTTGATGGGTCGAACAGAGGCTTTTGAGCGAATTGAGAGCTGTCGGACGTGTGACTTAATGTGGGATAGATTGATTGCGCGCGTCTGTTGAGTTACTTTGCTGTGCGTTATTTGGACAGATAACGAGTACTGATGGTGTTTACAGTTATGTGTAGTGCATTATTTAGGAGCAATTTGATATTGTGCACTGAAATTAGGAGCTGTTTGCGTGTCTGCCGACTGTTCAACATGACACCAGATATATCAGGACGAGTGTTTTTTGTATGAGAGTGATAGGTATACTCGTTGCGTAAATAAAATGTACGTTAAGTATTTGTCGGACGATACAGAATATGAGAGAGTTCGAGTTGGTTGTTACTTTTTCTACTTGGTGGGTTTGTTAGATCGAATTGCTGAGGTGAATAGCTACGAGAGTGCGAGGGATGTGATTGCAGCATATCTCCGTCTCTCAGCGGTTAACTAAAGATGGGGCGAGGAATGTTCTCAGCTTAGGTACTGGGGGTGTGCTCTGGCCATGTGCTAGACCGTGTGGATTGAACAACAATATTAGGGTCATAGTTTAGCTAGAATATTTATACATGAGTATGTCCGACGCTAGTATGAAGGTCCAGACTGTGATGTGGGCGGTCTCGCGCTCGTGGTGTGTGAGAGAGGCAAAGCAAACGATTTTGACTCATCACAGGTGACTTAGGTCAGTGGCTTCGTTTACCACAATTTTCTTGTGTTTGATAGCGAAACAAAAACTGTCAGTCAGAACTGAAGCTTGGCTTATTTGTATAGACACAATGTGATATAAGTTAATGTGGGTTAGTACATGTTAGTAAATGGAAGCAAGCATTAGTACATGTTAGGCAACGAACATGGGTAAGTAAAAGGACGTGGTTGTCGGTGGGGACTTTAACTATTTCATTTCAAGTCCAGGTGGGTGTGGCAGTGGCGAAAATTCATTCCAAGTCTAGGTGGACGTGGCAGTTTTCTGCATCAGAGAGGCTAATTAATTGATCAGATTAATTAAATATTCGTGTGGACTTTGTTACATTCAGTTGCGGAGGTAGTAAGCTAGGTGCGCGCGATGGCTCATGTGTACGGACGTGTGTTTTCGCCAAGATCCTGGATTAGATAATCGAAGCATGTGGGCTGAATAATGAGAATCGGGTGATCATTTAACTTAGTGAGAGCGTTCTTTGTCTGACAGAGCAACGTAGTCGATCGCGCGTTGTGACGTCAAGGAAGTTTCCAACTCGGTAGAAAAAACATTCCGTTTACCAGAAAAATGTAGGAAGAGGTTGAGTGCTGGTGGCTTAGTTTGAAGCAATTTTCTTAGGTTGGTGGCGGAATCGCAAGTTCAAAAATGGCTCTGAGCACTATGGGACTTAACTTCGCAGGTCATCAGTCCCCTAGAACTTAGAACTACTTAAACCTAACTAATCTAAGGACATCACACACATCCATGCCCGAAGCAGGATTCGAACCTGCGACCGTAGCAGTCGCGCGGTTCCGGACTGAAGCGCCTAGAACCGCTCGGCCAACACGGCCGGCGAAGCGCAAGTGAGCTTTGTTTACTGGCAGATTTCAAACTTGGCGCTGGTTCCTAGGAGGAGACGGAGGCGGCGTTCTGGTCCTCGAAAAGTAGTTGATATTAGGGAGTTGAACACGTTTGAATATGTATATGAAATTGTAAATTGAATTATTTAATATAGCGGGGTGGTGAGAGTGAATTAGCGAGCGTTCTCGCGACGAGCAAACGCGCTGTTATATGGTCATGGTGGATTCCACTGTCGGTCAAACTCTGGCGCCAAACGTATCCTTTGCACGGCACGCGGTCGACAGGAAACATCGTATCCGGTGTTAAGTGCTAGCGGGTGCGGCGCCGCTGTCTACCTGGCCGTGGGGGCTGGGCGGGCACCGTAAACCGCCCGACGTCAGCCGGCCAGGGAGCGGGCTCGCCGGCCGTGCGTATGTCAGCTGCGCCCTGGAGTTTCGCTGTGTGAGCATGGAGAAGTCAGTTGGAATACACCTGCATGACCGTAATGTCTGATAAAAGAGTCATTTTCCAGGTATTTACAGAAGGCTTTGTCCGTCGCGTGTATTTAGGGTGTGTGACGTAAGCGGAGCGGTGGCGCAGCGATTGTACAGTTATTACGCGCACGCGAGAGCGACCAAATTAGCGGGCGTTCTAGTGCGGTCCAAACGTGCTCTTGTATAGTCTTGGCGGATTCCACTGTTGAGCAAACTTTGCCGCAAAAAGTGTAGCACTGCATTCACACTCGCACAGGGACACGTGGCGAACGGCTGTGTGAGGTTGGCATCGACAGGTTTGAACGTGGCGCCAGAAATGTTGCAGGGAAACGGCCGACCGTTGTGTGATTCATCTCCGAGGGAGTCAATTTTGACGGGAAACCTGTGGAGGCGACGAATGCATGTGGTGAGCGGACAAGGGGTCGCTGTGACGTCAAACTCGACAAGTTCCAACGTGTCCAGCGAAAACATGTTTACGACGTGGGAGCGATCGCTGGGCTCGCCCCCCCGCGCTAGTGGCTGGCCGCCTCACGTGACAGGCGTAGGTAGAGTCTCCGTGTGCTGGCCAGGGGGTTGCGACGATTTGAACTAATTCAGCAGGTGCGCGGACGTCGTGGTGACTGCACTGCGATATCAAAGATGTGTGTGCTGACTGTGTTGGAGAACAAGTGATGACCGTACTGCTTGAAATATAGTCTTAAGTCCCTTCCCACCTGCAAAATCAAAGGACGTGAATTACGTTACTATAAGTGCAGTTTTTTATTTGACGCGATTATGATAGGCTACCACTGAAAAAAAAGAAGATAAGTCACGGAGAAAGCCCGTACATGTGATCAATTATGGTGTTGGGGATTTGAACTCGTGATAGATTTTTGTTATGGATGTAAGGAGAATGGCTTTTTCACCGAGAAAATCGGACATCTTGAATAAACAATAAATGATAATAATACACAGAAGTACAGTTTTCGAGAGAATATCGTGTTGGAATTTGAATTTGGCGCAATTTTCTAGTGGAGGTAGGCCTATAATAATAAATGATAAAGAATGATAATAAATGATAATGAATTGTAATGAATGTTAATAAATGATAATGAATGATAATAAATGATAATGAATGATAATGAATGACAATGAATGATAATGAATGTTAATAAATGATAATGAATGATAATGAATAATAATCAAAAGTTAGGTATTGCAGCCTTTATCATGTTGGAATTTGAATTTGGAGGGAATTTTCTAGTGGCGGTAGGTCAATAATAATAAATAATAATAAATGATAATATATGATAATGAATTATAATGAATGATAATGAATGACAATGAATGATAGTAAATGATAATGGATGATAATGAATGATAATAAACGATAATGAATGATAATGAATGACAATGAATGATAATGAATGTTAATAAATGATAATGAATGATAATGAATAATAAACAAAAGTAAGGTTTTGCAGCCATTATCATGTTGGAATTTGAATTTGGAGGGAATTTTCTAGTGGAGGTAGGTCAATAATAATAAATAATAATAAATGATAATGAATGATAATGAATGACAATGAATGATAATGAATGATAATGAATGACAATGAATGATAATGAATGTTAATAAATGATAATTAATGATAATGAATGACAATGAATGTTAATGAATGATAATCAATAATAATAATAAAGACAATTACAGTCTTTGCATGCATTATCCTGTTGGAATTCAAACTTCCCGAAATTTTTTCTTGAGGTTAGGTTAGTGGACGTAGCACAATTGGACTATTTTCCCGCCAAAATTCAAACTTCAGGCCATTTTGTCTGGAGATTAGGTTAGTGGAGGTAGCACAATTGGACTATTCTCCCGCCAAAAGCCGCCATCTTGGATGACGTCATGCGCTGTTGCCAAGTCTACATGCCGCCATCTTGGATGACGTCATCGCTGCCATCTTGAATAAATTTGGCAACAATGCAATGTGTCCTGACACGTAGGTTGTCCCCCTACTAACACGCTCGTATTTGAAAGACTCTGACTGAAGAGTGTGGTATCAGATGGCTCAGTCTACATTCCTTGGCACTTTCAAAAATTTTTCCAAAAATTTTGACATCCACACAAATCCTTTTTTTTTTATACCATACAACTCTGCTCTCACTCACACAAGCTCACCTAAATGTAACCTGCTCATACCCACTAGACCATCGCTATAACTCTCTCACACCCATTCACTCCCTGTTGTCGACTCTCTCACCCTCTTTCAGCCCAACACGTTATTAGTATGCCTGTCTCTCTAACTGTCACTGTCTCACAGCCACAGTCGTCTTCGTTCTGTCCTACTATTACTGTCTCCCCTTACTGCCTCTGTCTCGCTCCTGCTATCTCTTACTGCTGCTATCTCATTCATTCATTCCCGCTACTGTTTCTCTTCACAATATCTCTCTCTTCCTTGTCTTCATTATCATAGACAATTTCTCATTATCTTTGTCCATTCAGATCAATGCCGGGATCATTCCTTTGATGTAGACACGGCAGATTTCCAACCCCACTCTTTCTCATTCCCGATTTTCTCCTCAGACTATAGTGAACCGGTCGTAGACGAAGTATCCTTTTGCGTACCTTGCGTAATACGCAAACTAAACTACGAATTTTATTGTGAACGCCGTCGATGATTACGCTATTATGCATCTGGCGTGACCTACACCGAATAACTCACACTGGTTTCTGTGAAATTAGCTTATACAGGGAAAATCTGAATTCCATCAACAAAACTTGGCAGGTTGTTCGGAAATATTGTATAGGTATTTTCATATCCGTTCCAGTGGTTTCCGGTAGCTAGTTACAGATTAATTGACTTTCGTTTGACTTCTTAACCCCATTTATCTTTGTATCTGTACTGCACTGAATATATCCTCATGACAGTGGGAACGTCGACGGTATGCGCTGTATGTCTTATTTGGAAACAAACTTGTTCTACTCACTTACGGTACCTGCTGTTGACAACGGGAAGGATTCACCCTGAAGCTTGCATTCAGTAACCTCCGTTCTGTCTCGGGTTTCTTTTTTGGCAGTGTTAGATTTGTGATAATTGTGATACAACGACAGTAGGCATTGGTTTACTGATAAAGTGTTGGGCGATATTTATCTGCTGTATGGTTTCACTGAATTTAAGTAAAAGAGCGTTGCAACAGCTCTATGCTGAACTACTTCCGCAGCAGTGTCAGAGGACTATTGCATTATTCTGCTTTATTGTTGTTGTATTTTTGCTGATTCCATATTCAGTATTTTCGCAGAAACAAACGTAAGCGCAGTGATAATCATAGTCGCACCATTATTATTGCACGGAATAATTTAGGATTTTTAATTTCAAATGTTGCTGACATGTATCCATCTACGACTCTTACACTACAGAATCCGAAGTACTCGGACAGCTGTGAGTGGATATTAATAAGGGGTGTGTGTGCTCTTCGATTTTATGACGGTTTCAGCTTTGTTGAGGACACTTCCGATGACGTGTCTGAATGTCTGTGGAGAAACGTCAACCCATCCTGCCTCAGAAGCCGAAGCTAGAGAAGGTACTGATATGTTGGACTCTGAGACCTGGAGCGAAGTAAACTTTTTAACTGATTCCTAAGAATTTCCAGAAAATGAGACGTAAGACTTTATCAATTTGAGCAAGCAACTAGGAGGGGAAGGAATTCAATGAATTCATTAGTAGCACCTGATCCAGGAAGGGCAGCGAAACCTCCAACTAAAAAAAGGAGAAGATTCGCATATTGTGTAGGGAAGACACGTAAAAATGTCCAGTTATATGTTGTAAGTGCACCAAATCTGTATGCACGGATCACTGCGAGAATCTGGAATAAGAATTACACTCCTGGAAATTGAAATAAGAACACCGTGAATTCATTGTCCCAGGAAGGGGAAACTTTATTGACACATTCCTGGGGTCAGATACATCACATGATCACACTGACAGAACCACAGGCACATAGACACAGGCAACAGAGCATGCACAATGTCGGCACTAGTACAGTGTATATCCACCTTTCGCAGCAATGCAGGCTGCTATTCTCCCATGGAGACGATCGTAGAGATGCTGGATGTAGTCCTGTGGAACGGCTTGCCATGCCATTTCCACCGGGCGCCTCAGTTGGACCAGCGTTCGTGCTGGACGTGCAGACCGCGTGAGACGACGCTTCATCCAGTCCCAAACATGCTCAATGGGGGACAGATCCGGAGATCTTGTTGGCCAGGGTAGTTGACTTACACCTTCTAGAGCACGTTGGGTGGCACGGGATACATGCGGACGTGCATTGTCCTGTTGGAACAGCAAGTTCCCTTGCCGGTCTAGGAATGGTAGAACGATGGGTTCGATGACGGTTTGGATGTACCGTGCACTATTCAGTGTCCCCTCGACGATCACCAGTGGTGTACGGCCAGTGTAGAAGATCGCTCCCCACACCATGATGCCGGGTGTTGGCCCTGTGTGCCTCGGTCGTATGCAGTCCTGATTGTGGCGCTCACCTGCACGGTGCCAAACACGCATACGACAATCATTGGCACCAAGGCAGAAGCGACTCTCATCGCTGAAGACGACACGTCTCCATTCGTCCCTCCATTCACGCCTGTCGCGACACCACTGGAGGCGGGCTGCACGATGTTGGGGCGTGAGCGGAAGACGGCCTAACGGTGTGCGGGACCGTAGCCCAGCTTCATGGAGACGGTTGCGAATGGTCCTCGCCAATACCCCAGGAGCAACAGTGTCCCTAATTTGCTGGGAAGTGGCGGTGCGGTCCCCTACGGCACTGCGTAGGATCCTACGGTCTTGGCGTGCATCCGTGCGTCGCTGCGGTCCGGTCCCAGGTCGACGGGCACGTGCACCTTCCGCCGACCACTGGCGACAACATCGATGTACTGTGGAGACCTCACGCCCCACGTGTTGAGCAATTCGGCGGTACGTCCACCCGGCCTCCCGCATGCCCACTATACGCCCTCGCTCAAAGTCCGTCAACTGCACATACGGTTCACGTCCACGCTGTCGCGGCATGCTACCAGTGTTAAATACTGCGATGGAGCTCCGTATGCCACGGCAAACTGGCTGATACTGACGGCGGCGGTGCACAAATGCTGCGCAGCTAGCGCCATTCGACGGCCAACACCGCGGTTCCTGGTGTGTCCGCTGTGCCGTACGTGTGATCATTGCTTGTACAGCCCTCTCGCAGTGTCCGGAGCAAGTATGGTGGGTCTGACACACCGGTGTCAATGTGTTCTTTTTTCCATTTCCAGGAGTGTATATTATAAAACCGCTTCGGGTAAATTGAGAATCAACTACATATCCTTAAAAACCCATTATTAAAGGTATAGAAATTGTGTTTTTCAAAATGTAAACATAAAATAAATAAAATTATTTTCAAAGTATTTATACATCAGAGGCAGCGGCCTTGCCGCGGTGGATACACCGGTTCCCTTGAGATCACCGAAGTGAAGCGCTGTCAGGCGTGGTCGGCACTTGGTTGGGTGACCATCCATTCCGCCATGCGCTGTTGCCATTTTTCGGGGTACACTCAGCTTCATGATGCCAATTGAGGAGCTACTCGACCGAATAGTAGCGGCTTCGGTCAAGAATACCATCATAACGACTGGGAGAGCGGTGCGCTGACCCCATGCCCCTCCTATCCGTATCCTCCACTGAGGATGACACGCCGGTCGGATGGTCCCGATAGGCCACTCGTGGCCTGAAGATGGAGTGCTTTTATACCTCAGAGGTGGATTAGATCACAAGTAGTCAAAACAGTGTCGATTTACGTCAATTTAAACAACACCGACTTGAGAGACCCGACTGGTAAGTTTCGTTATACACATTTTCTGGTGAGCAGAGGGTTAAGCTAAGGATCACCAGACAGGTACTCGAACTATGCTCCTCTGGAAATACGAGCCCGCTCAATATCCCCAGTACCTGTTAAAGACGTTTTGCACGTAACAAACACCAACCTTTTTTCAGCTGCTCTATTTTGACTGGATGAACGATGTTGTTAGTTGCGTCGTTGAGCAGTGCTGTCCTAGTTTTGAGACCGGTATTTCACCGTTGTTTTAGCGCGTTCTGTAGGAAAGAGAAAGGAACGGTTCTTTTCACTTCGTTGGGGATATTGTGGCGAATCGTATTTCATCTGCAGCGGGAGTTCTCAGGCTGAAGGGCGAGCCCATTGGGTTAAGAGAGGGAGCGTGGGTTGTGGGGGAGACAGAGGTGTATTTAAAATCGTCAGGGGAGTGCGGGAGAGGAGTACGTAATTCAGAACTACAGTTCTCCTTCATGCGTCCACAAAAGGTATTTAAATATACTGTAAACCTCAACACAGATCTTTTGTACAGAACAAGCAGTAATTCCTGCCAGCGTTGTGATGGATGTCTTCATAATAATAAGGAATTATTACTCTGAATTTTGCTGCGTTTAAATAGTGTCAATACTGTAACTGACATGAATTCAGAAAATAGCTTTAAACTGCCTACTACTTACTGTCCTCTGTCATCATGTTGTTATAGTTGATGTTCGATCGTCATTAATTTCATAGATGAAAACATAACACCAAATTAATTGATTTGCGTGGAGTGTAGTAATATTTTATTAAATTTTTGGATCACAAAGACGTAGTTGCAGACCTGACGTTAGTAAAACCTTAGAATAAATTAGAATGTACAAAAAAGACTATATACTGGATGCCGCTTTAGTTTGTTGATAACTTCACGTTAAGTTGTAACAGGCCTGCGTTCCATTGGTATCAGCAACAGCACTACAGATAACCTTTCCATTTCAACAGCATTGCTAGTACAACAGCACGATGTGCCCTTGCTAAGATCGTGCTCTAAATTTCATACTCGTTTTGAAATGAAGTCCTCCCAGCACCTTCATTACGATATACAGCTTCCTTCATACCAGTGCATATTTAAAACGACACGTTACTGAACACTGCTTTATTAAGAAAAATGTTCAATTTCATGCCCTCTATTATTTCAGGAAACTAGTGGGAGTTATTATGACACACCTTGTAAAATGCTCTATTACAATCAAAACTGTTTCTAACATAGAAAAAATGTTTTATACTATGTTTCTTGTTTGCCACTGCGGCTTTGAAAGAACTAACACATCAATCCGACGAATCGTGAATTAGAGACCAAAGGTTAAATATAAAGGGGAAAAATACTAACGTTATGACGATTTCATGGAGTAAGAGACTGAAAAAATATTAATAAAGTGGTTTAAAAAGCAATGACTATGACAGTTATCAGGAGCCCAAGACCACCACAGGTAAGGAATTAGATGATAGATCAATCATGAACTACACTGCAACGGAGGAAACTGATAAGACTGAAAACTTTCAAGGTCGGCTTCGGATGCTGTTCAATAAAGAATTATTTTAAAATGCATGTACGCTCCATTTCATTTCACTTTTTTAAATTGGTTTAACTTATTTTCACTTCACTTTAAAACAAAAGGCTGATTTATACATTGGCGAAATGTTTGGTGCCACTAACGCTGCGATGTTGTGTTCTGTCCGCACTCGTTCCTTGGCGCGTCCACATACTTCGGTAAATAGAAATTAGCGCATTCGCTCGTAAACTGCCATGAGTGGTGCAGTGGGTAGCATATAACCTACTTTCAAATAACACTGTCAACGGCGCTTTGCGGGCCTCCCATTCAGGAAATATTTAAATCACAGCATCATAGTTTACTTGCCTTACCTAATTATATTCAGTTGTATCTTGTTCAAGTGTTCTAATAGTTTCAGTGCAATATATTCAAAGTTTGAAGAATGAATTGTTTTCAGGTATTTAGTTTGTTCTTCTAAATCCTTGATGACATCGTTATGGCATTCATTGGTAAATACTGCACGAACGAGACCAAGAGCGACTGAAGAGAATCGTTCAACGTGACAGAAGTGCAACCCTTCCGCAAACTGCTGCAGGTGTCAATGCTGTGCCATCAAACAAGCGTCAGCGTGCGAACCATTTAACGAAACATCATCGATATGGGCTTTCGGAGCCGAAGGCCCACTCGTATAACCTTAATAACTGCACGACACAAAACCTTTCGCCTCGCTTGGGCCCGTCAACAATGACATCGGACTGTTGATGACTGGAAACATGTTGGCTGGTCGGACGAGTCTCGCTTTAAATTGTATCGAGCGGATGGACGTGTACGGATATGGAGATAATCTCATGCATATCAGCAGGGGACTGTGCAAGCTGGTGAAGGCTCTCTAATGGTGTGGGGTGTGTGCAGTTGGAGTGATATGGGACCCCTGATACGTCTAGATACGAGTCTGGGGGGGTGACACGTCCGTAAGCATCCTGACTGATCACCTGCATCCATTCATGTCCATTGTGCATTCCGACGGACTTGGGCAATTCCAGCAGGACAATGCGACACCCCATACGTCCAGAATTGCTATATATATATATATATATATATATATATATATATATATATATATATATATAGTTATTTTGTCTGATTACAAGTTCTTCTGTAATCTTCATCAGGTATATATGAAGATTACAGAAGAACTCGTAATGAGACAAAAACATGTTTAACAGACTTGTGAAAAGGTAAAAGCTTACCAGAAAACGAAGAGAGATCAGAGATACCGTTCTCATGTACAAAAAGAATCATCCACTAGCAAAAGTGATAAATCTACTACGTTCAGTTCTTAAACTCATAACAAAAATAATACAAAATAAAATAAATAAACACTGCAACCTTTGCAGAGGAGCGGTAGGTTTTACGCCCAGTAGATCATACACATATGCACTATTCATTCTTAGACGGGCTGTAGAAAAGTTCGCTGAATATAACAGACCAGCTTATCTTTGTTTTATTGATTTACAGAAGTCATTCCATAGGACCCATAGGACTCAATCAACAGATGTGGTAAACCTGCACTACAATCTGGGGGATTCTTGCCAACTTAATAAAAACAACTTAAGATATTTATTCCAACAATTACATCCAGGCGAAAATTACTTCCAGGCTAAATAGTTGCATTGCAGTAAATAATTGTATTAGGCTCTTTGAGCCCGCTACTTTGTAATACAGTCGTGGATGAGGTTACAAAGAAGGTACTGACTGTTGGTGGTTATAGAATGGGGAATGAAGAAATAAAAATCGTTTCTTTTCCTGACGCTACAGTTCCGCTAGCAAAGGAGTGAAGATTACGTGCAGAAGCTTTTAGGGTGATGTTGCTATCAATTGATCAGTTAACTTTTGTTTCGAATTAAAGGAACTCCAACTTTGTGAAACTTTCTGTTAGATTTATTCAGGTGACATGCATTGCAATGTATAACGATTATTTCTGAAATAATCTTTAACACCATCAGGAATAAATGCTGAATTTTTTTCAGTAATGTCGATTCATGGCTACCCGTTACCATCAACGGACCAACTGAATTCCATATATGACCATTAGATGTATATCCGAAATTTCTCTTTTAAACCCCTCTTATTCGAGTATACGACGGCTGAGTGGATTTTAGTATGGCCACACAATGTAATTAAGAAAATAGGTAAAAGGATTATTAAGTGGAAATTAATTTTAATATGAATGAAGAATGTTGATTCGGAATATAAGAAGAACTAAATTAAATCAATGTTGAAGTGCAGTACAATTCTAAACTGACGTTATTATGAAATTAAGTCCTGGATGTGCTCGTAGCCATTTTTCTACTTCGAATACGTTCAGGGTAGGGCAAATAAAAGTGGCCCGGACGAATGGATACGACTGGACGTGAATGTATGCATTAACCTAGCAGACCCACAGTTGTTTCCAACAGGATGGAGCAATTGCCCATACAGCCGACCGAACCTTGGAGCACTTTCACACAATCTTCACGCTTGACAGAGTTGTTAGTAGAGATCAATATGGTCGCAGCCCTAGGTGGCCAGCCGGCCGGAGTCGCCGAGCGGTTCTAGGCGCTACAGTCTGGAACCGCGCGACCGCTACGGTCGCAGGTTCGAATCCTGCGTCGGGCATGGATGTGTGTGATGTCCTTAGGTTAGTTAGGTTTAAGTAATTCTAAGTTCTGATGACCACAGCAGTTAAGTCCCATAGTGCTCAGAGCCATTTGAACCATTTTTGAATCTAGGTGGCCACTCAGGTCACCTTATCTGTCAGTGTGCGATTACCTCGTGTGGGGAGCCTCAAGTCGACAACCCGCTTCAAAAAGTACAGCAGAACATTTCGGATGAGACTGCAGCTGTTCTAGCAGTCCAGCTTCTATCTGTCTTCAGCAATCTGCCGACCACGTACGCAAAGTGCCATGTAAAGGCTGCAGCCTATGCGGGGTGTGCACAGGAAGAGAAAGCAATATCACTCCATTGTCCGGAGCTAGATACAGTGCTTCCGGGTCTTTTGTATGTGTCGTATTACTATCAAGGAGAAGAATAACTTTATGCTCCTTCAAAGATTTTACATTATCAATAAAATCTTCCAAATATTTCTCAAATAATTCTTTGCTTATGTATTCGCTATCTGGATTGAAAACGTTCCAGGAGGTGCTCCATCCATCTCATCTTTACCACGAGCATGATTGAAGATCAGCATCGGTGGTACGTGTTACTCAGCAGCACTGACGCAGCAAACAGCAGTTGTTGTAGCACCACGCTCACGGCTCGAGATGGACCCACCTGTCGTTTCCCCTACTTAACAGTCACTTTCCTTGCCTTTTTCTGTACTGTGGAAAGCCCAGTTTCAGTAACATTAAAAATATCTGATGCTGATCGACTGTCTTCGTGAGAACGTCGAAAAACTTTGCAGCTGTCTCTTTGCTGAAACTAGTGGCACGAGCCTCTTCGTAAAAAATGTAGCAATACTTCCTGCCGGCAATCTTTTTCTCGCGGTTGAATCTGTGCAGTACATCGTTTCTTTCGGCAAATTCGAATATTGCCATTCGTAAGTCCTTAGGCGTGATGTCAAACTTCCACTCGTCTAGTTGAATCACATGTTGACATATCTCTTGCTCCATTTCAGAAGACAAGTTGCCGATACATTTTTACCCTCCACAGTAAACCAAATTTTCCAACCAGAAGATGTTTGAAAGTTGCTTTGACAACACAATTCTGCTTTACCGCAGCATTCAAACCGAGATCCCCATTTCACACAGCCGGCCGTTGTGGCCAAGCGGTTCTAGGCGCTTCATTCTGGAACCGCGCGACCGCTACGGTCGCAGGTTCGAATCCTGCCTCGGGCATGGATGTGTGTGATGTCCTTAGGTTAGTTAGGTTTAACTAGTTCTAAGTTCTAGGGGACTGATGACCTAAGATGTTAAGTCCCATAGTGCTCAGAGCCATTTAAACCATTTAAACCATTTCACACAACATCAAGTGCTCGCTGCTTATTCTCTTCCATTTTCCATATTCAACGCCATTCGGTATTTTGAAAACTGCAAGAGAATAATTTAAATATACGGTACTTTAAATAAAACGTCAAACAGAGGCGACTTATTCAATGACTTTCAAAGCCTTCAAAATTTTATTGCGAATCCAATTGGCAGACTTTAAGAGAATCTGAACTTAAGTATGCGACTTCCAGGTGCGAAACAAATTTTGTTTTCGTGCCAGTCTGAAGGGTACGTGTGATAGGAAAATTGCAGTACTAAATATGATTAACATTACGCACTGTAACTCAGATTACTACAACAATTTTAACGTGCTACAATAGTTCAATACAATTTTTTTAATAATTGATTGCAGTTATTGTTTACAATATACAATATTTGAACAATAAATTATATGTATGTACCTATCAGAGGAAAAGGAGTACCCTCTTGCACGTATTTCTTGCCATTAAAATAAATAAATCCTAATACCGTTTGTGCAGACGATCAGGCCCGACATGAGGAGAAAGGGGGGGGGGGGGCTGGAGAGGGGGGCGGGGCAGTGGTACACGATTAAAAATCCTTGGCGTCCAAGCCTCATAGGGCGGGGGAGGGGGAAGGGGGGGGGCAGGTCTCTCAACGGTGCGGATCCCCATGGGTACTAAGTTGGCAAATGTAAGTGTGCTGTTGCACCATACAATATAGTAAAGAATATTACCCCAGCACCAGCATAACCAGTCTAGCTCTTCTTTTCCAGTTCATTGCTTCAGTTTCTTGAGTCATACAGGAGAACTGCACACAATTCTAATTGATGTTTTGTCTTGAATTCACTACATTTTTCTTAGACACCGTGCACTAAAACCACCTTGTGATAGAATTGAAAATGCACTTTTTTTAAATGTTGTTGGAAATCTTACCAAAACGTTTCCTCATCAAATGTACACACACGTTAACAGCTGCGAAATGTAGTCACAATTTCGTATGTTAGCCTACAGCATTCGAATATGTAACACTTCTGATTTCATCACAAGGTGATTTTACACGAAAAACGAGTACACAGAGAATATTTTTCATTCAGTCAACACAATATAAAGCATTTTTATTTGTATATAGTTCTCCTGGAAGAATCGTGAAAGTCAAGAAATGAAATGACATGAAAGATGCGCATCGGCCACGCTGATGCTCGGAAGAAAGGAGGTACCGGTAATCTTCTTCTTTTGTTCGTCTGTAGGATAGCGAACTTACATGGGTGCTCTCATGTTACTCGTACTTGGTGTGACGTTATTTACTGGTCAAAGAAGCTAGGCCTTCAGAAAATTAATCCAAATGATAGAAATTTCCTCGGACTATTAGAACTCTTGGGTCTCTATCATCTACCTCTTTGCAAAATATATTAGGAATGTCAGAGACAGACAAGAAGCTGGAAAGCGTTTACAAATGTATTATCTGTAACGTAATACTCAGAATGCATTTATTTTTAGTTTTCCCCATCATGTCAGAGATGCCATCTTTGAGTCGAGAGAAAATGCGTTGAACTATTGTTGAGGCAACTCCAGATTGAAGTCATAATGAACAAATAACATTCATCCTGCGTTGTATTTGGTTCAAGAAGGAAATTGATAAATATGAAATAAATGAACAGTTTCTGGAATTTTTAGACTGTAATCAGGAAACGATAGTTGCTGCTGCACATTTAATTCGATTAACACTTGTGAAACGTTCAGTCTCTATTAGTGAATGACGCGAACAAAGTTATGGTAACGGAAGTAATATTAGAAGGTCTTACAAAGGCGGTCAGACATATTTTCTTCAGTGAGCAAAATTTTCTCTGTGCTTGTAATAGCCTTATTTGGAGACCTGCAGCTAGTTGAGAGTTTTCATGATGCAGATACATTTTTCGGAGTGACTCAACTTCTTTAGAACCTGTTCAGTAGCAGTCCATAACGATGGGAAATTCTGAAAGAGTGTGCTGCTTATATTCCATGTATAATAATCGTTGGAGTGCTTGGATTGGCGCTGCGATCCCACCAGGATAACATTGCAACTGCTGCTGAAACTCTCAGTAAGTTAAATTTGCTAGCGCATACACTTTGTGTGATACAGGGTGTATTGGATTGTGTAAGATCATTCAACTGTTTAATCATGACAGCAATTTAGCTAAAGTTGTTGGTAACAACTGACTACAGGAGCAAATTACTACAAGCTCGAAATACTACCATTGACGTTGAGGTAAGAAACATCGAGGACTTGTTAAATGATTTCAAATATCTTCGCGTAGATTGGTGACGTCATCCTCCCTGTTCCCAGTGTAATTAATAATGATCCCGATTTTCAGGAGGTATGCACTAAAAGGACGAAATAATTTCATAATGAAACCAGGAATGAGGCGACAAATGTGAATACAGGACATTTATTTAAGATAAACGTGTTTTATATCATTATTGATACTCTAATGTCTAATGTGAAAATTCGATGTGAAATAACGAAGATTTTAAATGAAACATTTGGGTTTTACGGAAACACTCAAAGATTACTGACGATCAGGTCGCTGAGGTATGCAAAATATTTATCAATGAATGCCATAACGATGTCACTACCGATTTAGAAGAACAAAATAAATACCTGAAAAAAATTCATTCTTCAAACTTGGAATATAGTACACTGGAACCATTAGAACTCTTGAACAAGATGCACGAGCCTAAAATTTTAAGCTGGTTCCCGAATTTATGTATAGCTGTGCGTGTCCTTTACACTCTTCAAATGACTGTAGCTGTAGTAGAAGCGTCATTCAACACACTAGCTCGCAGCGATGTCGGAGATTTCATGTTTTACCGGATTCCTGATATTCATCGTACACTCGTGAAATGGTTGTACGTGAAAATCCCCACTTCATCGCTACCTCGGAGTTGCTACATGCCGTTGCTCGTGCACCGACTATAATACCACGCTCAAGCTCACTTAAATCTTGATAACCCGCCAATATAGCAGCAGTAACCGATCTAACAATTGCGCCAGACAATTGTTGTCTTATATGGACGTTTCCGACTCTGTATTTTGCCTGTTTACATACCTCTGTACTTGAATACGCTTGCCTGTACCAGTTTCTTAGGCGCTTCAATGTAGCTTGTTTGCTTCCTAGCCAGAAGATAGTCCTCAAGTTCATTAACATTGAGTCGCTGTGGCTCATTCTTATAGAAACACCAGTAGATCAGCTTCATATCCGACCATGCAAGACCACAAGCCCTGGAATCGATGCTTTATCCATGACGAAGTTCAAATAGAACCACAGCACATAGTCGGTATCCACCTATCCATCACAGGTAGCATCATCTACGTCAGGATGGTTGATGACGCGATACGTTAAGCTGTTGTGAGCAGATGTGTGAACAGCCTAAAGTTGAAACACTATGATGGCCACATCATGGTGGTTACCGTCGACCATGCGTTGCTAGGATTACACACTCTATGAGTCTTCGAACTCGTTCGAAGTGCCGCTGGACGTAGTCACCGCAGCTTTCCGACAATATGGGACAGTCATTAACCATATGGCAGAAAAATTGACCACCTCGGAGAGCATACCCGATCCTCAACAACGTACTACAAGTAAAATTTGAATAAACAAACCCTGAGCCATCCTACCTAGTAATATGTGGATGTCGGGTGGTCGTGATTTACGATGGACAGCCTGATACTTGTTCTAGTTGCGGCGAGGAAAGTCGAGCCGTCCTGCCTAGTCGTAGGTGGATGTTGGGCTATAGTAATGTACGATGGACAGTCTTATACGTAGTTTCGGCCAGGAAGATCACGTACGTTAGGCGTTTATTCAACATCGACTTACGCAAATCCTGTTATGTGAATTGGCGCCAGTCACCACGATTATGACCCTATCCCACAGTTATGCAGTGATGACACACTGGACCATCATGGCAGACCGAGGACCACTTGGAAGATAGGGAACATCAGACTGCATAACCATAGCAAATTTAGGACTGACAGACATAACGCCAGAGTCGTCATAGATTGAGGGAGGTCGCCTATCGACTTCGCACGGTGATTTTAACGAGAGAATGGAACTCAACAATACGTTTGTATAGACCCCTGCTTTTGCCCCTGAGGGGGTTTTGGTGGAGGGACACAGGGACACAGAAACACACATCCGCAAATAGAGGTCACCAAAGAAACATAAAAAGTGACACTGTACATCTTCCAAAGATTGCCTCCTGTAGGTAGGTGTCTACCCCTGCAGATAAGCGGACGACCAGCGATACAAGAAACGTGGATGACACAGAGTTGCTTCCCTGACTTCAACACAGGGTTTTCCAATTCTTTGGGCGGGCAGATGATGGGGACAGCATCCATCATCAACATAAGGCAGGAAACGATTGCGGTTTCGGCTTTGGTCACGCAGCTCGCAACTTCCCTGCCGCGGCCACAGCTAACTTGTAGACTTTTGGGGGGACGATATTGAAGAAGATTCCGTGCCTGCCACGCTGGATGAGGAGAGGTGTGTCTCGCCGTACACCTTGGCCCCTACTAAGCAACAGCAAATGGTGGCGTGGTCACAGCTTGCAGATGGCAGGCCACAACGCTTTTGGCGAAGCTGACAGCGGTCGCCATTGCAGGAAATGTTATACAGACTTATCGCTTAGCGACCATCAACGTCAGCACCATTCACACACGTATGAAGTTGTCGCCGCTCCAAGGCATGATCAATGCAGCACACATCAACATTGTCTTTCTCCAAAAGGTCTAGGTCAACTATTTCCCGGGGATTTAAGGTTATACAAGTCTTGTGACCCGCACCTCGCCTAGCCAACTCTTTCTCACATCATATCAGCAGACCAGGCTTTCCTAGGGTGCATACATAATGTCCACACAGCCGTGTGTCGAGCTATTATGTTATGGTATCGACCGCTTCCTGGGAACACTGGTGTCACTACATTAAAGTGAAGCTTTCGATCGCATGGATCATGTGTACCTGATGTCCATTCTCCAACACATGCAGTGCCCACAGCAACTTATACACATCGTGATGGGGTGACATCCAAGGTGCTCGTCAACGGGCGTCTCATGCAGTCCTTCTGATTTCCAGATCCGTGCGTCAAGGCTGCCCCCTATCGAACTTACTCTATGACATGGAACCACTCCTCTGTGGCCTCCATCAATGCCTCGCCAAACTAATGTTAATTGGCATCACATTTGGCTGTATGGAAAACACAAACGACATAGTGTTTGTACTCTGCAGTGGTGATGATGTAATCAGTGCACTAGAATGGACTGTCAAATACGGTGGCTTCCAGCAGCTGTCTCAATGACACCAAATCGGTCGCCATGAATGTAGGAGTCACGTTAGCCCTGGCATGTGTCAACCAACCTACAGGTGAGTGGCACTATTAAATGCCTCGGAGTAGAGTTTTGTGACGACATACAGTGCTCTGTGGCTCTTACATTCCACACATTGCGCAAGCACTTCCAAAACCATTAGTGATGGTATGACTTATACTAGCGGCATTTTGAGCCTACCGGCATGCTCTCTAAAATCATTTACGAATTGCTGACCCATCGCTCAGACAGAGTCACGTCCACGACACTGGTGGCCCTGTTTGTCAGCTCTCACATCAGGCTGTGGAGGCACAACTCAAGAGTTTGATTGGTTTGCTGCCAGAGACCCTGGCTCCAACCTCCCTTGCACCCCACTGACGATTCAAGATACACCCCTGCCTTTCTACTACTTCAGTCACTTTTACCTTGAACACAGTTATGTCCACCTCGTACTGCCAACGACGAACAGGCGCCGGCATGGGAAATACATAGCGTCCTACAACAGAGGCGTCCACCAAACATCGTCGGGGCAAAAAACCCTCATGTTAGTTGGAAAGTGGTGTGGCGGATGGTACATGTGGTTACACTGGATGCAGACGTCCGATCAACGTGGTACGTCACAGTCAACGGTAAACAGGTCACCAGATTAATTTTTGCTCAAAATACGCATGGCGGACTCGCCTCTAAGCGCGGAGAGCAGAGTACCAGATACGGACGAGCACCATCTCAGATGTGGCACACTTGAAGATGTATGGCGCTTGGTGTGTAAAATTTTGGAGCACTTTCTATGTGTGACCGCAGAACATATCGCACCTCGGCTTCTACTTTTTCTGGATGAACTACACACCAAAACCAACGTAGTTATGCGGATCCGTGGGCGCAGTGAACAATTAATTTCATAATGGACCCTAAGACGTACTGGACTTTTGCAACTACCTACAAGAACGACATACTAAGACTAGGTGGAACCTTAAAAACAGGCAATATTTTTCTGATCACTTAGGGAGTGCCCTACATAACCCTCCGTGCAGCTGCATCTTCAACAGGTAAGAGAAGACAACCAGTTACTTAGCTGATCAAAACATGACCAGGTGGAATAACCTACAACATGCGTGAAGACCTAGATGGATGATTAAGCTTAAGGAAAGCAGTTTTGCTTCGTGATACATAGCACATTTTCAATTTCCCCGTATGTATTGCCTCGGGGTAGAACAATCCCGGAATTATTTGTTCACTTTATTTAGTGCACGTTGCAGTGCTAGTAATATATGTTACACGAGTGGTAGAAAAGAAATAAAAATAAATAAATAAATAGAAAGGTCACACTATTGAGATTACCTCACCAGTCGTAATCCCTTATCCCTTGATGGCGGGAGAGAGGGGGGGGGGGGGGACATAGTGGCCAGGCCTCGAGTTACGACCCCTAATCATTTTCTCCCCTCCGCAATCCCCCTCGCATCCTCCTCCCTATAATAAATTTAAAAAAAGGAGCGTGAAAAAGTAAAAAAAATCAAATGGCTCTGAGCACTATGGGACTCAACTTCTGAGGTCATTAGTCCCCTAGAACTTAGAACTACTTCAACCTAACTAACCTAAAGACATCACACACATCCATGCCCGAGGCAGGATTCGAACCTGCGACCGTAGCGGTCTCGCGGTTCCAAACTGCAGCGCCCAGAACCGCGCTGCCACTTCGGCCGGCGTGAAAAAGTAAACTGATGGGACATCAAATACACATTTTGCGAGAAACTAAAACATCTGGGTTCGAGTCTTGAACCAGCACAAATTTTCAACTCACGCCACTAATTTAATTCAATGCTCATTAGATGCTAATGCCATTATTTCTTAGATTAATTGTCATATAAACAGTAGTATAATGGTAGTGTCTTTGTCTAGTAATTAAAACGTTCTAGGACCAGGGTTCGAACTTCAGCACTGGTTATATCCTGAACAGATATCATCAGCAATAGTGGCATGATACTTTCGGCATGAGAAGTCACCCTCGATCTAACAACGACCTTGTCAAAGAGGCTGGAGGAGTAGATAGAGGTCCAGGGCAGGTCAAGGCCGACTATTTCAGGTATACAAGCCGACGTCGCGGGCTAAAGATGAAGAGATAGAGAAAATGTATGAGAATACCGAACGGAAAATTCAGTATGGAAAGGGAGACTAAAATTTAATAATCATGAAGGACTGGAACACGGTTTTAGGGGAAAAAATAGAAGAATGTGTTACGAAAGAATTTGGGTTTGACAGCAGGAATGAGAAAGAATAAGGATTAATTGTGTTCTGCAACAAATTTCAGTTAGTAATAGTTAATTTTCTGTTCAAGAGTCACAGGAACAGGATGTATAATTGGAAAATATCTGGAGGTACTGAAAGACTTCATGGTCAGTCAAAGGTTCCGAAATGAAATACTGGGTGGTTGATTGACCAAACAGTGAGCTCATTGGTCCCATAATCGAAGGTGGCAGCAGCCAATGGAGGAACTATACAAAGAGCACAGTCCAGTCAAGAGGGAACATATGGGCAAGAAACGTCAGGACAGCAGAAAGACTGAGGAACAGGAGGATGGAGTGCCCCAAAGACCTACACACGCCAGGGCACTATCACTGCCCTTTCTAATCCCACACTGAAATCAAGAAGGTACTGGATGGTAGGACGTCTATTAAGACATCATGGAATAACTTCCATGGTGCTAGAAAGATATGGAGGGTAAAAACTGTAGAGGAAGACAGAGTTCTGAATAAATCCAAGAAACAGCATGTAGGTCGCAAGTGCTACTCTGAGATGAAGAGGTTGGTACAGGAGAAGTATTCGATGGCAGGGTACATCAAAACACTCAGAAATCAGAATAAAACCTAAGTTCTCTGACATTGATCTTTTGCTCAGTTCCATTCTCCTTCTTCCTTCCTTACACATGTCGTCACATTATGACCTCTGCGATAGTGACCATTTCCCATTGATTCTCTCGTTCCCCACCCACTTCCCGATGGCTGGGTTACCTCTCTGGGCATCCATAGTGCTGACTGGCCTGATCATGACACAACAGGAGCAACACCAGGGGAAGAAGACACAAGTAAAAGGGGTGAAGCTTCCTGTTTCCATAGGGAAATTTGGGTACTTAAACCTGGGAGGACGAACGACTTTCATGAAGAAAACTGAGGACAGACATGGCCATGTGAGGGTCATCTACTGACACCAGGGACAAAAAGGGCTGGAGAGCGTATTTAGTGTGAAGTGCCAAAAGGCAGGGGCAGTCCAGCAAAATATGGATCACTGTGAGGGAGGCCCCCACAACAGCAAAACATAGGGGGGGGGGGGGGGGGAGACCATGAATCTACGTCGTATGGCTGATATAAAGATGGCAGAGGATGATAGACACCCATTGGAAGAGGCAGAGGGAAAAACGCCTCATGGTCTGAGTCTCCTTGATTAACCCAAGAAACGGCCCACTACTAAGCAAAAAGGGATTTGACAAGAAGCCACAAATCCGATCCCAGAGGGGTCATAGAGAATGGATTGTAGGCAGCCAGCACACCCCATCCCCAGGCAGACAATCGGCAAGGATACCCAAGTGGCTGGAAACCCTAGGGAAATCAACTGAACAAGAAGCAGCGCCGAGATCGGCGAGAAGATCGTGGGTGGCGGAAACCTAAGGGTGGTGAGAAAAACGCCAAGTGATAGTCTGAAGGCCAGTCATTGAGTCCCTATCTCACAAAAATCGGGTGAGGGACGACCATTTAACAAAGCAGAGGGCCTGATAGTTGGCCTTTATTTCTGCAGTAAACACTCCACACGTGATGGGGGCAAGAGATAGAGTTCCATGCCAACAAAAGATGTGAAGGCATATCCCACTGATTAGTGGACTGAGAACCATCAGCGTACTGAACAACAGCATCCAGAAACTACCGTAAGAGTGGGCATAACAAACAACTTATCACCATTGGCGCGCTGAAGGCTTTCCAACCCTGGAAGAGATACATCCGAATTCACATCGACTATTTAAAGGAGAGAAAGTAGAGAAGAGGAAAAGGAAGGGAGAAGGAAATCGTGTCAAAGAGAAACGACGCATGTCTCAACCCCACCCAGGATGATGCGCAGCAGGCAGACGACGCCCTGAAGCTGAGGAAAAAAAATAGAAGAGGAGGGGTGACCAGGGGGAGAGTGGATAGTGACGGCATGGGAAACCAGGAGCTGGGACCGCCAGACTGAAGCGGGAGGGATCCCTGCATCAACTAGAAAACTATCGACAGGGCTAGTACGAAACGGACTGGGGGCTAAATGGATACCACAACAGTGAAGCGAGTCCAAGAGGAGCAATGTGGAAGGGGCAGGTGATCCATAAACTTTACAACCATGCTCCAGACAGGACAGACTATCATCCAATAAAGGCGGACAAAAGTTGAAAGGTATACACCTCTAAAGGTGTGTGCAAGGAAACAAAGGACATTGAGTTTATGAAAACAGGCAATCTTCGGAAGACCAATATGGGACAACAATGTAAGCTTGTTGTCAAGAAGAAGAGCCAAGAAATGGAGCTAGGGGACCACAGTCAAGTGTAGGGCGTCGAGATAGATCTCCAGATTAGGATGGTCTCTAGTATGGTGACAGAAACGCACCACCGTCAACTTAAGGGGAGGCAACTGATAACTGTGCTAGTGTCCACGCAAAGGAGAGCTGGTTGGCACCCTGGAGCAGTCACTCTGAAGAGGCCACTGACTGGGAGCTAGCCCAAATACAGAGATCATCCACATATAGAACAGAGGTGACCAACAGTCTGGCATAGGTCACAAGTCCACTATCAGAGATGAAAAAAGGACATACAATACAATGCCGTGTGGAACGCCATTCTCATGGGTCTGTGGAGAGCTGGGAACGGTGGCAAACCAAACTCTAAACGACCTGTAGGATTGGAACTGGCGTATAAAAATCTGGAGGGAACCCGAGAGACCCTACTCATGGAGCCTAAGAAGGATGTGATGGTGCACCTGGAGGAGGTTCATTGTAGGATACCGACAGACAAGGGTAAGACATAAGTTGGAAGCTTCAGACTGCTGTTTCCGGAGGAGGAAAGCGGCTGACGCCGGTGCTGTCATAAAATAGGTTGTGAGGTGTTCTGGAAGAATTGATGAATTCGTACAAAGGCCCAGAATGTAGACCGGCACTGACAACTTTGGAGGATGTGTAACCCACACCGGTGACAATAGGAGAGAGCCTTGGGAGGAGGAAAAGCGTTCCCGACACGTCTGCTTCCTCTGTCTGATTAAGTAACGGGCTTTGGCGTGAAGATGTTTAAAGGTAATAGGACCAGCAGAGGACGGTTGCCACTTAGCATGTTCCAAGACGCGATGGCGATCGCGGATGGCCGTGCTCCGCTTCTGAAATGGCCAGCAATGAACGGGACCAGTCGGATGGGGGACAGCAGTGCCTACAGAGAAAATTATCTTGTTGGACAGATCACAAAAAACTTCATCAATACAACCTGACAAAAAGGTATAATCGCGACAAGAGAGGTATATAGAGGCCAGTCAGCACTATGGATGCCCAGAGAGGTAACCCAGCCATCGGGAAGTGGGTGGGGAACGAGAGAATCAATGGGAAATGGTCACTATCGCAGAGGTCATAATGTGACGACATGTGTAAGGAAGGAAGAAGGAGAATGGAACTGAGCAAAAGATCAACGTCAGAGAACTTAGGTTTTATTCTGATTTCTGAGTGTTTTGATGTACCCTGCCATCGAATACCTCTCCTGTACCAACCTCTTCATCTCAGAGTAGCACTTGCGACCTACATGCTGTTTCTTGGATTTATTTAGAACTCTGTCTTCCTCTACAGTTTTTACCCTCCATATCTTTCTAGCACCATGGAAGTTATTCCATGATGTCTTAATAGACGTCCTACCATCCAGTCCCTTCTTCATGTCAGTGTTTTCCATATGTCCCTTTCCTCGACAATTCTGCAGAGAACCTCCTCATTGCATACCTTTTCAGTCTACCTAATTTTCAACATTCTTCTGAAGCACCACACCTCAGATGCTTCGATTCTCTTGTTCCGGTTTTCTCACAGTCCATGTATCACTACAATAAAACGATCTGCTCCAAACTCACATTCTCAGACATTTCTCCTTCAAATTAAGGCCTATATTTCATATTAGTAGACTTCTCTTGACCAGGAATACACTTTTTTCCAGCGCTAGCCTTTCTTTAATATCCTCCTTGCTCCTTCGTGAGTTATTTTGCAGTCTAGGTAGCAGAATTCCTTAACTTCCTCTACTTCCTGATCACTAATCCCGATGTTCAGTTTCTCGCTGTTCTCATTTCCGCTGCTTCTCAATACTTTCGTCTTTCTTCCAGTTACTCTCAGTCCACATTCTATAGTCATTAGACTGTTCATTCCATTCAGCAGGTCCTATAATTCTTCTTTCTTTCTTATCATTGATATCCTTTCCCCATAAATTTGAATTCAACTCTTGACTTATCGTTTATTTCCGTCATTGCTTCTTCGATGTGCAGATTGAACAGTAAGGGCGAAAGACTACACACATATCTCACAGCCTTTTTAATCCGAGCTGACCCCTGTGGCCGAGCGGTTCTAGGCTCCTCAGTCCGGAACCGCGCGTCTCCTACGGTCGCAGGTTCGAATCCTGCCTTGGGCACTGATGTGTATGATGCCCTAAGGTTAGTTAGGTTTAAGTAGTTCTAAGTCTAGGGGACTGATGACCTCAGATGTTAGTGCTTAGAGCCATTTTTTTTAATCCGAGCACTTCGTTCTTGGTCTTACACACTAATTTCTCCCTTTTGGGTCTTGTACATATTGAATATTACCCGTCTTTCACTCCTGCTTACCCCTATTCTTCTCAGAATTTCGAACATCTTGCACCATTTGACATTGTGGAAAACTTTTCCCTTATCGACAAATCATTGAACGTGTATTGATTTTTCTTTAGTCTTGATTCTATATTCAACCACAATGTCAGAACTATCTGTCTGGTGCCTTTACCTTCCCTAAAGCAAAACTCACCGTTATTTAACACGTCCTCAATTTTCTTTTCTCTTCTTCTGTGTATTATGCTCTTCAGTAACTTGAATGCATGAGGTGTTAAGGTGATTGTGCGATAAATCTCGCACTTGTCAAGTCTTGCAGGCAGATGGTACATCGCCAGACTCATACATTCTACACACCAAACTAAATAGTCACTTTGTTGCCACTTCTGCCAATGATTTTAGAAATTCTGATGGAATATTTACTATCCCTTTTGCCATATTTGATCTTAAATCTCCAAAAGCTCTTTTCAATTCTAATACTAGATTCCCTATCTCTTCTAAATGCCTCCTGCTTCTTCTTCTATCACGTCACGAGACAAGTCTTCTACCGCATAGAGGTCTTCAAAGTACTCTTCCAACTATCTGCTCTCCCCTCCGCATTTAACAGTGGAATTCCCACTGCCGTCTTGACGTTACCACCCTTGCTTTTAATTCCACTGCAGGTTGTCTATGTGCCGTGTCAGTCATTCCGAAAATCATGTCTTTTTTCGATTGCTTCACATTTTTCATGCAGGCATGTCATCTTAGCTTCCTGACCCGGAACTGAGAGAGAGCAGGTGAACTTGGAGCACATCTGCTTCCGGATCTCACTTCTTTGTGCTTCGATTATTCCAGACTAGTCTCTTAAACTTCAGCCTACTGTTCTTCGTCTGAGTCTTTCTTTGCCTGCTCCTGGATACGTCTAACAATCCAGGATCTGAATTCCACCCCACCCGCCATCCCCGCCCATGGGGCTCACGGCTCTTTCGTGAGTTCTTGCATGGTGCACATGGGGCCCCGAGCTATTGCTGCCTGTTCCTGCTGGGAGCAGCTCTAGAAATGGCCTGAGTAAGATGCGAGAGGCGAGTTGGGCCCTCTGGGACAGAGGTGGTGAAAAGGCGTATTCTGCAAGTTCGTAGTCAGGGATCAGTAAAGTTGTTCTCTCTGTGTGGAAAGTTTAGAAAGTGTGCGGTGGAGCGTTCCCTTGCACGATTGTGGGAAACTTCTCAGTCTCTTCAATCTCGCGGTGTGTGTTGCTGTTTAGATAGTGTACAAAGACTTTTCTTTTAAGTCTCCAGTCTTCTGATTGGTTTGATGCTACTCGCCACACGAATTACTCTCCTGTGCCAGTCTCTTCGTCTCAAAGTAGCACTTGCAACCTACTTCATGTTTGCTCGTTGTATTCCAGTCTCTGTCTTCATCTACAGTTTTTGCCCTCTACAGCTCCATCTAGTGGCATGGAAGTCATTCCCTTATGTTTTAACAGATGTCCTACCATCCAGCCCGTACTCCTTGTCAGTGTTGTATTCCTTTCCTGTCCGATTCTGTGCAGAACCTCCACATTCCTTACCTTATCAGTCCACCTAATTTTCTACATTCGTCTACAGCACCGCATCTCATATGCTCCGATTCTCTTCTGTTACAGTTTTCTCACAGTCCATGTTGCGTTACGTCCTGCCCCACATACAGCCAGCACTTGCTTGATATCGCTCCGTGGTACACCATGTAACAACCTTCCTGGCTGCCGCCGCCGTCCTTCCAGTGCCAACTAGCACAACGAACCACGTGAATAATCGTTTCGTTGTCACTAACCCCAATGATTTTAGAAATTCCGATGGGATGATGTCTAGTCCTTTTGCGTTATTTCATTTGAACTCGTCCAAAACTTTTTTAAATTCTGATTCTAATACTGAATCTCTTATCTCTGTCCTAGCGATCCCTGTGCATTCTTCTATCACCTCATCAGATAAGTCCCCCTCATAGAGGCCTTCAAGGTATTCCTTACGCCTATTCACACCCTCCTCTGGATTTAACAGTGAAATTCCCGTTGCACTCTTAGGGTTACCGCCGTTGCTTTTAATTTCACTGAAAGTTGTTCTGACTTTTCCCTATCCTGAATCATTCCATTCGACAATCATTTCGATTTCGATTTCTTCATATTTTTCATGCACCCATTTCATTTTAACTTCTCTGTACTTCCTGTTTATTTCACTCCTAAGTGACTTGTATATCTGCAGTTCTGAATTTCCCTGAGCATTTACGTGCTTCCTTCTTTCGTCTGTCAACTAAAGTATTTAGTTTGCTCCCCATGGTTTCTAAGCAATTGCCTTGCTTGTACCTGTGTTTTTCCTTCCAACTTTTCTGAGTATCCTTTTTCGGGATATCCACTCATCTCCAGCTAAACTGCCTACTGAGCTATTCATTATCGCAGTATCTACAGCCTTGGAGAACTTAAAGTTCATCCCTTCATTTTTTCGGAATGTTAGATACCAGTAGGCTTCTCTTGGCCCAAAATACTCTTTTTGCCAGTGATAGTCTGCTTTAGATGTCGTCCTTGCTCCGTCCGTCACTGGTTATTTTGGGGCCTAGGTAGCAAAATTCCTTAACTTCTCCTACTTCGTGACTATCAAGTTTCTCGCTGTTCTCATATCTGCTACTTCTCATTACTTTCGTCTTTCTTCGATTTACTCTCAATCCATGTTCTGTACTCATTAGATTTTTCATTCTGTTCCGTAGATCACGTATTTGTTCTTCACTTTCACTCAGGATGGCAAAGTCATCAGTGAATCGTACCATTGATATCCTTTTACCTGTAATTTTAATTCCACTCGTGATTCTTTATTTTATTTCCACAATTGCTTCTTCGATGTACAAATCGAACAGTAGGGGTGAAAGGCTACATCCCTGTCTTACACCCTTTTTAATCCGAGCACTTCGTTCTTGGTCGTCCACTCTTATTATTCCCTGTTAGCTCTTGTACATATTGTATGTTACCCGCCTCTCCCTATACCCTACCCCTATTTTTCTCAAAATTACGAACATCTTGCATCATTTTACACTGTCGAACGCTTTTTCCAGGTCGACAAATCCTATGAACGTGTATTGATTCTTTGGTCTTGCTTCCACTATCAACCACAAATTCAGAATTGCCTCTCTCGTGCCTTTACCTCTCTAATCTGATCGTCATCTAAAACCTCCTCAATTTTCTTATCCATTCTTCTGTATATTGTCAGCAACTTGGATGCATGAGCTGTTAAGCTGATTGTGCGATAATTCTTGCACCAGTCAGCTCTTGCAGATCTTGAAATTGTTTTGATGATATTTTTCCGATAGTTAGATAGTATTTCGCCAGACTCATGTATTCTACTCATCGATATGAATAGTCGTTTTGTTGCCACTTCCCCCGTTGATTTTAAAAACTCTGATGCAATGTTATCTATCCCTTCTGCCTTACTTGATCTTAAGTCCTCTAATACTGGATCCCCTATCTCTTCTATATCGACTTGTGTTTCTTCTTCTATCACATCAGTCAAATCTCCCCCTCGTAGAGGCCTTCAGTGTACTCCTCCCACGTATCCGCTCTTTCCTCTGCATTTAACAGTGGAATTCCCGTTGTACTCTTAATGTTACCACCCTTACTTTTAATTTCACCGAACATTGTTTTGACTTTCACATATCCTGATACAATCCTTCTGGCAATCATTTATTTTTCGAGTTCTTCACATTCTTCTTGCAGCAATTTCGTCTTAGCTTCTCTGCACTTCCTACTTATTTCATTCTTCAGCGACTTGTATTTCTGTATTCCTCAATTTCCCTGAACATTTTTATACTTCCTTCTTTCATCGGTCAACTGAGGTATTTCTTTTGTTACCCATGGTTTCTTTGCAGTTATCTTCTTTGTACCTATGTTTTTCTTTTCAACTGCTGCGACTGTCCTTTTTAGAGACGTCCAGTCCTCTTCAACTGTACTGGCTACTGAGCTATTCCTAACTGCTGTATCTACAGCCTTAGAGAACTTCAAGCACGTCTCGCCATTTCTTAGTACTTTCATGTCCCACTTCTTTGCAAAATTATTTTTCTTGACTAATCTCTTAAACTTCAACCTACTCTTCATCATTACTAAATTGTGGTCTGAGCCTATATCTGTTCCTTGGTAAGCATTACCATCCAGTATCTGATTTCAGAATCTTTGCCTGACCACGATGTAATCTAATTGAAATCTTACCTTATCACCCGGCTTTTTCGACGTATACCTCCTTCTCCTGTGAACACAGTAGTCGCTGTTACTCGTAGGTGGAATTTATTACAGAACACAGTTAATCTTTCTCCTCTCTCATTCCCTATCCCAAGCCCATTCTCTACTGTAAACTTTACTTCTTCCCCTACAACTGCATTCCATTTTCCCGTGACTATTACATTTTATCGCCTTTTAAATACTGTATTACCTTTTCAATCCTCATCTACTTTCTCTTCAGCTTGAGATGTCGGCATGTATATCTGTACTATCGTTGTCTGTGTTGGACTGCTGTCCATTCTGACAAAAACACCCTATCACTGAACTGTTCACAGTAATTCACTCTCCGTCCTACCTCCTTGTTCATCCTACTCCGATTATACAATTTTCTGTTGCTGTTGATATTACCGTATATTCACCCGACCATCTCATCATTGTCTTCTTTCCATTTGACTTCACTGACTCCTACTCCATCTAGACCGAGTCTTTCCATTTCCCTTTTCAGATTTTCTAGCTTCCCTAACACGTTCAAGCTTCTGACTCTTAGAACGTTATCCTTTCGTTAGTTATTCAATCTTTTTCTTATGGTCACCTCCACCTTGGAATCCTCTCCCAGAGATCCTAATGAGGGCTACTCCAGAATTTTTTGCCAATGGAAAGATCATCATGACACTTTTTCAATTACAGGCCACATGCCCTGTGGATATACGTTATATGTCTTTAATGCAGTGGTTTACATTGCCTTCTGCATCCTCATGCCGTTGATCATTACTGATTCCCCCACTACAAACTTGCAAAATATGCCTTTGCACCAGCTCTGCCTCAGAGGGTCCAGCTCGCCTCTTGCACCCTACCCACGCCACATACAGGTTCCCCTATTTCGAGAGCCGCTTCCTGGTCTACGACACTCCTTTCACATCCAGAAGTATCGGCCCATCAGCCTCCACAGCAGAAAGCAGGCACTACCATTGAACACTTCTTACTAACGCACATAGAACTACTATAAAGTGCTGTTGCCTCCGACACTATAAGGAGTTTGTTTCCCAAAGGGAACTAGGAAACGCCAGCCATTCTGGGGAAACACATTCGCCTTTGAAGACCATCCAGTTGGACCAGGCCATCATCACCATCCTGATTAGGGGAACATAGCCCTCTATCTCCAGGCTGGAGAACAGTCGCAGTCCCACAAACACTGGGAAGACAGCGCTGTCACTCATAGCAGTGACTTTACGGGGCCATTTTCCCCCTGTGTCTTCTTCCAGAAAAGAGGCCAGATATATTAAACCGAAAAATTATTTACACCTTGTAATACCAGAACAAAAAATAAAGCTTACACTGTGCCTAAATAAGTACCTAATGTGGTGAAACAATTTTTAGTAAAACTTTTTTATGAGTCAGTACTCATTCTTCTGAATGCGAGAAATATAGCTGAGGTGCTGAGAACGATAAGAGCTGAGGCACACATAAGAGCTAAAGCAAACTGTCGTAGATTTTTAGATCATAGCACGCATGCGTCTACTGATATCTGTTAATCTTATGGTGATCAGCTTTAACTTCGCCAGAGCCCTACACTGTATATCAGGACATATGTGAAAAGCTATCTCTTTGATTTCTCTGATATTAACTTCCATGCTGGAACGTGCTATTTGCGTCCAATAAGCAGGTAAGCCATAATTATCCAACATACACAGCTTGTGTTAAACAATGGTTATTACCTTGCACAATTTAATACAATAAACCAGATAAATTTAACAACCTCACAGAAGGACAATAAAGATTTTTCTTAAACCCCTGTTAAAATCTGCATAACACATGCGTAAAATATTAACAAAATTTCTTTTAGTGTAAATACTTAATAAAATCAAAACTTGCTAAACTCTGAATCCGCAAGACTATCTTGTACAATTTCTCTTTTCCAATATAAATTCATACCAAGGCATAACGTAAGGCACACAATCAATAATTAAAGTAACTTCCAAAACGTCAACGCTCGGCAATGAAGACACCAGGCACACTCATTTCTGACTAACGAATAATACAGTTGACGCCAGTACAGGGAGGCACTAATTAAAATAACACACAATTAATAAAAAACAGCACCTCAGCATCTAAACAGTCCCTGAGAACATACGCACATGAAAACCTCCTTTATAAAAATTAAACATCACAACTAGCACACAACGCACAAACATAATAAACAAATGGCTGATAAGGGAATGTTGAAGTAATATGTTGGAGCCTCCAGCAATCTGATCAGTCACTAATTACAGAATGAAATCCAGTTTTACAGGTTTACATTCATATTTCGAGCGAAATGCGCATTCGCCAAAACGGCGGAGGAATGCGCTACAAAGCTTAACGACCTAGCGGAGCCAGGAACAAAGAGAACAGCAATACTCAGCGTAAGGAGAGATCGAGACAGAAGGCTAGCAACATGGAGCCCGGTCTAACGAATCACAGTTCCACTGGCAACGGCCAAGTCGTCAAGCCCCGGTGCCACGAACTATCGTACCGGGCGAAATACACTGCGCTCCGCACATCTGAAATATAAATCAACTACTACAGCATACTTGCAATTGCACATTCATATTACGTAAAAGAATTCATTTAAACACTACAATACAAGCGTAGTTAAGATTGTTACTTGAAACGTGATAGTAAGAGCTGAATATTATTTTAAACTGGCAAGAGCCCACCAGAACTACACTTTCATGGAATCTGATGTAGTCTTACGAGTGAGCACAGTATTTTGTTACTTAGTATTTCGTTACTCGTAAACTAAGGTGCAAATTTTGGTGCTTAATCACCAAGCTTACTTCAACTTTAGATATATTATCACTCAATAATGACCAGCTCACTGGGCTTCCTTACATATAGCTGCAGATCATTCGTCGGGTGGTAGAAAACTAAGATGGAAAGCCCAAGCCCCATTATCATGCCACGCGTGACACAACTTTGACATATCAGACCAACCAGCAAATTCACACTGTAGATAACACTAGTTAACCATTAACGAAAATAGAAAAGCTCACAACTGCACTGGTTTAAATCCAACTCACACCATATGCCCAGGTGAACAGTTAATGCCAGGCGACGTTCCCGCAAGCTCTTCTTCTCAACATGCACTGTGTGGTGAGAAAAGCCAGACACCACGCCTCGTGCCAGAACCCAAACCTTACCGCCATCTCTGGCCGCAGCACTCCAAATGGTTCAAATGGCTCTGAGCACTATGCGACTTAACTTCTGAGGTCATCAGTCGCCTAGAACTTAGAACTAATTAAACCTAACTAACCTAAGAACATCACGCACATCCATGCCCGAGGCAGGATTCGAACATGCAACCGTAGCGGTCCCTCGGTTCCAGACTGTAGCGCCTAGAACCGCACGGCCACTCCAGCCGGCGCAGCACTCCATTAATACCACATACAACGAGCATACTCACCAAGTAAGGGCCAACGTCCCGACGCCATTGCAACCACAATCGATGTACCACACAGTCAGCCTCCTCCCTCGATGCTGCAGACCTGCGATGAACAACTGACTCGCGGCCGGTCAAAGCGAAATCGATGGCAAAGATGGCACTACAACAAAGAGGTACTTGCGCCAGCCCTGCGACGTATCAACTTCCCCCACTCAAGATCCGACCTGGCCCCGAGCCGGCAACCACTTTCAGCCAGGCTCACTCTTGCCCTACTCCATGTACCTTGTCAGATGACATCTCCCTAGCTTCGAGGTTAACCGGACTAATTATTCTAATAATCCTGTAGGGACTTCTATACGGCGGTCTCATTTTCCCCTTAACATCTTGCCCAGTTCTAGCGGTATAATTCCTGATAAAATGAGATCGCCGATCTTACCCTTAAAGGGGCGACATCCTTGATTATATCTAACGGCCTGGCCATGGTGAGCCAAATCAATATTTCGCCTGGCCCGCTCTCAGTTTTCTCTTGGGGCCACCGGGGGAATGTTCGCCGGCAAAAGGTCACTAATACTCCAGAGATTAGATAATGGAGAATTGAGAGTGTAGGCAACCTCAAGTGACACAGGCGTTGCCCCCGCAGCCACATGGCGGACCGAATTAAAAGCCTGGTTAAGCCATGGTAAAGTCGCCCCAGGGAGTTGGAGTTCTGACGTGGTAAATACTAAGAGCAGCCTTAAGATTTCTATGAACCCGTTCTGCAAAAGAAGGGATGGGATAATATGGTGTGGTGGTGACGTGTTTAATCCCTTGGTTAAAGCCAAAGTTCTTAAAGAGCGTAGAATCAAAAGCAGGGGCATTATCAGTCAGATGATATTTCGGACGACCGAACCAAGAGAAGACTTTAGACGACTGGTTGACAGTGATCTCGCCCGTAACACCGCGAGTACGGAGCAACCACGCGAAGCGCGAAAATGCGTCACCAAGTAGTAAGACGTAACAGTTACCTCTCCTCGTACGAGGCAAAGGACTATACAGGGTGTCCCATTTATATTGACCACCCTAAATAACTGTTTGTCCAGATGCAAATTACAAAATGTCAGGGTGACATCAATCAGCTCGATTGCCTCCGTTGTAGCTTTGTATTTTACAAATTTATGAACTGCAGTGTGACTTTTTTAAATGGCACCCGGCATTTTTTCGGTAATTCATTTGCTTTCCTAAAGAAATATTCAAAATGTATCACAGTGTACCATTCACGTTATTAATTACATAACACAACATTGACTTTGAACCCAAGATCACAAACTCGTCCGCTTGCTGGAGTTGTCAAAAAACAAATGGAAACCAAGTAAAAACATAACATAAAACTGACTTTGACTCTCCTGTACCATTGCCCAGGAGTAGAACATTCAAAGCTGCTCAAAGTGGTGACTCTGGACACTGATGCACTTGCTGAATGAAAGAATTATTTACTGCTCCCAGTGTTGCCTGCTAAAGAGAATTACAAGCAAGCACAATACGTTCCTGCATGTCCTCTGGGGTTGTTGGAATATCACGATAGACAACGTCTTTAATGCATCCCAAAAGAAAAAAGTCCGGAGGATTTAAATCAGGAGACGTAGCAGGCCAAGTAACTGTTCCTCTTCGACCAATCCATCTCGCAGGATACCTTCGGTTCAGAACACGACGTGCACGCAAGGCATTACGTGCTGGTCATCCATCTGGTTTTTAGCGGCATTTCATCCAGAAGAGGTGGAAGCATTCGTCTGATGAAGTTTGCCATACCCCCTCCTGTTTAGACTACCCTTGATGAAATAAGGGTCAATAACGGTAGTACCAAGCATCCCACACCAGACGTTAACTCTCCATTGACGCTGATGTTCCACCTGTCTAGGCCATCGTGGGTTGTCGCTGGACCAATAATGCATGTTATTTGTATTTACCTGTCCTTTGTTTGAGAAGGAACATTCATCGGAAAATAGAACATTGGGGAAGAAGTTCGGGTTGGTGAGGATTTGCTGCTGTGCCCACTGGCAGAACTGTATACCATTCTGGAAATCATTGCCATGCAGTTCTTGATGTAGGCGCACATGGTGAGGATGGAACCGGTGATGTGTAAGAATTCGATGTACAGTGCACTGGTTTAGGATTGCCAACTTCGTGTTCAAGCTGTCGTGAGCTCACATGTGGATTCATAGCAACGGAAGCGAGAACAGTAACTTCGGCAGCTTCGTCCTTGCGAGTGCTACGACGATTGTGTTGTCGTGGCATGAAACTTCCCGTTTCCTGAAGCGTCGCAACAAGACGAGAAAACATCCGTCGCGAAGGTGGCTTCCTGTCAGGATAACGTTCTCTGTACAGTTCCGCTGCCTGCGTAGCATTTCGCCTACCTTCAACAACAATAAAAGAAACGTTATGTCAGTGCAGTTTGTAGGAAGGGCAGCCTTTTCTGTATGCCTACTCTACACAACAGTATTCAAAGAACTAAACTACTGTACTAAATGTACCCGTACACAAGAAAACAGTTTAGCAACTACTGTTCACCTAACTTACGCCACTGGCCATTAAAATTGCTACACCACGAAGATGACGTGCTACAGACGTGAAATTTAACCGACAGGAAGAAGATGCTGTGATATGCAAATGATTAGCTTTTCAGAGCATTTACACAAGGTTGCCGCCAGTGGCGACACCTACAACGTGCTGACATGAGGAAAGTTTCCAACCGATTTCTTATTCACAAACAGCAGTTGACCGGCGTTGCCTGTTGAAACGTTGTTGTGATGTCTCGTGTAAGGAGGAGAAATGCGTACCATCATGTTTCCGACTTTGATAAAGGTCGGATTGGAACCATATCGCGATTGCTGTTTATGGTATCGCGACATTGCTGCTCGAGTTGGTAGAGATCCAATGACTGTTAGCAGAATATGGAATCGGTGGGTTCAGGAGGGTAATACGGAACGCCGTGCTGGATCCCAACGGCCTCGTATCACTAGCAGTCGAGATGACAGTCATCTTATCCATGTGCCTGTGACGGATCGTGCAGCCACGTCTCGATCTCTGAGTCAACAGATGGGGAAGTTTGCAAGACAACAACCATCTCACGAACAGTTCGACGACGTATGCAGCAGCATGGACTATCAGCTCGGAGACCATGGCTGCGGTTACCCTTGACGCTGCATCACAGACAGGAGCGCCTGCGATGGTGTACTCAACGACGAACCTGGGTGCACGAGTGGCAAAACGTTATTTTTTCGGATGAATCCAGGTTCTGTTTACAGCATCACGATGGTCGCATCCGCGTTTGGTGACATCTCGGTGAACACACATTGGAAGGGTGTATTCGTCATCGCCATACTGGCGTATCACCCGGCGTGATGGTATGGGGTGCCATTGGTTACACGTCTCGGTCACCTCTTGTTCGTATTGACGGCACTTTGAACAGTGGACGTTACATTTCAGATGTTTTACGACCCGTGGCTCTACCCTTCATTAGATCCCTGTCAGACCCTATATTTCAGCAGGATAATGCACGACCGCATGTTGCAGGTCCTGTACGGGCCTTTCTGGATGCAGAAAATGTTCGACTGCGACCCTGGCCAGCACATTCTCCAGATCTCTCAGCAATTGAAAACGTCTGCTCAATGGTGGCCGAGCAACTGGGTCGTCACAACACGCCAGTCACTACTCCTGATGAACTGTAGTATCTTGTTGAAGCTGCATGGGCAGCTGTACCTGTACACGCCATCCAAGCTCTGTTTGACTCAATGACCAGGCGTATCAAGACCGTTATTACGGCCAGAGGTGGTTATTCTGGGTACTGATTTCTCAGGATCTATGCACCCAAATTGCGTGAAAATGTAATCACGTGTCAGTTCTAGTATAATACATCTGTCCAATGAATGCCTGTTTATCATCTGCATTTCTTCTTGGTGTAGCAATTTTAATGGCTAGTAGTGTACATTCCCCATAGATGAGTAGCATTTCTACCTGCTCTTCGTTGGTGTACATTCTACTCACACAACTCTTCAACTGACGATGGTTGACGGAATGACGGGTGTGCGTTCTCTGTCAAAGTCAGCACGTGGATGTGTTCCATTGTCCCGAGTACCTGCACTAAGCGCTGGGAGCGTCAATGTCAGTGTTGTGTTATGTAATTAATAACGTTGTGTTTCAGTGAATGGTACACCTTGATACACTTTTGAATAGGTCTTTAGGAGAGGAAATTAATTACCGAATAAAAAAATACAGCGTGCCATTTAAAAAAAATCATACCGCTGTTCACATCTTTTAAAAAACAAAGCTACAACGAAGGCAGTCATGCTGATTGATGTCCCCCTGACGGCTGAAGAACATTTGCTTCAAACGTTTTGTAATTTTCACCTGGACAAATAGTTATTTAGGGTGGCCAAGATATCTGGGACACCCTGTATAATCAATGAAGAGCCTATCTAGTGGATAGAGCTCCCTCTGAGAGTGAAGAAGACCTTTACGAGCACCCGAATCGGGCCTGGCGCGTTTGCAGTGATCGCACCTCGCCACAAGTCGCCGAGTATCGCGATACATATATGACCACACAAATCCCTCACGGACCCGGTTCAGAGTTGATAATGTCCAAGATGGCCGCCGACAGCATGAAAATAGTGCAGCACCATGGCTATCGAAACACCAAGTAGGCAGATCATCAACTCCTGGCCAGCTCCCACCCGTTGACATAAAACGCCCTTATTCAGGCAGTAGTCCGCACTCTTCTCTCCCGCCTCGAGGCGCTGACGAATGCTTCGCCATATGTGATCTTCCCCCTGCTTAGCCTTCAGATCGCAAAAGAGCCCGGGTGTCTCAGAATGTTATTCGCACCGGAAACCGGTTGAGAATTCTCTGCGCTGCTGCTACGGTCGCAGGTTCGAACCCTGCCTCGGGCATGGATGTGTGTGATGTCCTTAGGTTAATTAGGTTTAAGGAGTTCTAAGTCTAGGAGACTGATAACTTCAGTTGTTAAGTCCTATAGTGCTCAGAGCCATTTGAGAATTCTCCCCCGCCCCCTTCCCCCGACTCTCCCCAGAACATCCGGCTATGAGAAACGGCGATGACATTCTCAGATTCCCACACATGCTTAACGTTAAAGTGGAAACCACATATCCGGACCGCCCAACGGGCTACTCGACTGGTCTTGCGAGGCCTGGCTAACTCCAAACTCAGGGCTTGACTGTCAGTTTCAAGAAGAAATTCATGCTGTTCCAAACAAAAACTAAACTTCTCGAGAGCGAACAACACCGCCAAAGCCTCGCATTCATAGATGGAATAATTAGCCTCGGTCGAAGTAAGCCGACGAGAGGTGTAAGCTACAGGACGCATTTCGCCTTGTTGTTCTTGAAGAAGAACGGCAGCAATTCCGGCATGAGAGACATCAGTTTGCACAATGAAAGTCTCATTAAAGTTAGGTACTGCTGAAACGGGAGGTTTGGCGATAGCGGTTTTAATCGCTTCAGAGGCATGCTACTGCTCTTCCTCCCAAACAAACAGATGATGCTTCTTACGCAGACAATTAAGTGGCGCGTCCAGTTGCGCAAAATTAGCAATGAACTTACGAAAGAAATTCTCCATGCCAATAACCCTGGCGATGCCCTTCTTATCTTTGGTGGGAGGACATTGCCTGAGAACTCAACACTTTACTTGGAAACGGTTTTCTCTACGCACAACATTGTCTATGTGATCGGTGCAATTTAGGTTATTTGTAATTGTAATCCCTAGGTATTCAGTTAAATTTGGAGCCTTCAGACTTGAGTAGTTGAAATTTAGCTGAAATCTTTTAGTACACATGTGAATATTTTCATACTTTTCTTTATTCAGAGTCAATTGCCATTTTTCGCACCATACACATATTTTATCTAAATCATTTTGAAATTCATTTTGGTAATCTTACGACTTTACAAAACGGTAAATGACAGCATCATCTGCAAACAATCTAAGAGTGCTACTCAGATTGTCTTCTATGTCGTTGCTATAGATCAGGAACAATAGAGGGCCTATAACACTTCCTTGAGGGACGTCGGATATTAATTCTGTGTTACTCGACGACTTTCCGTCTATTACTACGAACTGTGACCTTTCTGACAGGAAATCACGAATCCAGACGCACAACTGAGGCGATATTCCATAGGCAAGCAGTTTGGTTAGAAGACGCTTGTGAGGAACGGTGTCGAAAGCCTTCTAGAAGTCTAAAAATATGGGATCAATTTGATATCCCCTGTCGATGGCAGTCATTACTTCATGAGTATAAAAAGCTAGTTGTGTTTCACAAGAACGATATTTTCTGAATCCGTGCTGAGTGTGTGTCAATAAATCGTTTTCTTCGAGGTAATTCATAATGTTCAAACACAGTATATGTTCCAAAACCCTACAGTAAATCGACGTTAGTGATTTTGTCCTGTGATTCAGCGGAATACTCCTATTTCTCTTTTTGAGTATTGATGTGACTTCAGCAAATTTCCAGTCTTCAGGTACGGATCTTTCTATGAGCGAGCGATTGTGTATAATTGCTAAATATGGAGCTATTGTATCATCATACGCTGAAAGGAACCTGACTGGTATACAATCCGGACTGGAGGCCTTGCTTTTAGTAAGTGATTTAAGTTCTGCTTCTTGCAGTTGTTCTTGATTGGAATTCAGTAATATTTACTTCTTCTTCTTTGGTGAAGGAGTTCGGAAAACCATGTTTATTCACTCTGCTTTAGTGGCACTGTCATCAGTGACTTCACCGTTGTTATCGCGCAGGGAAGGTACTGATTGCGTCTAGCCATTGGTGTGCTTTATGTACGACCAGAATCTCTTTGGGTTTTCTGCCAGATTTCGAGACATAATTTCGTTGTAGAAACTATTAAAAGCATCTCGTATTGAAGTACGCGCTATATTTCGAACATCTGCCGAACTTTGCCAAGCTTTGGGTTTTTGCGTTCTTTTAAATTTGGCGTGGTTTGTCCGTTGCTTCTGCAACAGTGATCTGACCCGTTTTGTGTACGATGGGAGATCAGTGAAATCACTTATTAATTTATGTGGTATATATCGCTCAATTGCCGTAGATACTATCTATTTGAAATCATTCCACATCTTTTCTACTTTTACATGATCAGATTGGAAGAAGTGGAGACTCTCTGTTAAAAAGGAGATAAGAGCATTTTTATCAACTTTTTTAAATAGATCTACTTTGTGAGCCACTGCCTTGTGGTCGCTAATCCCTGTACCCGACATAATGCTCCTAATTTGTTCAGGATTATTTGTTGCTAAGAGGTCAAGTATGCATTCGCAACCATTTAAGCTTCGAGTGAACTCATGAATTAAATGTTCAAAATAATTTTCTGAGAAAGCATTCATTACAATTTCGGATGACATTTTTATGCCGCTGCCGGCGTTAAACGTATAATTTTTCCAGCGTTTCGAGGATAGATTGAAGTTACCACCGACTAATAAATATATGAGTGGGGTACCTGTTTGATATGAGCCTATCAAGTTTTCTTTGAACTGTTCAGCAACTATATCTTCTGAGTCTGTGAGACGGTAAAACGATCCAGTTAATAGTTTAGTCCGATTGTCAAGTGTAACCTCTACTCATACTATTTCGCAGGAACTATCTGCTTCAGTTTTACTACAATGTAAACTACTTCTGACAGCAATAAATACTCCACCACCAACTGCATTTAATCTATCCTTTCTGAACGCTGTTAGGTCGTTCGAAAAAATTTTGGCTGAAATTATTTCCGGCTTTATCCAGGTTTCAGTACCTAAGTGCAAAATGGCTAAGCAGGGATGGCTAGAGGACAAATGTAAGGATGTAGAGGCCTATCTCACTAGGGGTAAGATAGATACTGCCTACAGGAAAATTAAAGAGACCTTTGGAGATAAGAGAACGACTTGTACGAATATCAAGAGCTCAGATGGAAACCCAGTTCTAAGCAAAGAAGGGAAAGCAGAAAGGTGGAAGGAGTATATAGAGGGTCTATACAAGGGCGATGTACTTGAGGACAATATTGTGGAAATGGAAGAGGATGTAGATGAAGATGAAATGGGAGATATGATATTGCGTGAAGAGTTTGACAGAGCACTGAAAGACCTTAGTCAAAACAAGGCCCCCGGAGTAGACAACATTCCATTGGAACTACTGACGGCCTTGGGAGAGCCAGTCCTGACAAGACTCTACCATCTGGTGAGCAAGATGTATGAAACAGGCGAAATACCCTCAGACTTCAAGAAGAGTATAATAATTCCAATCCCAAAGAAAGCAGGTGTTGACAGATGTGAAAATTACCGAACTATCAGTTTAATAAGTCACAGCTGCAAAATACTAACACGAATTCTTTACAGACGAATGGAAAACTAGTAGAGGCCAACCTCGGAGAAGATCAGTTTGGATTCCGTAGAAACACTGGAACACGTGAGGCAATACTGACCTTACGACTTAGCGTAGAAGAAAGATTAAGGAAAGGCAAACCTACGTTTCTAGCATTTGTAGACTTTCAGAAAGCTTTCGACAATGTTGACTGGAATACTCTCTTTCAAATTCTAAAGTTGGCAGGGGTAAAATACAAGGAGCGAAAGGCTATTTACAATTTGTACAGAAACCAGATGGCAGTTATAAGAGTCGAGGGACATGAAAGGGAAGCAGTGGTTGGGAAGGGAGTAGGACAGGGTTGTAGCCTCTCCCCGATGTTGTTCAATCTGTATATTGAGCAAGCAGTAAAGGAAACAAAAGAAAAATTCGGAGTAGGTATTAAAATTCATGGAGGAGAAATAAAAACTTTGAGGTTCGCCGATGACATTGTAATTCTGTCAGAGACAGCAAAGGGCTTGGAAGAGCAGTTGAACGGAATGGACAGTGTCTTGAAAGGAGGATATAAGATGAACATCAACAAAAGCAAAACAAGGATAATGGAATGTAGTCTAATTAAGTCGGGTGATGCTGAGGGAATTAGATTAGGAAATGAGGCACTTAAAGTAGTAAAGGAGTTTTGCTATTTGGGGAGCAAAATAACTGATGATGGTCGAAGTAGAGAGGATATAAAATGTAGACTGGCAATGGCAAGGAAAGCGTTTCTGAAGAAGAGAAATTTGTTAACATCCAGTATTGATTTAAGTGTCAGGAAGTCATTTCTGAGAGTATTCGTATGGAGTGTAGCCATTTATGGAAGTGAAACATGGACGATAAATAGTTTGAACAAGAAGAGAATAGAAGCTTTCGAAATGTGGTGCTACAGAAGAATGCTGAAGATTAGATGGGTAGATCACATAACTAATGAGGAAGTATTGAATAGGATTGGGGAGAAGAGAAGTTTGTGGCACAACTTGACCAGAAGAAGGGATCGGTTGGTAGGACATGTTCTGAGGCATCAAGGGATGACCAATTTAGTATTGGAGGGCAGCGTGGAGGGTAAAAACCATAGATTGAGACCAAGAGATGAATACACTAAGCGGATTCAAAAGGATGTAGGTTGCAGCAAGTACTGGGAGATGAAAAAGCTTGCACAGGATAGAGTAGCATGGAGAGCTGCATCAAACCAGTCTCAGCACTGAAGACCAACAACAACAACAACAACAAACTATTTGAGCTTCAGTGCTTTCTGTTAGGGATTGGAACTCTGGTTGTTTCCCAACACAGCTGCGACAATTTACAACTACAATACCGTGTCTCGTAAGGAACCGCCTTCTTGTGCGAATTACGCGTCCTACTTTTCTCAAAATTCTGCTTTTTCGAATTCTAAACACATCAAGAACGAGCGAAACTGCGTTAAATCCATCTTCTCGCACACATGTTCTAGACCTACGATTTAATGGCAATCTGTTTAATGGTAACCATATTCCCGCCTACAGTAACTGTAATGCACCACTCCGAGACGAGGGAACAGCGGGATATACGAGCAGCGCAATCTCGCGCCGGGTCGCTGATAAGGGATATGTGTGGCCCTCCTCGCCGCCGCATTAGGTTAATTGCTTCTCCGCGACTCCATCAGGCACTCCTGCGACGACAACGCGCCTCGCTTCTGCCAGCGTGAGTGTGTGTGGGTGAAGCGGTAGACGCTCCGACCGAACCGCCGATAATTTCCGCATACAACTTTCTATAAGAAATCCCTAATTGTATTCGCGAGCCTTACTCTGTGTCAATAAAGAAATTTGACGTTGGAATGAAGCCTGTGCCGCAAGTAGAGAGATAAAGCAAATCCTAACGTCAAGTTTGTTGACTTTGTCAACCAGTAGATGAGCGACCTGTAAATTTTTATTTATGTTAGGGATTGAAAACTCATCAAATCGAGAGCACGGAAAAATCTTCTTTATTTGAATTGATTGCTAGTTTTGGCTAACAATCTAGCCATCTTCAGATCATGAAACATTCTTGATTAGTGCTATTTTGTCTAAAACTGACAGCGAGACCGTGGCTGTGTACAATTAATGTACGTTGAGTCTTACATAGAAGAATACAGCAACCACCCACTGTTAATACTGCTATTTATTTAAGTAAATAGCGTTGTTACTGGTTTCGAACTGGCAAGTTCATCATCAGACGGCTGTTCACATGATTTGCTAGATACACGTTACATAATAGCCATTTTTCGGTTTTTATTCTTCCACTGTGGCGAAATATTATGGTGTGTTGGTGCCCTACGGTAGAAAACAGTGTTAGAAGCGCCCTATGTGAACATAACTAACCTCCAAACGATGAAATACAAATAAATATCTGAGGTTAAGTGGTTATGGTACTTACATCGAAAATTCCGCGCGATTTTGTTGCGGGGTTGCAGGATTGTAGTTTTCAAATAGTCCAAAATATATGCAGCACTAATATAATTTGTACATCACCATATTGTGCAAAGCACTACACACACACGCACACACACACACACACACACACACACACAGACAGACACACACACACCAAAAGTATTTCCCACGTGTGAAGTTATCACAAAGATTGCAGATTTACAAATACAACAATGTCAGACGCGTTCTCTCTCAGAAATATTACAATATACAGATTGCTTTGATTTCACAGTATGACTGTTTTTAAAGAGTAGACATAACATAATGAAAATTAAAAAATAGATAAGCCTTACATTATGAGCATATAATATTACAGATGAAGTTGACAGGTGTAGTAACCAGCTTGTGTGCTTATATGATATTATGTAAATACTGTGCTATATACAGGGAGCAACAAAGAGGTGAGGTAAAATGAATAATACGACAGTAACAATTACACAATTATATTAACATCATATGGCGCACTGAAATTTTGAATCAAGTATAGTTGCAATGAAGTGTGACTAAGCAGGTAGCTATATTCCGGTGTAAAGCAGTGCCAAAGAAGTTCTTGTATTATAATATATACATTACTTTAATTTGACAGTGAAATTTTTTCCTCAAAAGAATCAAGGTAGCATTCAAGCATTTATATTACAAACAATAAATGTTGCATTGTGAGCATACCATATTCAGTGAGCATTAATTACAAATAAATTGGGTAAATGTGGTGGCCAGTTGTATGAATGTTACTTATATGGTATTGTGTAAATACAGTGTCATAAACAGGCAACAACATATACATGAGATACATGAATAATGTGACAGTAGCAATTATATTAATGCAGTATGGCACACTACTTTTATTTTTAAATCAATTTTACAGTTACAGTAATGTGTGGCAACCATATTATGATGTAATACTTTGTTTGGATTATTGATCGCATGTTGTTGATAAAACGAGTAGTGTTTATCTATCTTTTAAACTGGATAATAGATGAGTGAAATTTTGTAGAAAGGTTGCATTGGCTAACTCTCTTTGTTCATTGAGAATATGATGTGGCGATTTGCTTTTATGTGTATATATTTCCATCTCTTCAAGCAGATTCATGAGGCTACCTTTCTCAGCATATTGCAATATTTGGATGTGGTCTTCAGTGTTTTTTACTCCATGTTTACTGAGAGTTGTGTGCATTGCAAATGCAAATTTTGAAGGATTGTTCAAACATATGGCAACTAAATGTTCTCTGAACCGAATCTCAAAGTTTCTCCCCTTCTGTCCAAAAAAGGAGGGGAAATTTTGGCAATCTGAGTTTAAATATACCCGAACTTTTGTATGGAGAGTTGTTATTCTTTATGTTACGAATGGTTAGCTGCTGAAGTTTATGGTTTATGTGGAAGCTTATATTTAAGTATGTGTTTTTGAAAAGATTACTTATTTTATGGAATATGCTCCCTGGAAAATGAAGTAGATATATTTTCTGTTGCTTTATACAGACTTTTGTGTTGACTACGTAGGTGCCTGGTGTGGGGCTTTGTGATTATTTTTTTTGAGATAATTTATCAATCATGTGAGGGTTATATCCATTGTTTAGGGCTATGGCTTTGATGATATTGATTTCTTTATGTTGTTCAATTGGTTCTAGTGGAAATTTATCCAGGTGATTAAGCATGGACCTGAAGTATACCATCTTATGTTGGTTTGGATGACAAGATGAGCTGCTGACGCACATATCTGTGGCTGTTTGCTATCTGTAAATTTCAAAGTGATGTTTGTGGTTTTTGCTGGAGATTTTTCAATCTAAAAAATTGATGCTGTTATTGGCCATTTCGAAACCGGTTAGGGCGCTATAATTAAATAAATACACTACTGGGCATTAAAATTGCTACACCACGAAGATGAAGTCCTACAGACGTGAAATTTAACCGACAGGAAGAAGATGCTGTGATATGCAAATGATTAGCTTCTCAGAGCATCCACACAAGGTTGGCGCCGGTGACGACACCTACAACGTGCTGACATGAGGAAAGTTTCCAACCGATTTCTCATACACAAACAGCAGTTGACCAGCGTTGCCTGGTGAAACGTTGTTGTGATGCCTCGTGTAAGGAGGAGAAATGCGTACCATCATGTTTCCGACTTTGATAAACGTCGGATTGTAGCCTATCGCGATTGCGGTTATCGAATCGCGACATTGCTGCTCGCGTTGGTCGAGATCCAATGACTGTTAGCAGAATATGGAATCGGTGGGTTCAGGAGGGTAATACGGAACGCCGTGCTGGATCCCAAGGGCCTTATATCACTAGCAGTCGAGATGACAGGCATCCTACCCGCACGGCTGTAACGGATCGTGCAGCCAAATCTCGATCCCTGAGTCAACGTTTGCAAGACAACAACCATCTGCATAAACAGTTCGACGACGTTTGCAGCAGCATGGACTGTCAGCTCGGAGACCATGGCTGCGGTTACCCTTGACGCTGCATCACAGACAGGAGCGCCTGCGAGGGTGCACTCAACGACGAACCTGGGTGCACGAATGGCAAAACGTCATTTTTTCGGATGAATGCAGGTTCTGTTTACAGCATCATGATGGTTGCATCTGTGTTTGACAACATCGCGGTGAACGCTGGTATGGGGTGCTATTGGTTACACGTCTCAGTCACGTCTTGTTCGCATTAACGGCACTTTGAACAGTGGACGTTACATTTCAGATGTGTTACGACCCGTGGCTCTACCCTTCATTCGATCCCTGCGAAACCCTACATTTCAGCAGGATAATGCACGACCGCATGTTGCAGGTCCTGTATGGGCCTTTCTGGATACAGAATATGTTCGACTGCTGCCCTGTCCAGCACATTTACCAGATCTCTCACCAACTGAAAACGTCTGGTCAATGGTAGCCGAGCAACTGACACGTCACAATACGCCAGTCACTACTCTTGATGAACTGTGGTATCGTGTTGAAGCTGCATGGGCAGCTGTACCTGTACACGGTATCCAAGCTCTGTTTGACTCAATGCCCAAGCGTATCAAGGCCGTTATTAGGGCCAGAAAAAAATGTTTCAAATGGCTCTGATCACTATGGGACTTAACTGCTGAGGTCATCAGTCCCCTAGAACGTGGAACTACTTAAACCTAACTAACCTAAGGACATCACACACATCCATGCCCGAGGCAGGATTCGAACCTGCGACCGTAGCCGTCGCGCGGTTCCAGACTGTAGCGCCTAGAACCGCTCGGCCACCCCAGCCGGCTTAGGGCCAGAAGTGGTTGTTCTTGGTACTGATTTCTCAGGATCTATGCACCCAAATTGCATGAAAATGTAATCACATCTCAGTTCTAGTATAGTATATTTGTCCTATGAATACCCGTTTATGATCTTCATTTCTTCTTGGAATAGCACTTTTAATGGCCAGTAGTGTAGCAGTATTAATAGTGACTGGTTGTTGTCTTCTTCTTTGTAAGAATCAACCATCATTGATTCTTGATTAGTGTTGGGACCATTACGGCTTCACACGTCGTAAATATCTTTAAAACGACAGCATCCATCATGGCACAATTAACAGCTTTTCTCCGTTCGTAGCCAGTGTAAATGAACGCTGGTCATAAAACGAAGGCGTCATGACGTTATATCCTAGTAACTAACGCAATCAGTATTTACATCATTGCGTAACTGATACATACGTTTCATCTCAGATCGTCATGTATGGCTAGATTGTTAGCCGAAACTAGTAATCAATCCAAGTAAAGAAGATTTCATCTTCGATCTTAATTTCAAGTAAATCACAATGCGCCAACAATCCTTGTGACTTGCCGTCTAGTATCGACCCTTCTTAAGGTTCGTTTACACCGGTGCGCCTAGCGGCTAGTAGCCATGACATTGTATCTTGCCCCCAAGGAATTAGAAGAACCCAATTTGAATACAGGTTGAATGGAGTCTCTCACATACACATGTTGAGGAAGAGGCATGCTCTTACACGCGTGCCTCTACTGCCGAGTGTCGCAGGCACAGTCGCGCTGCGACAAGGAGCAAGGTGCACGAGTGTAAACGCATCTTTAGCTTGTGCTCTTTGGCCGCGGTGTTGGAACGACCTTCCAGGTTCCTTGACGGCAATGCTCACTGAGGAAATAGTATTCAACGAATAGGCATTATAGTGGAAAGTCGCCTGGCCAAGAAAGCGCGAGTGCGGTGTGGGGATCTTGGCTGTCGGCGGCTTATTGATACTGTCAGTGGGCCTGTGGCCATGACGAAAGGAGCAGTGTGTGTTGTCAGCACCCTGCCTGCCCTGTGGTCTCTGTTCTGTAATATGGTGCTTAGCAAACGTTCATAAGAAAGCCAATGTTGGAACGACTTCAAGCAGAATAACGGACTGGTTCAACTTCGCCGTTCTTCTTCTGTGGGCTTGAAGTTTTGTAGACGTTGGCCGTTAAAAGGCACTGCTGCAGTATTATTAGTATTATTATGATTACTATTATTATTGTTACCTGCAAGCATAGCCAGTCTCGTGTTACTTATGTGCGAATGCTTTTTTTTAATTATTTGTCGTCTATTATGCAAGTTACTTCAGGATTCTGTGTTTCAGACCCACTTGGTTTTGTAATACTGTTATGTGATGCTTAGTATAACCTACTCAGTGGTTGTTGGCAAATTAGCCTACTCTGTTGAGCTCAACAAGTACGGCACGCATTAGCTTGTAATTGGTGCATCCTCAGCAGATATGGTAAAATTGTTGCATGATTGTTCGTGCATCTTGGAACTGCTGTCTTTTGTCGGACTTAAGCAAATTTAATAAAAGTAATAATGAATGGTTAATTTGATTCTGATAAATACCTCTCCAAAATTAAGGTTAAACCTTTACGTGATAAAATGGAAAAAAACACGAACTTTAAAATATAATATAGACTTTCTACCAGAAAAGACTGGCAGTTGGGCCTAACTAAATTAACAATTCTGCACATAAACTATTTTGATCAATCAAAATAAAGTATGGTTGAATGACATATGTGAACAATTTTTAACAGAGGGCCAAAAAATTTGAAAAATGCAAATACTCAAGGGAAGTTTAACACGGTTATCAAATTCATCAGTGAAAGAAAAGAGCAAGGATAATTACAAGAACTAAAAGAGATTTTGAAAATAGGAAACATGCGGAAATTGGCTTAAGCGTCAGTGAAAATTTGCGAAATACTTGCAATACATTTTGATTAGTTGCTTAAGTGTTTAGACCATTTCACTAGCTGAATTTCTCAATCATGATAAGCTAGAAGAAGAGTTACCTCTGACTATCAAAGAAATTGCAGAAATAGTTAACCCCTTCAAAAACAGTAACGCTAGTGGAGAATACTCTACTACGGCGGAACTTTTGAAATATTTACTACCAAAAAATTAAAAATGAACTAAAATTAATCTTTGAAGAAATTTGGGAATAGAAAAAATCCCAGGAGTGTGGAAGTTAGCATTTAAAATTCCACCACATAAGAAGGCCAAAAAGGAAGACGTTAAAAACTTTGATATCAGTTGAACATAAAATATTTTGAAAGATTCTACTAAACACAGTCTTTTAGGAGGTTATCAATGTAGTCTTAGGAAGGGCAGGTCATAATGTGGACAAATATTTAATCTTAAGACAATCATTCGCCAAAGATTATTGAATTTAAGATAATTTGGTGCCGAGTGTAATTGGCAAATCTAATTCGTGAAGCACAGACAGAGTATCTAAAGGGAAATTTATGTGAGTAATATCTCAGCCCTTTAAAAAGGCGCAAGTGTATGGCGAGGTGATGGCCCATCCCCAGTTCATTTTAACTGTAATTTAGAAAAAAATTGTGATAATTTGGAATGAAAAACTGAATAATGTTTGGAAGAGGGAACAAAAATTTTTGAATAAAGCCTCTCGAAATTTGCAAATGACTTCTCTAAGTTTCTCGAAATGTGACATCTGCTGCAATACAAATTAGTCTTCTACCAGAAATAGCCATTAGGATTGACTTAAGAAATGGCAAAAATGAACCAAAATTCCTGAAAAACAGATTTTGACCAAATAGAGATGGTTAAAAAATTTAAATATCTTGGGAAGAAGAAAATTGTTTGGAAAAAGCTGCTACGGAGTAAAGGATATATAAAATGCTGAGGGCATTACGTGTAACTAAAGACCTTTACAATAAAAAATACCTATCTGCAATGCAAAAATAAGACGTTACAGTAGAGCAGTGAAGGAAGAACGTGTACCTGCAAGCGAATTTCTAACTGTAAACTACAACTTAAATAAATTGGAAATATTAACAAGGCGAATCATTAGGAAACTATAAAGCCAATGAAAACTATGGACGGTTAGATATTACAAAGTAACGATGAAATTTACCGAAACGTAGAAAGCATAACAGACTAATGAAAAAAAAGACTGGTATTTTTTGGAGATTTATAACGGAAACAAGACATAAGACTAACCAAAAATAATATTTGTGGGATAAACAGTTACAAACTTTTTACCACGAAGGATTTAGAAAAAATGCTATAAAATCTGAACAAACAAGCGACACAGAAGTTTAGGGAAAAGGTACTGCATATGGAAGGATCCAAAGTAGGAGAATGAAGAAGAAATTGATCTCAAATGTTCAGAAGAGTGAAAGAAAAAACGTAGTGAATATATAAAAAAGTACTGGAAGAAAAAATAAGAACAGCGAATAGACATTGAAATTGGTACATGCTCCTACGTTGCTCATTTGAGAAGAAGAAGGATAGAAAACTTGATACTGCCGTTTTTTTTAGGGAGCTCCCTCTAGGGCTGAAGAGAATAGTTTCATTTCTGAATTTATCACCAAGCTGATGAATTCTTATTCTTCTCGTCTAATATAGATTGAATCAGTGCTTTGATTCCCAAGTGATACTAGTAACGATTTTGTTGAAGCAGAGTGAAAGTCTTTCTGACAATAATTAAACCTTATGGTTGAGGAAAGGCAGATAATTATATTTCACTAAACTCTGTTGTCACTCCAGTACACTTTGAACCAAAATTATGTCTGTTATTTGTCTTGGAAATTTTACGTTCAAATTTACGTAACTGTCCAGTAGCTACGTCACTAATTTTTGTCAACTGGAATTTTAAAAATGCTGCCGTTCTACTCCTCAGTGCGCATCCAGCCAAGTACTTTAATTTTAAAAATGTTGGCGTTCTACTCCTCACATCCAGCCAAGTACTTTGCATCAGAGATTAAGAACTAAACACAAGGTGTCGCTATATTGTACCATAACTATGCCCATCCACAAAACAATACATTCGCAAACTTCTTCTCTGTTGTGATGACTCTGGTTATCTCGGTATGATTTATTTCAATGGTGCGCTTCCGGGTATAGAGCCGAGTTGCTGTTTCCATGTGAATGTCTCATGTAGGACAAACTACTGCAACAGTCGAAGAAAGATACAAGGAACATCAGATACTAAAACAACCAAGTAAATCACCTGTTGCCGAGCACTGTTTCGAAAATAATCATGAAACGAAGTACAAGCAGCCCAGTATCGTGGGGCAAACGCCGTGACAGCTTACTTAAGGACTATATCGAATTAAAGCTGTAGGGAAAGCTAACAAATATGAACGGAGGTTTTAATGTGAACAAATCTCGGGGTCTGGCACTCAATTTATTAAGATATCACTGGCCATCACATCCGCCAAAGCTTGGAAATGCTAAGAGAATATATGTTTCAGGGAATACTAGTATATGCCGTGATTGACAGCGAAGCACCAAAGGGCATAACGGGCGTCAGAGGTCGAACTCATAATTAATTGTAAATACCGACACAAAGTCAACAATAGTTTAGGCTGGCTCGACTCCAGGCAACGAGTGCACGTAGCGGCACAACTTCCAGCACCTGAAGAAGACAACTGGGTCGGTAGTAGATATATTGTGGAAATCATGGAAACAACAATTTGGCCATGTAGCTGGAAGCAAGTCATAAATCTTTTTCTGTTGCTGCCACCCACCTCTGGAACAAGCTACACCGCATTCTGCGCTTATTTCAACGCCCTGTCGCTGTTAAGAAGACGCCAAACCACTTCATTCTGTCACCCTCATAACATTTCCCCCCAAAACTGAAATACACAGACAAATTCCGTTCACGATGGAAATCGAAAAAGATAGATGCCTTCCATTTTTGGATATGATGGTACGGCGTAAAGATGATGGAACTTTCAGACATGCAGTATATCGAAAACCAACCCAAATGGAATTATATTTACTCGCAAATAGCGACCACCATCCTTCACAGACGATGAGTATACTCAGAACTCTACACAGAGCACATGTCATTGCTGACGAGAGCAGGCTGGAGGACGAGCTTCTACAACTGAGAAGAGTTTTTGAAGCCAACGGGTACTCTCCACAGCAGATACGTAAGGCGCTACAAATGAAACCAACTGTGGGTATAAGAAAAGCACAAGAGACAAGGGAAGTTTTAAATTGATGGCTTTTCTACCATACGTAGGAAGCTTATCGTCAAAAACAGAACGGATCGTCAATAAGCATAAAGTGAAAGTGATTTTTCACCCTCCACCAAAGACAGCAGCATTCCTGGGTTCCGTTAAAGATGATTTGGTGCTTCGGAAGCATGGTGTTTACAAGATCCCTGTGAATGCGGCCGTTCATACATCGGACAGACGACACGTACTGTCTAGGAGAGATGCACAGAGCACCACAGGTACACCCGGCTCTTACAACCTAATAAATCTGCGGTGGCAGAGCACTGTATTGACACTGGGCACTCTATGGTGTACAATAACGTCAAATTTTAGCCGCGACTTCGTCTTTCTGGGACTCAGTAGTGAAGGAAGCAATTGAAATTCGTTTGGCAACGAATTAAATTAATAGAGATAGCGGCTTCGTCTTGGACAAATCATGGAATCCGGCAATTTCTGTAATAAAATCACGAAGACGTCTCGACGGTGCAGCTCGCTGTAATACATCGATATCACCGTGTGGATCGAGTACGCAGTCATAGATCTATTTCCATGCAAATGGCATACCTCTTTGCCGCCGATTAAAATCTTTGACGCCTTGTGTGTCTGTGGCCGCATGCTCAGTGGTGCGGTCCAAGGGTTTAAAAGGACGGAGCAAGTGCTGGAGCGTCAGTCACCTCTGCTCGCTCTGAAGATGGCTGGACGGTATTCAACCGAAATATTAGAAGAAGAAGTTGAATTTATGCGGCTGCAATCCCGAAATTTTATGGATCAGTCTTTGCGCCGCGAAAATATGAAGATGCACACAATACATAGTTAGTTTTCCCTACAGCAAGTACTCCCATCTTCTCGAATTTACACTTCTTGCCCTTCTCATTTTTCAATAAACCTGGTCACTTCTGTTTTGCCCCAGGATAGTATATATGGCAAAGGCTAAAAATTCGTCTAAGTTCTATCTTGATAGCTCTCGGAAGCCCACCTGTTCGATGACTAGTAGACTGCCAGCTAGGGGGAAATGCTGAGCGAGTTGCGACAGACATGAAAGCTATTGCAGCATGGGGAATGACTGACTGTCCAAGTCTGCAAGTGAAGCATAATATCATGGAAGATGAGAGATACCGTCATACTACTAACAAAGCGGAGTTTCGTAAGGATGCCTAGGTACAACGCAACAATAAGTATTCAGGTGCCAAACCATCTTAAAAGAGGCTCTGAAAGTTTAAGATGCGAAAATCTGAAGTCGCTAGTAGTGATGTCAGTGAGGGAAAACCAGGACACATGATGTCATTGCTATCCTCACCTCCTCAGAGCGCACAGAAATCGCCAACATAAATACCTGACCCTTCTTAACAAATGGCTGAATGCTGAGTGCTGATTGCTAACTACCCAGTGCGTGGTCTCAGTCCTTGGTCAGTTGCAGAAATCCAGAAAGGGAAGGATATGGCGGTCGACCCTCGGCATATCTACCTGTCTTTGATCGTCTATGGAAACATGAGTCTGCTGTAAGGATGCTGCTGCTTCTAGCTGCACTGCCAACTTCTGAGACAACGCTGTTCGGGTGCAGAGGCTACCATCGCCCTGCAGGCATTCTGGAAGTTTCACCTGTGTGATCAGGACACTGTCCGTCATCCGTCTTCAAGAGGAAGAGCCACTGCTGCAGCTCATCTTATTCTCGAGGCTGACACTGATGCTGCTAGCTCCTATCTCCCAAATAGGGGCTTTGAGCCGACAACTGTGAGTCAGTGAGTACTTCAGTTGGACTTGGATGCATGACTCCTGAATGCAAATCTTCGATGCCAATGAGAGCGCTTTGGAGATCTATATGTAGTTCTGGGGCTACCCTCGTCCATTGGTCGACAGCGCTTTGCTGTGTTTGTGGAACCACAAGTCGAGTGCCATACCCACCCTCTTCTGCTGACGAGAACGGCACACTTCTGCTGACGAGGTCGCCACACTTCTGCCTCAGCTGTGGCGTGGCGCTTTGAAAAACAATATTGTATTGCTGCTTAATAGATGTGTCATTGCCAATGATGTTTTCTTGGCGCTCTTCAGTATAGCTAGGTCTTTGCGACCTTCCCACATCTCTCCTGATGAATGTAGAAATCTGGGATAGGACTCTTACATCTGGTATCAGCAATTGGTTGCCAATGGTAGAGACATGAATTCTTGGTGCCAGACCTGCACACCTAGGACAACAGCAGCCGAGCATCTACGCAGCTTCGACATGAGGTCAACACCTACAAGTTGAAGTTTATGACTGTGGTGCATGACTGATACTTGTTTGCTTTCCCTTATGTCCATGTTGAGCCTTATCGACCTTCACAGTACGTTAAATGTGTCGTTTGTTATACCATAGGAACCTGCAGACTTGACTCAGTTCTGTGGAAACACTAGAACAGTTTGCTTGCAGCCAGTGAAGTGCCCATACTGTAATTGACCTGGGATGACTTGCCATGTGTACAAGCTGTCTCACCTACCTGTAATACGTATAGGAGGATTGGTCACGAAGCTCAAAAGTACAGAGAATTTTGTGGACTATGAAACTGCTTAAAAATAAAGTGTGTTTTAATCTTTTTTTCTATTGTGTGTGTAGTTTCCTTCTTTTCGGGTATAATGGCAGATGAAGTTTGCACAAACGCCAGAAACATGAGCAGTGACTGTGAATGAAACGGTGGAGACTTTGAAAAGGTAGGTAGCCACGTTGTTACAAGTAAGATGGAACAGTGGAAGACAGTGAAGCATTGCATAGGAGAATAGAACAATGGGAAGCCTCTGGGGGGCAAGGACACGTTGATTCAGGAGAACATTAAACCATGTTGAGTTTACCCACCCATTCCATCGATCCTGCAACAGCTAACCTCATACCACAATTTTCAGGGAAAGCAACCGAGTATTCACCTATTTTTATTAGTGACATAAGGGCTGCAGCTAAATTGAAAAAAATGATCAGAAGAAACATACCTGGAGGTGAGTGAAAACATACATTATCTACCAATAGACGCTCACTAAGGTCCAAAAATTTGGTGAACTTCTCTAACAGTCTAATACAGCGCTATAGGACTCAGAACAGGGCATTGTTCCTTAGAGAGAAATTCAATAAACTATCGCAGAAGCACTGCGAATCAGAATATCAAAACTGAACTCGCAAATTTGTGGACTAAAGCAGAGTGCGGAGGCCATTAGAGTGATTCTGCATGAGGCAGAGAATAGGGCTCTCCATGCATTTCTGAGCGATTATTCTTGTGATATGTTAAGGAGGATCGGAATGGAGTACACTGCTGCCATCGGGATTGCTACACAATTGAAGGAGGTAGACATTGCCATACCAAGACGGAGTGACCGCGGTGTCTTTTCTTCTGAAGTGAAGTGTTTTAAATGTGGGCGCATGGGCCACATCAGGAAATAATGTCGTCAGCCTGAATGTTGTAAGACGGGCCATAAAGAACGTGAAAGCACGGGATAAGCAGCGTCCTAATAAACGGTCATTAAATGTGAATGGGCATATCTATATCTACATCTACATCCTACTCTGCAAACTACCTAATGGTGTGTGGCGGAGGGTACTTTCGATACCACTATCTGATGCCTCCAACTCTGTTCCACTCGCGAATAGTGCGTGGGAAGAATGATTGTCGGTAAACCTCTGCACTGGCTCTAATTTCTCGAATTTTCTCCTCGTGATCAATACGCGAGATGTTTGTGGGGGGGGGAATAAGATGTTGTCCGACTCTTCCTGAAAGTTTCTGTCCCGAAATTTCAATAGTAAATCTCCCCGTGATGCACAACGCCTCTCTTGTCTGCCAGTGGAGTTTGTTTAGCATCTCCGTAACGCTCTCTCGCCAGCTAAACGATCCCGTGACGAAATGCGCCGCTCCTCGTTGGCTCTTCTCTATCTCCACTACCATTCCTACCTGATACGGATCCCAGATAGATGAACAGTACTCAAGAACCGGGCGAACAAGGGCCTTATAAGCCACTTGTTTCGTGGATGAGATACATTTCATTAAGATTCCTCCGATGAATCTGAGTCTGGTGTCTGCTTTTCTCACTATCTGTTTTATATTATCATTTCACTTAAGGTCGCTCTGGATAGCTGCGCCTAGATATTTTACGGCAGACGCTGTCTACAGCTGTTTGTCATCAATAGTATAGCTGTACAGTGGTGGATTTCTTTTGTTGTGTATGCGCAATATGTTACATTTATTTACGTTCAGTGTCAATTGCCAAAGCCTGCACCATTCATCAGTTCTCTGCAGATCGTTCTGTAAATTCTTACTATCTTCTGGCGTTGCTTCTTTGGTACTGACAACTGCATCACCTGCGAATAGCCTTAAAGAGCATCCGACGCTTTCTACTAGATCGGATATATTGTAAACAGCAACGGTCCTATCACACTTCCCTGTGGTACTCCGGATATTACCATTACATCTGTCGATTTATTTCCGTTAAGAGCGACATGTTGAGTTCTATCTGCAAGATACTCCTGAATCCAATCTCAGGTCTGCTCCGATACTCGGTAAGCTCGTATTTTTTCATTAAACGGCAATGCGGGACGGTGACAAATGCATCAACATCAGCGCTGTTGTTCACTGTGCTGTGAATCTCATGGAGGAACAGAGCGAGCTGAAGTTTCGCAGGATCTCTGTTTGTGGAATGTTGCTTTTTATAGAGGAGCTGTTCATTGCCCAAGAGCGTCATAATTCTTGAGCATAAAATATGTTTCATAATTCTACAACAGATTGATGTCAACGCTATAGGTCTATAATTGTGTGGATCTGTCTTACGGCCTTTCTTAAAAACGGGAATGACCTGCGCTTTTTTCCAGTCGTTAGGTATCTTTCGCTGCTCAAGCGATCTACGATAAATTACAGTTAGAAGGGGAGCAAGTTCTTTCGTATAATCTTTATAGAATCTTGTAGGTATCTCAACTGGTCCTGAAGCCTTTCCACTACTAAGCGATTGAAGCTGCTTTTCAGTTCCGCGATCGGTTATCTCAGTATTTGCCATTTGGATGTTCGTACGACGATTGAAAGGAGGGACAATGTTACGATCTTCCGCGGTGAAACAACTTCCTAAGAGCGAATTCAGTATTAAGGCCTTCTCTGTTATCTTCCGTTTCGGTTGCTGAGAGAATGAATAGATGATTTTGATCCACTTACTGATTTTACATACGATCAGAATCTCTTAGGATTTTTATTCAAGTCTATTGACAATGTTTTACTTTCAAAATCATTGAACGCTTCTCTCATTGCTCTCCTTACGCTCATTTTCGTTTCGTTCAGCTTTTGTTTGTCAGTTAGGCTTTTACTTCTCTTGAATGTGATATGAAGTGCTCTTTGTTTACGTAGTTATTTTCTAACACGGCTATTATACCATGGTGGATCTTTCCCATCCCTTAAAACCTTACTCGGAACAAACTTGTCTAGGACATATAGAATGATGCCTTTGAACTTTTTTCATTTGTTTTCCATATCTTCGTCTTCATTACAGAATATTTGATGCTCACTGCTGAGATATTCTCAAATTTGTATCCTGTCACTCTTGCTGAACAAATATATCTTCTACCTTTCTTAACATTCCTTGGAGGAGCCGTCGTCATAGATGCTGTCACAGCCTTATGATCACTGATACCTTCCTCTTCGCTAACTCATTCGATAAGTTCCGGTCTGTTTGTTGCCAGAAGATCTAAGACGTTACCTTCACGAGTTGGCTCTCTATCTGGCCAAGGTAATTTTCGGACAAGACATTCAGGACAATGCCACACGACCACACGATTCCCTGTCACTGGCACCAGTTTTGATGGCATACCACTCCCAGTCTATACCTTGCAAGTTGAAGTCACCCCCTATTACAACGGTATGATCAGGAAAATTACTAATGATATTCTGCAAGATGTGTCTGAAGCGCTCTACAACTACATATCCTAATTCAGGTGGTCTATAAAAGCATCCGATCACCATTTTTGACCGTTCTTTGATACTCAATTTCACTCAGATTAATTCACATTCGGAGTCCGTGATAACCTCGCTAGATTTAATTGAATTTTTTACTGCAATAATCATGCCTCCATCGTTGGCGACTAACCTATCCTTAAGATAAACATTCCAATCTGAACTTACGATTTCGTTGCCATTGACGTCTGGTTTCAACCATCTTTCTGTTCCCAATATTATCTGTGCATTATAAGCTTCAGTAAGCGATACTAATTCTGGGACCTTTCCTTGGATGCTCCTGCAGTTTACTAAAATCTTATTAATCTGTTCTATCTCTGAACAAGATTCTCTGAGGTCGCTGTAGTTGATTTAACAGGCAAATCGTCTTTGATCCCAAGTGAGGGGTTCTCTAATCTAAAAAGCCCCATGTGCACGCCATATGTACTCCGCTACTACCCTAGTAGCCGCTTCCTACATGTAGTGCATGCCTGACTCATTAAAGGGAAACCAACAATTCTGCCCCCAATAGCAGAGGTCGAGAAATTCGCATCCGATACCGTCGTAGAGTCGTCTGAGCCTCTGGTTTAAGCCTTTCACCCTGCTCCAAACCAGAGGACCGCGATCAACCCTGGGTACGATGCTACAAATAGACAGCTTAGCCTGCACCCCGCGTGCGTTGCTAGTTGCCTTCGTCAAATCAGCCAGCCGCGGAATGGAGCCGAGGATGGCCTCAGAACCAAAGCGGCAGGCGTCACTCATGCCGACATGTGCCACTACATGCAGCCGGTTGCACCCTGCACATCACGGATGAGACCTCCCGCCAAACATACCGAATACACACTGGAATTCTTTCCCGCCTTGCCTGCTATCTCCCTGAGAGGCTCCATCACCCTACTAACATTGTAGCTCCCAATGACAAGCATACCCACCCTCCGTACTTGTCCGGACTGAGCAGGAAAATCGACCGCTGACCCGTCAGGAGAGGCATCCCGTGCTGGCTCAATCTTCAACACTGGGTAGCACCTCGTACCTGTTGCTAAGACTTAGGGAGTCAGCCACACGACCTGCTCCCTCTTTTACCTTCTGCCCAGTGACATGCGAACCCACCATTGTCTGCCACCCACTCTGGATTGAGGACGGACCGGTCAGATGTTGCTTATCAGAAGCCACAGCGACGTCCGGGTCACCAGGGGATTCCAGTGGCACCAAAGGCGTCGCAGGTCTCGTGACTGGCGCCCCGACGTCACCGCAACTTTGAGTATTAGAAGCTTGTCGACGGTAGTCAACACAGGTTCCAGCTGTTTACGGACAGCAGTCAACTCTCCTTGTATCCACTCACAACAAGAACAGTCCCTAGCCATATCGTACTGTGTATAAAACAGATATAAGGTCTCAAATGGCACTACTGAGTTTGAAAATATACCAAAGGTAACACTAAAAGTTGCTGTGCAGATTTCTCACTACACTCTGAGACTGCAAGCTATTATTTATGGTAGAAATAAATTTCTGTACTGAAGTTGATGTATTTACAGATGCCTGTTATTAGAAATCCTGTTCGCCGAAAACTTACTGCACGAGGTAAATATTTAAACTAGAATGCACTGATCTAAACTGCGTGCTGTCTACTAGTACAAAATTAGAACTTAGTGGAGTGACGGAGTTTCTGACGACGAAAAAATTTACAGTAGGGAGCCGCCCTACACAAGGATATTCACAAGACCAACGCAAAACAAAAACTACAATTAATTTTCTAACCACTAGTCTACACAGTGAAGTTCACTTCTTTGCAGAAGCACTCCAACGAAAAGCAAAGACTAAATTAATTTAGAGTTTATCAGACAAGTGCGGCTGCTGCTCTACTGCTCGTCCTCTCGACTCGGCGGCTGCCGTTACACATACCTCATCCGTCGGAAGGTATTTCCAGTACAACACGAGACTGCAGAAATAATGTGTGCAGAGACGGAGTGCTGCTTGCAGGACAAAGTAAAAGTACTATAGTCGCCATGGTATAGGTTACAAGGAGTAGGTGAATTGAGGTAACGCTGTTCAGTTTGAAATTGGCAAATAGGTGTTTTGTAGAGCGTGTAGAAGTATTGCTACGTGTTGGTGAAGTGTGCTGTACGATCCAGGGACTCGATTTTCTTGCTAAACATCACGCAAAAATTGATCTATTCACCGTAAAATTGAAATGATGAAAAAATGTTTCCACTAGGGGCAACAACTGCAAGTGTTACACCCTCACAAGATTCACCGATTATGGAGGTGGTACCCAACAAACTATGGAGACAGGCACTAAAGATCAGTTCGTATGATATAATACTGCAACGTTCAGGGAAGTTGATCTGGGTGGGAGTAGATACAGACTTGCGTTAGGATGTGTTATATGTTGTAGAGCCATTGGAAACTAACAAAGAACTGCGTAAGTCACACTTGCTTGCATGCAGAAGCATAATACACGCTAGTTTTGTGGACGGAGGTTGTACGATTCTAGTCATTTTTCATAATTTTGGTAGGCATGAAGTGAGCCTTCCAAACGGTTAACTAATTGCTAATTTGGATGTTTTGGAGGAAGATGACATGGATAGGTTAAGTGAGAATCTCAGCTGCAAACAAATCGTCAATCCAGCTGCATTGATTCTTTTGGTGAAGTTAGTGACGAACTTCACCAAAAGAATCGATACCCAACTAAAAAATCGCGTGTTTCTTATATATTGCAGTAAAAGTCAACGAAACGAAGCAGACTCTCACACACTGACAACATCAGTAGAAATGGATTAATACACACAAAAAACGCACTTGAAAATGGGAATCATTTCCCGAAACGCGTCGTGCGAAAAGTAAAATAAAGAAAAATCGTGACTGGTAGCAGAAGATTTATTTATAAACATACCCATTGTTTTCACAGTCGCAGGCTTTCAAAAACCATTTATAATGGATCAAATCAGTAAATTGAATTCTCTGTCGGCGTACGTAGGCGTATTGCCGTATCTTCAACAGTATTTTCGATGCACGCTTTTGTGGGCGTCATGATTTTGTTAGAACTTAATGTTTTTAAATTACTCTATGTACACTGATAGAAAAGTATTGAAAATGACTTATACAAAATTATTTTCTTACAAGTCCAATAGGAAGGCTTCGGGAATTCCAGCAGATGCCCAACGTTCCGGCTGCAGAGGGTCCTTTCACCTGGTGCAGCGATTATATGGAGCGTCCGATGTGGACACAGAAATGGTTTCTTCAAGATAAAAGTGTACGAAATGATACTATACCATCAGATTTAAGATAAGTTTCTATTTTACTTGAGAAAAAATCAAGAAAGTCAACTACTATTTTTCATGCGTTCAAAGAGGGCTACCACCATTAAATGTGTGTTGATTATGTTGACTGTAATGAATCTAATGCTGAATGTCTAGAATACCGAGTTAATACAAGATAAGAAATTATGCAGGGCTAATTAAATAAAAAATAATCATCTTTCCCAGATATTCAATTTTATCCTATTAACTCAGTCTTACGTTGAATCAAGCCTCTAGTAGCTGTAGTAATTTTATTATCATGAACTGGAAAGCAACCACTGGAAGAACCTTACATTAAAACAGAATAAATATTACTTTACCTACTCCCTAACTGATGCCCAGGTATCAAACAGGTGAGATAAACCAACTAAGCAATAATAATTTTAAAAACGGTGTGTACGTTTCCTGTTATAACGTTAAATACGGAAGAAAAGCAACAGTGTTAGGATAAATTTTCAAATGGTTCAAATGGCTCTGAGCACTGTGGGACTTAATCTATGGTCATCAGTCCCCTAGAACTTAGAACTACTTAAACCTAACTAACCTAAGGACATCACACAACACCCAGTCATCACGAGGCAGAGAAAATCCCTGACCCCGCCGGGAATCGAACCCGGGAAGGATAAATCTAACAAAGGCGTGTTTAGGGATGATTACTAGAAGAAATTTTGTTTTACAAATTCGATATTTTACACGTAACGAGGCTATATTTTTCCCATCAGCTTTCAATCGGTTGCCGAAGACCGAGTGATAACGCAACCACCGTTGGCCACCGCGTGTTTCGATTCACTGCAGGACTAGGAAGTGGCGGACGGTTTGGTAAACTGCTTGTACATCAAACGGCGCCGTGCGGCGGATCAACATTTGCATCGTAATGAGCTCATCTCATTAATCTGCATAACCGCCGCGGGCTGGCGACACCGGCGCCATGGTCCAGCTTGGCACGCTACCACCGCCCCCTCCCCCCATCCCCCACCACCCATCCCATTACTGACCAAACGGCCGGCGCGCGCTAGCAAAACTGTCTGCCTTCATCAACACGCAGCTGGCGGTCCGTTGGGATGACATCTGTTTAGCTGCCGTCCAGACGGTAGCACGGGAACCGCCACAGACAGTTGTGCCGATACTGGAAACACATGAACGAACTTGCTCAGTGTAACACTGGGCCATGTCCACTTTGACGACTAGCTGTTACTCGTTGTGAAAGGGATTCATCAGTACGGCGTCCTATTTATAATCAAATTTAGTCCCATTCGACTTCATATAGATCATTTGGTTTCATCGAAGATGTATGAGGTAGTGTGAATCGAATTCTCCCATTAATTACCGTAACTGTAAACTATAGTCTTTGATGTCATTCCAGTCGTTCCAAACGAAAGCCTACACCAGAATTACAACGTGTCTTATCAGCGGCGGCTTGTAGGTATGCATTCGGGGTGCTCACAAATTTTTAAATTCAGATGAATATGAGAGTGCAAAATTAATACCATCCGTTGTATGACGGTTATGGTTTTCAACATACTAAAACAACTTCAGCCGCTGTCAATAATAATAATAATAATCACTAATAATAATAATACGCATAACATGTCTGAGAAAACTAAGAATTGTTTTTGTGGAATTTTGTTGTGTTGTACATAATTAAGTACAGTTTATTGCAAGAACGAAATAATGTGTAAGCTATCACTACTCTCCGTTTTGCATTTTTGTATAAATGGGAGTTTTAGTGCATTTTGATTTTTACAGAGAAATGTACAAGATTCCTAATTCATGTATTAGTTAACGAATTAACTTTTGGGCTGAAAATCAGGCATTATTACGTGCACCCACACAACAAGTTGCGATTATTATACACTTCTTTGTTAAATGTTCGCTTGTAGTCGCACTTGTTTGATTTCGTCTTTTTCTCAGACAACGGATACGGTCTAGAATGCCCTAGTTTCACTAGTTTCATTGCAGCCAAATTTTCCTGGCAATTTTCGTTTCTATTAGCCCTTAATACAAGTTAAACAGACTTCATGTTGACACTCCACAGAAAGGCCGATTCCTGCACAGTAGACAATCAACTCCAAGCACAAACTGCTGTTTGCGGAAATGGTTAAATTCAAGTAGTACTATCTACCAACAAGGTCACTTGACTAGAATACGAATGAGGCGCCGTCTTCGAACCCCATATTTAAGTGAATATCAGAAGAATCAGTGAGGCAACTTTTCGTGAATGTTACGACAATCGTACAATGTCCACCAACAGTACAGATAAACCTGACCCACCATAAGATCAACAAATGCCAGAAGCATTAATAAATGCTGCAATCTCACAATCGACAGTGATGTGCTCTATGGCCCTCGGCGCATCAAATGGATTACTCTACGATAAAATCCAAAACTTAAGTAGTATATCTCATTCAGAATCCCACAAAATACGTTTTTCTGTCGGTATAACTATAACTTGCACTGATGTCTGATCTAATTTTACTATATAGTGAGTGAATTCGCATATCTGTGGAGAGTGCTACCGCCAAGCGACAGTAGATAAAAGGCTGCTTCAGTGTGCTACCACTTGGTGCCATCTGCATCAACTTGAAGTCCAGTGGTAAGGGCTAACAGTGCACTCCATGAGCCGTGCACATTGTTTGTCAAATCCGTATGTACGTATTTGACCCATAAGGCAACTCTGTCACGCCAGTAGCTGGTGTACAGAAGCTCCTTAAAACGTGCACAAGTGAAGGTGTGCTAGCGAATCTGTTGCCAAGTTTCACAGAGTCTAAAGGAGCAATATGCACCACAGCACGGTAGATTTAGTGCCATTTCAGATTAACCCCTCTACATTACGTTTAACAACATTCAAAGAAAAATAACCAATAAATTCGCAAGGTGTCAAAAGCTAGAATGTTCACATGCTCTTGTGCTCTTACGTGACAGCCGCCATTGTGTCTTCTTAATCAAATGAAAATACGTGAAATTTTAAGTTACATTGATGGCTAATTATACAGATCAGTGCAGCAAATTACATTGGAAACCCCTCACGAGATTTCATTTTCGATAAGGAAAAAAGATTGAGTCCTGATTAGGTGTCAAATCTCACACCCCGATATATGTAGTGGTAAAGGATAACCTACGCTGAGTAAATCATTTGGATGCTGTATATCCACGCTGGTTGAGACCTACCAACAGTTTATTTGAAATGGCAATGATGTGAGCTCCCATTAACAGTGTAGAAGCCCAAATCGGCAACTCTCTTGGATATACTTTTACCTTCTGGTCGTTTGTTATTTTGGCATAGCGACAGGTCATTGGACAGACTGGGTATATTATGTGTATTACGCTCTATAGTATAAAAAAAATCTTTCCAAAGTAATTGAGGACCGTTTTAAAAAATCTCAACAAACGTCACATTTTTCGAAATGTGTTTTTAACGGATTCTGCTACTTTAATAAGAGCCTTATACAATCGCTAACAGAAAATACGACAGAAGTGAATGTTTGCCGTTGTAAAAGGCACATGAATATAGCAAATTTTCATAAAACTCGACAGTTCCATTTTTCAAGATCCCACAAAACTTCAATGACATATGGCTGAAACCATAACATACAATTTAAAAGTTATATTTAATAGCCTTTACACTCGCTTGTGGTTATTGTCCGACAGTCACACAAAATCCAACCATATAAACCAGCTGTTTGCTAAGTGATTATTAGATAACAATGCGTAATTTTCATTCGTGTTCAGTCGTTGTTTCACTATAAGATTAGTAACTGCTGTAGAACTGTCTTGTTGGAACATCATCATTAAGCTGTTAAAGGATTTAGAACATACTGAATCAGTCCAGCACTCGGCAACTTCAAAAGAATAACCAGTGCACAATTCCACTCCCAAATGAAAATCTGAATATAGGCCGTAACCATATTACAACCACAAAGGAAACAACATGCAAAGCGGAATGTTTGTGTTTCTATTCATTTCAAAGATAGCCTGTATACAAATAAGACAAAAGCTGAACAGGTTAATTTATTACTACGATACATAAGAGTGAACTTGCCTAAAAGACGCAGAGGGTAGGAAGGCGATAAAAGTACACAAAGATCTGTGTCGATCTCACACTGTATAAGAGAAGGCGGCTGAGAGATTCCTGTGTGTGCCTCAAAATTCAGAAAAGTGACAGGAAGTCTGATTTTATTTATAGCCTAAACACAAAGTTTTTACAATGAAAATAATTGTGTGTAGAGGTTATATTTATGTTTTTTTTTTTTTTTTTCAGCAGCATCAGGAGACAGGCTCAGGCATAAGATGGAGGGTGTAGTACCTAAGAAAAATCGAGTTGGACGAGATCGCAAGCTGCAGGAAAGGGATGAAGAGCAAATGCGAATCTTCTTATTACACAGATAAGTTGTCTGAGTATGATATCGTGTCATAATGTAAAAAACTCTGCCAGAGAAACCAACGTTTTGGGCACAGTTGCAATGGTCTACTTCTGGGTCTGCTGTTAGAGCCCATTGAACTCAAACGTTTAGAATTATATTTATAACACCTTGCTTAATAAAATAAAGAAGAAACATTCGTTAAAAAGTGAATGTATCGATCGACATAAAAGTTTTCTCGGTTTGGTACCGCGTCATAATGCAAAATTATGACGCGGTACCAAACCTAGAAAACTTTTATGTCGACTGACTGGCCGCGGAAGCCTACGCAATTATATTGGATGTATCGAGTTCTGTAAAAAGTTATAGATCGTAATTTCTAAAATCAACAGATACACTTTTATAGAAATTTATAGCACGATGAACTTCTTCTTTCAAAATTGTTAATAACTCTGTAGACCAAATAGACGTAAAAGAGTGAAAAGCAGCCTTAAATTAACAAAAAACAGAAAAGCTAGTGGCCTAGAAGGCATCAATGCTGAACTCATCAAATATGGATGAACCATTTTAGAATTTTTCCTTCTCCATGTTTTAAATAAGTGTTGGAAGAATTGTTATGTATCTGAAGAATAGAATACAGCTTAAGTAATTTCTGAATTTAAAAAAAAGACAATAGGAAAGACACATGAAATTATGGAGGAATAAGTTTACTAAATGCAGGATATCAAATTTATGGGAAAATTCTTAATCAAAGAGTACGACATACTGCTGATGCAATAATATCAGAAGACCAATCATGCTTGAGAAAGTAACATTCGTGTAAAGATAATATACTTATAATAAGACAAATTACTGGAAAGCGTCAGGAATTTGGCTTAGAAAAGCCTTTTGCATTTATTGGTTTTGAGAAAGCCTTTGATAAGGTAAACAGACTTCTTTTGTGCAAAATATTGGAAATAAAAAGCTTTCCTAAACATCTTATTAACACACGTGTATTATCCACAGTCAAAGATGAAATCCGCGACCGTTCCAAAAATTGTTTAATTCTAAAAAGGAAAACACTACCCGGTTTCAGGACGTATGTCCCATTTTCAGGTGCATATGAAAGTGTGAGTCCATAAGGGATACATAATTATGGTTTAAATAGGCTAAACTGTGTTAAAATCATCCCTGGTACATGACATGTAAGAGAATGTCCGCTTCCTTACTAGGTCTGCCAGAAAGTCTCTGACAGAGGAGGGCAACGGTTCAACCTTTGGAGAGTGCTACACTTGGATCTGCATGAAGACAGTGGAAATGCCAACTCTGGGTTGTGTGTGGAACTGGTCTGATGGGTGTCTATGAAGCACTGTGTTCGAAAGACCGCCCATCTGTCTTCATGCGCATCCATACGCGGCGCATGCCTAAACCAAGACTGTTGTCCTCCTCTGCAAGAGGCTTTCTGGTAGAACTGGACTTCAAAAGGATATTCTTTTGCAAGTCACATACTGGGGATGCAGTATTTTAACACATTTTAACCTCAGTTAAGCATTCTTTGTGGACTCACATTTTAATATGCGCATGAAGATGGGACATATGTTCTGAAACCAGACAGTGCTTTCCATTTTAGAAGTAAATAATTTCTACAACTGTAACAAATTTTTATCACCGACATCTTATTAATACCTTAAAGAGTGTATATTTAATTACAAAAACATTTATAAGTTCAGGATCGAAAATATCAGATGAAATTTGAATAAATCAGAGTGTTCGACAAGGGCCCAGTCTATCACCCACTTCGTTTAATTTATATATTGACACCCTAATTATGGAGAGGAAAGACGAAATACACATACGAATTAAAATAGGACCTATCATACCATTAAATACTCTGTTGTATGCTGATGACGATACAGTTATACACGAATCAAAGGATACTTTAGAAAGAGCAGTATACAGATTGAGCCAAAATGCAACATATTACAACTAAACTATATCTACAAATAAGACAAAGATAATGACTTTCGAAAGAAAGAATACAGTCAGATCGAAAATAACATTAAATGAGAACATTTTAGATCAAGTACCCTACTTCAGACCTTTAGAATGCGATACTAGTTTAACTATGACAAAGACACTGAGATGACGCTTAGTAAATATCAAGCAACCTGCGGAACAATTGCAAGAACTTTAGGAAGTAAAAAAAATTCCAAAAAGTTATGACTCTACCTACTAGTGCATATGGTTCCGAATCATAGACATTAACAAAAAAAAACGAAAAATCACATATACAATCATCAGAGATGAAGTTCATGAGATATGTAAGAGTCTGTAATAAAATGGATAAAATAAGGTACTTCATTTAATGACCAGATAGAAGAGAATAGAATGAAATGAAAGGATCGTATTCATAGAATGACAGAAAACGGATTGCTGAAAAAGACAATGCATTATCTGTCGACCGGAAAGAGGAAACTAAGTAGACCAGTAACAGATGGATGGATATACACTCCTGGAAATTGAAATAAGAACACCGTGAATTCATTGTCCCAGGAAGGGGAAACTTTATTGACACATTCCTGGGGTCAGATACATCACATGATCACACTGACAGAACCACAGGCACATAGACACAGGCAACAGAGCATGCACAATGTCGGCACTAGTACAGTGTATATCCACCTTTCGCAGCAATGCAGGCTGCTATTCTCCCATGGAGACGATCGTAGAGATGCTGGATGTAGTCCTGTGGAACGGCTTGCCATGCCATTTCCACCTGGCGCCTCAGTTAGACCAGCGTTCGTGCTGGACGTGCAGACCGCGTGAGACGACGCTTCATCCAGTCCCAAACATGCTCAATGGGGGACAGATCCGGAGATCTTGCTGGCCAGGGTAGTTGACTTACACCTTCTAGAGCACGTTGGGTGGCACGGGATACATGCGGACGTGCATTGTCCTGTTGGAACAGCAAGTTCCCTTGCCGGTCTAGGAATGGTAGAACGATGGGTTCGATGACGGTTTGGATGTACCGTGCACTATTCAGTGTCCCCTCGACGATCACCAGTGGTGTACGGCCAGTGTAGGAGATCGCTCCCCACACCATGATGCCGGGTGTTGGCCCTGTGTGCCTCGGTCGTATGCAGTCCTGATTGTGGCGCTCACCTGCATGGCGCCAAACACGCATACGACCATCATTGGCACCAAGGCAGAAGCGACTCTCATCGCTGAAGACGACACGTCTCCATTCGTCCCTCCATTCACGCCTGTCGCGACACCACTGGAGGCGGGCTGCACGATGTTGGGGCGTGAGCGGAAGACGGCCTAACGGTGTGCGGGACCGTAGCCCAGCTTCATGGAGACGGTTGCGAATGGTCCTCGCCGATACCCCAGGAGCAACAGTGTCCCTAATTTGCTGGGAAGTGGCGGTGCGGTCCCCTACGGCACTGCGTAGGATCCTACGGTCTTGGCGTGCATCCGTGCGTCGCTGCGATCCGGTCCCAGGTCGACGGGCACGTGCACCTTCCGCCGACCACTGGCGACAACATCGATGTACTGTGGAGACCTCGCGCCCCACGTGTTGAGCAATTCGGCGGTACGTCCACCCGGCCTCCCGCATGCCCACTATACGCCCTCGCTCAAAGTCCGTCAACCGCACATACGGTTCATGTCCACGCTGTCGCGGCATGCTACCAGTGTTAAAGACTGCGATGGAGCTCCGTATGCCACGGCAAACTGGCTGACACTGACGGCGGCGGTGCACAAATGCTGCGCAGCTAGCGCCATTCGACGGCCAACACCGCGGTTCCTGGTTTGTCCGCTGTGCCGTGCGTGTGATCATTGCTTGTACAGCCCTCTCGCAGTGTCCGGAGCAAGTATGGTGGGTCTGACACACCGGTGTCAATGTGTTCTTTTTTCCATTTCCAGCAGTGTATGACAGAGACCGGAACAGGTGATTACAACACCTAATCCTTGGAAGGAGATGACAACTTTTTTCTCATTAAAGGCTGTTAAAGATACATTTCAATTATTCCATCATCAATCCCTGTCTACATGGATGACCAGTATCATTTTTTCAATTTTTTTAATCAACGATATTGACTACAACTAAAAAAAATTCTTCTGTAAATTTGTGCAAATGGTGTTTGTTGAGTTTTGTTAAAACAGTCTTCTATTCTAAGGCACCACGACCCAATAAAGAATACATTAATTCAGGCCTCAGTAACAATTTAAAAAAATTAAAAAATCAGTCATTCTTTCCAACCAGTTTTCTTCAGATTACAAACGATACATACTAGCACGCAGTTAATGAACTTACGGATTACTTTCAGCAATTGTATGCTAATCAGAAAATTGCGTCCAGGAACCTCTCGCAGGAAGTTGGTGGCTGACAACTACAGGTGACAGCTGTGGTGTCGCTGCCTGCCGGGTACCTCGCCAGACATCAGCGAGAGGTTACTGGCTGCATCATCAAACCACTCCTCCGTCCGGTCATGAGTGAATTGGGGGCAACACGTCTCTACCTGAAGAATGACTATATAAGCCAACCCAAAGACCGCTGCGGCACAGAATAGGCTGTATACAGAAAGGAAAGCAAAGGGCATCTCCTTTGACTTGTATGAAATAAAGCGTTGCACTCGACGCTATATTGAAAACGAGTAAACATGAAACATTAGGTACTTACTACCATGGCTCGAAATGGACATTCTTACGAAACGGAAGTAGCTAATCCACCCGGCTAAATGAAAACTTTTACGAAAGGAATCGGTAATGAAACAAATTGTTGTAAACATTTTGTTAAGAAGTTATCATATAATCTTTTGCATTCAATCCTGTGCACATCTGCAAGTTGTGAACTGCCACTACTTTTAGCTTCAGATGACAATGAACTGTGTCGTTTTGTATATATTGGTTATTCCCTTGCAGACATTTTATCTTACATCTCAATTTTCCTTTCTGGGACCTTGAACTGATAAATCAACTTCATTTCCGACGGAAACAGCTGTAATGGCACACTCCACATGAGTTTCAGCGTTTGTCTCACTGTTGGAATTTTCATTCATGTTTCCAACGTGAATGTAACATATAGGTATTATTTATTTGCGTGTCTGGATGGATAGTCATTAATGAAGATTGATAGCCATTCGAAATTAATTCTAAACAAATTGACGTGCACAGAGAGAAGAAGTGGTTAAGGTGGCCGTTCACAGTAAGCGGGATATCCGGGCTGAAGCCCCAGTCTGGCAGAACCTTTTATATGCCACTAATAGGAAGTACACTATGTGATCAAAAGTATCCGGATACCTACCTGGCTGAAAATGACTTACAAATTCGTGGCGCCTTCCATCGGTAATGCTGGAATTCAATATGGTGTTGGCCTGCCCTAGCCTTGATGACAGCTTCCAGTCTCTCAGGCATACGTTCAATCAGGTGCTGGAAGGTTTCTTGAGCAATTGCAGACCATTCTTCATGGAGTGCAGCAGTGAGGAGAGGTATCGATGTAGGTGGGTGAGGCCTGGCACGAAGTAGCCGTTCCAAAACATCCCAAAGGTGTTCTATAAGATTCAGGTCAGGATTTTGTGCAGACCAGTCCATGACAGGGATGTTGTTGTCGTGTAACCACTCCGCCACAGGCTGTGCGTATTGAACAGATGCTCGATCGTGTTGAAAGATGCAATTGCCAATCCCGAATTGCTCTTCAAAAGTGGGAAGCAAGAAGGTGCTTATAACATCAATTAGTAAGTAGCCTGTTTATATGTTTCTATGTTGGCAGCCATATAGTCTGCATTAATATCACTGACAGCGCTCTGCACCCTCGCTAAGAGACTCTGTAGCTGGACGGACTCGTATTAGGAAGTTAATACGAGTAGTTAGTAGTGATGGAGGTTCCCAATGTTAGCGCGAGTGGACAATTTGGACGTGTGTCCTGCAGGGAGAGTTAGTATTGGTTGGACATGGATTGTAAAATCATGATTGATGTATCTGCTAATGTTTGGGAAATGAAATTATTGATGATTATATAATTTTTGGATGTCACATGAATAAGGTAAAATCTGCTTAATACATTGTTTGCTCTGCAACAAAATCTTTCCTTTAGAAACCACATGCCTATTAGTAGTTAGAGCCTATAGTAGTTAGAATCTTTTTATTTAGCTGGCTGTAGTTACCGCGTGCTGACTTCGCTGTAGTTCGTGTCATGAAGATTTTCTGTGAGGTAAGTGAGTCATGAAAATGTGTAGGTTATTGTTAGGATTTCTTCTAATTCAGCACCATTGTTTTGTGTTAATTATTTGCAGTCAGATTGTGTTGCGTTTGTATATTGTAGGTCACAAATGGATAGGATAAGTTCGAATCTTTCTTGTCAGGGAAAATTCTGTAGGTCAGTGTTGAAATGATAAAATCAAGCAAAGAGACAGTACGTCCTGTTGCATTCAGCAGCATTCAGCAGTTCACATAAAAACATAGAAGTTTCACCGTCTAAGTTATTTCAGTTTAAGTAAAAACTTATTTAGAAGCTTCACCTGGCGACCCTTAGCCGAGGATACTTCACTGGAATCTTCTGATTTTTCTTGTAGTTTGAACAATTAGTGCATGATTATAAATTAGTTATTGTCTACTACTAGCGCGTAATTGTACATAGAGAATTTCCTTTGTTGTACTGTATTGTATTGAAGGAAGCGGTTGTGAAACTTCCACGTTTTAACTTGAACTGCTTAATGTTGCTGAATGCAGCTATCGTACTGTCTCTTTGCTTGATGTTATCATTTCAACACTAATGTACAGAATTTTCCCTGACAAAGATTCAAACTTATCCTGTTCATTTATGACCCACAATATACAAACGCAACGCAGTCTGTCTGCAAATAATTAACACAAAAGAATGGCCCTGAATTAGAAGAAATCACAACAATAACCTACACTTTTTTCATGACTCACTTACCTCACAGGAAATCTTCAACACACGAACTACAGCAAATACAGCACGCGGTAACTACAGCCAGATAAATAAAAAGATTCTAACTACTTTAGGCTCTCACTTCTTATAAACTTGTGGTTTCCAAAGGAAAGATTTTGTTGAAGAGCAAACAATGTACTTAGCAGATTTTACCTTATTCATGTGAAATCCAGTTCCAAAAATTATATAGTCCTCAATAATTCTATTTCCCAAACATTAGCAGATACATCAATCATCATTTTACAATTCATGTCCGACCAATACTAAATCTCCCTGCAGATCATACGTCCAAATCGTCCGCTCGCCCTAAGACTGCTAGTCTCCATCGCTGCTAACTATTAACTTCCTACTGCGAGTCCGTCCAGCCACAGAGTCTCTTAGCGAGGGCGCAGAGCGCTGTCAGTGATATTAATGCAGTCTATATGGCTGCCAACATAGAAACACAATAACAGGCTACTTACAAATGTAGACCTGTCCGAATTTTACTGTTGGCATTAAACACGTTGGCAGATGACGTTCACCGGGCATTCACCATACCCACACCCTGCCATTAGATCGCCACGTTGTGTACTGTAATTCGTCACCCCGCACAACGTTTTTCCATTGTTCAATCATCTAATGTTTACGCTGCTTACACCAAGCGAGGAGTCGTTTGGCATTTACCGGCGTGATGTGTGGCTTGTGAGCAGCCGCTCAGTCATGATATCCAAGTTTTCTCACCTCCCGCCTAAATGGCATAGTACTTGCAGTGGATCCTGGTGCAGTTTGGAATTCCTGTGTGATGGTCTGGATAGATGTCTGACTATTACACCGTACGACCCTCTTCAACTGTCGGCGGAATCTCTGTCAGTCAACAGACGAGGTCGGCCTGTACGCTTTTGTGCTGTACGTGTCGCTTCACGTTTCCACTTCACAAACAATGGACCTAGGAATGTTTCGGAGTGTGGTAATCTCGCGTAGAGACGTATGACACAATTGACACCAAATCACCTGACCACGTTCGATGTCCGTGAGTTCCCGCGGAGCGCCCCATTGTGCTATCTTACAATGTCTAATGACTACTGAGGTCGCTGATATGGAGTACCTGGCAGTAGGTGGCAGCAAAATGCACCTAATATGGAAAACGTATGTTTTGGGGGGGGGGGGGGGGGGGAGGGGTGTCCGGATGCTTCTGATCACATAGAGTACATCTGCACCAAACACAGCTGATGCTAAGATATTCTTAGCCATCGAATCTATTTCTAATTAATGTAGGTATTACTTTAAATGAAGACAGTAGGCTGCATCAGAATTTAATTTATGCAAATGTTCAGAATCAAGCCCAGACCTATAAGTCTACTTGTAACGTGTCAGACTTAATTTTGAACAGTTTCGTATCGTTGCGTAAATAACGTGGTGCTTTCAATCTAATATGACAGCAGCAAAATGTAGTAAAGCAGATAAAGGGTGTAAAAATGCTTTATGTCTTGTAACTAAAGTCAGTATTTGTGTATATGCTCTAGAAAAATCAGTATTGTAATCAACTGTACAAGTGTTCACCCACAAGTAGCACAGACCGTCTATGTGACGGTTGCTGACAGCAGCAACGCGCGCTAGAGATCATCGTGGGCGAGCTGGTCGCTATGCAACGAAAAAAAAAACACACTCAAGAAATTATATATCGATTGTTAAAAAATAATGGTAGCGCCCCACGTTTATCTAGATTTATGTTTCAGTTACGGTTTTGCGGAAAGAAGCAGTTAGTCACTATCGAGGAGCCGAAGGGTACGTGAGCTTGAGTCGGTAAGACGTCTGTTGTGTTCTGGATGTGGGTAGAGACACGTTTACGTGTGTCGCTATCAATACGTTGCTAGGAGAATTCGGTATCGATTACCGAAACAATTGGAGACTTTCTATGAATTTGTACACTCCATATAACATATTTTGTAATATGCATCATATATGTTTAATATATGACGATTTGTAAGTGTTGCAAAGAAATGCCTGTCAAGTTTTTTCCTAAATATATGTTGTGTTTCAGCTTTTCCATTATGTAACTGCTGGTATGGAATATCTTCTTCATCATTTTCTTACAGCAGTAAGTACAATGATTAATCGTAATCACTAATAGGAGAAACGTGTATCTACTTCGTCGACCTGGTAACAACTGAGCAGCGGGCAACTTGCACGTGGCGTCGTCAGGCAGCGCTATCGGTTCCACCACAATCAAATAAAATATTGTAACTTCTGTTTGCTGAATACTGTAGTGAGATGTGGCTTTCCTTCCAACTTTAAAAATAATTTCGACATGTTAGCAACATTTAGTACACAGCAAAGTATCGCCTAAACAAAAGTAGTCAGCGATCAAATTTTTCACTGCAAACCCTTCAAATTTTGTGCTACAGAGTACTAGTAAATTAAGCACTGTATCACATGTAACAATGATGAGTATCGAGCTGTGATATGAAATTACAAGCTATAAAGGAAATCAGTTTTGTAAGCCAATTAGTTTCCTCAGAATTGGATGGGAGGTATTATATACAGTAGTGAAACAAGGGTTTCTTATTTTTTAAAAGGAAAAGGAGAACCTCTGACGAAAAACTAACTCCGGGGGTTAAAGTTTAATTAGCTTTTATTGTTTACAGGAGGAAAATCGGAAAACGTCATTTTCTCATGTCCTGCTATCGGCCGTTTTGTGGGAACCGATCGTTACTTCCCGTTCGGTCATCTATCCCACTACTCCTCATACCATATTTCTAACTGTAACTGAAAATCAAGCAACTGTTTAGTTGCAGGTGAGCCCAGCAGCTAAATCGTGCAACTAATATAAACAATGCGTATCAGTTTCCCTTTACCTTCAGGTTCTTTTACTTGGTTTCGGTATGACAGAATCCGCATGTGATCACATGGATTGTAGCTGAGTTTCCATTCTATATACACTCTATTCTGTGACTGCGGACAATTCCGGCTGGTGAGAGCTGGCTGAGTCAAGCACCGACTTCTTGCACTTAGCTCTCGTCGACGTGCCATCGGAGAAGATTGCGTCACGCCGAGAAGGTAGGCTTCGTGGTAGGCAATCGAGTGCTAGTTTTTCCCACTTCAGTTCCGGCTCCCGGGAGTTAGTTGGAGCCTTCACGTCATAAATGTACTTGGTGGGAACCGTAAAAGAGGTGGAGTTAATTTCTTGTTATCCCTTCTGTCTTCACCAGTTTTTTGCAAGCTAATAAAGAAGCTGTTTGCAACACCTACCGGAGTTCTTCTAAATTAGTAACAAAACTAAAAATTTTGCAATTTCCATGGTGCCAAAGAAGCTGACTGCCTCAAAATTTCGACGTATCGTATGAATCTCATTAAGTTTCATATAATTTTAAGATACATTGACGGCCAATTATACAATAACTTAGTACAGCCAATTTACATTGTAAGTCCCTCACAAGTTGCAGTTTCTGCTAGCATGCAAATCGTGTTAAAAATGCATTGATTGGACCGAGCTGAAAGGGGTAGAAGGGTTAAAAACATGCAAAAACAGAAATCACTAGAAAAATTGCAAAATAAAAACCAAATAGAATTTGTCATGGTGCAAACTCAACGATTTTGTTTGGTCAGATGACTACGGAACAGAAATTAGAGTTTGTCTAGGGAAAGTATTATAAGAGTTATCAATGTATCTTCATCTATGTTTAATGAAGTAATAGAAATTTATCAATAATTAAGTCAGGTATCAAAACTGTTTTTGTATGTATATTGTGACCTCGTGCTTTGAATGAAATACATCAATCACTTCAAGAATTGTTTCTGAAAAAAGTCTCAAAATTGTTATAAGCAGTTTTACTATATCAGTCTTTGCAGGATTAGTTGATTGGATCCGTCCCCCACAAACGCTATTACGTCACATCTTACAATAGTTAGTTATGGATTCCAATACATGTTATACTGCTGGAGATAATTTTTAAAAGAAAATCCTGTTCCGATACTGAATCACGAGAAGAATGCTGATAAAGTAAATATAATTAAAAAGATCGATACGCCAAGAGACGTAGTCGCTGAAAGTATGTCTTATCTTAGGACAGTAACAATTGGTATTTCGTACAATGTAGATTATGACACACAAAGCTGTTTTCAACTGAAGCAGTTCGAATACAATAAATTTTCTTGAGACGTGATGTCCACGAGTCAACTCAGTTTTAGAAAGCATCGCTCGTGCGAAACTCAGTTTGCCTTTTTTCACATAATATACTGCGAACTACGGACGAAGGGCAACAGGCAGTTTCCATGTTTCTAGATTTCCGGAAAGCACCTGATATGGTGTCTCACTGCAGACACTTAACAAAGGTACGAGCATATGGAATAGATTCGCAGATATGTGATTGGTTCGAAGATTTCTTAAGTAACAGAAGCCAGTATGTTGTCCTCGACGGCGAGTGTTCATCAGAGATACGGGTATCGATAGGAGCGCCCCAGGGAAGCGTGATACTAATGCTATTAGTTTCTACAGACATAAATGATCTGGAGGACAGGGTGGGCAGCAATATGAATTTGTTTACTGATGATGCTGTGGTGTACAGTAAGGTGTCGAATTTGAGTAAACTGTTGGTGGATAAAAATGACTTAGACAAAATTTCTAGTTGGTGAGATGAATGTCAGCTTGTTCTAAACGAAAATTAAGGATGATGAGTAGGAAAAACAATATTTTAATGTTCGGATACAGCATTAGTAGTGTCCTGCTTGACACAGTCATGTCCTTTAAAGATCTGGACATAACGTTGTAAATCGATACGAAATGGAGCGACCATGTGAAGATTGTGGAAGCAAAGACGAATGATCAACTCCGGTTTATTGAAGAATTTTGGTTCAGCTATAAAAGAGACTGGACATAGGACGATAGTGCGACCTGGTCTTGAGTACGATGTCGGATTAAAGGAGGACATCTAACCAGTTCAAAGGCAGGCTCCTACATTCGTTACCGCCGACCGTTGTGGCCGAGCAGTTCTAGGCGCTTCAGTCTGGAACCGCGCGACTGCTACTGTCGCAGGTTCGAACCCTGCCTTGGCCATGGATGTGTGTGATGTCCTTAGGTTAGTTAGGTTGAAGTAGTTATATGTTCTAGGGGACTGACGACCTCATATGTTAAGTCCCACAGTGCTCAGAGCCATTTGAACCATTTGAACATTCGTTACCAGTAGGTTCGAACAACAGCAGCAAGTGTTACAGAGAAGCTTTGGGAACTCTTCCCAGGAGGAAAAGCGACGTTCATCTGAAGCCGACTGCAGAACGATTCCACTGCCATCAACATACAATTCGCATTAGCAGCGCGAAGATAAGATACAAGAAATTAAGGCTCGTACAGAGGCATGTAGGCAGTCGGTTATTCCTCCCTCTATTTGATAGTGGAATAAAAAAGTAAATGATTAGCAGTGGAATGGGGTACCCTCCGCCACGAACCGTACGATGCTTTGTGGAGTATGTATGTAGATGTAGATGTGAATGTAAAGCAGGCAGGATGGTCGCAATCGATCTCGGATTTATTTAGCGGCACGTTCAATGGAATTACGGTACATACTGAATAACGACGATCACAAGCTACTGGTTTCTAGGAGAGAAAAGTAATTTAAATACAATAATAATAATCTGGCTCCAGGAAGAATACATATTGAAGGTTTCGCGACTGATTTTCCTTTGAAATTATATGAATACCTTTAGCTGCTGACGGACGCTGATATATATCAACGGGGACAGGTGAAAATGTGTTCCCCGACCAGGACTCGAATCCTATGCAGTCGCACTATCCTCCGTGCCCTCAGTGGATCACATGGATAGAGCGTCTGCCATGTATGCAGGAGACCCGGGTTCGAGTACCGGTCGGGGCACACATATTCACCTGTCCTCGGTGATATATATCAACACCCGTCAGTAGTTGAAGGTATTAATGTAATCCTAATTTCGTTCTAGACTGCTGCAGGTCATGTCCGAAAGAACGGACACCACATCCATATAAGTATATGATTTTCCTTTGTACCGAATGACATTCGTAATTTTCGACGAAGGCCGCCACCTGGTGCGTTTTCCCACGTCCCAGTTTCTTTTTAAAGGCGGCACATAGTTCCGTAAAGCTGTCAAGACATTGTCGGATCCCCGCCACGCAGAATCGTGTGTACACTATAGTTAAAGCGAAATGGTTGCAGGTAAAACGAAGAACTCTTAAATCACATGGTCATAGGAAGGACATATCTAGAATTCCTTTGGTAAATGCAGAGGAGAGAGCGGATAGATCCAAAGAATAGATTAAAGGCCCCTACGAAGGGTAGGAATTCTCTGTTTATGTAACAGGAGAAGCAGCAGATGGCAATCTGAAGGAATAAAGAATGCAATATTAGAGTTTGACAGAGCTTTGAAAGATGTAGGAACAGACAAGGCAAAAATAACTCTTTTTCTGAGTTTCTAAAATCATTGGTGTAAGTGGCCAAAGGATTGGAAAACAGCTAAACTGAGATTATTGACATACTTAACATCAAAACTGGACAGCATGTAGTCGACAAAGTGAAAGAGTTCTTCTACACTGGAATACAAAACAACACATGACGGACAAAGCAGGCAACGTAGAAGCAGTCTAGCACAGGCTAAGAGAGCGTTCAGAAATGAGTTTGGCTGCTGGTGAGGATGTGCTATGCTTAAAGTACTGAACTCGTATTTTTGAAAGACGAAGTTTCAATCCTCGTTTCGCCATCCTGACATAGATTTCTTACGGTTCTTCTAAATTACTTTCTGCTGTAATTGGGTTTGTTCCTTTGATTAACGCTCGATAGATTTCTTCGCTATGACCATGGGCGTTTCCTTTCCTGCGCTCCTACAACTCATTTTGTGCTGTGACGCTAATGATCTCGCTGTTAAAGACACTTTGAACTCTAATCATCATATCTGTGCCTGTGGGTACAACTTGGGACACTCCTGCTTATGTGCTAATTGTATTAATATACAGTTAAACGACAGACGATGGATGGCGCAGTGAATAGATTCCACAACAGTTTTTACTAACGCGTTTTTAGTCGAGCTTCGAATAAGTAAATGAACGCCTAGAAGAGACTACGTGTTTATGATCAGTTCACAAACGAGATATGTCACGCAATTCCGGTATTTAGTCGGTAGTTATCAATTTTCCGTCGTGAAAAAAAAAAAAGCTTGTAGGCAGACAGAGCCTAGCAGAAACAGTAATTACTATGGTGACACCGCAGTGTAGTGAATAATATGGTATAAGTGCTTACAATAAATGCTCTGTACGGCCTGTCCACCCATGAATTCTACCCCTTTAAGAATTTCAGAAAACAAAACTTATTATTAATAACTACTGGTTAGAGCTATTATACATTACTAATACTGATTTATAGTGTAACTCAGGTTGACATAAACAGAAAAAATACAAGATCAGTAATTATGTATATACAGTACCGTGTATCTCTGAAAGGTCAAGAATTAGATTATGTCTTAAATAAACAGATGTATTTGATTATCCGGTATATAAATTACAGGACATGATCGATGTAAATAAAAAAGGATTAAAATTGGGACAACAGAGTTTTGTAAATCAAACGAGTAACATAAATCTACCGACAAACACTGGCCTTTGGTTGATAACAATGTCTCTCAATCTGTTTGTTTGATGGCCACTAATGTGTGGCATTAAAAGATGGACCTTACCGAGATGAGAAGAAGCTGCTGGTGTTAAAATGTTTTGATTCGGAGAGTATTTCAGAATCAACTGGAGGAAGAAAATAAGACATGCAGTTATTCTGAAAAGAATAGACGATGAAAGATTTATGGTGAAAATCTTCAGCACAAAGGTGGATATGCTAAGGAATCCACGGGCACAAAGAAGCGAGCAATATGTGCGAATATTACCGGGAACTTAAGATCCGAAATACACTACACGTATCAGTGGGTGCAGCAGGAATGCTGGGACTAGGACGTCAGCATAGGACGCAAAGAAATTTTACGAGCAGTGTAAAAACGACTGTAAAGAAAGAGAAACCGTATTGCTGTAGTTTCTTGCTATAAATGCGTCTACATCAATAGCAGCGCTGAATCAGTTCACCATTTCGCTTGGAACATATCATTTAACTTTTCTTACTTCTGATAAGCTCGATGTCATTCCCTTCGTAGTCGAACAATAAAGCATCGAAAGTAAGCTTGTTACGTTAGTGATTCCTGGTGCGTTGTACAAAAGCTACAACCGAACAAGTGTTGTGCCGAAAACGCTCGGGCATTATGTATTGATCCAGCAGTACCACGGAGGAATCCATCACGTCATTTTCGTCCCTGTATGAACACCTAATCGTCTATTCATAGGGCTATTGTCGTTAACGGCAGCTCTTAATTTATTGCTGCTGTATCAGCAACCGTCCGTGTTGACCTGCTGAAATTGGTCCATTATTCGTGTTATCGGTATTTGATACCTGACCACACATTCAAACATAACTTCATAAGTCAATGTTATGTGGAGCAGCTGAATGAATAGGTTCGCCCGTTAAAAATCATTAAAACGAGTATTAGCCCGCAAGTTTGCTTTTTCAGTGACTACGCTAACAGTTGGTCCCTGTACTCATGGCATGATTGGGTTCAGAATGTGGAAGATGGAGACTAGGGTGACACTTACTTGTTTACTGATCCCAAAGTGTGCACATGATAGACTATGTTACGACGCCAATGAAAGTTTCAAAGCCACATAAAAATGTTTATGAGTTAACACTTTTAATAAAAGTGTGACATGAAGTGACACGTTTACATTGCAATTACAAAATACAACAATAACAGTAGTTATATCAAAGTTCGAAAACTATTATCAGGAATTATTTCTTTGAATAGTACTGTCGTATGTTTGTTTCGAGACTTTCGTAGAAGAAAAAATGTAAAGTATTATGGGGAAAATATTGGAGGTATGCTACTAAACATATCCTGCTTTTCTATTAGCCAACCATCGTACAGATTCATGCTGCTATCAACAATCCGCTAGAGGTTTGATGTCAAGAGGACAGGGACAGAAGAGATTTTGTCGACCTACATTCTTATGACCACAGCACGAAGCACCTAGCTGCGGTGCATAACGTGCACTGATGGAGTAAGTAAACAGTGGAACAATTAAACTGCCTCGATACGTGTATACAATTAACTCATTGTTGTAGTGGATACAGGAAGCGATTTCTCTGAAGTACAGAAAAGAAATTATCAGTTGCCTAGAGTCTGAATGGCAGATTTTTTAAAACAGAGACATTTGATAACAGGAGGCGTTCACCAGAAGGTGTACCTCTGTGATAAAACACTACTGTCAGTTTGTCAATGGCACCATAGCGAGAAATTACTATGGGAACAAAAATTTCCTATGTGCTAGTCTTGTACGAACTGAACGCCACCCAGAACGATGCGTGGAGGCGAACTGATGTGCGACAGTGGAACAGCTCTCTCTGCAAGTAGACCAGGTAAATTGTTTCAACTACAAACCATTCGGCGATTCATGTGGTTCGTACTGCTCTGAAGCCAGAAAAAAGAACCTGCATCCCGACTAATGAAATAATTTTTGTATTTGTTTGCCATCATCGGAACTGGTCTGTTTCTGATTAGCGAGTGGAAACATTCTTCGAAAAGGGGCGTGTTTTATTCTTTTACACACACGGCTTGGAGGTAAGAACTACAAAAGTGCCAACACATTGCAATCATTGCTATAAGAACGCACGGCGGAAAAACAGATACGAACTGAAGACATTTTAGCTGTACTTCCTAGGATATTAATCCTTCTGAAAGACACTCTTGATCACATTATGTGTAGATCTGGCGTCTAGGACAATATTTCCTTGTATAATAATTATCTCCCATGGAGAGGATCATGTTTTTCAGTAACGCAGTACACATTTTGCCACAAGGTTAAAAATGTACGCAAGTTACTGAACGATAACTGTCAAATCTTTCCTCGCTCTTATATTTTATTAATTCCTAGACATTTTCAGTGTGTGAACACTCTGCTATTCAACTTTCAACAACTGTAAGTAAGTAACATAGGTACAGACATCTGTAAAACTTTTCATCATACATGTGTGCAGAAAATGGTGGTTACACTAGCTGTTAGCTTATTCATTATAAAGTGTCTCAGGAATTTACACAACAAGGCTGTGAGAATGTCTTCTAATTTCCAAAACATTCCTTGTTCAGTCAAGTGGATTAACAAACTACGCATATTAAAGTTCAGGTACAAGGAAGTAACTCGGACAGAAAAAGCCTGTTCCGGTGACATTTCTATGAAGAGAAAGCTTTCTGTCGGTATTATGGTGCGAACGCCTGCTGAAAAGTAATCTCTCCGAATTTTTAATGTGAAAACTCATAAAAAATTTAAATAAAACAAACTTTATTAGCATTCTGTGTCTTTATTCTTCATGTCTGCCTATTTATTTCTCAACATAGTCAACCGAGGACGAACACATTTTTCCCAACGCGAAACCACTGATACCGACATTGTAAAATGTTTGGCTTTGTTGACCAAGCCACAACGTCACATCTGCTTGCACCGCTTCATCACTTACAAAGTGAAGTCCCAGAAGCTGTTCTTTAATTTTTGGGAACAGATGAAAATCGGACGAGGCCACATCGGGACATATGGAGGTTGATCGATGACAGTGAACCCAAGACGTCGGATTGTTGTAGCGCTCGTGTGTGATCTGGCATTGTCATGCTGAAGGAAAAGGTGGCCCATGTGTGGACGAACTCTTCGAATTCGAAACACGATTACAGCACGCCGTTTCTCACGCACCGACATAGTTGCGTTATACAGCGCCATGTTGCACGCTAAAATCGAGAGCCCTCTAGCGGCCGAGGGCTGCAAATATGTAGACATGACTAATGAAGACGCAGAATGTAAATTAAAGTTTGTTTTATATATAAAGCTTTGAGAGTTTTCACATAAAAGATTCGGAGTCATTACTTTTCTGCACACCCTCGTAGACTGTGTTAGATTCCCTTAGGTTACACTGGCACAAGTAGCGATTTTTGTATGCCCAACAGCCTTCTCTACGCACGCCGTAACTAGCTTGATGGACTGAAGACCAAAATAGAATTGAAATTTTGTTTTTGGGTGACATCTCCCTCGTAAACAGGGCTAAAGTGCTTCATCAGCTTTTGTTGCGTCGAAGAGTCGCGGTATTTACCCGTAGGTATAAGGTTCATTCTCAATTTGAGCGATCAGCCCGTCACTCAGCAATGACGGTCAGTGTGCAACCTGATACAGCCATCTAGACTACGCTCTTGCTTTACTAATGATGTACCTGCTGCAGTGGTTGGAGCGTATTTGACATGTGGCTCTTAATTACTGGACATTGGCTGATCATTCAAGGAAAATTCGCAACTGCATTAAAAAATTCGTTTGATAAAATCAAAACTGTTCTCACTTCAACCGACGTGGTGTAACTGGTTGGCACACTTTCAGCAAACGTCTGTCAGCACAGAAACGTCTGGCAGCAGACGGACCGGACACCATCACTCAGCACTCTTTGGATATGAGAGTTAAAGCTTTAGTCATCCCCACGAGAAAATCAAGCTGCGACCATGAACTTTGGTGACAGTCTTGTTCTGCAGATTCATCTATCAATACATTATCTTCCAATGGTGGTAATAGAAGTCTAGTATTTTATCCATCGACAACAACTGTAGTTGTATTTATTGAAACAATCAACAACCAGACATTATGCCATGATGTCTGCACTAGTTAAAAAAAGAGCCAGTAACTTCATTACGAACAGAAAAATAAGACGAGTGCGAATGTAGAAACGCTCCTTCCCTCAAGAAAGTAGTTTCTAAGTTATTCAGTCTCATAGGTTTTATAAAAAAAAAAAAGAACTTTCAGAATTAGTATCTCAGCAATGTCTTGTGCTACTTTCATAAACTAAGAACCCACAGATAGGGCTCATGAATTTCCATTAGTACAGAATAGCAGATTTTTTTGTAAACATTACATATTTCAAATTGTAGATTGCGATATGCATTCTGTGTATAATAACACAAAATTTTCACCAAAATAATTAATAAAATGCTTAAAGGAGTGGCAGCATAGAAAAGCAGAATTATACGTGTATGTGTAAATGTATTTAGTTTTATTTGTTTTTATTTATTGACAACAAAACAGATTAAAGTAGTGTTTATGAGAAAAATACCAATTATTGAACAATGTGCTACCAAGACGGAAGTGTGGGAGCTTGGCTCACGACCATACGAGGGATTAAATACCCAGCAGCTATCTTGCGTGGTTTCTGTTTGTCATTTTCCTTGGTCATTCGTTTGCTGCAGCCGTAGCTTTGAAGACAAATGTTAACGGGGGGACGTGTTATTTCGTGTGTCCGCAGCGAATACTTTGAAATATTTAAGTGAGTGAGTGAGCTTGTGAACACAGAATAACCCATCTTTGCTGAACTGCACAGAACTCAGAAACTTTTCTGCTATTATTTGCATTGAACCTGTGGTTTTTACTGGTTTGTCAATGTAGAACTTGAATTTAAAACTTATGCTTGACGAACTTTGATTTGTTCACTAAATTTTTTTTGGAACAGTCATTGCTTTCATCTGTGCTAACAAGAGACAGTCATAAACCTAGTTTTATTTAAAATGTAAAATACTGTGAGTTGTTAATATTATATTTCACTGGATATTCCATTCTGCATACTTTTGGAACTTTTGAAGCTAATTTTTAGGGTGTAAGTGCGACAACGTAACCAAATCATAAAAGACCACACATTCAGAAACCGTAGGGACAGTGACTTTTAACTAATTTCAGTTTTTAATTCGTCCAAGTGTACGTGAAGGCTCAAAAGCTAAGCAAACAAACAACTTTTTGTAGCATTTTATTCATTTAATAATACGCAGTCACGTTATATCCTGTAGCCTTGTCAGGAGATTTGGGTAGTCCCTTCCTGAGACGATTTGCTCCTTAGGAGCATAATCTACGAGCAACATAAAACGGCAGTCCCAATAAACACTCATCTGTTTACCTGATGAGGCTTGGCTCTTCCTTTTCCGGCTGGGACGAAACCACGTATTTCCACTGTGTGCTCTGCTCCTTTGTCTCGGCAGCATAACGGTACACCTCGACTGGGTCCATGTCATACCAACTGGCCTGACAGAGCTGCAACATGTTCGACACCGCCTCGGTTCGGCTTCCTTTTTGAACGGTGTGAGCAATCTCGAAACCTAGCAGGCAACGACGTTTCTACGTTTAAAATGTCGGCAAGATGGTGAAAACTCATCTTCTATTTTACCACTGTAACCACGATGGCGATGCACCGTTATTCGAGCACCAGGTGTTCCACTTCGTTTACGATTCCTAGTTGTTTAATGAAAGAAAATGGTCTGCCCCTTCGTTCTTCGTCATTCAGTGTTGTTTGCTCAGAATGGGATCATCTGCTCCATCTAATTTTTGTGGCATGTGATGGTGCATTGTTGGCGTACACTTTCACCGTCGCAGAATAGGTTGCTGCAGCATTGTTCTACTTCAAATGCAGAGAACTTTATCAATTGTTCCTCTGGTGGCCCGTTAGGTTATTGAGGTGCAGAGAATTAATGTGTATAGCACGCTCTCAGGTGGACCTACTTCGCAGTTTTCGAGATACTCTTTCGCATCCTCTGCAGAACAATAATATGCCCTTTGTCAAAGTCACTTATCTCAATGGATTTCACCTTTTGCAGTCCATATATTCGCTAGGGTGCTCCCCCATCCATGTCTGCACCTCTTACATACTTTTGTTGCCGTGTCAAGTGTCCACAACGCCACCAGGCGGCATCCAACGTCGCGATGGACAGTGGTCATAATGTTTTGGTCTATCAGTGTAGGTACAAGGAAGCTAACCGCGAAGAAACCTTGGGTAACGGAAGAAATACTTCAATTGATCGACGAAATAAAGAAGTTCAAAAATGTTCATTAAAAGAGAGGAATACAGAAATGTAAATTCCTCGAGAATGAATAAAATAGGAAGTTCAGGGGCAGTCAGGGAGAAACAGCTGCAGGAAATCTGTGAAGAAGTGATCGTCAGGGGGATCGACTCAGCCTATAGAAATATCAAAACAAGCTTCCTCGAAATTAAAAGCAAGTAACATTATGAGTGCAACGAGAATTCAGTTGAGAAACACAGAGGAAAGGGCAGATATGTGGTGGATATAGTATATTGAAGGGCCCTATGACTGGTAGGAAATGTCTATGACGTGGTAGAAGGAGAAATAGAAGTCGACATGGAAGAGACACGGAATTCAGTGCTATAGTCAGAATTTAAAAAAGCTTTTTAAGACTTCAGATCAAATAAGGCAGCAGAGAAAGACAACATTCCTTCAGAATTCCCACAGTCATGGGGTGAAGTTGCAACTAAAAGGATATTCAAGTTGGTGTGCAGATTCTATGAGACCTGGCGACGTACCATCAGACTTTTGGAAAAATATTATCCACACAATTTCGTATATAACAAGGACAGATAAGTCGACATAAAAGTTTTATGGGTTTGGTAGCGCGTCATAATGTAAAAACTACTGCTGCTGGAGAAAAACCAACGTTCCGGCCACGATTGCAGCGGCCTTCTTCTGGGTTTTTCTCCAGCAGCAGTAGTTTTTACATTATGACGCGGTACCAAACCCAGAAAACTTTTATGTCGACTGACTCTGGCCGCGGAAGCCTACGCAATTATAAGGACAGATAAGTGCGAGAAATATAGCACAAACAGCTTAACAGGTCATGCAGTCAAGCTGTTGACAAGAATGGAAAATAAAATCGTGCATCTGTTAGGTGATGATCAGTTTTCCTTTAGGAAAGGTAAAGGCACCAGAGAGGCAATTCTGACCTTGCACTTAATAATGGAAGCAAGACTGAAAAAATCGAGACATGCTCATAGGTTCTGTCAATAAAAATAAACGCTCGATAGTGTAGAATAGTGCAAAATGTTCGAAGTTCTGAGACAAATAGGAGTAAGCTGTGAAGAAAGAAGGGAAATATACAGTTTGTACAAGAACTAGGGGGAAACAGAGATTCATTCTTTCGCCCCTAATCTTCAATCCATACATTGAATAAGCAATGACTGAAATAAAAATTGATTCAAGAGAGCGATTATAATTCAGGGTGAAAGTAGATCAGTGATAAGATCCACTGATGACATTGCTATAATCAGGATTTAATGAGTATAGAATACGGATAGAAAGGTGGAAAAACAGGAAAGTTATGAGTCGTAGTAGAAATGAGAATAGTGAGAAACTTAACATCAATACTTGTGTTCATAGAATAGATGAAGTTAGAGAATTCCGTCACCGTGGAAGTAAAATAACCCGTGAAGACAAAGCCTTGGGCAAGAGAAATCTACTAGTGTCAAATGGTGGCCTTAATTTGAGAAAGAAGTTTCTGCGAATGCACTTTTGGAGCACAGCACTGTGTTACTGAATGATGGATTGTGAGAAAACCGGAACAGAAGAAAATTGATGCATTTTAGATGTTGCACTACAGAAGAATGTTGAAAACTAGGTGGACAGTTCAAGAATAAGGAGGTTCAGCGCAGAATCGGCGAAGTAAGGAACGTATACGGAGAACATTCACAAGAAGAAGGGATATGATGACAGGAGATGTTAAGACATCGGAGAATAACGTCCAAGATACTAGTGGGAGCTACGAAGGGTAAAAATTGTAGGAGAAGACAGACACTGGAATACATCCAACTAATTATTGAGGACTTACGGTGCAAGGGCTACTCTGAAGAGATGAAGAATTTAGCACATCAGAGGACTTCATAGCGGTCCACATCAAACCAGTCAGAAAAATTGTAACTCAAAAAAATTGAAAGGGTAAAACTGAATTACTGTAAACAATTATCAATTTTACGACGTATGTCGCGTGTTTTCAAAATTAGTATGAGCTAAGATCCGAACCCTAGATTTACTACAGAGGGGAGATGTGTAGTCCCATCACTATTTTTCTGATATTGCTGAATACAGTAATGACTCTGCCAAGACTAATGCAAGAGGCCGAGGAAACCAGTCAGACTGGAGCCGGCCAGACTCTGTCACGCCAGGGGTTGACCCCTGACACATGATATACTACCACTATGACGCCAGGTAATCATCACATCGTCAGACCAGCCTAGGAAACATATATTAACATAATCAGTTATTTTAATTATAACATCATAATTAACCAATCATAGCAGTTAGATCAGCTAATATAAAAATATCATTGACACAGCAGAAAGGCAAAGCCACTGCATCACTGATGCCCCGATTGCAGCACGTCTGATCCACGGGTGCTTATGAGGCTTATGTGATGAGAATCGACGCCTTGCCAAAAACAACTACGCACCAAGTCCTTACAAATACCCCTCGTTGTTAAACATGTGTGCAGTCCGTCAGTCGCAGGCATCAACGCCGTTTCTACGCCGGCCTACGGATCGACACGAATCTACAAGTTGGTCATTTATTTATTTAATTTATTTATTTCATTAACAGTACAGAGTAACCCACCGCCTTGAAATGGAGGGTGGGTCGGATGCTTCTAAATCTAACTTCTCATTATTAGCATCTTATTGGTACACAGTTGTTAATGCCTTTTCAAATAAGATAAAATACATAAAATATCAAAATTTCTCTAAGGTTACAGCAAATCGAATGCTTAAACATTGTTAAATGGTTCTGTATAATTTGTTTCTGCATAGTTGGTGAGAATATAATTTAAACAATGCAAATGTCAAAGAAAAATTTTAAAAAATGTAATACAATGAGTGTGGTGAAAATAAGTTTCAGTATATGGGAGGAAGTGATATACTGTATTTGGATGTGTTATATAGTCTAAGTAGCATTTTGGTTGATAATGGCCTATTTCTACCAATTTCAGGTGAGACTGTCTCAGAAGAACCTCGAGCTATTCTCATCTGAAATGGTTTGTGTTTATGTATGTTTATTGTGTTTTTGTGTATTGATATATTACTGAGAGTGTTGCAGGTAAGGACACTACATGATATTCAGCAGCTGTTTGTTTATCCTATAGTTGGTAGTTGCGGCATATTCTCTGTGATACCTTAGATACATACAGATTAAATACTGACTGAGTATTTGATACATGGAATACATGAATTTTAGCTTTACGTGAGAAGTACTCATATGTTTGTAAATTTGTTAGCAGAAACAGTTTTAGACATACTGTATACGCAAAATACATTTGAGGTATAAATTTCATTGATTGTAGCTTTAAATAGAGAGGAGAATATACTCCTGTCTACATATAATAAGACGAACAGTACATTACTGCTTGTATGCAGTATACTTTAAACACTATGCAATATGTCGTTGGGGAGGAGGAACCTGAGAAAGAAGTTCTTCGAGCCTTCTCCTCCCAAGCGACGCTACCTTATTACTAGAGTCTTAGTAAGTGGCGTCGGTGTTTGTTTGTTTTATGACAGTTACTGCCTGTTGTGTTGTTTGTGACTGTTTTGTTGCATGCAGTGTCATGCGTTGTTGGTTTGGGTCCCTTACGCGTTGGTCCCTTCTGAGTCATGTTCGCTTAATGTGTTGGTTCCTTCCTCGGTTTCGGTATCTGTGGTCGTGCTTGTGTCCTCCCATGTTGTTTGATGTGTTGTTCCATATGGGTTTTGGAGCTTGTATTGTTCATGCAGTGTGTTCGATAAAATATCGGCTACGCTAACTATTGTGTTCCAATCAACGGGATTACGTTATTCTGGCGATGTCATTGTCGTTCTGTATAGGTCTCACCTGTGCTAGCGTATTGCATAGCAGTGTGACATGTTCTGGTGTCCCAGTTTCTCCGCAAACGCATATTTCATGGTTAGTTAGTCTCACGCGGTTTACGTGTACCGGATAAGGCCCGTGGCCTGTCAGGAAATGGGCCATCCCCCGGCTTCAGTTCTAATCTTTCGCGTACGACAGGAAAGAAAGATGTCCTCGTGGACTCTCTCTACCAAGTTTGAATCCGCCATCGTTTCACTTGTGTTTTGTTTACTGTATACTGCTGGTTCTTGTAATTTCGGTGAGTTTATCGAGCCTGTCCCTGTTAAGCCAGTAAAGTGCTCTATAACGTACTGTTATGTCTATAGGTCAGGTCTCCATCACAACGCAAAGTGCCTCAAGTGATGTGGTGTTGAAGGCTCTGCTCATTCTCAGGAGTACTCTACGCTGACCTCGTCTTGCAGTTGTCTTGATAGTTTGTATGTTCAGGCTGTGAGCCCAAGCACTTGCGGCGAAGCATGCAATAGATTCAAATATCACAATGTGGTGTTCCTTATCGTTTTAGTAAGTAATTTGTACTGATTTGTGTTAGTAATGCAAGGCCTTGTTGGTTCCGAGACCGATGTTGTGGTCTTAGCGTCTTCCAGGTGGTGGGCCACCTCCGAGTCTACTTGCAGTCGCTGCCAGCCCCCTACCACAGAAGACTGCTGTTCGAGACCAGAGCCAAGGACATAGTCAACCATCTTCACCTGTGTGGAGTTTGCTGTCATGGTCCGTCTCCGTTTCCAAGGGCAGGCATGTTGAGGTCTGTCTTCCTCTACGGGGACCACGGCAGCATTCCGCGCGTTCCAGCGTGCCCTGCTCTGAGCTGTGAAGCCAGTCCTTTCAGCGCATATGCGACCCAGGCCACCACGCCCACTTCGTGTTAGAGTCCTCACTGCGTCGCTGGCGTCATCGTTTCTCCGGGCGTGTGACGCTGCAGGTTGCTTTGCCTGCCTCAGTGCCTCCACAACCACCATTAACAGCACACACCCTGGCGAGCGTTGCCAAGACTAAACGTCGCCAACACTGTTATAATGTGATCACTAATCAAATCAATGTCTAATCAGTTATGTTTCCTTGATAAGCATGACTCTGACTAGACAACCACCTGCCACTCAACTGTTACCCTGCCCAGTTCCATCACCCACTAAAGTGACCATCCACTCCTGGCCAAAGGAACCCATACAATAGTTTGTAGGAGGGGGGGGGGGGGGGAGGGGAGGCCTAGCACTGGGGGTATGAAGTATTTTTCGTATTTTGATAAACGAATGGCGACTTTTAAGCAGGCATAAAAAGTTTCAGTTCCGATCCTGTATAAAATTTTTGCAATACTGATTTTTAAATAATGTTCTTGGAACAAAAACACCCGACTACACTACACCCTATTTTTTTCTTTCCCTGGGGGCTGGAAGGGGTGGAGGGCATAGCGAGTCTTCAGGACTTTCTGGTCTGCATCTGGATCACTTTTCGTGAATACTACAATATTTTTTCGAGGAAACTGCTCAACAACGCCAGGTCGTGGCTGTTGGTTGCTGCTGACAAGTAGCAACAGTTTCAGGTACCTCGAAGAATTATTGCAGAATTTACGAAACATTATACTACGATGGAACCGTGAACCACATATGAATTATTCTCACTAATGGTAATGATAGCGATGTGGAGTACCCTTAAACCGAACAAAAAGAACAATAACAACAGCATTGTGCTTCCAGGCCATCAAATAGCGCAGAAAGGAAAGGAATGAGGATACACAGACTCAAAAATTATGTGTTCGGCCACAAAGAGTTATCGTGGTATGATGGGTGATAACTTACCATTGGCCTTTCTTTCCCGTGATGGCGAATATCATTTATTTCACTTTACTGATCATTTAAGTCCTCTTTGGATTTTATTCCCTCATAATTGTAGCAGATAGGATAAAACTGATTATACTTGTACATCGTAAGCCCTACCCGCAATTCAAGTAATTTAAGTATGAGAATTCTGACACGACAAAGACAATTTCTGCTCTCCGTTTTACACTCCCGTTCGTTTCATAGATGTTCTTATGAATCTGCATAAAAATGCGCGTTGTATAAAGTTTTTAACGTCGTTTTTTAACGTAGTTTTCTGCTTGTTACAGATACAGCTAAGTAAAGGTGTCGAAAAGTCTGAAATGTCGCCAATGTTACATATCTACTTGCCCACCCCCTTGTACGACGACGCACACTTACTGGTTGTTATTAAAAGAAGCAAAGAATACACGATATGTATACAAATTCGTTTTATAACGGCGTTTTAGGAGATGCTGTCGATAAATGTGCACCATTAGTCCTGCGCTCGCCAACACGGCACACAAATTTCTTTGACTGATTCCGACAAATGTATCTTCATGTCGCGAACGTATCGGCAACTAAATGGCAAAAAAAGGGCTTTTATCCACCATGTATTTCAATATTCAGTCTCTTATGGGACATGTATTCGTCAAGCTCTTTTCGAATAACTGCCTGGAAACACTGCATGCGGGATGAAATACGGTCGAGTTATCGCGCTTTGGTACGCACAACGCACAACGAAAAACTCTCTGTTCCATTTTAGGTTATCAGGACGAGTGTTCTCCAGTCACAGACAATGGCGTCAAAAAATAACTATCGTCATTCATCGTGACCGTCCGTCAGCAAACCAAAAGGAAATTCGACCAGTAAAATAGTTGTAATTCCTCTCTGTTGGAAGAGAACACTTGACAGTTTCAGCATATTTGGTAAGTTTCCTTGAATAAACCGAGTGATTTTCATAAAATAAAATAAAATCTTTTTCTTCTAAAATATAAATCAGAAACAAGTACAAAAATTGCCACTTTTGAAATCAATTATGCAACGTGCTTTTATAAAAAATAAAAAGTTCTACATTGCATAATCCATAATCCATAAATCATATCATGAAAGGAACATGATTCTAGGGATAATTTTAATGGTTTTTTTATTTGTAATTGTCATAGGCTAATGAAACGCCGTCCTCTTGCTAAATATGTTGCACCTCTAAGTATGTTGAGTAATACTCCACAACTGCAACTTTATTATCTTTAGCAGGTGACTCATAGCACATAAAAAGAAATTATGAAAAAGATATTTCTTGTCACCTGTCATATGTTAAACTTGTCATATCTACACAGCTGTAATTTGGAGAATGAAATTTTCACTCTGAAGCAGAGTGAGCACTATTATGAAACTAAACTTCCTGGTGGATTAAAACTGTAGTCCGGACCGAGATTCGAACTCGGGACCTTAGCCTTTCTCAGCAAGTGCACTACTGGCTTTTTTTTTTCTACGTTAGAATTTGTTCTATTTGTTCGGGGCAGACGTCCCAAGACGCTTGTTCAAGTTTATCGATGAACCATTAACTCAGTTGTTTTTTTTTATTATTATTACAGAGGGCAGGTAGCCCTCTGACCGAACACGCCGAGCTACCGTGCCGCCATTGCCTGAGGTACCCAAGGATGACTCAAGTGATTGCCGTACAGCCGCAATATCCTTTCTTCCAGACGTGCTAGTCTTGCAAGTTTCACAGAAGGGCTTCGGTGATGTTTGGAAAGCAGGAGACGAGGTACTGGAGGAAGTAACACTGTGAGGACGGGTTCTGAGTCGTGACTGGGTAGCTCAGTCGGTTGAGCACTTGCCCCTGAGAAGCAAAGATCCAGAGCTCCAGTCTCCGTCTACCATATAGTTATAATCAGCCAGGAAGCTTCTCTACAATATGTTTTGCATTTTCTAAAAATTGGTCTGCCTTGTTATTTTTTCCCCTCTGTAAGTCCTCCCAGCGCCATGCAATATGCACGTGGATGCCGTGCATGTGTTTCATTAATTTGCCCCTTCTACTAGTGAAGATGTTTCATAGACTTCGTTCCTCATCTGTTCCTTGTATGACTTGTAACAACATATTTGAAGTACCTCTAGTTTCCCCTCCTCTTAATTTTCGAAGAACTGTGTAACGCTTCAGTACAATGCTGCACTCCATCTGATACCATTTGCTCTTTTATGAAAAAAAGGTTTCTCCACCCATACAAATCTTGCTCCGGTTGTCCCCAGTATTCTCATTTACTACACAGAATTCTTTCATTTCTCTTAATTCTCCTTTCCACAGTTCTTCATCACTTCCGTGTTTGCTTTGTTTAAGTATAAACCACAATCAGGGCAGTATGTTGTCCACTCCTTTCGTGTTCCATATCCTCCTTATATCCGGACAGAAGGATTGTGACGTTTTAAAGCATTGGTGTCTGTACCCTTTGATTTTTTTCTTCTTCCAAAATTTTCATTCTCTTTCTTTAGTGTTCCTCCCAGGGACGAGTTGGACAATATCGGTGAACAGCTGCAACCTCGTCTTACACTACCTTTAACTTTCTCCAGCTTTGTCTTTCTTTAGACGGTTTGGATACGTGTTGTAGATTATTCTATTGTATCTATACTTTTGACTCAATCTTTTAACGACTGATATGTTTTTTTTTTTCTTATTTTGTTCAGGGTGATCTCTATGTCCTGAAACGCAACAAAGGTATTGAGACATATTTCATTCTGCCTTCCATGAAACGGAATTGATCTTTGTCTAACATATCTTCAGTTTTCTTCCTATTTTTCTGTAACTTTTCGTTTACAAGCGTTACTTTTCAGACCAATCGTCCACAAGTTTTCATTTTTTAACATGTTTTATTACTTCGCTCTCTTGTCTGTGGGTACGGTACAAATTTTGCAGTTGATTTTTAAAACATCTTCCTGGTGAGCCAGTGATCTGATATTTTCAACATAGCCCAGAACTGGATGACATTTCAATATTAACTCGCCCTTTTTCCAAGTGTGTGGTGGAACGTACTTTGTTATTCTGTCTGTTTCTTCTGTACACATTTTTCAATTGATTTTGAACTGATTTCCTAATGAGCTAGAGATTTGAAACTTTCAACATATCTCAGAACTGGATGACAGTGCAATATTAACTAGCTGTCTTGTTAAGTGTGTACCAGAGAGTACTTTGTGTGCCACTGCTATTTCCCCCTTTTTCTGTTCCAGTTGCGAATGTTTTGGGTAAGAACGATTGCTGGTAAGGCACCGTATGAGCTTGATTCTCTCTAATTTTTACTTTCACGGTCTTCTCACGAGATGTACGTGGGAGGAAGCACTATATTGGTTGACTCAGATGAAGAGAAACCGAAATAAACCTGAAATGTACCAAATGTCTGTTGTAAACTATTCAACACGTTTGAAATCGGTTGGAAAATTTCACACACACAAGACTAAGTAGCAGAAAATAATTATTAAAATAAAATGCTTTGTAGTATAACAAGTTTTTAAAACGGATAAAATCAGGATAAAACAGTTTCTCTTAACTCCATACAGATTCCTAAGCACATACAGATAGTCATGAAAATCCGAAGAAGAGGTAAGCTTAATGAGTTGCTTGTTTGTGTTGAAGAATTAAAGTTGAGCAATCCAGTTGATATAATCTGCCTCTGTGAACAACATGTGACCGCTGGTATAGATATGTTAAATGTTACAGGACACAAGGTAGCTTCTTACTTCTGTAGAGGAAATGTGGAGAAAGGAGAGACTGGCACATTTGTCAGAAACTGTTTTGATTTCAAGAATGCTGATATTAATAAATTTTGCTCAGAGCAGCACTTAGAAGCTTGTGCAACGGATGTAGTATTTCATAACAGGTCCTTTATAATAGTAGGTATATACAGATCACCTTCAGAAAATTTTAACCTCTTCATAAAATATCTCGAAGCTCTGCAGTACAATCTCATAGAAGAAAACGAGGAAATTGTGGTTGCTGGTGATTTTAATGTGGATTTATTGAAAAGCTCTGTCAGTGAACAATTATTGCAGTCAACAACACTATCATTCAATTTAGTTCCTATTGTGAACTTTGCTACTAGGATACATAAATGCTCTGAGACTGCTACTGATAATATCTTTGTAGAAAAATGAAGGGAAAAAAGTCATATCACAAAAACAATAGTAAATGGGCTATCGGATCTTGTGTTAAATATTGAAACTTGTCAGAACAAAAAAATCTATTAATCTGAGTACAGGAGGGTAATAAAGAAGTCAAAAATTGAGAAATTCAGAATATTGTTCAAGACATGAACTGGATCGATGTTTACAATACTTCTGACTCAAATGGAAAAAACAAAGCATTCATTAATAAAGTTACCTCCACTTTTGAAAATTGTTTTCCCCTAAAGGTAACTCAAATCACACAGAAGTCCAAAAATTAACTGTGGATTAGAAAAGTTATAAAGAAATCATGTGGGACAAAAAGTTATCTGTATCTACTATCTAAGGACAGTCCTGATGTTAGAATTGTAATGCATTAAAAGAATACAGCAAAATATTGAAGCAAGTAATCCAGAAATCGAAGCAGCTTTATTATGAGAAAAAAATAATTACATCAGGCAACAAAATAAAAACTGTATGGGATATATGCATTAAAAGAATACAGCAAAATATTGAAGCAAGTAATCCAGAAATCGAAGCAGCTTTATTATGACAAAAAAATAATTACATCAGGCAACAAAATAAAAACTGTATGTGATATAGTGAAGACAGAGACAGGTGGGGCCCAAAAGGAAGAGGAACAGATAGCTCTAAAAATAAATGAGACTTTGGTAACAAGAGCTTGTAGTGTCACAAACCTCTTACATAAGTACTTCATTTGTGTTACTGACAGCTTGGGTTATCAGGTTCAGTGAACAGTGCAGTGAAGTATCTTAGACCAGTCTTTAAAAATGACTTCAGTAAAATGGAAATGACATGCCTCCGAAAGTGGCAGCATCATCATAAAATGCTTAAACTCCAGTATTCCAGTGGGTATGATAACATGTCAATGAAGTTAATCAAAGAGTGCTCATGCTAGTTGAGTTCTGTCTAAAGTTATTTGTGTAACCAATCTCTTATCGGCGGAACATTTCCAGACTGGCTAAAATGTGTTGAAATTAAGCCTCTTTACATGAAGGGGGGCAAAGAGATACCATCAAACTATCAACCAATTTCACTTTTGCCAGGTTTCTCAAAAATATTTAAAAGGTTGTGTTCAGCATGTTCTTCAGTATCTGATGGCAAATAATATATTGTGCAAGACACAGTTTGGATTTCTTAAGAGAAAGCTATTTACACTTACAGTGAGAATGTGCTTAATTCATTAAATAATAAATTAGAGACTACTGGCATTTTCTGTGACCTGTAAAAACCTTTTGACTGTGTGAACCACAGCATTCTCTTAAGTAAATTAGAATATTATGGTGTCATTGGCAATGCTGCAAAATGGTTTGAGTCTTATCTATGCAGCAGGAAACAATGGATGTCATTGCAAAATACCTGTTCAGTAAACAGTCACTCTTCATCTAACTGGGAATTAATTACATGTAGGTGTTCCACAACATTCCATCTTGGGTCCATTGCTTTTTCTTGTTTACATTAATGACCTCTCATCTGTTACATTGACAGATGCTAAGTTTGTTTTGTTTGCAGATGATACAAACATTGCAATAAGTATCAAGTCAAGTACAGATTTAGAAATAGGTGCTAATCAAATTTTCACTGACATAAAGAAGTGGTTTAAAGCTAATTCACTGTCATTAAACTTTGAGAAGATCCACTGTATGCAGTTTAGAACCTGTAAGAGATATCCTTCAAGCATGTGTATAACATATGAAGACATGAAGATCAAAGAGTTTGACAGTGTTAAATTTCTGGGATTACAACTCAATAACAAATTCAGTTAGGAAGGGCATACCACAGAATTGCTGAAGTGCCTAAACAACTCTGTATCTGCAGTGAGAATGATGTCAGATGTAGGACATATAAACATAAAAAACTTGCATATTTTGCTTACTTTCATTCTATTATGTCATACGGGATCATACTCTGGGGCAACTCATCAAACCGAGCAAAAGTTTTTAGGGTGCAAAAGTGTGTGTTAAGAACCATTTGTTGTGTAAAACTCAAGAACATCATGTAGAAACCCGTTCAAGGAACTTGGTATTCTAACCACTGCTTCTCAGTATATTTATTCATTAATGAAATTTGTCACAAGTAATACATCTCTGTTTCCAACCAACAGCTCAATACATTGTATTAATTCTAGGAATAAGAACAATCTATGGAAAGACCTAGAATCTCTTACCCTGGTCCAAAAGGGTCAAATATTCAGGAACACACATTTTCGATAAATTGCCAGCAACCATTAAAAACTTGGTTTCAGATAAAGCACGCTTTAAACAGAATTTGAAAGACTTTTTGATAGGCAACTCCTTCTACTCTATAGATGAATATCTTAACAGAGACCGTTACGACAGGTTAAGTAAAATGTCTGTCCGATTTCTATTTTGATAGCACTTGGTCACAACTGTCAAGATTAGGTATTTGTGTATGATAAATTTATTAACAGTGCACAACAATGTTTCATACTGGCAGAGTGTTAATTCTGTAAATATTAGCTGTTCCAGCTTACTGCATTGTATTCACCTATTTCGACAATCTCCTGACAAATGATCAGGGTAGTAAGTATTATGCTCAAATGTTTTGTTTTTATGTTATACTCTCTGACATGTTCCATGCCCATGAGAATCATCTCATTTTTTGTGTCTGTAGAACAAAACCTGAATTTAATCTGATCTAATCTGTGAATTTCTAAACACTGTGACAATACTTGTAAAATTTGAAACGAAAAACTTGGGGCGCATGCAGTAGAGAATAGTAAGGAGCGTAGAGAGTAGCTGCAGTTGAGAAAATTACAAAACAGTTCAAATCATTTTCAAGGCAATAAAAACTGTTAGTGATTTTGGTGAGCTATTCCTGCATCAATTATCTCTTACATGCACCTCAAGTTTTATGTTTAAATTTTACAAATGGTGTCATGGCTATTAAAAATTCATACACTCAAATTTTCAGGACTAACTTTATGACGTTATGGATCTGTAGGAGAAATTAGTTTATACTTTTTGGTCTGTTTTAAAAACTTGTTACTCTAAAAACCTTTTTCCTTAAATGATTATTACACATACATGTCTTCCTTTGTAATCTCATTATAATGCTTTTTTGGAAATATGTGTATGATAACTTCCTCAGTCCTATACTTCACAGAGATTTCAGTATCTCCTAAGATGCAATATCGACTCCTGGTAACTTGTCTGGGTTCAGATTATTAATCCTTTGTTAAACTGTGGCCACATTACAGGATAACTTATTTCTTACACATCAACGTCCTTCTATTTGCATATCATGCTTCAGGACAGTTACGAAGTGTTCCTGCCATGTGCATGGAGTGAATGTTTCCCATGTATATCTCATAAGTCAACAATCTTAAATTTTACTTCTCCAATTTTTAATATTTCTGTCTGCTTTACTGATTATTCCAAGAATTGTACCTTCCTCACTGACTTTACATGTTTGTCTCATCCATTCATAGCCTACTTAATTTCACTGCTAAAAACTATACTGATGTCTTACTACCTCATTCTTAACAACTTACTTTTTCTTCTTCCATCCACAGGATCGAATGTGTTCTGACTCACCATGGTTTCTTTGCCTCAGCTTCCTACGTACCTATAGCGTTTTCTCTAACAATAATTGTTTCCTTCTTTACTGTAACTAACTCCTCGTCTTTGGATCCATTGTAAACAATTTTGCTTCAGTCACTAATCGTTGCCACATAAAACCTTTACTTTACCTCATTCTCTCCAAAATTTTCAGGACGCCTTTTTGTAGTCTACTCCTTTTTTCTTATCGCCTTTCATTTCAATGTATTGTTGAGCACAGATAGGTTATGGTCAGAACCTTTGTATGAATCTATGTTATTTTTTACCGCCAGTAATTTGATAACTGAGTCTTTGGCTAACAATGATGAAGTTCAGTTGTGGTTACTGATGTCATTCAAGTGTATCTTCTCTTCTGGTTTCAGAAGATAGCGTTCATTGCAACAGTACCTGTCACGTACTGATACAAGTAAGTGCTACAACGCAGCTCCATGCATCCGCTCCTAAGGTCATCTGGTGCATTCGTCTGAGGATAGTCTTACAGACCGAAATTTGTATCGAGAGTTAAAAATAAAGATTTCAATTTTTATTAAAATGTCAAGTATGATCGTTGCTGTTCCGTAATGATGTCAAACTCTTTTATTTCTGCTGTTGTTTTACTGTCCTCAGTTTCAATTCCTGTGTTGTCTACAAGTGTCTGGCCTTTACATATAACCAGATGTTCTTTGATTTTTTGAGAGATTTTTCGGCAAGATTTTGCTTCGATAGACACTGGAGGCTTCAGGCATTACCCTCCTGACAGCTGAATGCGTTTCATTCAGCAGATTTATAATTTGTTTTACACCTGTTATACAGCGATCGCTGTTCGTTTAGTACTTTCTTTATCATTACTGTGGAGAGTACCTAACATCATGAACTGGACTACTGCATATATATCTGTCCAGCGCATAGTCAGCTACTCTTTTAAATTCGATCCACTTTTCTTCCATATCGTCCTAGCCAGAGCTAAACGTTTCACGTTTCTCATTGAGATATGACACTTTGCCCCATTATCTAGTTTACTTAATATGAAAATCTTACTTTAGTTGTCCCTTAGACGTTGATGCTCATAGATGCCACAGCCATCACACAGTCATTGACACCAGTTTCAATGTGGATATCCTCAAAGGCGTCACATCTATTATTGCCAATTGTAACGCTGTGCGTATATAGGCGAGTTATTCAGCCACAGAGAATTGGTATGAGGTAAGGTAAGTCTGAGTGTGTGGTTGAGCACTAACTGGCCAGCTCAGGGCACAGGGCTTGGCTCGGCTTTCCCAGCTGAAGCAACAGACATGAGTAAGCCCTGATCCAACAGGAAACAGTACCTGGCCAGATGTGATTAAGTCCCTGCGCAGCCAGCTTGTGGATGGTGGTTGCTCGTATATCTGGCTGCAGAAAGTGCACCAGGAATGTTAGAGTATAAGGCAGCCTGAAATATGGCTACTTGAAAGACTTAGAAATTCAATAATAAATCACAGTTCCATAATAAAGCAAATCTGATTAAATCTGCAATCTCATAAAAATGAGGCACATACAATGAAACAATAATATTTTCAGTATCTTAAAAACTACAAAAGTAATATTTTACAATGGCTAAATATTTTGACAATGAACTTAAGAATTAACAACTTTTAAACACTTTGTGCTATTTCAAAAAACAATGTCTCGGATGGCAGTGCTATGTACCTATTACCTCTCGAAGCTACATATCGGTATCTATTTTATTTATTGATTTATTACATTTTTATATGTTTTTCATTATGCAGATGTCTGTCAGAACATTATATCGTCCACAATAACACAGCAAATGAGTGTGTCACTAATACCTCCTATCTTGTAATGCTTGTGTTCTTATTTAAGAAATAAGTTACAATTTTTGTCAACAACTTTATTTAAATATGATCACTGTTGATATTAGAAATATGGTAATTTAAGAAGTGGTCAGTAGCATGTATTAGCTGACACCGCCACAGAAAAGAATGCCTAAAGACACTTCTGTCAACCTGAAATAAGAAATAATTAATTGTTTAAACGACATTTAATAACATTTTGTGGTCATTTAACGTGAGCATACATGCACAAGAATGCTGGCTGATTTATTTATGAACAAACTATTATTTTTATTTATTGTAAATGGGTTGAGTGTGATAGAATGTTTGTAACATTTTTTTTTAATTAAATATAGATATAATACATTGGTTTAGTGTATAAAGTGGTCAAGTTGAGTCAAATCATGTCTGTAGAACAAAAGGACCACGTATTTTTGGTGGAAATGGCCTTCAGCCAGTGAGAGTTAGGGGGTGGCGAAGCACCTCTAGAGTCAATTGGAGACAGACACTTTTTGAGTGTTGAGCTCAAGGACGAGATTTGGAACACTTTTACGATAGGGAGGAAGAAAGCAGATCTGCCGGAGATAATGTGTGAGATTCTATTGTACATGTGATGGATTCTGGGAGGTGAGCGGCTGCTAGAATACTTTAACTTTTGATGGGACTAACTTTCATGAGGACTGGATATGCTCCAGAGTAGAACTTCAACTTTTTCGCTTGCATTATGGAACTGAGACTAAACAGAGTATGAGATACCAATCGTTATATCTCATGTATTGACGTATAAATCGTCATGCTGAACTCTGAATTATTTAGAGCTGGCGAATATTTCGTGTATTGTGATCACGAAATGGACTTGGTTGTCTTGCATCTTGGATGACCATTTAGATGGGAGATTCTGCTACCATTACTGTAACGCATTTAACGCAAGTCTGTTGAGGTAACTGAATGACCACTTTTTCTTTTTTTATATGACTTACATAAACATTGTTCAACATAGTTCTCTAGTTTCGTCTGCACCGATTTCAGACGTTACAACCGAACTCTTTTATTAATTATTCATCTATCTTTCGTTTAATATTTTTCATTGTTGTATTCGCAATTGTAGCCAATGCATAGTTTATTAGACTGCAGAACCACAGCTAAGGGTTATTATTTGCAGTGAGTTAGCCGCCGGGCATGAAAGCAAATGTGTACAGCTCGACCCTACGACTTCATCGAACAATTCTTTTTAAACAGAGCCGTGCATAGCCCAGTTACCTAAGGTACAAGCAACCGCATGTAAAGCTCCACGATGAATCAAGGATGTTTCCATATTGTGCGTAGCGCACATCTGGCCATTTCTGGGTGACCCTACGGCTCTCGATCATATGGAGAAATACTAGGAAGTCACAACCTAGCTTATCATAGACCTCCGATGTCTCTAGAACCAGAGTATCACGAGCAGTTCTAGGAATAATGCTGCAAACTGTGAGCTTCCTAGAAAATCAGTGAGCAAGGCTAGTCTTCTTAATTTTCTTGCCAGTCTCTGGAATGGTCCAAGTATGACCTCAGACCCCAGACGAAAGACATCGTTCGTTGCAGTTCATGTCACAATCTGCAATTGGTTGCACCCTCTTCCCTCGGTGACTACCAGAACAGCGTCATCAACACACTAAATGAGGCCCCAAGACATACACACTAACGACACCCAGTCTGCTATTTGAAGTTTGAATATTTTGGGATACCTGGAGATCATTAAGTGATTGATGTGCAGGCTAACCAGTTTCAGAGAGAGGTATAACACGTGTTGTAATTGATATTAGCAGGTGAGTCACTCACTAAGAGGAATGCAGTAACCAAAATATTCCTCTAAGGAGTTAATCGTAAACTGTCGATAACCATCATCATACATGTTTACATACCTGCGTCATAAATTGATAATGAAGGAAAGAACATACGAGAAAATAGAGTTAGGTACTTACGACTTACTGATTATTGCGCTGTTAGGCTTGAGGCTGCATTCCAAGACAGGAAACCAAGGCAGATGGCTACTGTACACGCCAACGTCTAGGTTACAAGGGGTAAAGAGCAACAGAAACAGCATCCAGCTGCAAAGCCAAGCGGCAGCTGTCCCAAGGTAGAAGTTTGAGTTCAGAGTAGTAACTGGTATCTTCGGTAAGAAGAATACTGAAAATTGTTCTCTCCGATTTTTCCAGATTTTGCTAAACCGATTACAAGATTTTTTGCAACTAAACAGTGTTTTCATTCTCAATTTTTGGTCCTAATCTTCCCTAAATCCTAAAGATGGATATAAAGCTGTGGAAACTGTAATTCACTGATACTTATCACTGAACCCCCTTCTGTGTTCTGATAACTAGACTTTGTGTTAAATACCAAACCTGTCCGCAGTGTCTCATGAAGTGAGGGCATGTGACACTGTTAATGGTGATCCATCCATCAAATGGGGTTGTTAAGCAGTCTCCTTGGTGCTGCTCGCGAGGAGTGGACTCTGGGCCGGCACTGGGTTTGACCCTCTCCCTTCTCTCCTTCTATCATCATCATAGTCATTGTCGTCATCATATAACACAAACGTTACACTGCACTCCACACATACATGACATACATAAAGTATTACAAATATTGTAACGGAGCATGTTGCAAAAAAATAAACGACTGATCACTGACACTCTTGTATATGAATGAGTCATAGTAATTTTCGACTGCACAAGCGATTCTGTCTTTTTTCGCTCGAAATTATAAAGTGCAGTTTGCATACTTTCCTTGCATTGATTGGCTTTATACACAGCGTTTTAGGGGATGACAAGAAGCTACATCTTCACGTCAGCTACAACTTTCTCTACAGTATTACCGAATAGTAAACTGTCCTGTCCACATTTACTTGAAGTAAACTTGGTAATTTTGAAATCTCCGTTCCTGGATAATTTCCTGATTACAATTAACTATATCAAAGAAGCATGGAAATCAGGAATGTTCCTCTCACTTGAAATTTAGAGTAGCCATTCTCATAGACCTCACTCGGTGTGCATTGACTCTCACAAGCAGTTCTAAATCTTTCCAATAGTTTTTCTTTCACGCTTTTCTGCGTTTAATTTTGGTGCTTATTTCGCACTTTGTGTAAATCTTTCTTCAGTTTATACAACTCACGTTCAGATTTTACAAAACGAAACTGCCCTTACACATTCCTTAGCTTTAAGCATTTTCTCCCTCCTTCCTTGAACCAAAAAGTTAACAACCTTTACTTTTCGCTGAAAGCTATTACTGTGCATGCCTTCTTTGGCCTAAGAAGGCACTGTGTGTTTGTTTTGGACATAAATCAGCACAACGATCATCGTTCGAATCATGGTTCGCGGAATCGTGAGTTTCCTGTTCCTTCTAATGTTTCCACAGTTTATGACAATGTCGATACTGTTCAATGGAATGTCCAAGAAATTAACTAAATAACACATCTGTAGGTCTTAATGAGAAGTAGGTGATTTCGATTGCATACCACATCCTTGATACTTCACCTTTGCAAGATTGGAACTGTGAAACTCTGGAACCTGCACACAGACAGATGCTGTTAGCAAGCAAAAACGAAAAAAAAAAAAAACACAAAGAAATTTAATTCAGTTTCATCTCCATTGTTAGCACTTAGTGTTACCGCAAAGACAACTGGTAATTGTGATGCATATTAAATGAGTTTCAGATTCGAGTGAACAGCAACTGTGAACACCGGTGTCAGAGAAACTGTCAAAGTATACTGAAATTCTCTTATAAATTACAGTTGCGTTGCGCAGTGCTATCATTTTAACGAAGCGCCTCAACCAAAACTATGCACCTGCCATGCTGTGCATGGGCTGTCTGCTACAGCTACGGTATCGGTGTACATTTCTCCAGCCGCCTTGCGAGTTCCCAATTTAGAAATTTTCATTTTTAAAAACTTTCAATGTGTCTTAGTTGCTAAAATTTTGACATTGAGTTTCTTTCGGTGTAATCTTCCTTTACAAAAGATTTCAGGGCAGCTTTCGACTTGTCGGATTGGTCCATTCCCTTGTAAGAAGGACAGTGACGTTTGGCTTTCAGCTGAAAGCTGTTGCCACAAAGCATCGAATTTGTTAATACATAGCTCAGATAAAGCATGGAATTTGTTAATGCAAAGATCAGGAACACTGCTAACCACAGAGCAGAAGAAAGGTGAAGTTCTAAACGTGGTTGGTCAGAACCACCAAGAAGGTGTAACGCCAGAAAACAGTTTGGTCGAAGCCTGTAATGTGCCAGATGGATAAATGGAGTCATTAAAGATAGAGGTAAAAAGTCCTCGCTCCCGAGTTCGGAACCCGCCATTTCTTGAATTTTGATTAATAATCAACATTGGCAGCCGAAGGCTTCCGGCATAAGAAGACACCCTCATTCTGCCAATGGCCTTGTGAAAAGAAGGCGGAGGAGCCGACATTGATTCAGGGCACTCTCTTGTCCTATGGGTGGGAAACTGCCTCTAAACGCGGAAGAATCAGCAGTGATCAACGGCATGTGGATGCAGAAGGCAATGAAAACCACTGTATTAAATACACATAACATGTATTCACACGTGGCCTCTCATTAAAAAACATGTCCTGATGATCTCCATTTGCAAAATATTCCGGAATAGTCCCCCATTCGGAACTCCGGGAGGTGACTGCCAAGGGGGAAGTGACCATGAGAGAAAGACTGAATAACCAGCGAAAGGATAACGTTCTACGAGTCGGGGCGTGGAAAGTCACAAGCTTGAATGTGGCAGGGAAGCAAGAGAATCTGAAAAGGGAAATGCAAAGACTCAAGCTAGATATATTAGTGGTCAGTGAAGTGAAATGGAAAGAAGAAAAGGATTTCTAGTCAGACGGGAACAGGATAATATCAACAGCAGCAGAAAATGGTATAACAGGAGTAGGATTTGTTATGAATGAGAAGAGAGGGCAGAGAGGGCGTTACTGTGAACAACTCAATGATAGGGTTGTTCTTATCAGAATCGACAGCAAACCAACATCGACAACGATAGTTCAGGTATATACGCCGAGGTCGCAAGCTCAATAAGAAGAAATAGAGAAAGTATGAAGATATTGAATGGGTAATACAGCACGTAAAGGAAGATCAAAATCTAATAGTCATGGGGGACTGAAATGCAGTTATAGGGGAAAAAGCAGAAGAACTTAATATAGCAGAATATGGGCTTTGGACAAAGAATGAGAGTGGAGAAAGATTAATTGAGTTTTTTAATAAATTTCGGCTAGTTATAGCGAATACTCTCTTCAAGAACTACAAGACGAGGAGGTATACTTGGAAAAGGCCGGATGATACGGGAAGATTTCGGTCAGATTACATCATGGTCAGACAGAGATTCCGAAATCAGATACTGGAGCAGGTATAGGTTTCGATCGCGAAGTTTAAGAGATTAGTAAGGAATTATCAATACGCAAAGAAGTGGGCACAGAAGACCTGAAGAAACGGCACACGCTAGAAGTTCTCTAAGGCTGTAGATATAGCAATGAGGAATTGCTCAGTAGGCAGTACAGTCGAATAGGAATGGACATCTCTATAACGGGCCGTCACAGAAGTTAGAAGGAAAAACATAGATACAAAGAAGGTATCTGCGAAGAAACCATGGGTAACAGTTGGTCGATGAAAGAAGAAAGTACAAAAATTTTCAGGGAAATCAAGAAATACAGAAATAAAAGTCACTCAGGAATGAAATAAATAGAAAGTGCAGGGAAGCTATGACGAAATAGCTCCACGTAAAATGTGAAGAAATAGAAATAGATAGACTCAGCAAATAAGAAAGTCAAAACAACCTTCGATGAAATTAAAAGCAAGGGTGGTAACATTATGAGTGCAACGGGAATTCCACTGTTAAAAACAGAAGAGAGTGCGGATAGGTGGAAGGAGCGCATGGATGGCCTCTATGGGGGAGGATATTTGTCTGGTGAGATAGAAAAAGAAACAGGAGCCGACTGAGAACAGATAGGGATCCAGCATTAGAATCAGAATTTAAAAGAGCTTTGGAGGACTTAAGGTCAAATAAGGCAGAATGGATGGATAAAATTTCGTCAGAATTTCTAAAATCATTGGGGGGAAGTGGCAACAAAACGACTATTGACGTCGGTGTGTGAATGTATGACACTGGCGACATACCATCTGATTTTCGGGAAAACATCATCCACACAATTCCGAATACTGCAAGAGGTGACAAGTGAGAGAATTATCGCACAATCAGCTTAACAGCTCAGACATCCAAGTTGCTGACAAGAATAATATAGAAGAAAGGGAAAAAAATTAGGTTGTGTAAGATGGCGATCAGTAGATAAAATTAAGGGATTCTGCTACCTAGGCAGCGAAATAACCAAAGACGGACAGAACAAGGAGAACAAAGCAGATTATCACTGGAAAAAAGGGCATTCTTGGCCAGGAGAAGTCTACTAGTAGCAAACATAGGCCTTAATTTGAGAAAGAAATTTCTGAGAATGTACGTTGTGAGCACAACATTGTATGGTAGTGAAACATGGACTGTGGGAAAACCGGAACAGAAGAAAATCGAAGCATTTGAGGAGTGGCACTACAGACGAATGTTGAAAATTAGGTGGACTGATATGGTAAGGAATGAGGATGTTCTGTGTAGAATCGGAGAGGAAATGAATATGTGGGAAACACTGGCAAGAAGAAGGGAGAGGGTGACAGGACATCTGTTAAGACACCAGGGAATAACTTCCATGGTACTAGAGGGAGCTTTAGAGGGCTAAAACTGTGGAGGAAGACAGAGACTAGAATACTCCGAGTAAATAATTGAGGAAGTACGTTGATAGTGCTACTCTGAGATGAAGAGGTTGGCACAGGAGAGGAATTCGTGGCGGGCCTCATCAAACCAGTCAGAATATCGATGACTCAAAAAAAAAAAAAAAAAAAAGATGGAGAGAAACCGTAAGCCCCCCACAATATAGAAGAAACAGTGCGCTCTTACAATACTTTAAAGGCTTCAGATTCTCGTATTCAGAGGAGATCTCAGTCAGGTCATTGGATGCTGACTCCTTGTCGTTCGATGGCAGATTCAGGTAAGCTGCGATACAACTTGTTTCCTCGCTTGGAGTGCTGTGCTCAAATGTTTGTACTTTACGTTGCTGCTGGTGATTGCTACTTGTGTCAGCACTCGCTGAGCCGGAAAGGGCTCGGCATCACAGGCCGAGTTCTGTGGACGTAGTGCGTCAGTCGGCCGTTAGCCGTGTTATGTCAAGACCTGGTATAACTGGTGAATTCGGAGTTACGACATTGAGCTGAGTACGGCATTCTTCTGTCCCTGCCCACTAATTTGTCAGGCTTTGATATTCCATGCTGTCTGGGACTGCGTACTGGCAGGCGCAATGGATGTTTCCAGGATTATCATATATCTGCCACATAGTCCGCTTGTGGTCAATATTGCTCGCACTACGATACGCCTACCTTTGTTACCTTGGTGGCTTACTGAAATATTTGTTTGAGCGTAATTATCTGCGCTAAGGCTTTGTTGCTTAGATTATTTGTATTTCTGATCAGTCGAATCGCAGTGTGAAAGACTAAACAGTGATTAACTTTAATGTTACATTTTTCCTTTGATGTGGCCATCGGCTTTCTTGTGCTGCAGTGTTCTGGGAAAGTGTTTTGGCAATAACCTGCGGCAAAGTTTTGCATGTTAAATTGGATCTCAAGTGTTTATAAGGAATTTTCATTTAATCTACTTTTTATATTTTGTTTGCTTTAACAGAAAGGTCCTGTCCTTAATATATTTATTAAAGTTTTATGTAGATTTCTATGTTTAAATACTATGGAAGAAAGCATTGCTTGTAAGATCTAATTATTAAGTACCGCCCTGAAGAGGTAAGCTTGTCATTTTCTTTATCTAACTGTTCGGATCACACAAGTTTTCTTGCCGTGCGGTTTGGCTAAATTACTGCCAGATCTTATTCTCTGGGCATTTATTAAGCTCTCCTGTATCAAATTTTTATTCGGCTAAAGGGTTTACCTTCGCCACTACTACGCATTCTTGATATTGTGTAAATTTGATTAAAGACAAATTTTTGAAAATTGGTAGCATATTAAAAGGCCTTATGATGACCATTTCTCGAGAATGTGGCCATTAATATCTGCTTAACTTGTTTGTTCGACCTATGTTTCACGTAAGTGGTGTTTATTAACAGCACTACTTACTCTTCTGAGCTTCGTGGCCGGTTTTTCAGCGGCTGGTGGCCGCGAGGGACTTGTTGCTGTTACTCACCGCCTTGGTGTTTGTTGGCTGCGTTTGAGGCACATACGTGATGGCCTCAGCTTGCTGGTTCGCACTGTCTGCTAATAAATTTTATGTAGTGACTATGTTACTTAGTGTTCTGATCTATGGAATCTTATTTTAACTTTAAGTTGCACATCACTTTTTGGATATGCTTGTATTGCCCCCATTCGGGTAGCTAAGCTTTTTTCCTAACTTGCTTAAGCACAAGGTACCGTCTTGATTATTATGTTACACATATATTTCCAAATCATTTAACCACAAATACTTGTTTGAACATGCACTGGGATACTACTTGCCTCAATTGTGGGCAACCTTATCTGTTTTGCTGTTTCAGTACTTGATATAAATAGTTAGTAGTTTTATGCTGATTTTAGCGGAGTACTTGCCCTGTTGTGAGTTAAGGGCTTGTCTGATTTTTAAAAAAATTAATTAGTTTTGGAAAATCCTTTAAAGACCTTAAGTAACCTTATCTAAAATTATCTTAAAAATATCTTTGCTGTTGTCGTTGGAGCAGCTTCCGTTTTATAAGGAAAGAAGTTTTATTTACTGCTTTATATTTATTCTGACATTGTGTTATGTGGTATTTTGAGGTAAAGTCATTTTTTAAAACCGATTATTGCTGTAAGCAACTAATTAGCCTTACTCTGTCACTCATAATTATTTGTGATTATTAGATTTATTTATTGATACTATGATGTATTGGTTAAATAAATGTAATCAATCAAGCGACAGATGACGCTGCTATTCTGGGTTCGCCCTTCCATGTTTCTCTTGCCTACCTCTCCCTGTCTTTAGGAATTTCAATGGTAGCCACAGAGCATGGTTGCGTTCTGTTGAGGTGAATGGGGAGGGGGGGGGGAGGAGCTAAAATTGTCTAAACCTTTAGCGTCATTTTTCGTTTGAAACTCGAGAATTGCTTTACCAGGCGCTTTCCTGTGGAAGATGGCGTCCCGGAACTTGCGGTCAGGTTGCACGCAGCATCGGATAAGCCTCGTGACATTTTCCCTGACATCGTTGGAGAGGTAGGTGCCGCTTTTCTACTGCTTCTGTAGCTCTGGAAGAAGTGTCTCGTGATTTGCAATTTTCGGAAGGCAGTAAACCTACCTATAGCCAATTGTGTAATGTCCAAGACCATATGGCTCGTTGGAGTAACCGTCTGTCTGATTAAATTGTCTTGAGCTTAGTGGTTAGCAAAGCCAACATCTCATTACCCAAGTTATATTGTTCTTATTTATATTTAATTCAATATTTTTTCTGGTAGTACTTTAGGAATTCTCACAATAAATTGCTTAGTGACACCGAAATCTTTGTATTATTTAGCAGTTGAATTTCACCTTTATTATCAGGGACCTTTGCCAGATACGAGTGATCAGCAATCAAATTATCATAAATAGAATTATGTCGAAGACTCAACTTTTAAACTGATCACAAACAGGGCCTTATCATGATTTCCTCCATGAATTGCCTGTTACATTATAGCAACTGTGGTAGTTAAAGAGGGGTGGGGGTTGAGTGTATTAGTCTAACTACTTCGAATTTCTTTAATGAATTTAATTGATATCGACACCTCACAATCCCAGCACCTCGCTTAATATGGAAACCAGTGCCTGGGATCTTTCCAGGTCGGCTCTGAGAGGCAGTCAGCATTTAATGTTCAGTTTTTTCTCCCCCTTCTTTTATTTCAACTCCACCGTAGTATGTGACACTCGCAAGAATTTACTAATCATTTTGTTGTTCTTTTTATTTAGGTACTTTTGCTGTTGTGGTTATTCATATGGATGTGGTGTCTCCACCACATTCCATGTTTTCTGTGTTGATATCTGGCGTTGCTAACAGCGTTGTTGATCAGTTTTGGAGTGGATGATAATTAATATTGCAAATTGATGTGACAAGTTTTATCGGAAGACTAGCAAATATAGTATAAATACTAAAATTTTTACCAAATGTCGCACTGCATGTTTTTGTTTGTTGTCCATTTGCGTGAATATTAATGGGAAATAAGATTAGGTTGAGATGTAACGGAAGTGAGTCCCAAACATGTAGTATGATGGACAGAGCAGAAGTTATGAACTAAAACGGGTCAGTGGATGACATTGTTCACGTTCCCACGCCACAGGATGATAGATATACTTATATGAGGTATGATTCAATAACTGATCGCGAGCGTAGCAGTGAATATGATAATTTGGAAGAAGAAGATGGAAGCATCTAAAGCCTAGATTACCAAGACGATGTAGCAGCGCACAGGAATCGCGTGTCATGTGATCAACCGGTGATCGTGAGTGCTAGCAGAAGTCTATTTTACTATTACAGATCTTGGAAGAAACAGATGAAAGAGAAAAAATTAGAAAAGAGGAAATGTAAGAATTAGAAAAGAGACTTCAGCAGGTAGAAGAGAAATTGGAGAACCAACTTGAGAAAATCGATGACCACCTAACAGTAGCGGGTATGATTAGTAGCGAGGCTAAGTAGACTTCGTTAGCAGCAAAGGGGAGGGTGGACCAGCCAGGGTAGAAGCGACGGTCGCCAAAAGAACAGCCGTAACGGCAAATAACCGTGCCAGGCTAGCGAGGCGAACTGAAAACAATAATGCGTTTGCAATTGAATCCCTCAAGACGCAGGGACAAGAGCATATTGTGGGTACATCACAAAGACTAAGGAGTGTAGAAGAACATGCTGATAGCACCTCACAGAAAATAAAGAGAATAGAAGAAAGTCTTCTTCAAACAGAACAACCAGGACAGTGGGGTGCTTTGCACTCCGACCTCACAGCAGCGGCAGAGAGAATCGTGTCATCGGCAGGGTGTTCACCATTTGTGGGGTCAGAAAGAGAAAACGCATCACAGTGCGCGCTCTCTGGGAATGACAGCGATCTCTCGCACAACTGCAGCCCATTTAGGAGGCGCAATGCGGGGCTGGAATGCCAGAGTAACGCACGATTAGTCGGTCACTACAAGCAACCGACGGTATCCGGACACGTAGGATAGAATAGGATGTGTGACTCAGGGCAGAACCGGACTTCGATTATAAGCATTTCCTCTCCGTAAACAGGAAGCCCACTCCAAGACAAAATTTAGCTGTCCCAGCCTAGTCACTCATTACCCATACCATGACAAAACTGGGATTTATCTGCGGACACAGTGAAGGTCCAGTACCCGATAAAATGCGGGCGGCAAACTGCCGACCACTCCAAGAATTCAAAGACATGTTTCTCGGAATATGCCGGTCACGGAAAAATGCAAGACCGAATAAAACAGGAAATTATCCTGTGCCCAAATCTAGAATCGTCAGGGTATAAGAGCCCTACGAAATAACCTTAAGGATTAATAAAGCAGAATCAGTTATTAGGCGAACCGCACAGCAAGAGTGAAATCATCCGGTTTATCTTCTTGAAAGTACCAATTAATTACCAGCAAACCCTAGTTGGTAAATGTGGTACAAATATTGAAACCTTTAAGAGTCTTTGGGGAATTAGAGGTGATATTCGACAGACAAGCTGCTCGAGAGCGAAATTCAGGACCAAATAACAACTAACTCCAGTGGAGTATGTTAAGCCTACACAAGTGTTTAGGACAGAAACGTACGTAAAGTAAATGTAGGAGTTTGTAGAAGAATTTTTGACCATGTTACTTGCTGTTGGGTAGACCAGCAAAGTAAACCAGATGCTATCTCGTGCATCCGCATTGAGTGTGAATGAAATGTAATGAGTTCCTTTTCATTCACAACAATCAATTCATTAAAAAATTTTCTTTCAAAAATTCAGTCTTGATCACACCACGTATGCTTCAAGAACATAGGTGACCCGTTTCGGTCATATCACATGACCATCATCAGACCCATGGCAGCCTTCGAAGATGGTGGAGCACTCTTCTCAGCTGCTGTGATGAGTAGCAATACCATCCATCAGAGACTCGAGTTACGGGTTAAATTTCTTGTGTGTGTCGAAACTTGGCCAATGTTGTGACATGGATGTGGTTCGGGAGCCGCTCACCTTATTTTTCGTTACAGTATGGGCACGCCATTGATTGCGTTGCACCATTTTTTCGGAGGAGTATTTCGTTGGAATATGGGGACGCCATTGGTTGCGTTGCATCATTTTTTTCGGAAGAGTTTTCCGTCGGAGTATGGGCACAACACTGAATGCGTTGCACTACTTTTCGAGAGAGTTTCGCAACGATGGATACATCCCCGTGGTAGTAGCGAGTTTCTCGCAATAACACCATGTCGGTGCACGTGTGGACAAAAAGTGCAAGGGGAGTAAGCAGCATCTCCTCGACCAAATCTTGTCTGCAAGTAAGTGAAGTCACGAACACACGTGTAATGAAAGCACTAACATAATGCACATAGAGCCCGCAATTGCAGGTGCACTTAACATTTGAGGTATAATACAAGATTAAGAATTCTTGTCTTCCTTCCACAGACGGAACGAGGCAGATGCTGTGTTTCAATCACAGTTGAGATACCTAGAGGATTCCTTCACTTCCTTGGGAGGATTTCTTACAACACTCGCTATCAATGACTTTCCATTACTGAAAAATGAAATAGTTTTTTGTGTTTCATTCTGGGAATGTAAATTTCTTATGTATATTTGATGCCTATGTGGCAACACATTTAATTCTGTTGGGTATTTTGTTGTGCTGCTGTTGTTTTGATCTTGCGAATTGTCTCATATAACGTGATACTTAATTATTATTGCTTATCACCACCTACAAAATATCACACTGTACAGATACCACACTAACGCTGACAATGTTTCATTGTGCTGTCACGTGTGTGAGTGCTGAATATTTGTTGCAAATTTCCTGTATCAAGCGTCGAATGTCGGCTGAAAGGACCATCAGTCACCTGCAATCAATGTACAGTCCTCATTTGTTAAGGGTTACGGTATGTGTGCATGTCAACAGAACAATGAGATGGTCCGATGGAAGTTTGGAACATAACGTTTTTCGGAAAGTAATACATACGGACAGATACTTGCATAAAAACTCCAGCCACCATCCACTACAAAAGAGAGGTGTCATTAAAAGTCTTGTCGATAGAGCCGAACAGATATGCACATGGGAACACCTGGACGCTGCAATAAAACATCTAAAGCAGGCCTTAGAGAAAAATAGCTACTCAGGGAAGGAAGTAAAGAGAATTTTGCGACCAAGGAACAGAAGACCGAAGGACATGGATGAATCACAACGACAGAAAAATACAGTTTCTCTCCCTTTTATTAAAAAAGTAACGGATCAGATCGGTAAGATTTTACAGAAATATGACATCGGACAGGTCTTTAGACCAACAAAGAAAGTAAGTCAAGTACTCCGATCTATGAAGGATAGACGCCCTCCTCTCTTGACATGTGTTCTATACAAAATTCCGTGTACGTGTGGTAAAGTTTATACTGGAATAATTGAAAGGAGCGTAAATACACGGCTAAAAGAGCTCAAAAGTCTTTGCCGACTAGGAAAAATAGAGAAATCAGCTGCACCAGAGCATGCTCTTCAGTCAGGAAACCACAAAGTGAAGTTTTCTGAAACAGAAATTTTATCTACAACGTTAAATTATTAGCCGCGACTATGTAGGGAAGCCATTGAAATTTATAAGCATCGTGATAACTTTAATAGGAAAAAGGAGGCAATAAAACTTGGCGACATATGGACAGTAGCTCTGCAGAATCGCTAGACAATTTTATCTTTAACTAGACGACAATTGATAGTTAAGTTTTATCTATGACGAGGATTGTTTCTGCTCATTATGTGTTACTTCGACCACACTCCCTTTCCTACAGTATATATGTCGCTCTCGGACGTCCGACCGGTCAGTCGGCAAGACTCAGCGGAGGAAGGCCTCTGAGGATGTCCATCGCAGTCCTGAACGAAACGTCGGGAACAGAAGAGTGTCTCGGACCACAACCTCATATCCAAAAAGGTTTACCAGCAGCTATGTCATCCGTTAGTGAATACCTTCATTCTACGGTAATAAGGACATTTGTTTTCTTAAAAGATGAGGATTGTGTTTGTGTTGGGCAAACAAAAAATGAATTTTTAATTGTTTAAGAGTGTCTCTGAAGTTGCAGGGACCAGGTAGTCCCATAATTAACAGGAGCTTCCACCATGGCCTTCTGCCAAATGACCAACTTTCATTTCTGTAGATTATTTGCTCGTTGAGTGTGTATGGTTTTCCTGAGTATAAGTCTGTGTTGCTTGAGATGTTGTTGTTAGTGGGAAAGAGAGGTTGGCAGCATCGTTAACCCTTCCGCCTACCTTTTCGTGCTTACTGACTTTCTGTGATTTGATTAAGACACAATGTAATTTCCAACTCCTCAAATTTTCCTTACGTAAATGACACAACACTAACGCTAAGCGAGCCAGTCATTGCAAAACAAAATCTTTTGTGATTGAGGGGCTATGAAAGACGCCAAGGTCTCGTTGCTTGTCCCACTTCATTTTTTTATGTCTTAATTCCGAGTGGTGACGCCCAATTAAGGTCACTGGAGTAATGAAATCTAGAATGAGAGCTTTGATTTTCTTTATTAGGCGTGGGATGATGTGTAGCGGCAGCACTACCTGAGCGACAGGGGCAGAGTACAGCTCGCTCGTCGCACCCCAGAGGGTGCCCGGCGTCTTCGCCTTTTGTAGTGAGGCGTGCAGGGTGTGAGACGTGGGCAGCATTGGGGCCGAAGCCTCGCAAATCGCTTTAGTGCACTGGAGCCCGCCACTCGCCTAGCAGACAGTGCTGGACAGCTGCATTGTCTGCGTCGGTTCAAAGAACTTTAATGGCTGCGTCCACGGGGGGGGGGGGGGGGGGGGGGGGGGTCGACAGTATGGCGCCCACGTACACCACTGCCGACCAGTTGCCAGAGGCAGTTTCAAGTCTATACTTTCCCACTCATAGACTGAAAACCGCCATCTAATTGCTATGACGTGTGCTGATGTGAAAGAGCGCTCTACCAATTTGGCAGGAAGAAAATTTGCTGTAATGGTTTTGGAGGGGGAAGGAGCGGTAGAATCTAAGACAATGGTTGGCAACTGTTTCTGTGTCCTCTTACGATTGGAGATTTTCTTACGTGGTTGGGACAAGGCGATAATTTTTCGCTGTGTTGGCGAAGTGAGGAGTTCAGAGATTCGCTTCTGGATGGCGGGAGAGGCCGTTCGTGTTTTGCTGCTGGATCACCAGAGCGAACGTTAGGGTTCTTCACTTCTGGTCGGCCATAGTGGGGGTGATCACAAGAGTCAGAGGCATTATTGTCACTGTAGTCTGGGCAGAACCTGTCTGTGACCACATGGTGAAAAAAGTCGGATTCGTTTGTCGTTTTGCGGTTGCAGTATTGCGGTCGGATCTTTATCCACGGGCACCAACCGCCACTGAGAGTAGCTACAACGTCAGCCCTGTGCCCCGAGTTATCAGCGCCCGGCCAGTCTCGCAGGTGATAATGTATTCTCAGCACCGCTACAGTAGTCTAACTAATTTGACCCATCCCAACTTAAGCTGCCACCTTGTCGCCATACACAAACATGGCTTGCAGGTGTGATCTGTATCAATAGCTCTCATTTCCGATCGGTATTGTTCGTAATAGTCAGGGGTAACGTTTTAAGGGATACTCTCACTCACAAAGTTTGTAGGGGTGTATAACATGATAGTTGATCACACTCCTGTAAGTGAATTCAGCCAACGTCTCATGACCCCAGTTACGTTGTTCTTATGTAGGTATATGCCATAAGTGTCTGTCAATACTTCAGGAATTCTCACAATAAATCACTTTGTGATACCAACATGTTTGTATTATTTAGTAGTTGAATTTCACCTTTATTTTCAGGGCCATTTACCACATACGAGTAATCAGCTATTAAATTATCATAAATAGGAATATGTCGAAGGTGCAACTTTTAAACGGATCACAAACAGGGTCATATCATAATTTCCTCCATGAATTGTCTGTTGCATGATAGAACTGTTTTAGTTAAAGCGGGGAGGGATGGTTGAGTGTATTAGTCTAATTAATTCGGATTTCTTTAATGAATATGGGTGTCATGACCACCACACAACTTTGCACATATGTGTATATGTTCACTTTGCTGTGTGCCCTAGTCTACAAAAACACTCAAAGCTGGTGGGAAACTGTCCACCAGCCGCTGCCAGAAGAGTTGCCTCCTACCAATCTACTAGTGTATAACTGCTGAGGAAGTTTTACACACATACATGGTGTGAAGGGATACTGCAGCAAACTGTCACAAGCGAAACAGATGCTGAGGAACTTGTACAGAGATACGCCATAAGAAGGAATTGGGCAGCAAACTATCACTGTAGAGTAGGAAGGCCAACACACAGTACCACAAGTGATGGAAAATGCTTCACTGCTCTAACTAAACATCGAAATTGTCATGAAGAAGCTGCTCTTAAACAGTGGTTCATGCTGCAACACATGCACTGGAAACTGAGAACAACCATTGTAATAACACAACTACTGCAACAAACGACTCCAAAAGATCTTGCTAGGAGAAATTTGCGGCAGCTGCATATGTGTTCACCTCAATGTGCAGATACAGATGATGTAGCACAGAAGCACTCTTTCCTCTCCTCCTACCTCCCATCCTCCCTCCCTCTCTTCCCCGCCCCTCCCCCCCCCCCCTTTAGATACACTCGTGTACACCAGTTTTCTAGGTCTGTTATAACATGTCGCTGATGGAACACAAAGAGATCCATCTGCTGGCAGTGATATACTATTTAAAATCTGCATAAATGAGTCACAGATGGACAAAAGACTCAAGAATAGGGCGTTTCCTGCAGCCGTTGACAGTATTTCTCTGAAAGACTGTCTCTACAGAACAGTAGCGAAATGGACGGAAAATTGAATGGTCAACAGCAGCGTGCATTCAAACGTTCTGGATGTGCCAGCACTGCCTGAAAGTGGTCGTCAGGTATGAGTCTCATGTGCCACGTGGATAGTAGTGCTTGCACTCACTAGCCTCTTCCACTGCATGCGGTTATGCCCTGTCAGCACTCTCATTTATTCTACTTGTTCAGGTAAACAGTCCGAAGGCTACCTGGTATAGGTTTCATATGTTTCACTGCACCAATTAGCAACTTTGTGTGTGAGTGTGTGTGTGTGTGTGTGTGTGTGTGTGTGTGTGTTCTTGTATCCTGTGGAAGGATGAGATTCCTGCTGTACACACGGCGAAGGAATAGGCAGTGGAGGAATTTTACACAATTCATTTGCTCCTTGTGGAGTAATACACAGCGTGTCTGCCTAAAGTGCTGCCATTCTAAACGGCTCAGCTGCTGTAACGTCATCTCATTTATTTAAAAAAGTGACTGAATATACATGAACACCCATCTGCTGCATGAAGTACTACAATTGTGTGTTCGGGTGTGATTCTTATACTTGCTGGAACGAGTATTGTACCGACTGACCTCACTTCACATCGTGTAAGGGGTGTAGTCGCACTTATAAAACGAATACTGTGACAGTGTATATTGTGGATATAGTACTAAAAACAATGAAATCTCCAGCTAAATAAGTGTAAACTCACTGTTCAGGTGTTATTATTATGTTTGCTACAATGAATATTGTACTGACACACCTCACCTCACGTAGTGTAAAAGGTGTAGTCTCATGCTTTTAAAACGAATGCTGTGAAAGTGAAATCTCCAGCTACGTAAGTGTAAACTCACTCTCCAGGTGTGATTATTATGCTTGTACAACGAATATTGTACCAACAGACCTTACCTCACATCGTGTAAATGGTGTAGTCTTACGCTTTTAAAACGAATACTGTGGCAGCAACAGTGTAGATAACAGATATAGTAGTAAAATCAATGAAATCTCCAGTTAAATAAGTGTAAACTCACTCTTGAAATATGAACTTATGCTTGGCACAAATGAGTATTGAACCGAGAACATTGAATCTCGTGTTGAATGTACCACAAAAAAGCACTTAACACCATCCAACATACGTTTAGCTAGCAAGTTCCACACGTTGTGGTCAGTAGAAGATTTCGCCAATAACATAATCCTGGTAGGACCAAAGAACAACTCGATAACCAGTATTAAGAAAGCATTTCAGGATGGATAGATATGTTTTTCTTGTGAGCGCTGCTAGTGTTTCTTACGAGGAGATAGATATAATTCTGCTATAAGCGAGCAACTATTTAAAAAAACACAATACCAACGACTATGTTGTGCTACGAGTGCATCCCAGCCTTGGTTCTACAGGAAGACAAAACAGCATAATAACATAACACAGCTATCGAAAAAAAAACTTCCACCAGAAAAGTGTATGTGTCTTCACCTCGATGTGTGGACACAGACTAAGCATCTTAGAGTCAGTCTTGCCTCCCATCCTACCTGGCCTCCTCCCTCACTCTCCTCCTATCTTAGGTAGGGACACTGGTTTTCTAGGTCTGTTCTAACCTGTCACTGATGGCACACAAAGAGGTTCATCCACTGCAGGTGCTATGCTTTGGTCGGTGTTTGGTTGACAGTGATATACTGTTTCAGGTCTGCAGAAATCAAATGTATTTCTAGGACATGGCAACCCCTGAAAAAATAGCGAATACATGACTGTTCGTCAAAGATGGAGCAAAAAAAAACTCACTGGAAGAAGAATGGCCAACACGTTAAAGTCCTCGACCATGTCTCACAGTGACTTCAGTGTCCAGGTTCGGTGAGCAATGAACTTTCTAGCTCTCACAGCTAGCGCCTAACAATCCGACCGTGCGTGCACGCCGCCAGCAGCCCCGGCCTGACCACGCACCATGGAGACTTCCTCGCTGCTCTGTCCGAACCGACTGACTGCCACTCACACCACCACAGGAAAATATAGCGGTCACACCAAAGGTGGTACAGTAGTACTAGTATCGATAAGCGCTGTTGCTGCCACTGACAGAGGCAAGTCAGCAACTCATTATGGTAGTAACTCAGGGAGAAATAAGACACCACTTGATTGAGACAAAATGTCAAAAAACAAATGACATCAATGTGAGCCAGGCACAGCTCAATAGTCTTTCATGTTATCTATTCGCATGTCAGAAAAAAAACCAAAGTCATTTTGATATTCAACAGCAAGCTATAATTCATGTCTCTCTCCTCATTGTGTTGTAAGATCTGTCAGGGTACACCTACACACTACAAAAACTTCATTAATTTCACCTGGTGGAGATGCTGAGTTTTTACCGCGTTGCTGTCTTCCAGTATATCAAAAACAAATACCATCCATGTGTTGATGTCGAGCATATGTGGTGTGACATACACCTATTGGTCCATTGAATGGGTGATAAAAGTCGCTTCTGCAGACTTGTGTAAAGCTTTTTCACCTGTACTGGAAGAGGACCATACCCCACTGACTATCAATTACAATTAGAGTGCTCCTGCGTTGTAGTTTCATAACCAGTTTGAGACAATGTTTTTTTGCTGTAACGCATCCAAACTGTGTAGGACTACAACTTTGCAACCCATCATATGTTCTCTTTTCACACTACGTCTTTGAGGTCCATGTCAGGTGCTAAACCGACATTAACACATTCAGTCCACTGGCTCTCGCAGAAAGCTGGACATCACATGTTGTAAGATGTGCTGCACCCACGACACACACAGGGTTTTGGAAATAAAAGAGATGGTATTTCTTACTGACAGAAATGTGGAAGACATCGCAACATATAGAAACTGGAAGAGTCTGCAACATTGTGGAACGTTCCCAAACTGCTGCCCAAAGAAGATCACCTCTACATTTAATGCCATGTTCTACAGTGACAGGATAGCAGATGTGTCTGGGTTCCACTTTCGAAGAGACCAGGAACATTGATTCCTCATATTGTACTCGGGTACATGACCACTATTTCGGAGTCCTAGGTGCTGGTCATCCCGACCTCCAAATCTTTGGACACTGTGCTTGCATTTTTATAGCTTATAGTGCATAAGTGCATGTGGAACAGAGTGTATTCTGCAGGAGGTTGCAGGAACTGAACCCTTAGAGCACATATAGTGTGCACGATCAGTTGTCAATCACACTGGTGGAGGATGGAATGATTTTTATACACCCACGTGACGCTGTAAGTACCCTCGTTTTTCTTGTATTTCTTCATTTTTACGTATTTTCCATCAGTTTTAGCAATTTTACCTATAAACAGGCAAGTCAAACTGAGTATTCTATGAGCTCAAGACGATATTCTGTTACGTAGTATCTTAGTTTGTTATAGGTTAGAAGTATTTTACGTGTTATTAATATTCTGCTGTTTGCTTTGTCTAAAGAGGAGCTGGATCTATGAAGTAGTCGTTTATGTTTTATTAGTGTGTTACGCGTTGTGCGTTTTCATGTTAATTGTTTTTAAGAAGCTACAAATGATTCTGTGTATGTTGCAGGTAGCTCATACTGACGTGTTCACGGAGGTCGCGTCCTGACGCGGTTGATAGTGGCCCTTTTTACTACGGCACATCCGGCTATCCTCCTTCAGTAAATTTGTCTCGCTTACATCTTTACCACGTTTGTTGATTGGAATTAGATCTTACTGTAATCATCTTATAGGTTGAAGTTAAGTATCTCCCTTGCCAGGGCTCGAACCTTCGTGGATATAGTCGTATTCTTATCTGTAAAGATTGATACTGTTATTCATTTGTTCTCGTCACATGTATGATTATTTATCTTGTTATATTTAATGTCAGAAAAATCTGTTACCGAGGTCCGAATTGGGACGTTGTACTCTCCTCTTGTGGTAACAAGTTTAAGTTCAAAAAATGGCTCTGAGCACTATGGGACTTAACTTCTGAGGTCATCAGTCCCCTAGAACTTAGAACTACTTAAACCTAACTAACCTAAGGACATCACACACATCCATGCCCGAGGCAGGATTCGAACCTGCGACCGTAGCGGTCGAGCGCCTCCAGACTGTAGCGCCTAGAACCGCTCGGCCACTCCGGCCGGCCAAATTTAAGTGATTTTATTCCTTTTTAAGTAGGTTGTAGATGCGTACATTTTTCCCTCCATGTTTGGTGTTTTTATGGCTTCCACATTAATTAAAATTACAATAAAGGTAAATTTGGCAACTGAGGGTTTCATGTATTTATTAGTTGCTAAGTGGATCCTAAGTTAAGTGCAGGAACCATACCAGTCACAAAATAAGTACAGTGCTGTTACAACATGTTCTTGATGGATATCTATATTTATACTTGGAGCGTAGCGGAAATCCGTCAGTTCACAGAGTAACTGCTAGGGATTTTACTCATCGTGTTGCACATATGGATCTGTGAACAAATTCGCTTCCATAGATGTATCGAAGACCGGTGTAAAGTTTTGTCACCTGTAATGGAGAAAATCGAAGTCAGAATAGGGGGGGATGTTCTTGCAGTGGTGGAGGAGATGAGAATTTTGATGATAGATGTTCTAGTTCAAAAACAGTTTATTGCACTTTGGATGTATTTTGATACACATTTTAATGCGATTTGTGAGCGTTTTGATACAATTTCAGCCTCCCAGACACTCAAGGCCGTGAAAAGCTTATAAATTATGCTCTGTATGCATTCAGTTTTAACTATCCACTTGTAACACACGGTACTCGTAACACTGATTCCAACAAAGACGATGTAAGTATCACATAGAAGCGTTATGTTAAAGGAAGCCAAACATATTTCCCCCAATCTAGGACGGTCTTCTCCACCATACTATCGAATGTAGATACCGCCGAACATAGGTATAGTGAATTAGAGTTGGTTCTCGGAAACAATCTTTTAAGGAGAGGAACCAATGTACCGAACATATTAAAGCCGTTTCCTAATAAGGAAATTATTGTACTAAGTACATTTAATTTGCTATGTGTATGAAAAAAAACTAGAGCTATTCGATACTGAAGTCATGAAACGAAAACTGGGTTATATGGCGAAGACATGTAAGTAGAAAAAGAAGAAGCACTTGCAGATGTGCGAGCAATGTTTACATATGGTTTCAAACATCGTGTATGGGGAAATCTGTTTACGGCGGGGGTGGGGATTATCAAATGGTTCAAATGGCTTTGAGCACTAGGGGACTTAACTTCTAAGGTCATTAGTCCCCTAGAACTTAGAACTACTTAAATATAACTAACCTAAAGACATCACACACATCCATGCCCGAGGCAGGATTCGAACCTTCGAACGTAGCGATCACGCGGTTCCAGACTGTAGCGCCTAGAACCGCTCGGCCACCCCGGCGGGCGGGGATTATCACTGTTTACAGTAAACAGAATGTAAATTGGCCATATGTTGGAATACTGGCCGAAATCAATAAAACTGCGTATTCTGGTAGGAGAGTGGACTGATGATATATATACACGACTTAATAGTGGAAGGAGAGTAGAGATAGAGATGCGGTGTCAGGACTGGAACTGCCTGTATTTTCAAAAACGGAACACCGAGACATCTGTTACCTTGTCACTGTGGCACGAGGGATTACATGAAGAGGTCACGAGAGAAAATACAGAAGATTCAAAGAAGAGCAGCACGTTTTGCTACAGGGGCGTCAAAGTGTCACCATGACTCTCAGTCAACTCCAGTGGCAGAAGGGAAGTGCTCTGCATCACATTATGATCTACTACTGTAGTTCTGAGGGCGTACATTCCTAGAAAAGTCAATTAGTATATTGCTTCCGTCTAGGTATGTCTCGCGAAATGAACATCAAAATAATATAAGAGAGATTCGAGCCCGCATGGAAGGTCATCAGTAGTCGTTCTTCGTGCGAATCACACGCAATTATAACAGGAAAAGGGGGAAGTGAGACTGGTACACAAAGTACCCTCCGCCACACACAGTAAGGTGGCTTGCGGAGTATATGTGTAGTAGTAAATATAGAACTTCTCCACTAATTCTCATAAATATCGGACTGGTGTTTGATGATGCAGCCGTAATTGTATGTGCATTACGTTTATCGAAATAAAGGAAGGAGGGTGGATATGGTGGCGTGGTGTCAGGACCGTAGACTGTTGTGGACTATTGTGCAGATGCAAGGATCCCGCGTTCAGTGTTATTGTATAAGTGTGACCGTGTCTCTGTTACGTTGTTCGCCTGAGTTAATACCTAGATACTCGACACAGACTCGGAATGCCGCAGGGGCATTTCCTAACGGCGTCCGATAGTTCCCCCGCCTGTCGGCCGCATTTGTGCTGATGCCATTTACAGGCAAATTACTGGCATTACATACGCTGTCTGCCGAAACTCATCTCAGGGATAACTACTGCAGTACACACGCGTGCTTAAAGTTACGAGTTTCGTCGCTGTTCTTGATTTAGTTCTGACAACCGTTCATAGCAACACTGCACTATTGCAGTCCTCGATAGCCACTGCAGCAAGCAGGTAATGGGCGATTGTGTGCGGCGTGTTCGTAACAATGCTCTACTGACTGCAGAGCTCCGCCGCGCGCGCAGTTGTATTACTTAGGTACACACAACGCTCTATTCAGTTTTCAGTTAGAGTAGCCATTCTAATAACCGTGAAATCAATGCTCCACTCAGTAAATAAGCTTTCCGTGCACCTTTCAAAAGAATATCAATAAGGAAGAAAGTGTGTTGATCCCTTAAATCACACAGGGAATTTTCAGCATTAACTAGGCAAATTCACGGTTATGAAACTAAAGGGTTGACACAAATTAAAATTTCAATTTTTTTACATGTGATTTAGTGAACAAAAATGGAAGGGAAGTACAGGATGATTACAATTAAAGTTAAACATTCAAACCGCTGTAGAAATAACACCACTGGTCAGAATGACATCAAATTGCAACGGAATAGTATCGGAGAAGGGGGAAAACGTATGGCAGAAAAGAAGTAAATAGTTACAAAATGTAGCAATAGATGGCGCTGTAAGCATCATAATTTAATATTGGTCGACTACAAATGACAAATGAATCATACAACAATGTCTAAGGTGTACGTTTGATCTTAAGAAAACTGTACTTCTCAGTGTGTATGGGTGTACAGGTGTGATACTGTTAGTTACTAAGCCCATCCACCACGGCAAGGTCATGTCACATCGGATGGAAAAAATCGGTTGTCAATTGTCCTGAGACCAAAAACCGCATAAAAAGCGTCAATTACATCGGGTTTTAATTGTCCTGAGTCCAAAAATAGTATAAAAAGCTTCAATCAAAGTCAACTCATATTATTAATTTCCGTGTGATTGGCGCAAAACATGTTCAATATGCTGTCCACCGTTTCCTGCAACACGTTAAAATCGAGAAATAGCATGTTCCACAACTGATCGAAGTGTTTCCGGGGTCACGTTCAGAATGTGTTGCGCAATGCGTGCCTTCAATGCAGCTAAGTTTGGAATAGGAACACTGTAAGCAACATGTTTCAGGTAGCCCCACAGTCAGAAGTCACACGGATTAAGATCAGGTGATCGGGATGGACAGACTGTAGGGAAATGGCGGCTGATAATACTAGCATTTCCGAAATGGCGCTTCAACAGCTGCTTAACTAGATTTACAACGTGCGGAGGTGCGCCATCTTGCCTAAAAATAATCCCGTCCACACATCCACGCTGTTGCAAAGCTGGAATGAGGTGGTTGCGCAAAAGACACTCATAGCGCTTACCAATGACGGTACAGGTAACAGGACCGGAAACACCTGTCTCTTCGAAAAAATATGGCCCCATGATAAATGATGCCGTAAACCCACACCACACAGTGACCTTCTCAGGATGAAGTGGTACTGGTTGATTTGCGTGTGGATTTTCCGCTGCCCATATTCGACAATTCTGTGTATTGATATATCCTGTCAGATGGAAGTGGGCTTCGTTTGTCCACAAAATCTTCCACGGCTAATCATTGTCCACTTCCGTGCGAGCAACAAATTCTAAAGCAAAGGTCTCTCTTGCTGGCAGGTCAAAAGGAATCAACTCGTGCACATGGGTAATTATGAATGGATAGCAAATAAGGAGGTTTCGTAGGATTTTACGCACCGTGCTCACGGGTATGTCCAATGTTCGGGCAATTCTTCGTGCACTACACGTTTGCGCACCATCGCTCGTCTCCTCCTGCGTTGCTGTGGCCACTGCTTCCACTGACGTTGAATCAATTTGTTTCCTCCCTCCACCAAGATGCACACCAAAAGGACCCGTGTTTTCGTATTTCCGAATTATTTTCTCTAGACCCATGGCAGTCATCGGACCAACGCCTTTTTTCAAACAGTTCAGTGTACGGAACTTCTGCAGAGCGACGTATGCACAGTCATCATTTTGTAATACAGCTTTACAAGCAGAGCGCAGTCCTGCGTTGAGACAGTCATGGCGAACATCGCAGACGCGAAAGGAGGAAAATACGTGTACCAACTTCAATAGGTCGTGCACGTGACAGGTCTTTTCACTTACGTATTCTGACACATATAGCGCCATCTACTGATCAATTTTCTCCCTTTTTTTTCTTCTGCCGTACGTTATCCTCTTTCTCCGATAATATTCCGTTGCAGTTTGACGTCATTCTGACCAGGGGTGTTAATTCTACAGCGTTTTGAAAATTTACCTTTAATTATAATCACCCAGCATGTTATTTTTCGATGCAGTCTTACTGACGCTGCATTTCTCCAGCGCCCAGAATGTTCACGGATTCCTCTGCAAAATATTTCTTAATGTGAGCACCCACTAGTGCTCCGCTTGGTACACATGGAAAGAAATTTCTTTCCTCCCATCGCTTCTGTGAATGCCTACTTATGGCAGTCACTTGGGGCGAGGTTGGTTGGTGTGGCGGATGTGGAAGAGTATCAAAGTGGTCAGTGATGGTCCAAGATGCTACTCCAGGCGGGTGTAAAATGAATGTGCGCAACGGAAAGTAATAAACGCTAAAATGAAGATTTGGCCCTGTCTGACTACCCCCTGAAGCAGGTCTTAGGATCTCTTAATTCTATAAATTACAATCTAAACATAAATGAATAATGAGGGCAAATAATCCTACTAAATGATAAACGTTGTTCCTGCTTATACATTACTGGCCATTTAAAATGCCACACCAATAAGAAATGCAGATGATAGACGGGTATTCGTTGGACAAATATATTATACTAGAACTGACATGTGATTACATTTTCACGCAATTTAGGTACATAGATCCTGAGAAATCAGTACCCAGAACAACCACCTCTGGCCGTAATAACGGCCTTGATACGCCTGGGCATTGAGTCAAACAGAGCTTGGATGGCGTGTATAGGTACAGCTGCCCATGTAGCTTCAACACGATACCACAGTTCATCAAGAGTAGTGACTGGCGTATTGTGACGAGCCAGTTGCGCGGTCACCATTGACCAGACGTTTTCAATTGGTGAGAGATCTGGAGAATGTGCTGGCCAGGGCAACATTCGAACATTTTCTGTATTCAGAAAGGCCCGTACAGACCTGCAACATGCGGTCGTGCATTATCCTGCTGAAATGTAGGGTTTCGCAGGGATCGAATTAAGGGTAGAACCACAGGTCATAACACATCTGAAATGTAACGTCCACTGTTCAAACTGCCGTCAATGCGATCAAGAGGTGACCGAGACGTGTAACCAATGGCACCCCATACCATCACGCCGCGTAATACGCCAGTATGGTGATGACAAATACACGCTTCCAATATGCGTTCACCGCGATGTCGCCAAACACGGATAGGAGCATCATGATGCTGTAAACAGAACCTGGATACATCCGAAAAAATGCCATTCGTGCACCCAGGTTCGTCGTTAAGTACACCATCGCAGGCGCTCCTGTCTGTGATTCAGCGCCAAGGGTAACCGCAGCCGTGGTCTCCGAGCTGATAGTCGATGCTGCTGCAAACAACGTCGAACTGTTCGTGCAGATGGTGCTTGTCTTGCAAACGACCACATCTGTTGACTCAGGGATCGAAACGTGGCTGCACGATCCGTTACAGCCATGCGGGTAGGATGCCTGTCATCTCGACTGCTAGTGATATAAGGCCCTTGGGATCCAGCACGACGTTCCGTATTACCCTCCTGAACCCACCGATTCCATATTCTGCTAACAGTCATTGGATCTCGACCAACGCGAGCAGCAATGTCGCGATTCGATAAACCGCAATCGCGATAGGCTACAATCCGACGTTTATCAAAGTCGGAAACATGATGGTACGCATTTATCCTCCTTACACGAGGCATCACAACAACGTTTCACCAGGCAACGCTGGTCAACTGCCGTTTGTGTATGAGAAATCGGTTGGAAACTTTCCTCATGTCAGCACGTTGTAGGTGTCGTCACCGGCGCCAACCTTGTGTGGATGCTCTGAGAAGCTAATCATTTGCATATCACAGCATCTTCTTCCTGTCCGTTAAATTTCGCGTCTGTAGCACGTCATCTTCGTGGTGTAGCAATTTTAATGGCAAGAATTGTATTTCTATTGTAGATTTAAGAAAACATTTAGATTAAAAAGTTTACATTTCCTAAGCAAAATTACTAATCAATTGCCCAACTCTGCCCCTTATTATGAATGCGCGGTCGAATATCAGTAACGCGAAATGACTGACATAAACATACCAAACACTAGAAGACACTAGTTTCAAAGATGATTACGGTGGTGTGGAACCTCGGTGGAAATAAAGTAACGTGATCACAGCTGTTTAGCTTTTATAGTCCCAATAAGCTGAAGCAATTTGCGATATCACCGTATGTATTGCGTCCGGTGCGTCGAAGTGGTGGTTCTCGTACTCGTCTGCGACGACGGAAGAACTCCAGCCACAAATAAACTCTTTCAAACACTATGGCGGAGAAGGCGGTCCTCTGACTAATATAATCTAATACTGCCTTCTCTTCTCTGTCTTCTACAGACGAGGAACGCGAACTCCCAACTACGGAGTTCAGATAACGTCTCAACGTAAGCATAGGCAGAGGAAGTGCTCTCAATTACTGAACGCTGCGTACTCAACGACGACTTTCAACCCGGAGGTGAAGTCCGGAATCGTATAGGTTCGCAACAGTACAGTTCCTAACTGCTCTAACTATAAACTCCACTGAGAGCAAAGACAGCAAGTCCGCCTGTGCCAACAAAAGCTGATATCGAGCGAGCGTCACATACGGGCGCTCACAACGGAAGACCACATCTCTCCAGCGCTGGGTTCCCAGCAAGGCTTGGATCCCCACCATCGTAATTCCGAAAACGAATCATATGCCCGAAACCACGGAATATTCTCCCTCTGTACAGATTCTTCCGAGCGCCGACCAACCATATTTTAGTCTTTTGTCGTCCAGCGCGGAAAGTTTGCGAGGAAAAACATGTACTCGTACAATGGTACGCTTCTGAGTAAAAATTCTTGGAAATAACCCGGCGTGCGTGGTTTCGGACGTGCCGCTTCTTCGTTCCTCTCATCGGCGTCCAAGATTTTCAGCAATCGGAAGTATTATCCGGTTATCCTTCCGGCCCCTACTACAATAGGAGCCGGCCGCCACCCTATTGTGCTCCAGAGCTCAGGTGCCACAACGTCCGTCTAGCTACTTCTTGTGTTTAAAGCAGGACCAACACCTGTGCGGGCCTTCCACCCGGAGCTTGAGTTCTGCCTGCCGTTTCATCTCCACTGGCGTTCCAACCTCTACAGGCAATCATTCATTATGCCGTTTTATAATAAAGACAATCCCTCACCTTTCATGCAATAAGCGTTAACAATTACTTACAAGACATACGTGACAATATCAGTCCCCTTTATATATTGACATATACGATGTACACCCTATCACATGATACCTAATTCTGTTTGTAGATAACGACAAAGTATGTGGATAAGTTCTTGTAAGGTACGAAATTATAGCCACTTTACAATGGTGTCAACAGTTGCACAAGCACTGTGAGGTTCAGCGCTGTCATGCTGCTAAATGACACTTGCATTCAGGTATCCTCGTTGATTTCATATGATTTCAGGCCGAAGATGATTTTTAGACACACCAAAATACGTTAGGAGTGTAATAGTCCAAAATAATTACTCGTTCATCCCAAAAGAATGACCATAATCTTCTCTGCAGATGACTGCATTCAGAATTTGTCCGATTTTGGTGATGAGGACTATTGCCATTCCTTATTTGCTCTCTTGTTTTCGGGTTGATGGTAGTGGATCCATGTTTCAGCTCCAGACGGCTACGTCACAGTACCGAGAAGGAAGACCATCGCACTTGGCGTACTGTATTTGCAACAGCAATCTGACCATCACAGTGACACAACGAACTGTTACAAACCGGGTACTTCAAGGATAGCTCTGAACCAGACTTCCTGTAGCGTGCAACCCACTGACCCCAAACCACCGCCATTTGCGTCTTCAGTGGTAAAGCGAGAGATCATTGAAGGACAGGGTGGAGGTCTGTCGTGTTTTCTGATGAAAGCTGGACCTACCTTGGTGCCAGTGATAGTCGTGTGTTAATTAGGAGGCCAGTTGAGGGCATCCAGCCAACCTGCCTGCGTGCTACATACACTGGACCTACACTAGGAATTATGGTCTGGAATGCTTTAATTTCGAAATCAGTCTGGAGATTCGAACTGTTGTGCTGCCATTCATGAACAGCAATCTAGGGTGTGTTTTCCAACAGGACGTCGCTCGCCCACAGACCGCTGTTGAAAATGTTGTGTTGGCTGAAGAGCTAACACTGTGTTACTAGTGGAGGCCGAAATGCACGCGTTTTAGCTCACGCAGGCTGGCGTGAAGAGGGAAGAACTATACTGACGTGAGGTTTGGAACATGACGGCCGGCCGCGGTGGTCTTGCGGTTCTAGGTGCTGCAGTCCGGAACCGCGGGACTGCTACGGTCGCAGGTTCGAATCCTGCCTCGGGCATGGATGTGTGTGATGTCCTTAGGTTAGTTAGGTTTAAGTAGTTCTAAGTTCTAGGGGACTGATGACCTAAGATGATAAGTCCCATAGTGCTCAGAGCCATTTGAACCATTTGAACATGACAAGGAATGAGAATTCAGAAAGCGGACGTAATTAGTCTGATACTTAACTTTAATCCATTAATGATGAACGTCGCTCTTGACGGTACATGATTCACAATATTATCTGTTCAGAATACATTCTTGAGATATGACTTCTAGTAACTGAATAGGGCGCCTTGCTAGGTCGTAGCAAATGACGTAGCTGAAGGCTATGTTAAACTGTCGTCTCGGCAAATGAGTGCGTATGTAGTGAACCATCGCTAGCAAAGTCGGCTGTACAACTGGGGCGAGTGCTAGGGAGTCTCTCTAGACTAGACCTGCCGTGTGGCGGCGCTCGGTCTGCAATTCGCTGATAGTGGCGATATGCGGGTCCGACGTATAGTAACGGACCGCGGCCGATTTAAAGGCTACCACCTAGCAAGTGTGGTGTCTGGCGGTGACACCACAGAAAACACGTCGACACTGTAGAGTATGTTGTGTTACTTGTCCTGCTCAACCACCAGGTCTGTTTCCAATGGAACACATGTGGGACATCATCGGACGACAAGTCCCTGCATTGACCGACCAGGTGCAATAGGCATAGAAGTCCACCCCCCCAAGCTGACATTCGGCACCTGCATTACACATTTCATGCAATTTTGCATGCTTGCGTTCAACATTCTGACAGTTACATCGGTTATTAATGTACCTGTATTTCGCATTTTCAATGGCTTATCTCTTGCTTACATTAATCTGTGATCTTGCGATGTCAGTCTGTTAATTATGTTACCTAGACAAATGTATTCCCGAAATGTTATTACTCCACATTAATCATTTTCGATGCTGCGATTTTTTTCCTTAACGCCAGCTGGTACGACCGTACTTACAGTTTGAACTGTGCTCCTTTATACAGGGTGAGTCACCTAATGTTACCGCTGGATATATTTCGTAAACCACATCAAATACTGACGAACCGATTCCACAGACCGAACGTGAGGAGAGGGGCTAGTGTAATTGGTTAATACAAACCATACAAAAATGCATGGAAGTATGTTTTTTAACACAAACCTACGTTTTTTTAAATGAAATCACGTTAGTTTTGTTAGCACATCTGAACGTATAAAGAAATACGTAATCAGCGCCGTTTGTTTCATTGTAAAATGTTAATTACATCCGGAGATATTGCAACCTAAAGTTGACGCTTGAGTGCCACTCCTCCGCTGTTCGATCGTGTGTATCGGAGAGCACCGAATTACGTGGGGATCCAAAGCGAACGGTGATGGACCTTAGGTACAGAAGAGACTGGAACAGCAAATTACGTCCACATGCTAAAATCTTTTTATTGGTCTTTTTCACTGACGCACATGTACATTACCACGAGGGGTGAGGTACACGTACACACGTGGTTTCCGTTTTCAATTACGGAGTGGAATAGAGTGTGTCCCGACATATCAGGCCAATAGATGTTCAATGTGGTGGCCATCATTTGCTGCACACAATTTCAATCTCTGGCGTAATGAATGTCGTACACGCCGCAGTACATCTAGTGTAATGTCGCTGCAGGCTGCCACAATACGTTGTTTCATATCCTCTGGGGTTGTAGGCACATCACGGCACACATTCTCCTTTAACGTACCCCACAGAAAGAAGTCCAGAGGTGTAAGATCAGGAGAACGGGCTGGCCAATTTATGCCTCCTCCACGTCCTATGAAACGCCCGTCGAACATCCTGTCAAGGGTCAGCCTAGTGTTAATTGCGGAATGTGCAGGTGCACCATCATGCTGATACCACATACGTCGACGCGATTCCAGTGGGACATTTTGGAGCAACGTTGGCAGATCATTCTGTAGAAACGCGATGTATGTTGCAGTGCTCTCCGATACACACGATCGAACAGCGGAGGAGTGGTACTCAAGCGTCAACTTTAGGTTACAATATCTCTGGATGTAATTAACATTTTACAATGCAACAAACGGCACTGATTACGTATTTGTTTATATGTTCAGATGCGCTAACAAAACTAACGTGGTTCCATTTAAGAAAACGTAGGTTTGTGTTAAAAAACATACTTCCGTACATTTTTGTATGGTTTGTATTAAACAATTACACTAGCCCCTCTCCTCACGTTTGGTTTGTGGAATCGGTTCGTCAGTATTTGATGTGGTTTACGAAATATATTCAGCGGTAACGTTAGGTGACTCACCCTGTATTTCACGACAGTTTTAATCTCAATCATACACTGTTTTCCTCGAACCTCATCCATTGCGACAGCCTTCAGCTGTTCACGTGTAAGCACTCTACATGTCATTCGATCTTTTCCATTAAATGATGTTTACAGAGAGTACCTGTAGTAGTAAACTGACGACTCCTTTTTATGTCTCTTCCTTGGTCGCTTCCTCGCTTGGTCCAATAGCTTTCCTTTGTGCAGACTATACTCTGCACGCCAGAGACGGAGCCCCATAAACATTTCCTGTCGTCTGCAAGAACCGAAGGCAGAAGATAGCAGTGTTTGTTGAATCAGCGAACTGTGAATGTTACTTCTCAATGGGAGTTTCCCGTCCCTCGACAAAGAGAACTGCAATACGCTTGTGAGGGCAACAGACGTAGAAACAAAGACGATTTCTTGTTTCTGCGATGTCCTTCACCAGAAACGTGATCAAGTACGCCCCTCGGCTTTTTACGTATGATGTCTTTGTAATGCTACTGGTTAAGTAGCCCTAGTAAATACGCTACTTCCAACAAGAATTGAATTTTCTCATTTTGAGAGTACTGAAAGGAGATCTGTTTGATTGTTAAAAACCATTCAAAAGCCAAGATTGCATAAATACTTCTTTATTGAAAACAACCGGTTTCAACAGAATATGTTGTCATCTTTAGGTCCTAAAATTTGTTTTTTGTAAAACATTTTCATTTTAAGTCGACCTAGTCAATAACTGAAAAATCTCCAAACAAGTGAAACAGCCTTAATAAGAATCAAGAATCCTCTATAACTGATACACGCTCAACTGACAGAAAATAATGTGTAGCTAACAACCCTTCACTTTCACAAAACAAAATTTATTTATCTTTCAGTCACACTTGGGTTACCTTCTGACATATTTGCCATAAATTAAAAACCCGAGGACTTTTCATCAGGAAATACAGAGATCCGCAAGAATTTACAGACGGATTTCAAATAAGTGCTGTGTGTGTGCAAATGTTATCAAAATCAAAATAAAAGATTGCAGTTTTGTGAGACCGCTAAGTATTTTCAACTGTCATTAGAAAGGTTACTTTTTATTTAGACTAATAGCAGTCTATCGTTTCATTTCTCGATAGAGTTAACGCATTACACGTTGGTATCTTTTTAACAGCTCTTCAAATACTCGTTCAGCAATCGTGATTAATGCTTGCCTTGATTTCTACTGATTACATCAATCTATATTTATACTCCACAAACCGCGCAGCTGGATCTCGTGTGTTGAGACTAAGGAAGTTAATGAAGAGAATCGAATCTTCATTGATCCTACGAAGCCATCACTATTCATTGGAAGCCTACAGGCCGAAATTATGCCTACAAAAGAAGAAACTTCACACTTCGTAACTTCCTGCCTTTTCTGTTAATTTAAAACCGGCTGCAGCAGGAACAGATAACAGGGAGAACTATCATTTATATTTATACCTCTCGTAATCAGCTAAAAGAATTGCATCGTCAAAAAAGTCTGGAGCTTCAGTACATGCGATGGGTAGGAGAGCAATAGCAATTCCGGTCCACCCCACAAGATAGGCTTTACTCTTCAAGAGTCTCAGATTTTCTGAATGTTGTTCCATTTTGTTATTTCCACTCGTGTGATGTGTCATAAAATAAGCCGATAATTTTAACATCACTATCACAAAAAATTAAAAATTAGCCAGTTACAGCAGATTAATATAGTAGAAGTCCTACTATAAATCAAGTGCATTAAATTAGACATATCACTACCTCTCCAAATTACAATTGGTATTAAATCATGAGAAAGACATCACGTCAACTCATCCTATCACATTTGTTCTACCTTACGAATTTTCTTCTCCTGCTGGTCCTCGTTCTCCAAAACTATATACTTGGCAGGTAGCTGCATCAGTATCCAGCTGTTTGCTACAACTCTGTGCAGAATGACACACACTCACAAGCACTCAAGTGCCAGAGTGCACTACAGAAGGTATTCGAGACAAGCCTTGCAAAAATACAAACTCACAAACACACACACAACGTAACACATAGTTATACGGGAAGTCGAAACGAACAGTTTGATATGAGTCACATGTGTTCTATCTAGCTGGGAAACGGACTTAAATTGGGTTACAACTGTGCTTGTAAGGGTTAAGTTTCGATCGAATGGGAAACATAATTAGGTTTTGTATTACTTGCTGAAAAGTCTTTTTCCTTACATTACTCTCACATAAAACGAAAACTTATTAACCTTTACGAAAATGATGTTACAATGTTCGTCTCGACTTCCGCTACACATCTTTGCTATGTAATCAAAATTAGTGAATTATAACCACAAATTTTTTCACTTGGTAGCTTTGGAGAAGTTCGAAAAGCTCCAGCTGTAAGATGAGATGATTATTCACAACCACTCAACCATCTGCTGGTATAGTCTGATTTTCATTGGAAAACTTAAATTTAGAGATTGTTATTATTTGTAGTTCGAATGAGCCACTTCAGTCGAACAAAGTAGCTCTGCTCTGGGAGTATTTCATTAGTGGCGATTTGGTTAATTCTGTGAAAACTGATAGTTTTAGCATATAGCAGTTTCGTTATGCAGCTTTGAAACATATATCCTGTAAAGTTTTATTGTATCACATTTTCGCTGTAGTTATTTAGGCTATGTTTTGTTATAATTAGGCTTTGTTTTTATTGTTAGTACGTAAATGCTCTCAACTATTTTCAGAAATGGAGATTTTATTTTTTTTAGTATTTTTATAAGACTATTTCTTACCCTGATGTCCATCTAATCTGCTCTTATGCTTGTAGTATGATGGTTTTCAAGTATGAGGTAACCTGCAAAACTGAAGTATCAGTGACCAAATATTAATGCTCTACATGTTTGGTCTGTCCATACAGACCAACATGTTCCACAGGCTAACTCGTAAATGCCACTTAACTGACATTTGTCTGAAACCACGTTGTTGACCTGAGATATTTCTGTTTGTGTTGTTTGTACAGTACGCCATACAGAATTCTTTGTTTTTCTGATTCATCACAGCAGGTTTGTATGTGCGACATACTACTTTCGTTAGAACATTCCATTCCTACTGTTTAGTACGTGTTTGCTATATACATGTTTTTCTGATTATTTGACACAACTTATAATACCTGTGTTGTTTTTTTCCTACAATGAATTATGTTTGTTGAAGGAAGTTCTGTGAAGTATGTATTTCAATGTGAAAGTCTGTATGTATCCATATGGTTAAAATAGTGGTGAATGACCATCCAAGCATTAATGAGAAGAATCACAGTTGGAACCAAGAAATCTGCTTGTCAAACAAAAAACATACTTTCTACCAATAGTGGATAATGTTGGTACATTTCAACACTTTGCCACACATATGTCAATTATGACCTCTGACGTACAGTGTGTGTGTGTGTGTGTGTGTGTGTGTGTGTGTGTGTGTGTGTGAGCCGACAGCGGTGGGCGTGGGGGATGGAAGCGGAATGTCCTGCTCACTTGCTTCAACTTGCTTTTGCAGTGCAAACGGACTCTTGCAAATATGTCTAAACATACAATATTATCTTACACGAATGCAGCAAAAGTGATATGTGTGCTTATCTTCGTAGTGTGAATAGCAGTACCAGAGGGAAGAAGCGCAATTTGATGAGCTGATATGGCGCAGTATGCTATGACTAAATATTAAGCTGTGCTTCGGAAGTGTACAGATGACTGCAGCGCAGTTACATTGGATTATTTATTAACTTCTTGCCATATATCCTAAATATGATGTCATCATCTTGCGCCCATTTTCAGTGAAACTGCTGTCACTGTCATCAACATCTTTTTATAACACATGACAAGACTGGAAGTAGCAAACCCGCAGTAATTTATAGAAAACGAGACTCCATTACTGTGGTAGGTGCTGACAAAGAAACGTTTGACTAAATGGGTGACGAGGTGAGAAATGATGAATGTTGAAAATGGCAAAAGTGTCTGTATTATACGGCGGGCAAACACAGAAACACTGGCACCGATCAGTGCTAATGCTCGTGTGACACTCTTCAGGCAACATTCCTTCGTGTCAGTTTGCATTACTCTTTCTTTAATCAAGCAAGAGTAGAAATTGCAGCTTGGAGGGTTAAATGGTACATCTTTCGCCCAGAACAGTTATTCAACATGGATGCCACAGTGTGGTTTTTTACGCTCAGCCCAGCGCAGGTGTTGCCGCCATTTAAGAGAAGCAATACTCGTAACATCCACACAGGCTTCAGAAAAAGAGGAAGGAAGTGTTCCCCCGTTGTTGCGGATAAGAAAATAGATCAAAGAGGACAATACAGAGAAGTAACTACAAAAAGGAAACTAATCCCTTTCTGCAGAACGAAAGGAGCATTACGCAGGCATTGAGTCGGCAGAGGCCTGCAGCACAGTGCTGCCAAAAGAGAGCGCCCGCCGTTGGAGCATTTCTCGAACCGTAGCGTCATAAGCAGCTTTTCTGACTCTCAAGTCATCTGCAATGCTGCCCTTCACGTAGTATGTTGTCAGACAGTGTACAACTGCTAATCACACAGCAGTTGACCGATATTGATTGTGTTTCACGACGTTCTCTTTGTAACATCTCTGTCACAGAGAAGTGGCGCTATGGGGACTATGGTGTATATACATTTTGTCGGAAAATGCATCTGAGAGCTGACTTTCGCTTTCAGAACCTGTGGCGGCGGCACAAAACACGTTGTTCTCATGCTCACTCGACAGCTAACGAGTTTTTCGTTTCAAACATTATTTTTGTAGCCGAATTAAGAACAAATTAAGTACGTCGCTCAAAATCTATATCGGTAGCTAATGTAACGCTCTGTAAATAATGATTTTTGTAGCAACTTTTACTAGTACATTCGACAAACCTCAATTTCAAAAAGTTGTAAGTCAAAAGTGTGTAATATTGACTGCTAGTCGAAATTACTTCGAAGAAACAAATGCCGGTAAGTGTCCAACTGGCTGCTATGACACATCGTATTGTGTGAAATCTTTATGAAGCTGAACATACACTCCTGGAAATGGAAAAAAGAACACATTGACACCGGTGTGTCAGACCCACCATACTTGCTCCGGACACTGCGAGAGGGCTGTACAAGCAATGATCACACGCACGGCACAGCGGACACACCAGGAACCGCGGTGTTGGCCGTCGAATGGCGCTAGCTGCGCAGCATTTGTGCACCGCCGCCGTCAGTGTCAGCCAGTTTGCCGTGGCATACGGAGCTCCATCGCAGTCTTTAACACTGGTAGCATGCCGCGACAGCGTGGACGTGAACCGTATGTGCAGTTGACGGACTTTTAGCGAGGGCGTATAGTGGGCATGCGGGAGGCCGGGTGGACGTACCGCCGAATTGCTCAACACGTGGGGCGTGAGGTCTCCACAGTACATCGATGTTGTCGCCAGTGGTCGGCGGAAGGTGCACGTGCCCGTCGACCTAGGACCGGACCGCAGCGACGCACGGATGCACGCCAAGACCGTAGGATCCTATGCAGTGCCGTAGGGGACCGCACCGCCACTTCCCAGCAAATTAGGGACACTGTTGCTCCTGGGGTATCGGCGAGGACCATTCGCAACCGTCTCCATGAAGCTGGGCTACGGTCCCGCACACCGTTAGGCCGTCTTCCGCTCACGCCCCAACATCGTGCAGCCCGCCTCCAGTGGTGTCGCGACAGGCGTGAATGGAGGGACGAATGGAGACGTGTCGTCTTCAGCGATGAGAGTCGCTTCTGCCTTGGTGCCAATGATGGTCGTATGCGTGTTTGGCGCCGTGCAGGTGAGCGCCACAATCAGGACTGCATACGACCGAGGCACACAGGGCCAACACCCGGCATCATGGTGTGGGGAGCGATCTCCTACACTGGCCGTACATCACTGGTGATCGTCGAGGGGACACTGAATAGTGCTCGGTACATCCAAACCGTCATCGAACCCATCGTTCTACCATTCCTAGACCGGCAAGGGAACTTGCTGTTCCAACAGGACAATGCACGTCCGCATGTATCCCGTGCCACCCAACGTGCTCTAGAAGGTGTAAGTCAACTACCCTGGCCAGCAAGATCTCCGGATCTGTCCCCCATTGAGCATGTTTGGGACTGGATGAAGCGTCGTCTCACGCGGTCTGCACGTCCAGCACGAACGCTGGTCCAACTGAGGTGCCAGGTGGAAATGGCATGGCAAGCCGTTCCACAGGACTACATCCAGCATCTCTACGATCGTCTCCATGGGAGAATAGCAGCCTGCATTGCTGCGAAAGGTGGATATACACTGTACTAGTGCCGACATTGTGCATGCTCTGTTGCCTGTGTCTATGTGCCTGTGGTTCTGTCAGTGTGATCATGTGATGTAAACGACCCCAGGAATGTGTCAATAAAGTTTCCCCTTCCTGGGACAATGAATTCACGGTGTTCTTATTTCAATTTCCAGGAGTGTAGTTTGTTGCGGTTTTATGTTTTCTCGCTGTTCCATGACGCTGTTTCTTATAAATTCGAACCTATTTATTTTTGACATACACTCCTGGAAATTGAAATAAGAACACCGTGAATTCATTGTCCCAGGAAGGGGAAACTTTATTCACACATTCCTGGGGTCAGATACATCACATGATCACACTGACAGAACCACAGGCACATAGACACAGGCAACAGAGCATGCACAATGTCGGCACTAGTACAGTGTATATCCACCTTTCGCAGCAATGCAGGCTGCTATTCTCCCATGGAGACGATCGTAGAGATGCTGGATGTAGTCCTGTGGAACGGCTTGCCATGCCATTTCCATCTGGCGCCTCAGTTGGACCAGCGTTCGTGCTGGACGTGCAGACCGCGTGAGACGACGCTTCATCCAGTCCCAAACATGCTCAATGGGGGACAGATCCGGAGATCATGCTGGCCAGGGTAGTTGACTTAAACCTTCTAGAGCACGTTGGGTGGCACGGGATACATGCGGACGTGCATTGTCCTGTTGGAACAGCAAGTTCCCTTGCCGGTCTAGGAATGGTAGAACGATGGGTTCGATGACGGTTTGGATGTACCGTGCACTATTCAGTGTCCCCTCGACGATCACCAGTGGTGTACGGCCAGTGTAGGAGATCGCTCCCCACACCATGATGCCGGGTGTTGGCCCTGTGTGCCTCGGTCGTATGCAGTCCTGATTGTGGCGCTCACCTGCACGGCGCCAAACGCGCATATGACCATCATTGGCACCAAGGCAGAAGCGACTCTCATCGCTGAAGACGACACGTCTCCATTCGTCCCTCCATTCACGCCTGTCGCGACACCACTGGAGGCGGGCTGCACGATGTTGGGGCGTGAGCGGAAGACGGCCTAACGGTGTGCGGGACCGTAGCCCAGCTTCATGGAGACGGTTGCGAATGGTCCTCGCCGATACCCCAGGAGCAACAGTGTCCCTAATTTGCTGGGAAGTGGCGGTGCGGTCCCCTACGGCACTGCGTAGGATCCTACGGTCTTGGCGTGCATCCGTGCGTCGCTGCGGTCCGGTCCCAGGTCGACGGGCACGTGCACCTTCCGCCGACCACTGGCGACAACATCGATGTACTGTGGAGACCTCACGCCCCACGTGTTGAGCAATTCGGCTGTACGTCCACCCGGCCTCCCGCATGCCCACTATACGCCCTCGCTCAAAGTCCGTCAACTGCACATACGGTTCACGTCCACGCTGTCACGGCATGCTACCAGTGTTAAAGACTGCGATGGAGCTCCGTATGCCACGGCAAACTGGCTGACACTGACGGCGGCGGTGCACAAATGCTGCGCAGCTAGCGCCATTCGACGGCCAACACCGCGGTTCCTGGTGTGTCCGCTGTGCCGTGCGTGTGATCATTGCTTGTACAGCCCTCTCGCAGTGTCCGGAGCAAGTATGGTGTGTCTGACACACCGGTGTCAATGTGTTCTTTTTTCCATTTCCAGGAGTGTAGCATAAACCCGCGGAGTCTTCTGCCGACAAATACGCTAGAAAAAATTGGAAATTTGTGGTAAATTCTTATGGGACCAAACTGCTACGGTCATCGGTCCATAAGCTTACACACTACTCAGTCTAACTTAAACTAACTTACGCTAAGGACGACTCACACACTCATACCCGAGGAAGGACTCGAACCTCCGACGGGGGCAGCTGCGCGGACTGTAGAAAACGCCCTAGTCCGCGTGGCTACCCCGCGCGGTGACAAATACGTCAGGAGAAGCTAAACAATCTCTTCTGATTATTATTAAACGTAAGGGTTTGCCGTACACAAAATTCAATCTAAATTTTTCGGTGTAAATTAACGCAAGCAATTATATAAGAATTTAGTTTTTTGGACACTATGTACGCTATGTATCTCTAACCAGACAGATAACATTTTGAGTTGTGAATGTCAATTTACACAACAACGCTAACAAATGTTATGATATCGTTGAGGTATAAAAAATAGATTACCGTATATTTTGTTTCTCTAAGAGGCGACACTTACCCCTGTATCACTATAGTGGTCGTCACAAAACAAGCTGTGCTAAACCGGCCGCGGTGGTCTAGTAGTTCTAGGCGCGCAGTCCGGAACCGTGGGACTGCTACGGTCGCAGGTTCGAATCCTGCCTCGGGCATGGATGTGTGTGATGTCCTTAGGTTAGTTAGGTTTAAGTAGTTCTAAGTTCTAGGGGACCGATGACCACAGATGTTAAGTCCCATAGTGCTCAGAGCCATTTGAACCATTTTTGAAGCTGTGCTAAGGTCATCTCATCATCTTGCAGCATTGATAGTTAGCGATTATTTTCTATCTTAGCAAGAATTCCTAAAAAAATTTGACATCCCTATTTTTAGGCTACGATATTGTGACGAAAAAAGTCACAGTTACAAGAAACTTTGAAGAAAAATTTTTTGCTTATTTCAACCCGAGGAAAAAAGCTAGAAGCAGAAACATATAGTACTTGGACTGAAGAAAAAGGGTTCTAAGAGTTGGAACACGCATGTATTACCAATTTTATTGTGAAAACGTAAAAATATCCCGAGATAAAAGTAAAATTCTGTGAGATGCGCTTATTTCGTTAATATTACTAACTTAAACTTTTTCGTGACAATACTGACACAATAAAGAATTTGTAAAACATGTGCGAAAACTAATTACGTGTACAGCTCGATCAAAACGGAATGCTTACAAGCACTTTATTTTCAAACCAATAAGTCCAGAAAGACAAAACGATTTAATTGTTAATTGTAGGTCGTTAAAATTCCCAAAATAGTAAGGAAATAAATTCCAGTCAATGAAGACCAAAACGGATCGAATAATTCGTGTAGTCGTAAATTTTTGTACGATGGTAGAAGGAAGTGGCATGAACAACTTGCTAAAAACCCTGTTTTCTTTGGGGGGGGGGGGGGAGATGCGTTTGAAGGTCACTTTTGTACGTGTGATTCTTGAGTTTCTCTCGGCGTATTTGATAATCAAAATATCCACGGGTGTGCGGCCGGTCTATAGTGTCCAACGGGCACAATATTTCGGCGAACATACATGTCGCCATCATCAGGTAAACTGACGGACTGAGCTCCTGTGAACGTGCCGGCACGGAGATCCGTACGCTATGGCTGCTCAGAGGGAATTGGGTTCGGTCGCGGCGGCGGCCGATTTAAATACCCTCCGCCCGCGGCGCGCTCCCTCCGCCGTCCGCGCCCCGCGCCACGGTCGCGCGGTGGAACAGATTGCGACGGCGTCTGAGATGACGTCGGTGTGATGGCTCTGCCCTCCGTGGTCGTCACAACTATACAGGAAGTTTCATATCAGCGCACACTCCGCTGCAGAGTGAAAATCTCATTCCAGTTTGAGGTACTTTCCCGGCTTACAGACCACAAGTTCCCTGTATAAAACTGCTCGTCTCGATATCTTTTATACCATTGTGGTAGGATGTAAACATACATCGTTTACACTCTGCGTACTCTTCATCACTGCACCCATCAAAAACTGAAGAATGTTTTTTATGGAACCTCCTTCAAAGCCATTTCTCTATTGCTCTTTAGCAAGTCGGAAACATTTTAAATTTTTTTCGTGAAAACTAAGCTTCCTGTGAAAGTAAATATCATAGGGCTGGCTGATCCGTGGCAGCCGAGAAGCTTAGCTGTTGCGCTGTTCTCTCAGTTGACATATGAATAACGTTACAACTACAAAAAAAATGGTTCAAATGGCTCTGAGCACTGTGTGACTTAACATCTGAGGTCATCAGTCCCCTAGAACGTAGAACTACTTAAATCTAACTAACCTAAGGACATCACACACATCCATGCCCGAGGCAGGATTCGAACCTAAGACCGGAGCGGTCCTGTGGTTCCAGACTGTAGTGCCTAGAACCGCACGGCCTCACCGGTCGGCTAAAACAACAGGAGGTACCAATAAAATTTCAGTATCGATTTTCTTGGAAACTAGGAACTGTCGCATGAAAAGCCGCTAGCCACGAACTCAGGACAGGACCCTCTACAGCAAACCTCAGACTCATCAAAATCAGTTATTAACAGGTCTGATGGTCTCGTTTTGAGCCTACATGGATCGTTCCGTTTCATATCCCTGTAAACTGCTACAACCAAGTATTTGTATGAGCTGAATGAGGCCAGATGTGACTCACTGATATTACGATAAAGGGTACTAGGTTTCTTCGTTCTATTGAGTGCACCATTTTACATATTTGTTTACATTTTTAGCAAGTTACCAATCTTTGCACCATTTTGAAATCTTGTCAAGAATCGACTGAATACATACGCTACTTCCTTCAGATAGTACTGCATTACAGATAACTGTGAAGTGGTAAGGTACTGTTACCATTATCTGCAATGTCATTAATACAACCTGCACAGCAAAAGTTCCAACACAGTTCCCCTGGACACACTAGAAGTTACTTCTACATCTGTCGCCATCCAAGATAACATGTTGTGTCAACCCAATCACGAAATCCACGATACAGTCACAACTCCTGCTCCATACCCTATATGACTGCACTTATGATACTGAATCAAATACCTTTCAGAAGTGAAGAAACTCTGCATCCACATGACTTCCTTGATTCGTGGCTTTCAGGATATCATGTGAAGAAAGCACGAACTGGGTTCCGAATGACCAATGTTTCCGGAATCCGTGATGACCGGCATGGAGGAAGTCATTTTATTCGATACATCTCGTTACATTTGAGCCCAGAACATGTCATAAGATTCTAAGTTTTGTGGGTCGCTTCTTCTGTTTATCTGTGTTTTCTTCCGACTAGTGGATCCCGCTTTCTGCTTTAGGGACCTTCGGTGTATTCTGGTTAGAAGAGGGGCTAGCTCAGCTGCAAATTCGGTACAGAATTTGATAGGAATTCCATCTACCCCAGTAGCTTCCTTCAGTTTTAGTGATTTCAGGTGTGTCGCATCGCAAATGGCTCGAATATCTTTGTAGTGGTACGAGAATGAATGTAGGGCAATAGTCCTAGGTTTACTTCTGTAAAGGATCATTGCTACCGTCATTTTCATTCCTGTCTCGTGCATCAATTTCTGAACGCTAACAACCTTTACATACCACCAGAATTTCTTCGGGTTTTGAAAAACATCTTCGATAATACTCTGCTACCTTGTTATTGTCGGCTTCGAGCATTGCGCTCTTGACAGCCAAAACCGTTTCATTCAGAAACTTTCTACCTATCCACCTATGTTCTGTTTTGTGTTCATTCCAGTTTACAGTTTCGTCCTGTTTTCCTGTGCATGTAATGCATGCATAAACCGCCCTCGAGGCAGCACTATCACTTCTTTCCATTAGAAATAAGTGGCGATCGTTACATTTTCTGAATTAAAACTGAGAAATAAGACGAAGAACGGACGTTTCACAGACTTCATACTCAATTTTCTGTAGTAGTTAAGCACAAACTTTTAATGGCTCTGAAACCTGGTAATCAGGGGAAGGCAGGGTTCGGTGACGATTGTGGAGGGGGCCGTGATCAGTTACTACTGGTTGCCTTTTACAGTTACACACAATTTATTTTAAACCAGTAATTCCAGATTCAAGAATAAATAAAAATACCACACGTTATTAATCAAGGAATAAACGACTGTGTAGATAATAATGCTTTCAGTGAGTTACAATTTAGCAAATCACCATTACCTATGTACAGATACAGCAGATAATGTTTTAAAAGCAAGTCACGTTGATCTGGGCAGAAGGCCTTACACACCAGGAATGGCAATAAATTAAGAATTGTTTAAAACTCACTGTAATTTACAACTTAAAGGTATTGAAATATTAAAGGTAAGTGGCCACAAACACAGCACAAGGCATCAGACGCCAGGAATGGCAGTAAACAAGGTTTTAAGGCTTACTGCTAAAATACAAATACCAAATTAGAATTTTAAGGCAAATGGCCACAATCACGGCTGAAGGCCTTACACGCCAGGAACGGCAATAATATAAAAAATTTAGAAAGCTGCTGTAAAACAGCAAATACAATAGCAAAGGTTAATTAAAAAACACGCAACTGATCATCAAAGCGGTGAAATAAGATGATGGTAAACTTTGTAACACAACCCTTAACATGCACTGAACGCTACACTGCTAGATTTATTCCAGAAGGCGACCAGAACTATTAACTAGACGTATATAACCTTTAATGTAGGCATTACAAGGTATTGTAATAAGTAATACAGTAATAAACTACATAAATTCCTTAAAGAATACTGAGGCAGACTATACCCGCAGGAGGCGTGGGCTGAAGGAGCGTTACGCTGAACTACTGGCCATCAGACCTCCTTTTAGAACACACTTGTCTTACAAGAACCAAGGGGTCATAGACGGTGCTCCAGGAATCAGTCTCTGAGAAGGTCTGGCAACAAACACTTTCACGAGCGATGAGATAGGCAGCCAAGAGTTGCATTCATTTCACAGGATGGTAACTCAGACTAGTGGCAGTCTAACGAATGACTAATGATTATCTTGCTGAAGCCACCTGACGCCCGATAAACCAAATGCAACGATGGAACAATTCGCCAATGCCGGAACCGGCGGTCTGCACTACGTCCCCAGAACACTGTGTTTAGAGTGCCCAGAACGAGAAATAAATCACTACCAGGAGAGTAGAAGAATCACCAGCCGGCCTACAATCAAGAAAACTGTCAAAACTACACGCCTTACCAGACAGCAGCTACAAGGCGAGGAAACGTACACTGCTGTTACATAGACAAACCCCCTGGGCAGGTAACTAGGGCGTTAGCGGCCACCAGACAAGAAAAATTACCGCTGGTTGAACTTAACAAGTTGAAACAAGTTGAACGTAATAATTGTAATTTGACTTTGAGGAATGCTAATCGGATCCGCCTTTCCCAAGCACTCCACACGCTGCTCTTCGGCTCGGCGACACTATGAGCAGCAACACGGACCCAGCCACTGGAGAATCTCGAAATATCACTATGATGGTGGTTCCTCTACTTGGATTGAAATGCACTCATCTTAAAGCTTGCTGGATCAGGTTTACGACGAGGTCGTGCACCCTAGCGACCACAGCCCTTCCATCCATCCGGCAGTCCATGCGTGCTACCAGTGGTCCCGGCATGTTCTGGTACTGCGCGGACCTGGCTCCTCCTGAGTCCCCAACCGAATTGGCCCTCCCACACGACCCGGAAAACAACGACGTCGCCCCAAAGATAGGGCAACATTCACTACATATCGATAACCGCCGCTGCTGCCACTAGCGGACAGGCAACCCTTACAAAACCGAGTGGCGCCAGTCAACACGAGAAGAAGGCAAACAACCGCAACTATGCCAACTAAACGATACTGTCTAGCCTACAACAGAGAGCAGAAACCTACCTACAGCACCAACGCGTGCAGCAGCAGGGCTCAGGCTGCATGATACTCTTCTCCGTTGCAGTATTCTAACATTGTCTGGTGGACCATTTCCTTATCAGAACTGCACATTTCCTCTTTTTGGGGTCAATGGATGCCCACACTCACACCTTCAGCCTCTGAAGAAGTTACGATGTCGCTAACAGGCTGCACTGTTCTTTTTGAAACATGCTTGTGCTGCCAGTTTTTGTACTTGGGCAAAATTAATGTTCCCTCTAGCTTCCCACCACCTCCAAAAGTCCCACCACGCGGCCACAGAGAAGCATTCCCCTTGTAACTCAGTACCACCCAGGACTGGAGCAGCTGAATTACATTCTCTGCCAGGGTTTCTATTACCTCTCGTCACACCCTGAAATCAGAAACGTCCTGCCAACTATCCCTCCCACCCCTCTCACAATGATATTCTGCCATCCACCAAACCTACATAACATACTTGTCCATCCCTACACAACTCATGCTCCCAATCCATTACCTCATGGTTCATACCCCTGTAATAAACCTAGATGCAAGACCTGTCCCATACATCCTCCCAGCCGGCCGGGGTAGCCGAGCGGTTCTGGGCGCTGCATTCTGGAACCGCGCGACCGCTGCGGTCGCAGGTTCGAGTCCTGCCTCGGGCGTGGATGTGTGTGACGTCCTTAGGTTAGTTATGTTTAAGTAGTTCTAAGTTCTAGGGGACTGATGACCTCAGAAGTTAAGTCCCATAGTGCTCAGAGCCATTTGAACATCCTCTGCCAAACAAGATATCTTTCATTTCAATAACTGCTTCACAGCAGATCCTTCTCACCAACACCAACTTTTCTGAATTACACATGTGGGGACTTTCCCTGCAATACATCCTACGTTCCCATAACCCTCCTGGCCTCAACCCAGCCGAGACTGACGGGGACGGGACCACATCGACTACGGCGACGAAACCGCCCCGCCGCCCGCCGCTGATTACCATCCAATGGAGTGGGGGCTATAGCGAGCTCAGAGAGAAGCTCTACTCCGTCGCAAAACCGCGGAAGATGATCGCGGGGGCCGACACAAGGTCAGAGCAGAGTGCAAGAGGAACTGCTTCACGCAGAGCACGGAGCAGCTGAAGCAGCTGAAGGTCGTTTTTCGTCACCTGCCGCTGAAGATGGAACCGGCGTTCCTACAGCGGCAGCTGGAGGAACTCGGCTTCCAGACCCGCCACGTCGGCCTGACGAGGTCGCCCAGGACCCACAGGGACATGCCCTTGTTCCTTGTGGTTTTAGTCGACAATGTCGACAATCGGAAAATTTTTCAGATTGAAAACATTGCCGACTTCGACGCGAAAGTCGAGCCACTCCGCGCAAAAGGCAGACGAGCCCAGTGCTTCAACTGCCAGCGCATGGACCACGTGGCAAAGTTTTGCAGGATGCCTGTGCGCTGCTGCCAAGTGCGCCGAGGAGCACCCGTCGCGGGACTGCCGCAAGCAGAAGGAAGACCGACCAACGTGCTGCAACTGTAACGGGGACCACATCGCCTGTTACCGGGGATGCGCCGCATTCAAGAGCGGGAAGCGCGCAAGCCGCGTAAACCCGAGTCGCAGCTTCGCGGACGTCGCTCAGGGGAAGCCGGCCGCCCCTTCCGAGAGGCCACGGCCGCTCGCAGGGGAGGCCGCACCGGCACCGCAGCCGTCGGAGCTGCGTTAGCCCGCTGCGCCGCCTGCAGTCGGGGAGGCCGGCTTGCCGGAGCCCGTGGCTGTAAGGAGGATTGCTGCGTTCCCAGCACGCCGCTCCGCTGCCGACTACGGGAAACGTCGCGAAGGAGTAAACCTTCCCGAAACGGCGAAGGAAGACACCATCGAGCTGGCCGCGCTTCTGCGGTCGCTCAACCAGCTGATGACTCAGATACCAGTGCTCGTGGGAGCAGTGACGGCGGCACTCCAGGCCACCGCCGGGAGAAGCCAGCCTTAAAATGGATAAGGACCATATTTATGGGTTAACCATTTACACGTTCAACGCTCGGGGTCTCTACCCCCAGCAGGGCGAGTTTCGCCAATTCCTACCGGACGAGGTGGTCGACATCTGCCTTGTGCAGGAGACCTTCCTCAAACCCGGGGTCGACATGCGAGCAGCAAATTTTTGCTGCTACCGAGATGACAGAGCCATCCACGGGGGCGGCACTGCCATCTACGTGAAGAAGTCACTGCGCCACCACCGGGTTCAACTGCCGGCGCTCAACGCGCTGGAAGCCACAGGAGTGGCCGTGAACACCATCGTCGGAAAGATTCTTTTCGTGTCGGTGTACCGGCAGCCTAGCAGACCGCTAGACAAAGCCGACTTCGACGTCCTGCTGTCGCTGGATGGACGAGCTTTCATTGCCGGGGATTTCAATGCGAAACACACCGAATGGAACTCGCGAACTGTCAACCGCAGCGGGCGCCGCCTCTCCCGCGCTCTTCACCGTAACGGCGCGATCGCCGTGGGGCCGTTTGACCCCACGATCTTGCCTGCACGGCGACAACCGGACGTGCTCGATATTGCTCTTCTGAAGGGAATCGGCCATTCCGCGACCACCGAGACGCGTAACGTCCTCTCCTAAGACCACGTACCGGTCATTTTTGGCCTCGACGTGGGCGGAGCTTCTCTTCCAGATAGCCGTCCGAGCTATCTTAGGCTCGACGCCGAGCGCTTTCAGACGAAAGCCCTCGAACTGCTCGAGGACGCGCCAAACCCCGCTGTGGTAGGGGCAGACGCAGCCCGAGCATTCTTCACCCGAAGAATACTCCGTGCAGCGGAAGAAGCCACGCCGAGACATCGCCAAGGACCACGAGACTTCTCGCGACAGCTACCGCGCCCTATCCTGGACGCGATCACCGAGAAGAATCGTTTCGTGAATGGCAGCTCACTAGCTAACCAGACACGAAGACGGGAAGTTAAGGCGGCAGTTGAGCAACACCGGAACCAGGAATGGGAAGACCTTATGTCTACCCTCAATCCTGAGGAGCCGGCTGGTGTGGCCGAGCGGTTCTAGGCGCTTCAGTCTGGAACCGCGCGACCGCTACGGTCGCAGGTTCGAATCCTGACTCGGGCATGGATGTGTGTGATGTCCTTAGGTTAGTTAGGTTTAAGTAGTTCTAAGTTCTAGGGGACTGATGACCTCAGATGTTAAGTCTCATAGTGCTCAGAGCCATTTGAACTAATCCTGAGGATGGCAGTGCATGGAGGGTGGTAAAGTCCTTCCTACGCCGGCGACTGCGAATACCGCCTGTACAGGTCGGGAACGACTTCGCCAGCGTCCCCGACGCGAAAGCTAGCGTCCTGGCTGACGCATTTGCAGCGAACTTCACACCGGTGGCCGACTTCATCGACGAAGACCACATACAGCGGGTCCACGAGCAAATACCAACCTTCCGCGCCGCAAGGGAGGAAGGCGACGTTATCGAGCCGATAATGGAGGAGGAAGTTGCTGTGCAGCTTCGCTCGCTGAACCCCAAGAGGCTGGAGGCAGTGATGGCGTCACAAACCTCCTGCTGAAGAACCTTCCGCCGGGCTTACACCGGCAACTTGCCGATGTTTTCAACGAGATTCTCCGATCAGGTGTCTACCCCTCTGCGTGGAAACACGCGGAGGTCGTGGCCATTCTGAAATCCGGCAAGGACCCATGCCAGGCATCGAGCTACCGACCCATCACCCTACTCCCATCCCTCTCCAAAGTTTTCGGGAGGCTGTACGCGAGAAGACTGATGCGACACGTCACCCATTAGGACATCATCCCGGACGAGCAGTTCGGGTTCCGAGAAGAACTTGCCACTTCCCACCAGCTCTTGCGGTTTGTAGAACCGGCGATGAGGGCACTGGAAACAAGGGAATTCTTTGGGGCAGGGACGTCTCCCGAGCGTTTGACACGGTGTAGCACGACGGTCTCGAGTTCATACTTTTTGAACAAGGGATACCGACGTCCCACATGACGCTGCTGCGGTCGTACCTGTCTGAACGAACCTTCCACGTGGGGGCTGAAAACGGTACGTCCACAGAACGGCAGATACGTGCAGGGGTGCCGCAGGGGTCGGTTCTCGGCCCCTCGCTGTACTCCCTGTACACTGCCGACGCGCCGAAAGTGGCAGGAGTCGAACTGGCGCTGTACGCTGATGATACAGCCCTGTTCACTCGCAGCATGAACGCCCAAGTGCTGAGAAACCGCCTCCATCGCGAGTGCTACGCCTTGGGCTCATGGGCAACAAAGTGGCGGCTGAAATTCAACGCCACAAAGAGCCAGGCAGTCATCTTCACCCGAAGACTTCTGCCTCCAGGGCTTACGCCAGTCTAAATCCTGGAAGAACCTATCCCACGGAGTGGGACGGCGAAATACCTAGGGGTTACCCTAGACCGCAGGCTCACCTTGAAGCATCACATCCGTGATGTGAAAGGGAGACCAATAGGACGCCTTCGCGCCCTGTATCCGCAGTCGTCATTGCCACCGCAACACGGCATCACGCTTTACCTAACATTGGTTCGCCCACTGTTAGAGTATGCGGCCGTGGTCTGGGGGAAAAGCCGCAGATGCTCACATTGAGACTCTGCAGCGGATACAGAACTGCGCCCTGAAGACTGCTATGCATCTTCAGAGGCGCTTCGCGACGCGCCAACTCCACGAGGACACCGGGATCCTGCCTCTCCGAGACAGGTTTCGCGCCATCGCCAGGAAGTTCTACGAGAAGGCGGGGCGCTCCCCCAACCGGCTCATCCGTGGACTGGGCCAACAACCTCATCACAGGCCAACTACGCGTTGGCCTGACCTGCTGATGGATTAAGTTTTACTAATCCCTCAACAGATTTTGTCTTCCTCTTTTTCAGGTTACACCAGCTAGGACCAATCAACAAGAGTGGAAATATATCTTTCTCTCTTTTACAGGAACCGCAGGAATGACAAATTTTGTCTAAGCTGCACCACCTCGAGCCAAGGATAGGTTCGTCTTTTCAGCGTCTGCGTCAGCGTCAACCTTCGTTAGTCACTGTCCTCACCCATCCAGCTCCTTCTCCTTCCCAGCCATTATTTTACCACCACACCCAGTCTTTTTATTTCTCTCCTTTTCGCTACTCCCCCTCCCCCCACCTCCCCATGTCCCCTTGTCCTCCGTCTAACCTGCAGCACTTCACTACCCACCGCCCCCACCATACTATCCCTCCCTCTTCCCACTCTGGCCTCCTCATTACCCCCACCCTGCCGCCATGCCCATCATGAACTGGTGCTGCTGCTTGCAGTGTGGTTACACTTGTCTGAGATTGCAGTTGTGTGTGTGAGTTGGGTTTGTGTGAGTGTGTGTGTGTGAGCGTATGTGTGTCTATTGTCGACGAAGGCCAATGGCAGAAAGCTTTAATTGAGAAAGTCTTTTTGTTGTGCCTAACCGCAACTCAGTATCTTTGCTATATGATGAGTAGCAAATTTACTTCTCATAATATTGTTACATTCCATCTTGGATTTTTCATTGTTTGAAAACTTTAAAACATTAGATATGGCACAAGTAATGTCTTTTCTAATGTCCATCCTGTCCCAACAAACACCAAGAAGACCTGAGCTAGCAACTATGCTTTGCAGAAGACATTGCACTTCAGTATCATTTTTAACTATCTGTAAAGCAGTATGAATTCAAGGAACAAAGTGAAACCAAACACACGGAAGTAGCGATTTTTGACGACTGACGAACCTGTATCTGGCAGCCAGGGGCGAAGCGGGGTAAGATGTAATTAGCTTACAAGTGCGACCCTGAGCCGCCTGGTTTCTTACCAGCGATTATAAAGAATAATTTATCAAGAAGGTCAGAGAGACCATTCCTAGCAGAACGTTGCGTCTGGCTAAGAGATTCTGTACCTTTTATAATAGATGATGATACGGAGACCAATAACGAACCTAGAGGACGAAGTCTTCATTTGGGTAGGATTTCATGTCTGAACGGAGAATATGTTAATCTACTTTCTTCAGCTGATTATAACCGGTCGGTGTGGCCGAGCGGTTCTAGGCGCTCCAGTCCGGAAAAGCGTTGCTGCCACGGTCTCAGGTTCGAATCCTGCCTTGGGCATGGATGTGTATGATGTCCTTAGGTTAGTTAGGTTTAAGTAGTTCTAAGTCTAGAGGACTGATGACCTCAGATGTTAAGTTCAAATGGTTCAAATGGTTCTGAGCGGGACTTAACATCTGAGGTCATCAGTCCCCTAGACTTAGAACTACTTAAACCTAACTAATCTAAGGACATCACACGCATCCATGCCCGAGGCAGGATTCTAACCTGCGACCGTAGCGGTCGCGCGGTGCCAGACTGAAGGGCGTAGATCCGCTCGGCCTCAGCGGCCGGCAGATGTTAAGTCCCATAGTGCTTAGAGCTATTTGAAGCAGCATTTGAGCCAGCTGATTATATTCTACTGTTTACTTCTAGTGCAGATAAACTACAGCAAGTAAAAGAACCTATTAGAGCAAATTCTACAGTAGGCCTGGAAATGAATTACAGCAACATTAAAACTAGTTGTAATGAAAATAACGAAAAGAAAATAGTAAAAATTAAGACTGCAGTCACAGAAACTGTTGGCTGATATTATGTTTGTGACAGTGGAACCTAACCTAGACATTTTTTTATAAACGAAATAGCTATTACAAAACCTAGCTTTCAAAGTGGTTGTGACGGAAACTTTGTAGTCAGTGTATATTACCAGTTTTGACTTACGACATTAAGACATGGGGCTTTTACGCACAAAGGGTAGCGTTCTCTGATTCTGGACGCGGAATGTCAGCAGAAGTTTGAATGTGAGAGGGGAACTAGAAAATCTGAAATGGGTAATGCTAAGGATCAACCTGGACACAGTGGAGTCAGTGAAGTGCAGTGGAAATAAAACAAGGAAAGTAATGCAGACATGCACAGTGAGACTTACTAGGGGTGTCAGAAAAACAGCGAACAGCTTAGAAAGGAAGCCGAAATATTATAAAAATGTAATGGAAATGGCCAGAGCATGTAGCCAGGGGGATGTATGGTAGATGGATAAATATGTACTGTACTTTACTGGATTCAAAGAAGTCAAAAAAGACAGAGACGACAACCTAACTGAAAGTGAAAAAGTAACACTTCGAAAAGTGGATCCTTTTGCTCCAACAGTGTACGTCAAATAGCTCATGATGTTGAACCTTTTCATGACAAGCCATATGAAAAGAAGGTTGAAATATTCAGCTATCGAATTCTTTAGGGACAAAATGCCTCAGATGTGTCAGAAAGTAAGAAAACGTTAATTGAATAATACTTCGTACAGTGAAGGCATCTTCTTGCAGACTCTTACCAACAGTGTGGTCATATATAAGAGAGCAGCTAAAGGTTCGTGTCTTGCATCCATGGTATCTGGAACGCTTACACCAGCAGAAAAAAAAAATATGACCGGGATCTCAAGCCATTTTTTATTATTATTTCTGTAAAGCTACACGAATGGCAAAATTATCTTTAATAGATTATCCGCAGAACTTTAAAAAAATAAATTTTCCACGAAAACTGTACCAAAGATGATTTCCTGTGACCGACGACTCTTCAGATCTTATCGAGAACAGACAATATGAGAAATATAGATGTAGCAGAATTACAAGGCAGCAAACTACTTGACTGTCCCCTCCGTACTTCATTAATCGGCGTGACTGGCTGCTATGTGGAGGACCCGAGTTCGATTCCTGATAATGCCAGGAACTGTTCCATGGTGGCAAGACCACGAAGCGTAGAAGTAAATAGAGAGGCCTTCAGGGTGTGCGAGGTGTGTCAAGCTTCACCCTCCCTCTGGGTACCGAGAACCACCGAGCCACTGGTCACTCCACATAGATCATATTTCACGATACATTGGGAGTGAAATTTCAAGTTAATCGATTTGCCTAAAAAAGTTGTTTTAAGTAGATGAAGCAAAACTGCATTCGTCTCTGTGGTTATTTTCTCTGTAAAATTTTTGCTTTCCGCAAAAAAAAAATTAAACCACTGTTTCAGGATTCATGCATGTTCTCTACTATACTGTCTTTCCTATTAGATTTTGAGGAAACTTTTAGGTAGGAAAAAAACTATTTTTCGTAACTTGAAGCCACACATTGCAGCTTGATAGTGAACTTTGTTTTGGGCAATAGTTATTATGTACTTCAAAGTAAAGTACAACACGGCGCGTATTTTGCGAAGTTTGCAATGAAAGTAATAGTCGCTATCCAGTTTTTCTTTGGTGCTTTTTATTGATGCGTACGTAATGTAGCTAATACATCGACATTTTTTTCTCGGTTGAAGGAGAGTCATACCACTTTTCATTCTCGAGAAAAAAAGTGAGATGTATTCGGGAGCGTCCACACACGTGGCTATTGCTGCCTGCTGTACGGAGTGCGGAGCTGCCTCGGGCTTCTCTGCTTCATATGTTGCCGATACAAGCCAAAGCTGGAAATGAGAGACAAGCGTAACGAAATGAAAAGTCACTGGGGTCATCAGCTCGTGACGCTGACCGTATATTTTATCAGTCTACGCTGCCTGGCTTCAGTAAAGACTGTTACCCAGATTATTTTGTTCACAACGTCACATGTAACATTGAATTTATTCGCTCATGTATGGATAACATATTCACCTTACAACTGCCGTTTCAGCCGAAGCACTCTGCGAACTGTTGACGTGTTCTGCTATTGGTTGTTTCCAATGGCGCACGAACGATATTACTGCGCTCTAGCAAAATGTACACCGTCCTTGAACTCTACTTGGTTTACATGCGAAGATATAAAGCAAACATACACTCTGTTAACACATTCTTCTGCAGAAAAACAATCTAAATAAACAGAAAAATAAAACTTTTTTACGATTGAACAATGCAGCTGTGCGTGTAGGAGGCAACAGTACTTTCGTTTTTAATATACTCTTCTACGGGAAAGCGTAGTAAATAAAAATAAAAAATACTTGTGTTAGTGTGTAATAACTGAACTAAACGTATAATGCATTTGTTACTAGTACATTCTTCTACAGAGGAACGTACGAAATTAAATTGAAACTCTTGTTTTATTATCTAATAACTGTAGTTGGGGTTCAGTTCACAGTTGTGGGATTCTTCGAATCTTTCTCGTTTTCTCTCATTGTTCTAAGAAAGTGTGCACGCCATGTTACAATGGCCTCTCTCTTAACTGGAGCGGATGTTCTACTTCCACATTTTTTAAAACGAAACAAACCATTCCGTTTTTCTTCTGTGTGGATATGAACAACGTTGTTTATCAGTGCTTTTCCATAGGAGCATATTCCTTGATAACGTACATCTAAGAATACGCAAAAGTCGTAACCCACTCTGACTATAAAGCACAGTGCCCATAGACGAGCGTCAACAGTGTACTGTAGAAGTATTATCGGACGCCTTCAGGCCCGTCTACATGTAAACATAGTTCCGCATGCTGCCGTCGGCAATTATAAAATGAACAGGATATTGTTATGAAACTTTCTGGCAGATTAAAACTGTGTGCTCGACCGAGACTCGAGACCTTTGCCTTTCGCGGGCAACTGCTCTACCAACTGAGCTACCGAAGCACGACACACGACCGTTACTCACAGCTTTACTTCTGCCAGTACCCCGTCCCCTACCTTCCAAACTGTGAGTACCGGGCGTGAGTCGTGCTTCAGTAGCTCAGATGGTAGAGCACTTGCCCGCGAAAGGCAAAGGTCCCGAGTTCGAGTCTCGGTCGGGCACACAGTTTTAATCTGCCAGGAAGTTTCATATCAGCGCACACTCCGCTGCAGAGTGAAAATTTCATTCTGGAAACATCCCCCAGACTGTGGCTAAGCCATGTCTCCGCAATATCCTTTCTTTCAGGAGTGCTAGTTCTGCAAGGTTCGCAGGAGAGCTTCTGTAAAGTTTGGAAGGTAGGGGACGAGGTACTAGCAGAAGTAAAGCTGTGAGTACCGGGCGTGAGTCGTGCTTCGGTAGCTCAGTTGGTAGAACACTTGCCCGCGAAAGGCAAAGGTCCCGAGTTCGAGTCTCGGTCGGGCACACAGTTTTAATCTGCCAGGAAGTTTCATATCAGCGCACAAGCCGCTGCAGAGTGAAAATCTCATTCAGGATATTGTTAACTTAAAAACTAACAAACGTAAAGCAAACCCGATTGAAAGGCGAGATGAGACAGTGAGTAAACAAGCCGGTACAGAGAAAACAGGAGCGAGACTGGAGCTGCGCTAGGTCCGGTATGCTCCCAAGGGGTGGGGAGTCTACGCACACGCCCTCCGGCCCTTCGCCACGGGAAAGGCCCCTCCCTGTGGGGAGGACTGGACAGGGTGTAGCCATCCTCGTGATGGCAAATGAGAAGCTACTTTAGAGAGAAGCAGCAGCTCCAAGGTCTAGAAAGCCGGTAAAGAGTGGGAGAGAGGTGTGCTGACTACATGTCTGTCCATATTGCATCTCAGTGACACCATTGGCAGAGGATGACGTGGCGGACGGCCCGTCCAGATTGTATGGTGTCTGTCGTCGACACCTCATGATTCCACTTAGTAATTTCACAGTGCCTCTGCACACTGCCTCCTGATGTGGACTTCATGACCATTATACGTAACCGAAACTAACAACTATCAGTTAAAATTAAGATGGATGTGACTTGAACAGATACATTTATTTAAATTCAGCACAGTTGCTGATGTTCGATCATCACGTTAAAAATACCTAAGACACCTGTGACTATAATAACCTCGAAGCGCGTCATATGCAGGCAGTATGTGTGAATTGTCAGATAATATGCAGATGCGAAGCGTAACACAGTCTTTATTCCACCAAAGTTGGAAGTTGAAACACATATTACAAGAATACCATACTTCTGATAGGTCTGTTATATAACCCTTAAAATATTTAATCTAAATGAACAGCTTCCATGATCTATGGGTAGTTAGTTACTTAGCTAATTAGATAGTTACTTGTTTCATAAACCAAACACGCGACAGACGCCACACTGTGGAACCTATCAACAGAACAAAAATTTAGCATTTGCATACAACTAATAAAAACAAAAAATAAATTTATTTACCTGCATGCTGACAATTTACAGTTTTTTGAGACTATTCATCTCTACTTAATAATTCCTCTGCGATATAGAATAAGTTTTTAAGGAGAAAGCCCTTTACATTTGAAAACACTTCTAGCATCCATTTTTTGTAAAGCTGAGGCAGTAGTTTGAGTCCATCACTGTCATGGTTGTGTGTTTTACTTATTATTCTCTACAATTGTAGAACCAAGTAAAAGAAATGTGAGGTTATCTACGAGTGATGCGTACAGCTGAGGTATAAGGGTATCAACTGCAAGAAGTGATACTAAATATGTCTGGTATGTGCGAACAAAGAATAGCTGAGGCTACACAAACTGTGTGCTTTTGGTACCGTATTACGGTAGAAATAATAGGGAGCTGCCTACTCGCTCTTCAGTTTGCTAATCTATGAGGGAGGAAAACGCATGACCACAACCTGGGAGCTTACCTTCATTTGTCCTTCTACCCTCCACACTCTCCTTTTTACCATATTACACCTACATGACACAATTTATCCCTTGATACGGTTCTGCTGCACTTAGATGTGGTACAAACAATTTAATATATGATCTTAATCGAAGTTATTTAAGAATATACATTAATTTTATGCAGTTAAAAAACTATTATTAATAACTGCGATTTTTCCATCCCCTGTCAGTGAAGACTGTTAGTGCTAAGGAAAAAATGAACAGGACCTTCTCTAAAGGAAATTTAATGTAGTTTAATTTTGTACTGGGAAACATTTTCGTTAGTGTTATTCAAGGAAAACCTAAAAAGGTGACCTTTAAATGCCCCACAAGCGACTCTACATTGTTGTCAGATTTATTCACGATGGTGGATCCAAGATGGCGGCCATAGGTAAGGGAATGTCACACTGACGTCACTGCAGGAATTTCAAATTTTGACGGGAAAACAGGTCGACTCAGCTACCTCCACCAACCCCCACGCCTTGAAATGACAGTAAATAAAAAAATAGCGGGAAATTCAAATTTATTGGCGAGAATATCAAATTTTGTATGCTCACCTTGAGGTCTGGAGACCAACTGAGTTAGTTCACAACACCACCACCAGAGTGCGTCGTTGGTCCTCCTCCACCCCACTCCCCCACTCCTCCACTCCCCAACCCTCTCCTCACCCATTTGGAAATTGGCGGGAACACTCAGGCTGCGTCGAGCTGCTGGACCCCGTGACGGTACGCTTATATGGCGTGCATAATGCATTGTTTAAACATTTTGTTTAAGAATATTTTTTATTCATTTCTGAAATCACTGTACACCTCGAAATTGACGTTGGTGTTTAAACAATTTAGGCGATGTTAAACAGTTATGATACTTTTCTTTTTTTCCGATACCGAAAGAAACCACGTAATTACACTGTCACAGATAGCGCTAAATACAGTATATCTGTCGATCGCGTCTCGTCATCCACCGGAGTCGCATCAGTTGGGAAGCCCGGCCATGGTGGCCAAGCGGTTCTAGGTGCTTCAGTCCAGAACGGCGCGGCTGCTACGGTCGCAGGTTCGAATCCTGCCTCGGGCATGGATGTGTGTGATGTCTTTAGGTTAGTTAGGTTTAATTAGTTCTAAGTTCTAGGGGACTGATGACCTCAGACGTTAACTTCCATAGTGCTCAGAGCCATTTGAACCAGCTGGAAGGAGCCATGTGCCGGGATTGCAAGACCAGCACCGACACGCGGCAAAGGAGGTTCGCGCTAAGCACTTCCTGTCGTGCGAGGAACACCTTAGCCCTCCTCTTCCTCCCTGGCACACTTTCTTTCTTTGTGGCGCACGGATACCTCTTGTCGTTGAACACGAACTGCTTCAGAAGTACTTGAACCTTGTGTTTAAGGAATGTGCGGAATATTATCACACATATATTGAAGATGTCGCAAAACTCCGCAAATGCTGCTGCTGCCACAGGAAATATTGATTAAACAGTTCGATTCAAAAATTAAATTGTCACAAAACTACTACTCGAAAAACAATCTCACACAGACCACTGTGAAAGCGGCAGTTGGAGCTGCGACCGTCTCCAGACTCAGGAATTACATGAATATTTACTTTTTAAGCTATGTCAATTACAAAAGATTCGTCAATCGCGAATTAGTATAGCGATCCCGAAACCGATCTCAGCTGCAATATCCGATTTTACTCGCCAAAACGGAGATTTCTACCACTTTTCTCGTTTCAACTGCTTGTTTGAAGTAACTGCCAGTGAAAGAGAAATTTCTGAGTCCTACACTACTCTGGCGTTTAGCATTTTTCTGGAGCGCTGAGTGGTCTTATTTTATACATATCTGCTGCTCGAGTTCAGGATTTTAGGGCTTTTATTTTTTATTTTCCTCACTTTTCGAAGCACACTGATGTCTGATCACAGACGGAAAATCAGAACAATTACATATCGGGAAGTTCACGACATATTTCGAAACCCATAATAGATCGTGAAAAAAAACACAAACAGGATTCGAAGCACTGTCCTACAGAATACAAAAATGGCTGAAATTTTCGGTGAATTTTCTGTGTTCTGCATCTGGTGGTCTGGAGATGCTCTAAAGCCACAATGTCAGGTGGGTGATAGCATTCCACCTGTCCGACCCAGATTAGGCTGGTCTGCTTGAACTTGTCTCTGAACACTCGACAAAGAAGACATCACATGACTCTCAGACGTCACCGAACTTTCCGTAGATACTTTGGCCCCGTCGTGTTCGAACCAGTCTGTAGAGCCCTCTGACGCTCAGACGTCATGGTACTTTCTGTGAATGGAGAATTATGATTGGTTCTTACTGAATTTACCCACGAAATTGCTGCTGCCGTTGTGGGAGTACTATCCGCCACATTCCGCAGGTAGACAAATTGCTATAATTTCAGCGGAAAATTATTTTGTACACATCGAAAAACTTACAGCAGTCATATTACGCTGACAGTTAAATCCTGCATAAGTGGTCTACAAATCATGAAATACGAAACCTATCGCCAAAGACACTTCCTCAATTACACTGCTCTTTTACTGTCGAGGAAAGCTTGAATTTTTCGGCATGAAATCGGTCTCCAACCAGGCTACATCACCACAAACGCTAGTGCCATACATCATATCCGTGTAGCAAACACAATTCTTACCCTGCACCATACAAAATCATCACTTCTGCATCCTGCGTATAGCTGTCGACCACCAGACAGATAGATCCCAAAAAACATAAGCACATGCACCGTATATAGAAGCAGCATCAAATATTTGCTGCCGTGGTTTCTGGAACGAGATGCGATCATCTGTAGACTCTGGGATTACAAGAACATTTACTTTCTGAGCACTCTCGATGAGAAATATTTCGTCAATCGCTAATTATTTTACCGATTTCGAAACCGATATCAGCTACAATATCCGATTATACACGCCAAGAAACCGCGTATTTATGACACTTTTATGCTGAAATCATCGAGTAGCATACGAAAATTGCCGGAATTTCATGTATTTTCACATGGACGGACACAATATCATATCATTTACACGATAGTTCTCGATATCAAATACATAGCAGTATGCTATCATCCTCGTACTTTACAAAGTCAACTGAGGTTTCAATACTTATAATCGTATTTGTTTCTCACGTTTAGAGAACCAGCAAACGTTCCTTCCACACGTTTTCACCATCTAGATGCACACAACACACATCTCAGTCGACGTGCTCTCATCAAATAAAGACGGGAAACGCATAGAATGGCAGTACAAGCAGGCGACTAGTTAATTTACATTGGAGGTAATAACTGTCCAGCGCTAACACTCGTCCGTATTGAGTCTCCTCAAACTTCCACAGACAGTACTCGCAAAACACTCGAAGACAAAGGCTGCGCAACACATACTGAGTATTAGTTCTCTATTCACTCACCTACAGATCGACACAGCTAGGTCAGCTGCACATTTGTACCCCACCTCTCCAGTTCGGGCAGATCAGCAGCAGTTCGTACCTTAAGCCGGAAATGTCAACTCGTTCCACTCACCCGCTACCTATGCCACGCACTCGCACGTCAGGCAGAATCGTCCTAGGAAAGCAACCACGTATTTAGCATTGTAATTACAACTAAACATTACGATCGTAGCGCTAATATGGTGACATTCGAGAATGAGGGAAGTATCATAAATACTTCCTGCTGACGATTGCGGCTCTGGGAATATCACATACCATTCTTATGACTGAACATACACTACTGGGCCTTAAAATTGCTACACCACGAAGCTGATTTGGTACAGACGTGAAATTTAACGGGCAGGAAGAAGATGCTGTGATATGAAAATGATTAGCTTTTCAGAGCATTCACACAAGGTTGGCGCCGGTGGCGACACCTACAACGTGCTGACATGAGGAAAGTTTCCAACAGATTTCTCATACACAAACAGCAGTTGACCGGCATTGCCTGGTGAAACGTTGTTGTAATGCCTCGTGTAAGGAGGATAAATGCGTACCATCACGTTTCCGACTTTGATAAAGGTCGGATTGTAGCCATGGCGATTGCGGTTTATCGTATCGCGACATTGCTGCTCGCGTTGGTCGAGATCCAATGACTGTTAGCAGAATATGGAATCGGTGGATTCAGGAGGGTAATGTGGAACGCCGTGCTGGATCCCAACGGTCTCGTATCAATAGCAGTCGAGATGACACGCATCTTATCCGCATGGCTGCAACGGATCGTGCAACCACGTCTCGATCCCTGAGTCAACAGATGGGGACGTTTGCAAGACAACAACCAACTGCACGAACAGTTCGACGACGTTTGCAGCAGCATGGGCTATCAGTTCGGTGACCATGGCTGCGGCTACCCTTGACGCTGCATCACAGACGGGAGCGCCTGCGATGGTGTACTCAACGACGAACGTGGATGCACGAATGGCAAAACGTAATTTTTTCGGATGAATCCAGGTTCTGTTTACAGCATCATGATGGTCGCATCCGTGTTTGGCAACATCGCGGTGAACGCACATTCGTCATCGCCATACTGGCGTATCACCCAGCGTGATGGTAAGGGGGTGCAATTGGTTACACATCTCGGTCACCACTTGTTCGCATTGACGGCACTTTGAACAGTGGACGCTACATTTCAGATGTGTTACGACCCGTGGCTCTACCCTTCATTCGATCCCTGCGAAACCCTACATTTCAACAGGATAATGCACGACCGCATGTTACAGGTCCTGTACGGGCCTTTCTGGATACAGAAAATGTTCGACTGCTACCCTAGCCAGCACATTCTCCAGATCTCTCACCAATTGAAAACGTCTTGTCAATGGTGGCCGAGGAACTGGCTCGTCACAATAAAACGGCTCAAATGGCTCGGAGCACTATGCGACTTAACTTCTGAGGTCATCAGTCGCCTAGAACTGAGAACTAATTAAACCTAACTAACCTAAGGACATCACACACATCTATGCTTGAGGCAGGATTCGAACCTGCGACCGTAGCGGTCGCTAGGCTCCTAGAACCGCACGGCCACTACGGCCGGCTCGTCACAATACGCCAGTCACTACTCTTGATGAACAGTGGTATCGTGTTGAAGCTGCATGGGCAGCTGTACCTGTACATGCCATCCAAGCTCTGTTTGACTCAATGCCCAGGCGTATCAAGGTCGTTATTACCGCCAGAGGTGGTTGTACTGGGTACTGATTTCTCAGGATCTATGCACCCAATCTGCGTGAAAATGGAATCACATGTCAGTTCTAGTATAACATATTTGTCCAACGAATACCCGTTTATCATCTGCATTTCTTCTTGGAGTAGCAATCTTAATGGCCAGTAGTGTAATTTCCCACATAAAATCTTTCATCCCCCTTAACGGCTATCGATGCGCTGAAGTCGACATTTTGCACGTCAAATCCATACTTCTCTTACGACCGAAAAAAGCCATTTTCGTCGCACATGTCGGAACACTGACCACAGTAACTTTACACCCCAACATATTCTTTATCAGCCTGTGATCACGGCGAATCTATCACACATCCCAGACTCTATATAATACTTCGCGAATAACTGAATACCGATGATGCCAAAGAGTCTCGATGCCATGTAGACAGTGTAACATAGATTCTGCAATATATCCACTGCGTTATAGGCGAGGGACGATGATGGTTGATTGAGAATCATCACATACAGTAGATGGTGTGCTTAGTGAGGAATCACTTAAAAAACGCAGTGCTAGATTGAAGTTATAAGAAATGTACAAAATCCTGCGACCAATACGCTAGCTTTTCAGATCTATAGTGTTACCCTTTCTTGTATACATGCTATCTGTTATTTGGAATCAAGTCTGTCCTTTCAGCCACTTACTTGCGTTGGATCCTAAGGGGATGTCTAATGATGATTACAACCACTAGTAAATCATTTTTGTGGCACCCTCATATCTCGAAAAGAGTCACCCTTTCCGGACCTCTCTGCTAAGGACCCCATACAGCAAAACTCCAACGTGGTTTTTAGGCAGTCCATCTGAATCTTGTAGCTGTTCCTCAGTTTACCCTGCCCTCGCTGCAGCTTTGTCCAGGTGATCATCTTGATTTAAGTTGGAACTGAACGGAAGTCAGAATCGCTATATCTACCACCTTCTGCAACCCGTGGAGAAACAGCAGGAGGTGAGTTAATTCAACAGGACCGTGTTTCGAACATTCAGCGGAAATTGGTAATATGGTGTCGTAGCTCTGGCCGACTACGTACAATGTTTGGCCAGAGCCAAACGAAAATTCTCCTGCAACATGAGGTATAGAAACGATAGTACAAGCAGCTACTGTGGTGTTTCTTATAGAGAAAATTAGAAAGGCTACACATTTTATGAGAACTGGAAGGACGACGAAGATTTTGCTACTACGTTTCAGTGCATTTACAAATTACATACATGTACTGCAGTCTGAAGGAGATCTGCATCCTTCAGGGCGCATTCACGTCTGTCACTCAAACATTCTCTGTATCATCGTTTTTTGTACCGTCCAACAGAGAAAAACTACTAACTATAGAAATTCTGCCAACATCACCTGCAGCCGGCCGGGGTGGCCGAGCGGTTCTAGGCGCTACGGTCTGGAACCGCACGACCGCTACGGTCGCAGGTTCGAATCCTGCCTCGGACATGGATGTGTGTGATGTCCTTAGGTTAGTTAGGTTTAAGTAGTTCTAAGATCTGGGGGACCGATGACCTCAGAAGTTAAGTCCCATAGTGCTCAGAGCCATTTTTTTAAATTCATATTTCACCTGTCTGATAGCTCGCCAGCATACGTGACACTGTGTACGATCTTGTGGGATTCTGGTGTGTCTGCCAGTTTGAGATTCTCCATAATCACAAAGTAGGGATAGCTGTTTAGCCCATTTGTCTAAGAAATACGGTCATCTGCCATGTTGGGTTCGAATTCTGTCTAGACAGGTAAAAACACGTTGACTTTTAGGTGAACACAGCATATTATTATTTTGTTGTCCTTATCATTCTTGATTCAATGTGTCGGAAGCGTTGGACTCGTGAGTGCGGTGTATCTCATGGGCGTCGAATGGCGAGCTCATCAGCGCACCTTACAGTTATGAAAACAAACGAAATTGGAGATAAACTAAAACTGTTGTACACTCATGCATTCTAAATGACCACAAACTCACTCTAACTCACAGGCAATGAAAACACAGAAGAGCTAAAATGTGACTGGCTGACCACTTACAAAAAACTTACGTGAGTGAGACTCCCTGTTGTCACATTAAAAATATCTCCCTAAAATCTTATTAAAATGTTGGACAATTCACAATTTTTTTAAATTTTAACCACATTCGTTTGAACATTGCTTAAAGTAGAGGGCAGATCCGTCAACAAATCCGCAGCAGTCCGCTTGTCGGCAAATGCAGTCAAATAAAATGTGGCGAACAGTGATCTCCACGGCACAAGCACCACACACAGGACAGTCCTCACGCCAGAGTAAAAGCCCTTGTGTCATGGGGCTGTGGCCTATGTGAAGGCGAGTAAGAAGGACCTCGGGCCGTCGATGAGGCTGCAAGGAATTATGCCATGGCCGAGTTGTGGGCTTTACTACACGGAGCTTCTTGTCAGTCACTTCCAGCCACTCATCTTCCCATTGATGCAGGATTTTTTTCCTCAACGGCGAGGTATTAGCATGCAGGTGGATAGCACACGGAAACACCTGAGGATCACAACACACCTCCTTGGCTACTCGATCTGTCCTTTTGTTCCCCGAAGTTCCCATGTGCCCAGGTACCCAGCAGAAAGACAACTCCTTCCCCAGTCGTTGTAGTTGAAGGAGGGAATGCTGGATATTCTGGACGACTTAATCTGCTGGGTAGGACCGGTGGAGAGGGTAAAGGGTGCTCAGAGAGTCTGAACAGACAAAAAATTTATCACTGGAAGAAGTCTCAACTGCCCCAGTGCCCGGAAGATAGCATATAATTCTGCGTCAAAGATAGTAAAATCTTGAGGCAGTCGGACCTTGAGGACTTGATCTGGGGAAACGACAGAGCAATCAACGGAGGCCCCCTTCAAACATTCTGCGTGGTTTCTGTTGTTCTATATCGTGTCTCCCTACCACTTTCGCGCAACGACGCTCTGAGCGTGTTTTTTAGGGAATTGACTAGTTTGAACCTGGGACCTGTTGCTGGTAAGGAGACGTCAGACCACACATGACATGTAGAGTTCAGAAGAGTTCAGTGAGACTAGCGATGATATAACCAAATGCTTAATGATTTCAGCGTCAGCTCCACTGCACTCCCTGTAAAAGAATCTTAATACTAACTAAATTTAGTGGAAAGGGTTCAAGGTTTTCCTATTTTTAGTTAGCTGGTAAAATAACGTCGAAAAAGCAGTTAAGTTTACCATTGGAAATTTTATTCTACTCACAAAACATTGTTTATAAATTATGCTATTGATAAAAGGAAATGTTTTAATACAGGATGGTAAAAACCAACTGCGTTCAACAAAAATGTGAACGAATATTCCCTGAATGGGTTTCCAAGTTCTACAATGGATCGAAGGATGACCTATGCCATATCACATCTATAATCTAGGTTTAAATTAAGTTTCACAAAAGAGAAAACTATCAAAATGGTCTACAGTGACCCTCAATTATCTTTAATTACTTATCTAACTTGTCGTAAATTAGAGTGGCTGATGTGGCTTCTCAATAACTATATAACAGAAAAATCATCGCGTTTCAGATTTTTACTTCAAGTGGCAAATGTGAACACCATGAGCTTTAATTGACGATCGACACTAGTATTACGCAAAAAGGAGGTGTAACAGATGAGACTTCTGCAGTTCTGAGTGAAGCTTTATGCGCTGTTATGCGGCATCGCATGCGTTCATTACCTTGTCGGTGTTTGTCAGGGGGCGGTGGACAGCACACCTCCGCTCACCTCGCTGTCTCAGAAGCAACTCTCTCCTAACTTCTCCTTACTACAATTTACCGAAGTTGGTTTAAAAAAACTATCTGGCTGTGTTTTCATCTGACCAATCAGGGTGTCAATGTTAACCTTAAGCTCCGCCTACAAAAATTCTGTCTGTCCAATGAGAAACGTTATACTTTTCGTGGGGGGGGCAATGTTTTTAAAGTTTGCAACGTAACAGAGATGCGAAAAAGTCTCACACTAAAACTTCCAGCTGGGGTGGCCCTTTTAGTGTTATCGTAAGATCTATACTGTTCTTCCGGAGGGCTCTAGCTTTTAACATGGGCTGGTGGTGGTCCTAGCGGTTAGGTGGCGACGTGGGTGTCCGTCCCTTATCGTAGGGCCTTCTAACTTAACACGGTTCTGCTCTCGGCTTCTGTTCTCGTTTCTCCCCTCGGAACTGCATCTGTCTCACAGTGGGAAGGTATGACATGCATTTAGGCATTCTTGTGTTAGTCTGTGGTATTCCATTTGCTCACTCGTTACTCGTATTACTTTGGTTAATTTAATGTCACGATTTATTCGGAGCTATGTGACATACTACTGGATTTGCTTATCATGCCAGGGTTTTCATGGAAGGTGTTGGATTTGCCTGACACCTTACATATCATCACCCTACGAACTTAATTTTTGCACTGAAGTTAGGCAATGATTGAATCGTTGTCTGAGCCAGTCAAAAATTATTCCGTTATCTAAATTTTGTTGCCTACTGTTCAGCCACGTTATTCTGTTCTATGCTAGTTTGTATTACTAATTTATATTTTTATATTCTTCCACAGTATTATCAAAAATATATTTATATTGACAAGGGAAGAATATTTTTATTCTATTATAATTATTATTTTTTAATTATTTTCTTCCTTTATTTAATTGTGAAGTTTGTTTTTTAAGAAGTTTGTTATCGAATGTGAGGAGTCTTTCACATCGATTTTCTTAGAAATATTGTTTTTATAAATGTAGTAATTAAGTAAAATCTATTCCTAACACATTTTCTAAATATCATGTACAAGTAAAATGTTTTTGTTTCTGGACACTCATTTCAACATTGTTACACTAACAAAAAAGAATTATTTCCAAGAATTGCTTTGACAAAGGAATATACATACACAAGTATTGAGATATTATCCTAACAAATGGTACAAATGTTAAAAAAAAGGGAAAACATCCAACAAGATAATTTTTTAGTCTTTGTTTTTATAAGGAGAAAATAAGTAAAATATAGTTATTCTTTTATTTTTATGAGGAGAAAATAAGTGGCATATAGTTTTAGTGTTTATTATGCCTTACTTTTGTTCTTTATATACTGTCCATTTCAGAACTAATGACTTATTTTTATCGATAGTCTATTTTTTACTTAAGTCCATAGTCGATGACTGTTATTTTGTAGTTTATTAGCTGTCTGATGTGCTTAACTTATTTAGTTTTTCACACGTTTCTTTTGCACAATTCCTACATCACTTAATTTGATTTCACACATTCACACAATCCTATGAATATTTAAGCATGAGGTTGGCGAATGTTTTTTGCACAAAGGTGATGGACTTGAGCGAGATGGATGTGGGCAACTATTTGATGTACAGCTTTGTTCGTTGATCCTTGTTGGCTTTGCAAGTGTGTGTTGCTGTTGTTGAGTGCAGAATCTCATGGTTTACTGGCTTTGTATGCGTGTAAGTCATCATTATGTGTCGCTGAAAGCGGTCGTTTTTCGTTGTAATACTTCGCAGACGACTAGTTTACAATAGGATAGGGATTTGGGAAGGTATGTCGTCTATTCTTCACCCATCTTCTTTCTTGGTCTCAATCTTGCGAATCTTCAACTTCTGTTCTTCCTGCTTTTTCTCTGCTTCTTACTTGCTTCTTGGTTCTTCTCTGGGCAGGATATGGAAATATTTATTGATAACTAGTCGCTTTGAAGTTCTTCTCTTAGTAACAGTTTGATAAATTGTTTGGGCGTGTCATTTTTACTTTGTGGAAGTTTTCTTCAGTTTCGTGCATCAGCGTGCTGTTTAATAGCAGTAGTGTGACTTTTACACATATTTTTTGCCAGTGGTAGCTTGCCCAAGCGGTCTTCTCGTCGGGCCGTTGTTTGCTCGCTCCGCTGAGTTGGGGCGTTCGGAGACCCTTTTGGCATTTGGTGTCCTGTCGTGTCTCTGCAGGGTTCCGCCACTGTGTGGTTCCATGTTCTGTTCCAGCAGGGTTCCGCCACCCTGTGGTTCAGCTTGGCAGCAGATTTGTTTACTGCCCACTTCGGCTACAAGGTCCTTCCATTGGTCTCGCTGTCCTTTCCCTTCTCTCGATGCTTCTGCCTTGTAGGAATCGTGTCTTGCTAATTACGTCCTTTCCTTTCTTGATACTTCTTGGGTTGCAACTTGTGGGTCGTTGCATCTCGTCCTTTCTGGAGTTTTTACAATGGTTCTTACAAAAAGTTTTGCTTATAATCATCTAACATATGTCTAGTACCTACATTGTTTTACGCCTTCTTAAAAGCTTTACAAATTTCGGCGCCCTTTTCATGTTACAATTCTAAGATATTTTGAGTCTTAACATCTACAAGAATCCTCAAATTCGTTTTTTATTTTTGTGTAATGTCGTGGTGTATAGCATTTTAGTATTTCATGCTGTTAGACTATCTATGCTTTATCCCTTCACCTTAATCTATGGTACTATTGTTGTTATTTTTGTTTTTGTTTTTATTGAAACTACTTTGTTTTTCCCACCTTCCTGTCTCTTCATTCTTCTTTCTCCTGATGATCTTATCTGCAACATAATCTTGAAGTATTGTGCTGATTATTTACCAGTAATAAAATTAATCTTCAAACTTTTTGATATGGCTCATATGGTGAAGTCCTAAGGTTTCGTCTGTTTTTGGGTTCATTAGTTCCACAGCATTATCATGAGCAATTCGGCTAATTATGACAGGTCCTTTGTATGCAGTGTAAAACTTATGTATTTTGTGTTTCTGTTTGCTGGAGAGATGGTGTGTTTTTACAAATACTTTCTGGCCTACTGAGAATGTTCTTTTAATTGCTGCTCTATCTCCTCTTTCTGTCCTTTTAATGGCTGCCTTTCTGATGTTGGAGAGTGCTGTTGCTATGACTTGTTTGTGCTGTCTACGTGGTACAATAGGAAATCTAACATATTCTCTGGTTATGTTTGGGGGTTCAATATTTTTAAGTACAGTAACTGGAAGTAGTAGTGTAGTGCTATGTGGCATTTCATTTATTACTTCTTGAAAATCTTTAAGGTATATATCCCAAGTGTTGAGTCTTTTGCCTGCATGTAATCGGCATAAAGTGCCTATGTCCTTCAAAGATCGTTCTGCTGGATTTACGTTAGGTTTGTACTTAGATATGTAGATGGGTTTTATTTTGTGTTGTTTTAACGTGTTCTGCCATTGCACTGATTTGTATTGTGGGCCATTATCTGAAATTATTCGTTCCACTCGACCTACTTGTCTGAGAAAATCTTGTCTAAATGCTTTACTTATAGTAAGACCTATTGCCCATTTTAATGGTGTCAAGGTAACATATTTAGAAGTAAGTTCCAAAACGACAAATATGAAAATATATCCATTTTTTGCGTGGGAGGGGCCCCATCAAATCTGTTGCAGCTATTTGTTTTAATCTTTTAGGGATTATTGGAAACATAGGTGGCTTTGTTTGGAAAGTGACATGTTTAGCCCTCATACATTTTTTGCATTTGACTAATACTGTTCTAATTCGTCTTTCCATATTAGGAAAATGGCTTGTTTGTTTTATTTTTAAAAAGCATTTCTTTGGTCCAAAGGGGCCATTACTTAAATGTGTATACCATATGTACTTATTAATTAGTTCAGCTGGGATATAAATTAACCATTCATTTGTTGCAACATTTCGTCTAAAAAAATAAAACATTGTTTTTTACGAGATAGTGCTATTGAATGTCTAGAAAATCCTTACTTCTCCAATTGTGTTTGATTCCTAGTATTTCGGGATCCTTGTCATGTTCTTTGCCTGTTTTTCAATGTTGTCGTAATGTAGTTTTCGAAAGGCACTTGTTTCATATAGTACATTGTAAACTGGTCTTTTGCTGCTTCCAAACCTATGTTATTGGATGCACCCTGTGGACATTGTGATAAAGCATCTGCTAATACATTCGCTGGTCCTGGTATGTGTGTAATAGTGAAGTCAAATTCTTGTAGTATTAACATCCATCTGGCTAACCTCCCATGAGCTAGTTTGGCGGATAACAGAAATTCTAATGCTTTGTGGTCAGGGTATACTTTTGTTTTTCTTCCGAATAGGAAGTATCGAAAACGTTGGAAGCCTCATACAATGGCCAATGCTTCCAGCTCCGTGAGTGAATAGTTTTTTTCGCTTTTTGTGAGTACCCGACTGGCAAATGCAATTGTTCTATATGATCTTAGCCCTGCCTGTTCGTATTCTTGAAATAAAACAACTCCTAAACCTGTTTTCGTGCTATCAGTGGCCATACAAAAATTTTGTGTTAGATCAGGATGTGCTAAAATCGGTGCTGTTGTTAGTGCGTTTTTCACTTTTAAAAATTCTTCATTGGCTTGTTGATCCCATACCCATGGCGTGTTTTTTCCAGTCAATGCACATAGGCGTGGTGTTGCGAGAGATTCGATCCAAATATATTTTTTATAGAATCCGGTGAGACCTAGAAATCCTCTGAGAGTTTTCTTATTATATGGAGTACAGAATTCTTTGATTGCCGTTAGTTTTTCTGGGTCGGACATTACCCCTTTCTCGGAAATTATGTGTCCTAGAAGTTTGACCTCTCGCCTTCCAAATTTGGATTTTGTTATATTTACTGTGACCCCATGCTCTTTCATGATCTGTAGAAACTGATTTAATGTGTCGTTGTGATGTTCCCAAGGGGGTTCTGCTATAATCACATCATCAACATAACAAGTAATTTTTTGTAAAATTTCAGGACTGAGTATAGTATTAAATCCCCTAATAAACGCTGCTGATGATATGTTTAAACCAAATGGCTGTCGTTTAAACTGGTAACATCTACCGAATACGATAAATGCTGTAAATTTTCTACATTCTGGGGCCAATTCTATTTGCCAGAAAGTACTCCGTAAATCAATTGATGAAAATATCTTAGCACCGTGGAAGTTTTGTATCAATTCCTCTAATTTTTCTGGGCGATCTGTCTCAGTGATTATGATTGTGTTGATCTGTCTGGAATCAAGCACTAACCTGATGCTTCCATCTCGTTTTTGTACAATATAGAGCGGGCTGTTATATGTGGAGGTAGCTGGTTCAATAATATCGTCATCTAACATTTTAGATATCTCCTGGAATACTTTATTCCTGTAGCTTAATGGGATTGTATAGGGTGGCACTCTAAATGGTTTGTGCTGTTTTACTTCAAACTTGTACTGAAAGTGTTTAATACTGCCAGTCTTAGGTAAAAATACCTCTGCTTTATCTCGTAAAATACCCTCTAATTCTCTTTTACTGTGTTCCGAAATACCTTGAACTTCTTGTAATTTTTCGTCGATTTCTTTATGGCCCTCTAACATGAGTTGAGGCGATTCCCCCTTTTGTGCATACCATTCTAATTCTTCATCCTCTTTATCTCGCGTCATTCTTAATTGTTTGTTTATAACTGGTATTTCTTCTAATTCTAGCTTTCGCTCAAAGAGAAGTGACATTCCCGAATGTTACGCTACCTTTCCCCATATCTATTATCGCTCGTCTCTCATTTAAAATATCTGCACCTATAATCAAATCAACAATTAGTTTAGGTATAATCACGAAGTTGGCTTCGATCTTTCGACCTTGGCACGAAAGAGTTAACCTTGTTTGATTCGTGACTTCCGCAGCATTGTTTCTAATAGGACCTCTTACTTTAATCTTACGTGTTTTCAGAACTGGCAATTCCTCATTGGCATTACACTGCATGAATAAATTTTCTGAGATCGCAGTCAGTTCACTTCCGCTATCAATTACAATATTGACTGGGATATGCTTTACCATGGCCTTCACAATTGGTTGAATTTGAAAGGGTTGGTTCTGTTCTTCTTCTTGCATCAACGGATCCTCCACTGAATCATACATGAGTCTTTTTAGGAATTTCCCTTGTGAATTCGAACTTTCTGTAGGATGAGCTTCGACTGCTACTTCTTTCTCTTTTATTTCCTCTTCTCTATTTCTTCCTTCATTTACGCTTTCTTCAACATTATCTACTTTTTCCTCATCCTCGTCTATCTTCTCCTTCTTCGTCGCTACTTCCACATAATCGCATCTAAATGCTCTAATTATCGTTTCATAACTTCCTTCATTATATACGTTGGGTTGTGTGCCCACTCGTAACTTATTTTCAACTTCTGTCGACTGCGTATTATCCTCATTGAATTCGCTTTCCCTGGTTTCCATCTCAAATAGCCCTGCAATACTCATTACTTCGTCCTTTCCTTCTACATTCGTTGTGTATGCCTCTGGTAATTCATCTTCCTCGTCAGTATTCTCCCAATTAATTTCGTCCCAACACGATATTGTCATTTCCTTGTCTTCGTTTTCATCTGGTCCCTGCGGATTTGTTTCTTCCTTCTTCTCTTCTCGTGATAAGATTTTTACTTCTCTGTTCAAGGTGCTGCAATTGTCCTGGGTCGGTGCGTCATTCTCTTTGGCATGGGCGCTTAGCTGTCATTTCGAACGTTTAACGGGGTTTGGTGGTCTTACCTCCACCTCTTCTATCTGTATTCTCTTTTCTTGTTCAGCTTGTTGATAGTGGTTTCTTTGTTGATAATTTGTCGGTCTATTGGTTCTCCAGTACCCGTTCCGGTTGTCGTTATTCCCTCTGTAATAGTTGTTGCCGTTCCTGGGTGAATTATAGTTATTGCCATATTCTCTTCCAAATCCATAACCGGTTCTTTGTTGAAATCTATTGTCGTTTCTTGGTGCGAAGTTATCACGTGGTTCGTAATTATCGTTTCTTCGTACTGTGTCTTGTGGATTCCACTGCTTTTTGCTTTCGTTTTCACGTGCGCTTCGTCTTTTTCTTGCGTCATTTTCCGAAAATATGAACTCTAGTTCCCTTAGAATACCTTTAAATGCTACGACGTCATAGCCTCCGCGACCTACTAATGATTGCTGGTATTTCAATGGTAGCTTTATCGCGCATAATTTAATCAACTCTCCGTCACTGTATGGTACATCTAAGCATTGATTTTTCCTTGGCATTAATTCGAAAAATTTCACGGGACTCTTCTCTCCTGAATTTTCAAAATATGGTTTCTGTAATAATTCGTACTTCACTCTGTTCTGTGCTTCGCTGAACCAATATCGTGAGAGAAACTTCTCTCTGAAATCTTCGTACGATCGGCATGTCGCTGCAACATTCTGCATGGTTTCTGCGACTGTTACTGACATGTGTGCACATATAAAGTCTAATTTGTGTGCTAGCGTCCAGTGGTCTGGTAATCCTACTCGGAATTGATCAATAAAAGTTCGTGGATGTAATGAGCTTCCTTCTCGAAAGTGTTGAAATTTTCTGACTATGAGGAAATGATCGTTGTCGTACTTCGTCATAGTTCCATATGAAATTCGCGATTCTTCGCCACTTTTGTTTCTGATCATTTCTCCCGTCGTTCTTTCCGGTTGTGGTAGATCCATTGGATATTGTCCACTGTAACTTTCGCCTACCCCTGCGTAGTATCGTTGGAGTGGTACGCAATAATTTTCTTCCATCGATTGTGAACGTGTAGCTGAATGCATTGCACTGTACTCTTCGCGACCTGGCTTTCCATTATCAGGCATTGGTTCGGTATCTTGTCTGGTTAACCTTGCTGCTTCATTGCACGATCAAAACTGTCTTGAAACGTACATTTGTGGTTCCGCATGCGTTTGTGATGACGTTTGTTCATCAACAATTTCGAAACGTGTTTGTTGCTATGCAGGCTGTCTGATTTCACGTAGGTTACTTTCCGCCTGTGATTGGAATCGCAAATGTGTAATATCTTCGTTAATTGCTTGTTTTTCCGGTGCTGTTACAGATACGGATGTGGTTGCAGAATCTGTGCTTGTTCGATCCTGTTCACTACGCTCTTCAATGGTTTGCAACAACTCTGTTCGCAATTTCTGAAATTGTCGCTTCATTTGCGCTTCTATTTTGACTATGCGATTATCATATCTTTTCAGCGCTGCTTTTGTGATACGTTTGTGTAACACACTGTTTTTAACAATTTCACGCGCTGTACCTGCTGCTTGTCTAGTAATTTCGTTTATCTGTTTCTCTAGTTTCTTGACTTCTCCCTGGGTGTTGTTACGTAATGTTTTGATCTCGTACTGAATGTCATTACGCAATGTTTGTACGTCCGCTTGTACCTTGTCAATGTCTGTTCTCAATTGATTGTGACCTGTTATTAAGTTTCCTATCACTTCTCGAGATTCTTTTGCCTCGTCTTCAATATGACTTAGGTGTAACTGATTTTTTTTTTTGTTTTGTTCTTTAATCGCACGCATTTGTCTCGTGGTTTCTGCATTCTGAATTTGAATTTGGTTCGCTATGTCTTTATTTTGCCTTGTCATGGTTTCCGTAATTTGTTGTAATAATTCCGCCAGATTGGTGGGTCCTATTGCGTCTACTACCGACGTCCTACGCTCTGTGTTTTCGCCTAAGTGTTGGTTCGCAACCGAGTGCATTGAACAGTGCTGTGACACGTTTCTGCTCGCATTCCTTGTACTCTGTGGTGAGGGAGCTCTGATTACTTGTACTATGGGTTCTACGTATTCAAGACGCAAGTTAGAATCCTCATCGACTGTCTCTCTACTTTCCTGCTCCTCTATCGTATGCTGACTTACGTTTTCTATGCCTTGACGTACATTATCCTCGTTATGGTGCGTTATATGTCCTATTTCTCGCGATACTGCATCGTCTGTTGTACTGTCCTCTATTCTGTGTCCATTTTCATGCTGGGTCCCTACCTCAAATTCGGTCAAGGTCTCGATTTGCCATTGCTAATCTTTCCGAATCCCTTATTTGCTGTTTTAAAAGTAATTCACGCGCCCTACTTCGAGTCAACATGCGCTCATACGATCTCACGCGTTTCATAAACTTTTTGTTCACACGACTTGACACTTATTATACCCAAGACTGACAATCCATTCACTTACTTTTTGGGTCAGAACCAACTTGTCAACGATGTATCCGCCACCTGTGCGCTTGCATTGAGGAGAAAAGTTAATTCTAACAATTTTTAAAATTCATAACTTAATTATGATATTGTCTCTGCTAGAATGTCTCACTATCTATCGCTGCAGCTACTGTTTTCAACTATTTATGCCTTTCAAAAAAAATTTTTTTATTAAATAAATTTTTAACTGGATATTTTTCTGATCTAGTTAGGCATGTGGTCGACCTTCAATCATGGTATTTTACCATCCTGGCAGGGTCGCCATTTTCTAAAATTCTGCATGGTTTCTGTTGTTCTATATCGTGTCTCCCTACCACTTTCGCGCAACGACACTCTGAGCGTGTTTTTTAGGGAATTGACTGGTTTGAACCTGGGACCTGTTGCTGGTAAGGAGACATCAGACCACACATGACATGTAGAGTTCAGAAGAGTTCAGTGAGACTAGCGATGATATAACCAAATGCTTAATGATTTCAGCGTCAGCTCTACTGCACTCCCTGTAAAAGAATCTTAATACTAACTAATCATTGCGTTTCAGATTTTTACTTCAAGTGGCAAATGTGAACACCATGAGCTTTAATTGACGATCGACACTAGTATTACGCAAAAAGGAGATGTAACAGATGAGACTTCTGCAGTTCTGTGTGAAGCTTTATGCGCTGTTATGCGGCATCGCATGCGTTCATTACCTTGTCGGTGTTCGTCAGGGGGCGGCGGACAGCACACCTCCGCTCACCTCGCTGTCTCGGAAGCAACTCTCTCCTAACTTCTTCTTACTACAATTTACCGAAGTTGGTTTAAAGAAACTATCTGGCTGTGTTTTCATCTGACCAATCAGGGTGTCAATGTTAACCTTAAGCTCCGCCTACAAAAATTCTGTCTGTCCAATGAGAAACGTTATACTTTTCGTGGGGGGGGGGGGGGGCAATGTTTTTAAAGTTTGCAATGTAACAGAGACGCGAAAAAGTCTCACGCTAAAACTTCCAGCTGGTGTGGTCCTTTTAGTGTTATCGTAAGATCTATACTGTTCTTCTGAAGGACTCTATCTTTTAACATGGGCTGGGGGATGGTCCTGACATAACGCAGACGCGAAAAAGTCTCACGCTAAAACTTGCGGCTGGGGTGGCCCTTTCAGTGTTATCGTAAGATCTATACTGTTCTTATGGAGGGCTCTAGCTTTTAACATGGCCTGGGGGGTGGTCCTAGCGGTTAGCTGGCAACGTGGGTGTCCGCCCCTTATCGTAGGGCCATCTAACTTAACACGGTTCTGCTCTCGGCTTCTGTTCTCGTTTCTCCCCTCGGAACTGCGTCTGTCTCACAGTGGGAAGGTATGACATGCATTTAGGCATTCTTGTGTTAGTCTGTGGTATTCCATTTGCTCACTCGTTACTCGTATTACTTTGGTTAGTTTAAAGTCACGATTTATTCGTAGCTATGTGACATACTACTGGATTTGCTTATCATGTCAGGCTTTTCATGGAAGGTGTTGGATTTGCCTGACACCTTACACCCTCTAAGACCCAACCGCAAAGACAGATACATAGTTGTGGTGCTTATATAAAATGTCTGAAAACATCGAATTAAAAACAGAAGCGGGAGTGCCATCTCTCCTGTACTGTAGAAATCTAAAATGACGCTGGGTCTCTGCAGTGACCAGGGTGTCAGACATTTATAGCCCGGTATTTGGAGTTGTACTTGCTCAACATCAAGTGACTCCAGCACAAGCTGCATGCAGATCCCAGATTGCAGTGTGGCTCGTGAATGGTTGGAGAAGAGGCATTCCAGAGGCGGACAAGCAACAGTATGATGTGCAGGTGAAGCCGGAACTGCGAGGATCTTACATATCTGATGCACCACGAGGAACTGTCGCCGGATGGTAAGACGCAGTTGCCGGCCTCAGTACAGACGCTGATGAGTATGGGACTACATCCGTGGCCAGCTGAATACCCTCATAGCGGACAGCGTGAATCATCTTCAAATAAGAACGTTTCGATTATCCATATGCTGTGCACCCATAGTCTAGTTACGAAAGCATGAAAGCTCTTTAACACTAGAGAAGACTGCCCTGTTCGCTCCCCTAGATTTTTGGCTAAGGCACTTTGACATTCAGTACCTTCAGCGTTCTGGCTTTCAGGTCTCTCAGGTGTCGCAACCATGATAATTTCGAGTCAGAAATGAGGCCCAGGAACCTCACTGAGTCTCTAAAATTAGGACAGTGTCCTCCTTATGCAAGGCAGAAAAATTAAAAATCCGACGAGAACGATTAAGATGAACACACATACACTTAACCGCAGAAAACTGAAAACCCATCTTTGCAGCCCATTCCTCTACCTTCCGCACTGTAAGTTGCAACTGACGCTTGCTGTTGCAACACTGGTGGAGGAACAGAAAACAGCAAAGTCGCCCACAAATAGGGAGCACCGTACGGGACTCCTCACTGTAGATGTGATGGCTGTGGCAAAGAGGGTAACACTTAAAACAGTGCCCTGAGAGACTCCTGCTCAAAACAATTTGTTAACGAGTCACCAACTTGGCTCCGAAAAAACACTTGAGACAGGAAAAACAAAATAAAGATGGGGAGATGGTCATGAAAGCCCCATTGATGAAGTTGTGCCTTACTGATAACAAAGAATATACCGAAACAGCGATGGTTGAGTAGGAAAAGCTGCTGAATAGCCGCCTCTAGCAGAGTCAGGTTCTCGAAAGTGGACCGAAATCCTTGGAATCCACACTGAGAGCGTCTAAGGAGTTGTCTGGTCTCTAACAACCAGCCCGTACGACCGTTAACTATTCGCTCCAGGGTCTTTCCTAAGCAGCTCGTTAAGGCGATACTCCTGTAACTACTGGGAGATGTATGGCCCTTTCCCGGTTTCAGGAGGGGTATCAGAACCGCCTCCCTCCACGAGTTGGGAAAGTTGCCTATCTGCCATATAAGATTGAAATGCTTGTGGAGAATTTCCTTTGACGCCGCGGGAAAATGTCGAAGAATGCAGTACCAGATTCGGTCGTGAGCAGGTGCTGTATCACTAGCCTCAAACAGTGTGGATTCGAGCTCCCACATGCAGAAAGGAGAGTTGTAGGCCTCATAACAGTTGGATCTGAAGTCCAACTTGCTTCTCTCTACAGTTGCACAGTAACGACAAAATGCTGGTTCCTGGCTTGCATTGGCTGTAATTTTTACAAAATGTTCGGTCAGCGTCTTAGTAATGTCTCTGAGCATTGTTTGGAGAGACCATTGTTTCAGCAGTGCTGTTATTGGTAAACGACTGTGTTTACCAGAATTCCTCCTAATGGTTTTCCATACTTTTGCAGAAAAAGTGGAACGCTTGTCATGACCGGTTTTTGGTCTCCTTAATGACGCAATGAGCCTTGGTTCTCACGACTCGAAAGGCCGTGAGGTTGTCTGCTGCCAGGTGCCACTTAAACCATCGAAGAGCTTAAACTTCCTGGCAGATTAAAACTGTGTGTCGGACCGAGACTCGAACTCGGGACCTTTACCTTTCGCGGGCAAATGCTCTACCAACTGAGCTACCCAAGCACGACTCACGCCCCGTCCTCACAGCTTTACTTCCGCCAGTACCTCGTCTCCTACCTTCCAAACTTTACAGAAGCTCTCCTGCGAACCATGCAAGACTAGCACTCCTGAAAGAAAGGATATTGCGGAGACATGGCTTAGCCACAGCCTAGGGGATGTTTCCAGAAAGAGATTTTCAGTCTGCAGCGGACTGTGCGCTGATATGAAACTTCCTGGCAGATTAAAACTGTGTGCCGGACCGAGACTCGAACTCGGGACCTTTGCCTTTCGTGAGCAAGTGCTCTACCAACTGAGCTACCCAAGCAGGACTCACGTCCCGTCCTCACAGCTTTACTTCCGCCAGTACCTCGTCTCCTACCTTCCAAACTTTACAGAAGCTCTCCTGCGAACCATGCAAGACTAGCACTCCTGAAAGAAAGGATATTGCGGAGACATGGCTTAGCCACAGCCTAGGGGATGTTTCCAGAAAGAGATTTTCAGTCTGCAGCGGACTGTGCGCTGATATGAAACTTCCTGGCAGATTAAAACTGTGTGCCGGACCGAGACTCGAACTCGGGACCTTTGCCTTTCGCGGGCAAGTGATCTAAGCCATGTCTTCGCAATATCCTTTCTTCCAGGAGTGCTAGTTCTGCAAGGCGCGCAGAAGAGCTTCTGTGAGGTTTGGAAGGTAGGAGACGAGGTACTAGCAGAATTGAAGCTGTGAGGACGGGACGTGAGTCCTGCTTGGGTAGCTCAGTTGGTAGAGCACTTGCTCACGAAAGGCAAAGGTCCCGAGTTCGAGTCTCGGTTCGGCACACAGTTTTAATCTGCCAGGAAGTTTCATATCAGCGCACAGTCCGCTGCAAACTGAAAATCTCTTTCTGGAAACATCCCCTAGGCTGTGGCTAAGCCATGTCTCCGCAATATCCTTTCTTTCAGGAGTGCTAGTCTTGCATGGTTCGCAGGAGAGCTTCTGTAAAGTTTGGTAGGTAGGAGACGAGGTACTGGCGGAAGTAAAGCTGTGAGGACGGGGCGTGAGTCCTGCTTGGGTAGCTCAGTTGGTAGAGCACTTGCTCACGAAAGGCAAAGGTCTCGAGTTCGAGTCTCGGTCCGGGACACAGTTTTAATCTTCCAGAAAGTTTCACATCAGCGCACACTCCGCTGCCGAGTGAATATCCCATTCATCGAAGAGCTGCATGCCTGGCCCTCATGGCTGAAAGACTGTCTTCTGTCCACCAGGCTTTTGGTTGCTTCCTAAGAGGACCGAAAGACTGAGGTACGGATAGGTCAGCATCATGATGGATCACATGTGTTATGTGGTCCACCCATTCTCCTCAACAACTATGCATCCCATCAGCCCGCAGCACACCTTGGGATTGAACGGTTTTTTATAGAGGTTTATTCCGTTCTCACGATCGGGTCAGTCAAGCGAAGATCCCCGTTTCCTGAGACACAACATTCCCCTGTCGCGCCGCAAGGTGGCAACTGAAGCATGTCCAGAGCTTACGATGACAGCGGACTTGCGGCACTTACCATACCCCAGCTCAGGAACCCCGGGGTACCCAGCAAATGAATGTTGAGCCCCTGATGGCAAGATCGGACTCGTCTTCCAAAGTGGTCCATGCTATTTTTGTTGGTGATCATCTAGAATGTAGTCATCTACGATTGACATCATTGATATCTCGACAGAGTGGTTGTTTTCTACTTCCCACGAAAATATGGAAGATTGTGAATACATTGTACAGCATTGAGGGCTGTCCTGACATAGGGTAGAGGAGGCATACGAGAACTCAAGGCAGCTCAGTTCAGTCTCAAATTTCCGATCGAGCAGAAGCAAGTGCAGAAAGAAAAACTTGCACTGATGGAAGGTCATTGTTTGGATCAGCACCAAACACTATCAAAGGGCACCTACGAGGTGTGGATTTTAGTACTCGAAAACAATACTTACAGTAAACTCAAGGCACTCAGCTGCCTGAATAACACTCGGTTATTGCATTCAGACTAAGCTACTACATTGAAGGCTATTTCTAAAAGTGAGATAAAGCACAGGGTTCGACTGTTGGAATCACAAAAACCAGTGTCTCAGTAGCGAGAGCTAACAGAAATAGCAATCACTAGCAACATCGTAAAGTGTAAACATTCTAGAGTACTCCAACAAATAAGAAAACATACGTAAATCGGAGCTTATCTGAGGCTGGCAATGAGCGACACAAAGTTCACATACAAACACTCTGACTTCGATATGGAAATTCAGGGTTTTTAAAGAGTCCTGTAGGCACATCGTCTCTCCAAACCTGCAGTCTACACGCCAAACCTACCGATAGTTTAGTCACCTGACGTGAGGCTTTGTAACTCCATGGTGCCGCTGGACAACTACGTTTGGGTCCTTCTCCTTCTGTTTTGTAGGTGGGGTGTTGGTGGATTGACAGAAACTAACCCCTTGTCTGGCATCAACAGCATTCAACTGAAAGCCAAACGTCAGTGATCTTCTTTGTAAGGCTAGCAACAAGTGTCTTACATCACTTTGCACCGCTTTGAGAGTGAGGACCTAGCTTTGCCCATCTCTGTGCGACCTCAGTTCTCCAGAGCAATGTTCATGCTTGCTGCATGTGCTAACAGTGTCTGCGACTACAGTCTACTGTGGCACTTTACAACAGATTTTAGACAGGAGCTACCAGCTAACTTCTCAAACTGGAACTTCTACCTACGACCGCTATCCAGAGCGTCCACATTTCAAAAGCTGATCCCGTTACTGTTTTGCTTGTGTAATCCAAATGCCACCATCTATGTCTCTCACCTGCATTACATCTCTAGTTTCCTCTCTTAGAGAAATCAATGTCCACATTGACACGTTTTATTAGTTAGCGTACACTAACAGAAGTGGAAAGTAATAGACCGTGAAGCGGTTGTACGATATCATACACTGTGGAAATGTTCACCGCGTAAGGGCCATTAAGGGGGATCTACACGAAAGTGACGAAAATGGTGAAGCAATTTTTATTGAATCTTGCTTTACTGCATGGTATTGATATTTCAGTTCTTGAATATTGCGTTCCTGTTCCACTTCTAAGTGCGATAAAAACAATATTAATAAAAGCTTGCAGAGGCCACGCCTGTTTGTTGTTCTGTATTTCCTCATGATATTTATTCCTGCGGTGTTTTCTTCAAATTCTACGCAGTCACACTGTGGGCAACATTTCGGTGTTTAGCAGATCCAGAATTTCTACAAAAGTGTGTGCATGGAAAAACTCAAAATCCTAATGAAAGTTACAACTCTCTGATAGGGAAACCATGCCCCCAGACAATATTAGTTTCCACAACTGCTGGTGAAGTTGCGGGTATGGTGCTTGTTTAGTTTTCAACTGTGCTGCTCTTTGCAGACTATGGACTTTACAGAGCCTAGGATTTCATCCAGGAGCTTTCACACTATTGATATTGAAGGAAACCGACAACAGAAGAATTGATGCAGCTGACATTATTGTTACTCTGTTTGAAAAATCAGGATTCTCTAAGAGGACATGCAAAGAAAAGACTGCTTGAGGATGAAGAGGAAGAATACATATGGTTTGCACTAGTTCACCCTGATACGGTAAGGCCTAATACAAACACTGTCAAATCTTTGATTAACATTTCACGTAACTTATATTTTGGAAAATTTATGTACCTTTTCCTCAGAAACCACTGACATTATTGTACTTAAATTTGGCATGCAATTAATCAGCATTATAGTGAGACATTCGGTGGAAGAAATTTTCATTTACTACAATAGTAAGGCATTTATATAAGAGAAAAGCCCTAAGATTTGTTTTTTTTTCTTACAGAAATTTGGAGAGCCAAGGGCTGAAGAGAGACAAAGCCAAGTCCCGACCAAAGAGAGCAACCGGGTGACAAGCAAGGTAGTTTTCAAGCAGTACTAGTAAAGTGAAGACAGGTTCGCTAGTACTGAATTGACCGGCTGTGCGCCTATGCGAGTACGTCGGCAACGTGGAACGCTACCAGACGCCGTACTCAGCTGGAGAAATGGTGGCGCTCTCGTCGTGCGAGCACGTCATTGCGCGGCCGCGGCGCCCGCTAACGGTTAAGTCCATTCCCTCTGGCGGGGATTCAACCTCTACGGCGCCCGATACCCAGACGTTGTACTACATCCAACGGTCAGTGAGATCTGTCGGAGTGGTGCTTCCATATCATTCGCATCGATGATTCGTCCTTGCTCAAAATCCGACAGATGGCATTAAGTTGCACATGCACATCTGTTAGGCATGCTGTCGGGCTTTTTCCAATTTAAATGTTGTAGTACTGTTAGATACTCCATTAGCCACCGTGTTCATCGGTGGGAATGGCTTTTTTCTGTACTGTTAAGTCTGAAGATAAGCTGGCATATGGATTAAATTTTAATCGGCGTATCTCACTCGAAAAAAAAATACTGGAGTCTCCGTTTGGTAGTGTGCTGTCAAAGTGCTCATGGTGTAACTCTTTCCACTTGTGTTAATTCTATTGCAGTGGAGTAATTAGCCGTCCAAATGGACCGGACATAACCATACACTCGACAACCACGATTCTGAATAAATCCTCTCAGAACATGTGAAGAAGTAGACTTTAAGGGAATAGCCTTTCTATGTATGACTGGAACTTTCAACACGATAGTATATCTTGCCATGCAGCTAGATGTGGAAGATTTCAGAATACTTCTCCACCCCACAGATTCTTCGGTTTTTATCCAGTTTAAAATCTACAGGCCTGCCCTCAGTACCACGCTCGAAGTGTGAATTATCGCTTTAGTACTCTTCAAGAGTTATGGCAGAAACTAGAAAAAATTTAATATACACACATCAAAAAGGTTTTGCATCACCCCGTTCCCAGAACTCCTGAAGACAAACGTTGGCTGTGGATATTGTATCACAGACACAGTTCCTTTGACTGTTCGGAGATGCCGGTCGTGGTGACCGAGCGGTTCTAGGCGCTTCAGTCCGGAACCGCGCGACTGCTACGGTCGCAGGTTCGAATCCTGCCTCGAGCATGGATGTGTGTGAAGTCCTTAGGTTAGTTAAGCGTAAGTAGTTCTAAGTTCTAGGGGAGGAGTGATGACCTCAGATGTTAAGTCCTATAGTGCTCAGAGCCATTTGAACCATTTTTGTTCGGAGATGTCACTAAACCCGCCCAAAGACTTAAACAACCGTGCATGAGCAGCGCCTATTAGACGGAGGGGGTCCGACAGCCGATCAGTTCCAGTCATTCCACCAGGAAGGAGGTGCGCGGCTCCTATTGCCTGTAGTTCAACAATGCCTAGACGGTCAATACCGCGGTCCGATCGCATCTGCGTTGTTACTTTGCGCCAGGAAGGGCTCTCAACAAGGGAAGTGTCCAGGCTTCTCGGAGTGAACCAAAGTGATGTTGTTGGGACATGGAAGAGGTACAGAGAAACAGGAACTGTCGATGATATGCCTCGCTCATGGCTCCCATGGGCTACTACTGCAGTGGATGACCGATACCTACGGACTATGGCTCGGAGGAACCCTGACAGCAAAGCCACCATGTTGAATAATGCTTTTAGTGCAACGACGTAACAACGTGTTACGACTCAAACAGTGCGCCATAGGCTGCATGATGCGCAACTTCACTCCTGACGTCCCTGGCGAGGACCATCTTTGCAACCACAACACCATGCAGCGCGGTACAGTTGGGTCCAACAACATGCCGAATGGACCGCTCAGGGTTTGACTCACGTTCTCGTCACCAATGAGTGTCGCATATGCCTTCAATCAGACAATCGTTGGAGATGTGTTTGGAGGCAACCTAGTCAGCTGAAAGCCTTAGACACACTGTCCAGTGAGTGCAGCAAGGTGGAGGTTCCCTGCTGTTTTGGGGTGGCATCATGTGGTGCCGACTTACGCTGCTGGTAGGTATGGAAGGCATCGAAACGCCTGTACGATACGTGAATGCCATCCTCCGACCGATAGTGCAACCATATCCGCAGCATATTGGTGAGGTATTCGTCTTCATGGACGACAATTCGAGCCCCCATCGTACACATCTCGTGAATAACTTCCTTCAGGATAACGACATCGATCGACTAGAGTTCTCTTGACATGAACCCTATTCAAGATGCCTGGGATAGTTTGAGAAGGGCTGTTTATGGACGACGTGACTCACCAGCCACTCCGAGGGATCTACGCCGAATCGCCGTTGAGTAGTGGGACAATCTGGACCTTGATGAACTTGTGGATACTATGCCACGACGAATACAGGCATGCATCAATGCAAGAGGACGTGCTACTGGGTATTAGAGGTACCGGTGTAAAGCAATCTGGTCCACTACCTCTGAAGGTCTTGCTGTATGGTGGTACAAAATGCAATGTGTGGTTTTCAAGAGCAATAAAAAGGGCGGAATTGATGTTTATGTTGACCTCTATTCCTATTTTCTGTACGGGTTCCGAAACTCTCGGAACCGAGATGATGCAAAACATTTTTTGATGTGTGTATATGGTTCCAGACACCTTTTGAAATACGAAACATCTACGATGTATATACGCAGACGAAAACGACAAATGTAAAATTTGTATGAGTGCTGTGATTTGAACTTAGGTCTCCTGCTCACGAGTCAGATGTGCTAACCATAATGCCAACCTGGCACTGTGACTTTGCGCAACTGCAGGAACTACCCTAGCACGCCTCCCTCCTCCCTCAAAATTCCCATTCACGCCTGAGCCCTCTTGGTATCCCCTGTAAACCGGAACAGCATTACAGAGGCTCTCCATCTGTATTTGAATAGCACTTCAGCATCTGACGAAATGGGGGGGGATCCTGTCTGAAACCCATGCACAGGTGGTTTAATCAGATGAAGCTATGTGATACCAGACACCTTACCAGATCTCAAACACCGATGAAGCATACTAGCATACTTAAGCGACGAATGAAAATTTCTGCCAATGCTGGGATTCGAAACCGGGTCTCCTGCCCACGAGGCAGATACGCTGACCACTACGTCAGCCTGGCACTGTTACTTTGCGCAACTGCACGGACTGCCCTAGCACGCCTCCCTCCTCAATCCAAATTACCATTTTCATTGCCGCTTCAGTGTGCATATATACTAAAAAAATTGGTCTAGGTCTCTATCATTACTTGAATGCAATCCGCCAGCCACTCCTGTGTCCATATGCGCAGAGAATAGCAGCTACTCTGGATATATCGGTAGATGATGATAAAAATGTTATGTACGTAGAGTCAATGCGACTGCCTGTAAAATAGCATTTCTCTGTGTAATCCACTTTTACCTTACTTTTTAAATCGTTTTGGTGTCTCTCCAGTTCCCTTACAGCCAGGACAGAAACGCTTCAGGTGGCCTGGGACTTCGGCGATTTCTGTGAATGCAAATGCACGTGGCCCCCGGGGGATCGAGCTGCGGCTAAGAGCAGATGAATGAGAGCTCAGGGACGAGCCGCCATTAAGCCAGCCACAAATAAGCAGCGGCACGCTCCTCCGGGCCTCCAAAAGACCCATTAGGGGACTGCGTATATTTCAGCGGCGCTGTTAAGCCCCCGCTGACCTCGGAGGACTGCCGAGCACGCTTGCCGATGAAGGCTTCCTGCAGTATTCTGTTTCCTCTACTGCGTTCTGATCTGCGAGGGAAACCGTTCGAACTTTTCCACTACCGCGTAAACATAGACATCCGCGAAAGGCTGGCACGGGAGGCAAGCAGGGGCACTAACCCCTCTCCTGATAGTTGGGCTACAGACTTTTTATTCGCTATAAAATTCTCCCTCAGTTTACAGTGTAGTTCCAGTCCATCAGTCCGACCACAGTTATCCGGAAGTTAACCTTGGACGTCAGGCGAATGCCAGAACTGGAGGTCCTCTTCAAAGATTAGCAATTAAGATTCACTCCGCCCCATTCCCAATCTTTCGGAATACTGTGCTGAAAAGGACAAATTCCTCCAACAGCCCTCCCTGCTTTCTCAAGTTGGGTGAAAGACGCACAAGAAAAAGAAAAAAACTTAATTGCTCAAATATCCCACTCTGCCATCACAGTTACGGAATGAAAAGTATTAAAAATAAATTAAAAAACAAACAATTGACACAAGCAGAAGCAAATTATTTGCTTGAGTTTACAGTCAGAATTTTATTTTGTCTAATGCCACCAGTTTCGGTAGCAAGTACGATAATCAGGTAAATATAGTGTTATTCAAAATGATTTAGAAACTATCAAATGATTGCAAAAGAAAGTTTATATTGAAGTAAGGTATTATTTGATTATACGTGTGGAAACAGCAGCTCAAGAAGCTTGATTTGTTTCATCTTCAGCAACTTGGCTGCCAGATCAACGGAGAAGATATTTTTGCGTTGTTCATCCCTCAACTGCAAGAGGACATGATAGTTTCAGTTGTCAATTAAATGGTGATCCATTGCCCTTCCACAAGGGTTCGTCAGTTCTTGGATACTGAGGTTCTAGAACGACGGTTTGGTTGGTTGTCTCCAGTTGCTGGTATGGTCCCCATGTTATCCGGACGAGACACCGTGTGACTTTTACATGTGGCGTCACGTGAAAGACACTGTTTTTACACCTCCACTTCCTTACAGCATTGCTGACTCACGAGGACGTACCAGGGCAGCTATGACTGACTTCGATTCTGGCGCTTTATGATGATTGTGAGCCGACTACACTATGGACCGGACGTCTGCCGTGTGATTAACACTTTGCACCTTGAAATTTATAAACATACCACAAAAACTTATTGCTGTTTCCACACAAACAATCAATATCAGCATCTTCTATCACTTGAAGGTGACTAGATCCTATTATTTACATTATTATTACTTCAATTTTTTTAATATTTAAATTTATTTGAATATTCTTTAAGAAACATTTTTAACCTTAATTTTCAAATTTTAATATTACCCGTAGAAGATCGATGGTGTACGTCTTGGAAGAAGTTGAAATCTACAGTCACGTGAAAAGAAGAGAGCAGGTACTGATTACAAAATGGCTATTATAATCTTTCGACATGTTGATTACTAAATACACTTCTGATCCACAAATTATTGGTATTGATCATATTTTTGTTGTTGTTCATAGTGACTCGTCTGTAAGAAATAAAAAAATCGCTCTACAGAAGGGGCACTGTTATCACTTCTGGCCAGAATCTGAATCTACTTAAAGCATAGCACTGACTTCTTAGTGTACGACACAACTACTTTGGTAAGCGAATCTGACGTCTGCATGCCGGGGCTTAGGGACTGCTTATGTTTTAAGGTTGCTACAAGTGAGTTATCACGGAGAAAAATACTGTGTATGTTATGAGCTGGTGAAACTACAATAGTCTGTCCATAAGTATGGGTTGTTTGATTGCTATGGCTCATCTGAACTAAAACAGATGAAATAGTAGTTCACTTTATTGCATGAATGATTAAAAGACCTACTTAACTGAAACAATCCCTTGCCACATGAGTGCGTACGATATTTACAACCGTCGTTGACTATTAAAGCATCCCTTGATGCATGCAATCACAAGCTCTGCTCCTGAAGTACAATGTTCAACATTTAAAAAAGGACGTGTCTGAGACTTGGCTAGCAGTGGTCCTACTTGATGACGACTGCCTCAACTGAGGTCATGAACTGGGGAGAGCATTTCCGTACTCAGCTCCGTACTGACCTCCATGCGAGAACGCTGCTATGTTGAGAGAGAGGGAGTGTCTTCTTTAGCCTTTCCCATTGGTCGCAGATGGCTGCGAGGCACAGTTAATGTCTGTGGAATCAATGCACGTTGCCACTGTGATGTAGCAACGCGATCTTTGGACGATAGCGCTGTGTGAAAGTATCTTAAACCATATTTAAATACGTAATGAGATTTTTTTGGTCGTAGCATAGCATGACTATGCTATTTGCTACCGAAATCATTCGACTATAAGCTAAAGTAAGTAATTTTTTCTGATTTCTTGGTTACTGTTCGAACCCACAGGTTTTCAGGAACACGTAATCCCCATAAGGCCATCTCTCACTCCTGCTGGTCAACGTATCGTTACAGGCGTTTACGTTTAGTTCGCATACATGCCGTTTTCTGCGCTATTCAATAACGTGTCAGGCTGGGAAGATCAAGACCGTCTTGTGTCAGTCGTAGGCTGCCACCGACCAACTAGAGCTTGGTTTTGGGAGGTTTCTCGCATTCATCAACTTGTGTACGTTTTCTGGGTTACATTTTACGTAAACAACCCAAAAAAAATGTACCTTTCCAAAACGTTTATTCAATGTCAGTTTTGTCAGTCAGCATAAAAATATGAAGACGTGAAAATCATCTAATACATGGAATAACATGATCAAGTGTGAACATTTGTAAGCAAACATAGTGTTATAGATGGCATCAAAATTGTGTAGGTTTTTTTTTCTAAACTTTAATTCCTGTTTCTCCACTTTAAAGAATATTATTCAAAGATTTACTTAGCTGTTTATTCTTTTGATATTCTACAGGACTGTCGTTCTAACATTTTTTGTTACAGGTTACAGTTAAAACATCTTTCTTCTTCCATCTTCGTTTTGGCGAACTAGGGACCACGTCAATTCAACTGTCTTTTCCTAAGCTTTAACTGCAGCCAAATGCTCCCACATTTGTTTCCGTTGTTGTTCTTTTATCTCTCGAGACCATGCCTTTCCTGTCTTTAGATTCGGATTTTCCTTGAAACCTTTGTGGATTCGTAATTTTTTCTCGAGCGAATCACCTTCCTAGATAACTTTATGAGAAATTTCCAGTTCTCGTAGATCTTTTTCGGCTTATGTCAAGCATACCATTTTGGTTTTCTTATCTTGGCACTCGATTAATATCCTTTTAGACATCCTTCCTGGGCTCATTCGCGTCACGTGGCAATAAAAGGCAATCCTTCGCTTCCGAATCATCTCACTTTTCTTCTCCGCATGTTTGCATAGTTCTTGATAGTGATGCCTTTTATATTCGTTGTTTTCTTTGATGAGACGCAGGATTTCTCTCAAAATCTTTCTTTCTTCCATCTCTTATTGTAGATGCCTTTAGTTAGTTGACGGGCTATTTCCATTTGGTTCCTACGTTATACGAATGCTACCTCTCTAACAGGTTCGGCGCTGTCCATTCACCAAGTTATTTAGGCTTTTCTACCTGCTTAAATTTTTCCTTGTCCGACTATCAATTCTCTTGGCACCGATTTTATGTTTGTCACAAAGTGCGTCTTCTCAAAGTGGATTTGGAGCCCAGCCTTCACTGTGTCTTGTTTTGCTGCCCTGTCTATGGACTCTGCGAAGATCACTAGATCGTCAGCAAAGGCTAGACAGTCGACTGTAAGGTTCACATACATTTAGCCTGGACTTACCCATATTCTATCCCTAAATTGTTCATTTCTTTGCATCATTTTAAAATGACCTAACAACAATATCTTTGTGAATAATTTCCAATTTTATTTCCTAACGTGTTGAATACGCTGGATTTAATCAAATGATGATGTAATTTCAGATCATAAATTCAAAAAAGTGATTCCATAATGATGTTATTAATACAGAAAAAGTACTTACTCCGATCAAAACTATATTGAATGTTCAGCTATTAGTCTTTTGAGATGCAGTAAGTTTTTTGTGACTCACCAATCCGTTACATAAAAAATTTTAGAATACTAACCTACAGTCGTGCAGCAGCTCTGCTTTTGTCATAAATTTTATCCTATGTAAGCAACATACTTGCGTCGATGTTGTAATTTTATCAGCAACGTTACTCGAATGGTACACTTTGCAACTGCGAAATTATGACGGAAATATAGAGCTATACATAGAGCTGTAAGACTTCCGTAAGCTACTGTAGCTATCATAAGCAAGAGTAGACTGCGGTAGTTTTCCTTGTCGCTCTGGTCACTTAAGACCGTAACCGCGTTACCTGTACGTTGATGTGTCGCATCTCTATCAGGTGTTATCTCATTTCGATTGCTTACTAGGTTCCCCTAAAAACTGAAGTGGTGAACTATCTAGAAACTGAGTGAGAATAAATAAATGTCCGCGTAACCAACGGAACAATTTTGTTTTACGTGGTTATCCTCTTGTCTGTGAACAAGAGCGGCGCCCGACAGCAAGTGGCGCGTGCATCGTGATCGCGATTTCGTGTGATCGTCAGGATTTATTTTCACCAGTGGAAACTTTGTGGTGGAGGAGGGCACGTACAAGACCTGGTTGTGAGGGAAACTTCATTAATTTGCGTTATGTTTGCGTGTGATACTCAAACGCTGAAAATATGTTTTATTATGAAGAAGGATCATCGTAAGGTGGAAGCGAGAGCTTCGAGTGATCTATTGGAGTCCTGAAAATTGATAAACAATTAATTTGACAGGGTAGTGCAAATGGATTATTTCACTCTATTTTTGATACCAAAATTGCGTCAGCTTCCACTTTATCTCCAGCATTAAGCAGTAGGAAGACAGTATTGTAAGGAGAGATGAAAACCTCCATCTTCGCGTATAGAGACGTTGGTTCACACAGACAAGCAGGGAGTGGCTTATTGCGAGCGACAGAGAGGAAGCGAGTCTGGAGTTTGCAGATCAAAAGAATGTTGCCACTTGATGCTTTGTTTGGGGGCCGCGATTTCAAAGGAGGCCGATATCCGGTCCATGGTCAGTGATATTTAGTAACGTGATCTGTAATTAGGACATTGGACTGTTATGACATTCGTGGCGACTCCCTGACAATATACAGATACGCAGGAGATCCCAAACGGTGGCTACTATATCGCACTTCATTCCGTTCCCTTATGGTTACCGTTATTATGTCATGGGGAGCAAGGGTGAAGGGGTGGACTCACGATGTCTGCCAAAGTGGGGGATGTCTGTCTCCTGCAAATTGATTAAATAAAAAATATGCATCGGTATATTATTGACTTTGATTTGATTTCATGTCATGAAATCCTTCTTATCCAGCACAGAGTGAGTCTTTTTCCTACCAACTTTTTCTGGAACAGGTGGCGAGGGATGGGGCGAGGGGTAGTGGGGATGGGACATCCTCGGGTGGCGGCATTGTGCACTAGCTGTATGTCAATCTGAGTGCACACAGGAAAATTTTCCAGTAAGACGACACATTCAAACTTCCGCAGTGTAATTACGTGGTTAGGACATGTAGCTTCTGGAAGTAATGTTTTCCCACCAAATAAAAGTGAGATCCAGCTCCTGGAAATTTATTTTTATAAATAAACAATATATTTAATGTTATATAATTGAGTTTATTGTCGTGAGACCCTTTCTGTCCAGCACAGATGGCAGGTTAGAGCCCATGGCAGAACCCATTCTCAGTCAGGAATTTGCCTTGGAAAATGTCGCATGTGTCTGTATTCCACATGGGGTTTACCCAGTAAACACTGTTTTCTCTGTGCTTTGGCCGAACTGTGGCCGATGGCGTGTACATGCCTGGCAGGACACGAGAAAAAAGAGAAAAAAGGTACATGTTTCGACAGGGATATCTTAGGTGTCAAGTATGAAAGGGATGCCACCGCCTGATGCTTTTGTTCGATGATTAGTGTCTCATCCGGTCTGTCAGTCGTGGGGGCCAAGGCGGACACCTGCATGTGGCGTGGCTCTCATCGGCAGACTCCAACTCCTGGCAGCGTGTGGGGTGGCATTCTGTGCAGTCCAGTGGACAGGCGGCGGCGGACGGTGTGTGCTTCACGGTCGAAAGATTTTTAAGTGTCGTTACATGTGATGGGTTTTTTTCATGACGTTATTTGTTTTGCGAGCGGAATGAAACAAAAATCTATATGTAATTACTTCTTATGAGACCTGCATCTTCCCAAAGAGCAAAGAATGATGAGCAAGGGAAATCCAATCCTTGAAAACACATTTTCTTATAAATAAACAATATACCTTTTAATTTCCTGATGTGAGATCCTACCTTTTAACCACATAGCCACCAGTATCCAGGTAGGGGATGATGAGGTGACAGGGGAGGGGGACAGATGGGGGTTTACCAGAGGGAGAGATGTTAATTAATTGATAAATTAATGAAATTAATCAAATTGATAAGAGTGAGAGGGAGCTATTCGAATAACTCAGACCTGAAAGTATACCTGTATCAGCAAGTGGGAGGAGGGGAGGGGGGGGGGGGTTGGAGGTTTCCTGAGGGGTTGGGGGTTGAGCAGAAGACGGGGTGGTGAGGTGGGGGGGAGGAACTGATTAAGTACCTGTCAATCAAAGGGGGAGATTATCCCCAGGGGTGCATAATCCACATAGCAGGACAAAAGCTTAATGACCTGTCAATCAAAAGAAAACACTAGATTTGTCTCTGAGTGCATACTTGTCCTTGATGTAAGCAACCCACACTAACAAATTGTGTTCGTGCCCCCCTTGTCTCACTAATAGAAACAACCATCTGTTGTTTAAGGGAATGACAACAATGAAAATTTGTGCTGGATAGGGACTTGAAAATGGATTTACCACTTAATGCGAGCGGTCACCTTAGCTGCTTGGGTCATGCATGCATGACTCACGGCCAGACACAAACTTCGATATGCCTTCTTTCCTGTGGTGCAACCTGTACTCATACACACAGTATGTAATTCCTATACGTGGGAGGACTTTTTAATCGAATGTCGCTGTCTGGTATCGACAGATAAATAATATATTGCTGTGTCTGTGTTGTTAAGAAGGGTGATGAAATGTTCCTTCGGCCAGGCATGCATGATGTAAGGGACACACAGCAACTGATAGAAACAGATCACAATTTAGGTCACACTTTAGTAATAATGACAGTTAGGCTGAAGTGAAAGAGAACTGTCAGAAAGGTTGACGGTGCAAGGATGTGGGATACTCGAGTATTAAGAAATGTTGATGTGTTATCGAAGTTTTGTAATGCCATAGATACCATAATATCACAGCATGCAGTTCAGTTATGAAGGAATGGATATTTCGAAAAATGGAAATAACTGAAGGTGGTCAGAGAGATAAGAAAAATGTAAGAAAGGTTCTGAGAAGAAACTGTAACAAAAGTACTTGATTTGTTTGATGAAAGAAGAAAATATTGAAACATGTTCAGGAAAAAACAAAAATTATGTTATTTCTAAGTGAAAGAAGAAGAAATGTGAGTCGATTTCGGGGACATAGGGACTCGTTTTAGACTCATTTGGCCAGAGGTCTATAGGGCTTAGGACCATCAAAGCAGAGGAGTATGTATCATTCTTGTGGGATTTCTGAACGTGAGTAGGTAAGTGATATCCAAACGATTATTCAAGGCAGTATGTAGGATCTATGGGGGCGGAGGCATGTGAATTGAGTCAGAAAAATGTCTTCCGCAGCCCAGGAAGATAATAGTGAGATATATCTACTTGACGGTTCATTAATCCAAACTGCTGACACAGAATAATCTGTAGAGGAATGGAAAAGAAAATGTAGGGTATATTAGACAATGATTAGATTAGCTTTAGAAAAAGTAAGCGAACGGAAGACACAGATCTAAAATTACGTTTGATAAAAGAAGCAATACTTAAGAAGGATCAAGACGCTGTTATAAGACTTTTTGACTCAGAAAAAACTTTCTACATCGCAGTCGTAGAAGTTGTTTGAAATCCTCACAACAATAGGCACACACTATTGGACACGCCAGTAACTGCGTTATACGATTTACACAACTTGTAACAAACTGATAATGACGTACTTTGAACAGCATGACATGCAGCTGTCTCTAATTATTATATATAATAGTAAAATAAATATAGGCCGCTGCTTGTCAGACAGTTCCCAAAACATATTATAGCTGCTTCGTTGGTCCACGGGCGTCGCGTTGGATAGTGGTGTGGAAGCTGCACAGTATTTCGGCGAGATAACTGCCCGTCATCTTCAGGTGCTTACTGACGTGTTGCCGGTTTTTTTTTTTTCTTTATTGTGATTTTTATCACCTTACACAAGGCGGGCTGTCAGCAGCTGAGTACGCTGCTCTTCAGCCTTGAGGTTTACAATAAGTAATACATAGAGGGGGCACAGAGAATACAAGCAAAACGGCGGGCAAAACAACGTAGACGCTAAAAAACAAAAAAACACGGAGCCGTTCCCGCTGGACGAGAAAACCTCACTGACACTAGTTGACACGGCGCACAAAACATGGACGATGGCGACGGTACACGTGAACAGCGGCGGCGTGACGGCGAACAAACACTAAACACAAACGAAGGCACACACACGAGACACTGATGGCGATGACCTCTGGCGCGCGAATGTTCACTGTGAGTGTGCAAGTCCGGGGACCTGCCAAGAGAGGTGGAGGAGGAAGGGGAGTGGAAGACCGAGAGGGGAGAGCAGAGATGCCACGGGCAGGGGAGATAGGGGGAGGGAGGAAGGGGGAGGGGAAGCCCAGGGAAGAGGGGTGGAGGGAGGGGACGGGGAAAAGGAAAGAGAAGGGAAGGGAAGAGAAGGGAGGCAAGGTGCCTAAAGGAAAGGACACTGGAAGTGGGGGGTGGGGCAGGGTCAAAGTTGATAGGAGGGGTAGATGGAAGGGAGGAGGACATCATCAGGGAGGGGGAGCTGGTGGAAGCCACCTTGGGAGAGGGTAAGGAGGGTTGAGAGATGGAGACCGGGTGGGACATGGGAATACAGGCGCGGCAGTGGGCGGGGGTGGGAGAGGATCGGGGAGACCAGCGGGTGAGGAGGATCGAGCTTACGGGAGGTGTACAGGATCCGTATCCTTCAAGGAAAAGGAGGAGGTGGGGGAAGGGGATGAGATCGTACAGGATCCACGTGGGGGAGGGGAGACGGATGTGATAGGCGAGGCGGAGAGCATGGTGTTCAAGGATTTGGAGGGATTTATAAAAGGTAGGGGGGGGGGGGGCGGAGATCCAAGCCGGATGGGCGTAACAAAGGATAGGGCGGATGAGGGATTTATAGGTGTGGAGGATGGTGGAGGGGTCCAGACCCCACGTACAGCCGGAGAAGAACTTGAGGAGACTGAGTCGGGAGCATGCCTTGGCTTGGATTGTCCGGAGGTGGGGAGTCCAGGAGAGGCGACAGTCGAGGGTGACACCAAGGTACTGAATGGTGGGAGTGAGGGCGATAGGACGGCCATAGATGGTGAGGCGGAAGGAAGGGTTGGTTTTGCCTACAATGATCGCCTGGGTTTTGGAGGGATTGACCTTGAGCAACCACTGGTTGCACCAAGCGGTGAACCGGTCAAGATGGGATTGGAGAAGGTGTTGGGAGCGCTGCAGGGTGGGGGCAAGGGCGAGGAAGGCGGTGTCATCGGCAAACTGGAGAAGGTGGACGGGGGGTGACGGCGGCGACATGTCCGCCGTGTACAAAAGGTACAGAAGGGGGGAGAGGACGGAGCCTTGGGGCACATCGGCGGAGGGGAAAAAGGTGTAGGAATCTGTGTTATGGATGGCGTGTTGCTGAAAAAGTTCGCCAATATATACGCTGAACTCACTAGGAATGCGCATGCGCCAAGGGTTGAGGCTAAACGTCATCGTAGACGAATCGTAGAGCACGGCGACATCTAGTGCCCCCTGCCGGACAATGGGCCAAGGGCTTCTCATTCACGACGTGGGTTAAGCGCGGCCGCAAATAGCGGCCCAGCGCGCGCATGAGCAGAGTGTCGGCGGCCAGGTTAGGTGTGCGGACTTCGATTCTCCGTCTGTTTTGGCGCGGAATCGTTCGTCTGCGGCCGACAATGCCTTAGCACCGCCATTGCTGGTTTCCATGCCTTGCTGAGTTGAAATCCCGTGTCTCTACTGACCAGGTCGTTACTTATAGGAACTGCTTCTGTAATAATGGAGTCCCAGTATGTGGAAGCGGACGAAAGGATCATTGTCTCTCCGTAGTACATGCTGTGTCCCGTGTCAAGACAATGTTCAGCCACAGCAGACTTTTCTGGCTGATCCAGTCTGGTGTAAGGTATGTTTTCAGCGCATCTATCCTTAACAGTGCGACCCGTCTGGCCAATTTCCCACACTGGCAAGGGGTTTTATATATCCCTGATGGCCTCAGACCTAGGTTGTTTTTAACAGAACCCAGCATAATTTGCATTCCCGCTGGAGGGCGGAAGACACATTTTATTTGATGTTTTTTGAACAGCCTGCCAATTTTAAAGGACACGCCGCCAACATACGGTAAATAAAACAATCCTCGTGGAGTTCTCTGTTTCTTATGGCTGTTCTTGAGCTTTAGTGCGTGCAGGTTTAAATGCATTACGTATTTGTTTATCAGAGTACCCGTTTTGTACAAACATGGCTAAGCTCTGCTGATAAGATCCCTGCATCTGAGATAATTCTAGCCCTATGAACGAGAGTCCGCAACACATCACTGCGTTGAGATGGGTGTTGGCAGCTCGTAGTTCGTAGATATACGTGAGTGTGAGTAGGTTTGCGAAATACACCATGAACCAAGGAATCATCATCTCTTCTGCGGACCACGACATCAAGATACGGGAGGTTGTTACTTTTCTCCGCTTCCATGGTGAAGTAGATGCTGGGATGGAGGGAGTGAAGGTGTTCCAGAAATGCAGGAAGCGTTGCCGCTCCATGTGGCTAAACTACAAAAGTGTCGTCCACATGTCTCCAGAAACATTTAGGTTTCAACACTGCTGACTGAAGTGCTTTTTCGTCGACGTATTCCACAAAAAGGTTAGCTACTACGAGAGACAAAGGGCTACCCATAACAACATCGTCAGTCTGCTCAAAACATTGTTCGTTAAATAAAAAGTAAGTCGACGTAATCACGTATTTGAACAGATGTAAGATGTCCTCCTCCAACTTAGTTCCTGTAAGTTGCAATGAATCCACCAAAGGTACCCGTGTAAACAAAGACATCACATCGAAACTCACTAATATGTCAGTTGGTTCGAGACGCAAAGTATAAAATCTTCTGAGTTTCCAATGAGGATGTTCACATTTCCTTCCAGTGGGCTTACAAGAGACGCCAGATGTTTTGCCAAGGAATATGTTGGGGCTCCTACATTGCTCACGATGGGGCGAAGAAGAACCCTTTCCTTATGGATCTTAGGCAGCCCATAAAGTCGTAGTGGAACTGGCGCTTGTACTCGTAAGCTCTTTTCAAGATATTTAGGATACCGGCTGGATTTGAGGAGAGCAGATGTCTTCCATTCTACTGCATCAATTGGATCATTCTGGAGACGGCTATGCGCTGAGTCCTGCAGTAAATTTGTTATCTTGCCGAAATAAGATGCAAGCAAAAGAACAGTGCCCTTTCTCTTCTCAGCAGGGAAAAATCATTATTTCTGTATCTTCTCTTAACGAACTGAGAGCTTTCCTTTCCTCATTGCTGATGTTCTGCTTCGGTGCGGGCGTTCTGGTTATGGCCCTGCAAGCTTCTCACCTTATTTCTTCAACAGTCTCACTCGGAAGTTTCGAGATACCTTGCTCGACGGCACTGATAAAATCCTTGATAGGCAAGGTCTTTGGAGAGGGCGCAAAATTTATTCCCTTTTCCAACGCCGATATCACAGCGTCACTCAGCTGTTTATCTGTGAAATAAACACAGAACGCCTACATGGTTTACGTTCTTGCGATGACTGGCGTGTAAGGCGATGGAACTTGGAAGTTCGACGCGCCACGGTCTGCTGCCGAGTCCAGTCTGAAAGCGACCACGTAGCACCGTCCACCCACCCCCACTCTTTCTTTCCTTTATTCTGGGCTAAGAACATTATCCGTTCAGCCAGCCTCCAGTACCTGATTTGTTATAAACTAAAAGATAGATGCAAACACACACACCCAAGAATCACATACAATATTTACGTTTACCCAGAACAGTTAAATCACAATGCGATCAGGTGCCAAAAAGTATTTCATATGTCTATACATTGACACATCATGCTCTGTGAGTAGTCCAGTGTCCACCACTCATCAAGAGCTACAACAATTCGGTTGTCGTGTTGTATCGCAGTGGGCAGCCGAGAATGATGTGGTCTATGTTCTCGTCCGTACCACAATCACACACAATCACAATCACATGGGGCTGAGTCTATCAACTGTAACCAATGTGGTGCAGTCTGAATCGTCCGTCGTTAAAGCGGAGGAATAACCTGGTGACCAGAAACGTTCGGTGATTGATACCAAGGAGTATCGTGGTCATTCAGGGATATATGGTAGTGTAGCTGCATAATGCCTTCCCCTTTGTTTGTAGAACAGGCGCCACAAGATTCTGATCTGCTGCCGCACGTCTTGCAGAACATCTGTGTTAGGAACACGTTCGTATTTGTTTCTCCCGTGCTGGATGGCACTCTTAGCGAGAGGGTCGGCTGCTTCATCGTCCGCGATACCATGGCGCCCCTTTACCCCAAAGCATTGTGATTTCCTTGTTACGACGCTGTTGTGCTGCAATACAGTCTATGATCTTGTACACCAAGTAGTTTTTGGTATTGTTGACGTCATGATTCCGTATGAGCATAAGTGTCAATCGCGAATCTATCAGAATAATGATTGCGTTTTTATCCAGGCCGTCAGCATATTTAAGGCCCCTAGTATCGCGGTGAGCACGGCTTTAAGCACCGAGACTTCCGGAGGAAGCTGGAATTGGGCAACTAGGTGTGTCTGTTCATCATAAGTGCGCCTCCAACACCATCTAACGTACGTGATCGATCTGTGTAGAGATGAAATATCACAAATAATGTGTGTAGAAACGGCGCGCATATTCCTAACCACTTAAAACATCCTTTAACAGTTGTTTGCTCATATTAGGTTCCACGTATGGTGTTTCTGGTCGAATGTCTAAATCTGTTATCATATTCCTGTAATCTGTAATGAAACACTGATGATGAGAAACTGTTGCAATTCGGTGGCAATGGTGAAATATCACAAATCACGTGTGTTAGTGCACGAATTTTCTTCACGAATCAGTATCTACTAGTAAAGCATTTCTCTCCCAACACTCGTATCCTCGAGAACAAAGGATCTTACCCGAATTGTGCGCATTTGAGTAGATATTTTGAGTCAAAGTACTGTCTTCTGGGTTCGAGTGGAGGCTCATTAGCTTCGACAATAAGAGCATTCGTAGGGATTGACCGCGGAACACCCAAGCTGCACCTGATTGCTTTGTATTAGCATCCGTCAAGCGTTTGTAGACAGAATCAGCAGCCGAACCATAGTATACATGGCAGGGTTAATGTACGATATGGAGTCATGTATATACTTGCGTCTGCACCCCAGCAACCTTGCGTAGTTGAATTTGAAATACAAGGGTATTTCGAAAAGTAAAGATACAATGGCTCGCAGTCCTTAAATAAAACATTTATTTAGAAAACGTCAATTACATCTTATTAACTGGATTATTTGTTATTTTTCGACATAATCACCCCGTTATCCAAACATTTGTTAAGTCGGTGCACAAGCTTTTGCATCCCACAGTCATAGAAGGTTGCCGCCTGTTGTCGGAACCACATTTCAGCTTCATCTTTGATCTCTTCATCATTGTGGAATGATTTTCCACCAAGATGTGACTTCAGGTAACGGAAGACATGGAAGTCGGTGGGCACAAGGTCCGGGCTGTATGGCGGATGGTCCAATACGTCCCATTCGAATTGTTTGAGTAGTGCTTTCGTTACGAGCGCTGTGTGAGGCCGAGCTTTGTCATGAAGCAAGCAGACTCCACTTGTCAGCATTCCCCTGCGTTTGTTTTGAATTGTCCTTCGAAGGCGTTTCAAAGTCTGGCAATATGCAGCAGCATTAATTGTCGTTCCAGGAGGCATAAATTCCAACAGAAGAATGCCTTGTCTGTCCCAAAAAACAGAAGCCATGATTTTCTTCGCTGAAATCGACGTTTTGCATTTCTTGGATTTTGGTGAATTCGAATGATGCCATTGCATTGATTGCTGCTTGGATTCAGGTGTATGGTGATAAACCCACGTCTCGTCACCTGTCACAATGTGATCAAGGAACTCATCACCTGCTTCAGCATAGCGTGTGAGGAAGTCGAGTGCAAAGCCCATCCTTTTCTTTTTGTGTTCTTCTGTTAACAGTTTTGGAACCCAGCGCGCACGCAATTTCCTGTACCCTAACTCGACAGTCACAACGTCATAAAGACTTGTCATTGACACGTCCGGTATGATCTGATGCATTTCTTTCAGTCCTACCTTCAGAGAAATGACGACACCATTTCGTCACATTTTGTCGACTCATAATGATCCCACAAACAGAAACAATTTCTTTGTGAATATCCGTTGGTCGCTGACCTTTTGCATGAAGAAAACGTATGACGGAGCGCACTTCGCATTTGGCGGGATTCTGAATCGGCGCACCCATTTTTAACACGGCCTACTCCAACCAGAAGCAACGTTCAATTGCCGAGCGACCGCGAGGAGAAAGCCAACAGTACAAGGTTAACACCAGTGTTGCCAACTTGCTCGCCAAAACTCTTCCGTCCCTCTGGCGTACGATGTATCTTTACTTTCCGAAATACGTTCGTATTAAATGGTTTTACGGTTCTGCAGGAAATACTGCACAAGCGTAGACCAAGTGAGCTTCCGGTCAATATTGAGACCAAAGTATTTGATAACTTGTTCGACTGGTACACTAAAAGGATACGATACTTACCATCCGTGTCATGTGTAACCGTAAGCAGCGGATTTGACTGGTGATGCAACCAATCGCGAAACTTCTCCTTACCAAGACACATCAAAAGTTAACATTCCATGAGGCTCACGCTTGTACTGTAAAAGCAGAGGTCATCTGCGTATTGTATGACTTTAACACTGTCTGGCAGAAGTGAATGCAGATCCGCAGTGTAAAAATTAAACAATAGCGGCGGTAAGATCGAACCCAGCTTCAAACATTTGCTCGTGACCGGAAGTCCCATTTATCCTTCGTCTTGTAGCATAATTAATGCTCTGCTGCTCAGTAAATTACATAGATTTCGGATAAACATACTAGGCTTGCCAAGTTTCTTCAACTGCTGCGCCAATCGTGGGGTAGGACCCAGTCATAGGCTTTGATGAAGTCGGTACAAACAGGCAGCAGACACTTGTTGTCATCAGGTGAAGTCTGCATATCGGTACTAAAGTCGTAAGGGCACCAGAGGTGTCTCAACTCTTCCTATAACTGTACTGCCCATTCGGAAGAAAATTCCAATGGTTTACCCTACAATGTCTCGTCATTAACCAGGGCGGCGAACAACTTTAACCTCGATGAAGTACAGAAATATGATTCGCATTAAGAGCCACTGGTTCCTGCTGCATGCGAATAATACTGAATTTAATCATTAAAACAGCATCACCGGTTCTCTGATATACGTTCCCTGGCGTAGAGAGATAATAACCTGTTGTCTCACTAAGTTGCTTCAGTGAGCATAATGAATCAACTGAATAGTCTATTAGCATCCCCAACCGCTTTTAAACATCATTTTTAACGCGTAACCAAGGCACATTCATTACTAAGTAGCAGTTGGCCAAAATTTTCCAGCTAGTCTGTGAAGTCGTTATCGCTTTGCAAACGATCAGGCACGCTTTACTTCGGCGTTTTCATCAAACATTTTTGAAATTAACTTGGTTAGCGTAATACAGATCAAAATCTAGCAGCGGTTAACACACTGACTGGCACAATAGCTAGATAATATACCTTATTAGCTGGTTCAGGCACACACTAAGCGACCTGCATCTATTACGTCTCATGTATTATACAGAAGCACTTAAAAAAACGAAAACACACAGAATTAGCCTCAAATAATTCGTGCTTCGATGAAAATAGTCATGTGATTAACAAAAGAACGGTTATTTAAATCACTGCTTTTTGATGGGCTCTACGTGAGTCCACGCATACAGCCGACCAAGGGAAGTGCGAGCCAGACGCGACAAGGGTGCGTTTTCGTACTGAGTGTTGCCAGAACGAGCCACGCGATCAGTAGAACCACTTAGGCTGAACAACTGAAACAGCGTCCACGCATTGGGAGGAGACATTAATCGACCAGGGTTGCCAACCATACGGCATGCACCAAGCATATACGGTTTTGAGATGTCTCTGTGCTTTTTACGCGGACACACGGGGACTTAGATTGGGCCTTGAGATAGGTCTGGTTCGGCCCTCTGACTTGACTACAAAACGAAGAATAGCTTTTGTTCATTTATTTCAGGCATGTACGTTGGCAATTAAACAATCATCTCGGCAAAAGAAGCCTCGTTTTGTCAGATGGGCTGTACCGAATTTGAGGGCAATAATAGTTTAACGAGTCATCAATTAGAAAAGCATGTAGTCCATAGGACGTTCCGCTTCATTCCAAAGTAGGATTTCGAGATGTACAGTCTCTCATATTTTATAATACCTAACACACCACTGCACAGAATTATAAATAAGTGTAAGAGAATTGTGTTAATAACACAGGCTAGGATTTTAGAAATGATTTTAGCTATATTTGCGGTACTAAGTCTAAATGTAAAATCAACTTTTTTTTTTAATTTGCTCCACTTTTTTTAGATTACTGGTTTTTAACGAGCATTTCTACATGAAATGTCCAGTACTAACACTACTTTGTGCAATTTTTAATTATACATACTAGGACTGGTACCTGTATTTTTGTCCTAGTGTCTCAGTCTGCCATCCAGTTAGTTCCAGGAAAATCCACCAGATGGAGTACGCACCTGGCAACCGTTAGAGAGCCTATATAGGGAGAGAGTGGCCAATCGGCCCGTGGCCGCCATGTTTTTACCAGATTGCACGCGGGACGTGCAATTAGGTAGCAACGCAAGCAGAAAGCTAGCCACTTCACGAGTAAATTAAGGCATTCGTTTGACGCATGAGACCAAAGCAGATCTCCTAGCTTAGTACTCGTACATGATTAAAACAAATGTCATTCGTCTATGTTTATATAGGCCTAATAAATTTATGAGCAAATGGAAGTATCTTGAAGTAGTGTGTATGTCTGCCGAATTTCAGCAGCTGTATTTTATGATGCTATATAAACATTGACTACTGATTAATAAGAAATGGAAGTTTCATTTAATGTATCTCAGAGTACATGATGCTATTTCAGATTTTTCTGTGCTGATATTCATATTTTGATTAAAAAAATTGATTAAATTTTCTTATCTTTAAAGTTTGATTGTGGTGGTTATTGGTCGCGCCAGACCGCTCGTGAAATTTTTTTTAATTAATTAAAAGTACTTAACATCTTGTTGATTTTTAGGTTAAGATGTTATGACCTCAATAGAATAAAAACCTCAAAGTCCTGCTCAGACACACAGCCGTAGGCCATCCTATGAAATGGATTGGTAAACGCTTGTCTCTTTCCGTCCCAACTTAAAGCATTTTAAGTGTGTCTCGATCTTATAACATTTTCTTATGCTGGCAAAACACGTCATTCTGCACACACTTTTAGGAACTCTGTACCACAGAATATCGGAAAAATATCAATGCTTAGTACTCTACTGAAACAGCAGAAAGTAATTCAAAATAGGTAACTGAATATCCACACGATAATTATAATTTACAGGAATGTGAATAGCCAAGACTACAGAGCCAAGTGCGAGTCGCCAGTCGGAAGTACGTAGACTTAGGGTTCCGTATACATGTTAAAACACATCGTATCACTCAAGAACCATTAAAAGTCTAGAAAATAATGTTTAAAGAAAACCTGGATTGAGCAGGATTCCAACTCACGACCTTCGGATTACAACGAGCATCATACATCCATCTTCACTTCGGTTTTTGCACCCAACAGCGGGGCAACCAGGTGTTACTCTTGACTGTCCTTAATGATTTTGTAATTCATATTATTAGTAACACTCAGTAAATCTCTTTAAACAAAAATTTTGCCTCTAAAATTGCTGTGAAGTTCTAAAATTATCGTCATAGATCCGACCAGCAGAGTGACTCTAAGGTAATTTACGTAAATAGAATCGACAGAGAACATGCAAAAGTCCTTCAATACCTACCGTATTACAACCTGTACCAAATTGTACAATGGAACTGGCGTTCAAAGCGTTGAAGAGAACCAATAGTACAGAATCACACACAGTATCCATTTATACTCTTACCAAGTCAGCGTCAGTTTGGTAAAAACATGACGTCCTCGGCACTCAGCCAGTCAGCGACGCTATCACCATTGGCCACCCTCTCCCTCTATATAGACTCTCTAGTAACCGTGACGTTCAACACTAGCGCTGAGATTAGTTTGTGGGTTCTCACCGTACATAGTGTAACGAAATTGGTCTCGCGTGATATTTACGTTTAGGATAGAGTTGGTAAAAAGTTTGCCTAAAACGTAATGTTTTCTTGATCGTTTTGTTGCATATGACGAGAATACATATTTAAAGAAAACAGAAAAATTGTTAGTTGCTATGGACAATGAAATTTTTGGATACTTTGGTATTAGGGGTGGTGATCAGGATACAATCTGGACACTACAATATGTGTGCAAGACTTGTGAGGACACCCGCTAATGAACTACGGGGGAAAGTAAAAGTCTGAATTTCTGTGCAACGATAGTTTGTCACCAAAACAACTGCTGGATTGTGTAATAGATAACTAAACTCACTGAGGCGCTTTTCTTACATTTTTATCAGAAAGTTTGTTACCGAAGTTTAATTAACTATATGGACTCAATTCCATATAAAGTACTCTTGAAACTGGTATTGCATTGTGAGTCATCTCGCCCGTATAAAATTCTTTATTCGTCCTGCTGAACGAAGCTGTCTTTCAGCCACAAATATTCATAGGGCAACATTGACGTTTAGGAAAATATGACTCAGATTTTGCTCAATAACTGTGTTTAATATCTGAAGTGAGTCTCAGAAATAGACACATTGAACTAGTCACTGACGATTCATTTCATCGACTGTATTTTCTGACACATCATTGTTGTTGTTGTTGTTGTTGTTATCTTCAGTCCAGAGACTGGCTTGATGCAGCTCTCCAAGCTACTCTATCCTGTGCAAGCTTCTTCATCTCCGAGTAATACTGCAACCTACATCCTTCTGAATCTTTTTAGTATTTTCATGCATTTTCTCCCTCTACGATTTTTACGCTCTGCACTTCCCTCCAATACTAAATTTATGATCCCTTGATGCCTCAAAACGTGTCCTACCAACCGATCCCTACTTCTACTCAAGTTGTACCACAATTTCCTCTTCTCCCCAACTCTATTCATACCTCCTCATTAGTCACGTGATCTACCCATCTAATCTTCAGCATTGTGCTGTAGCACCACATTTCGGAAGCTTCTATTCTCTTCTTGTCTAAACTATTTATCGTCCACATTTTGCTTCCATACATGGCTACATTCTACACAAATACTTTCATAAAAGTCTTCCTGACGCTTAAATCTATATTCGATGTTAAAAAATTCCTCTTCTTCCGAAACGCTTTCCTTGCCGTAGCCAGTCTACATTTTATATCATCTCTACTTCGACCATCATCAGTTATTTTGCTTCCCAAATAGCAAAACTGATTTACTACTTTAAGTGTCTCATTTCCTGATCTAATTCCCTCAGCATCACCTGGTTTAATTCGACTGCATTCTATTATCCTTGTTTTCCTTTTGTTGATGTTCATCTTATATCCTCCTTTGAAGATACTGTCCATTCCGTTCAACTGCTCTTGCGGGTCATTTACTGTCTCTGACAGAATTCCAATGTCATCAGCAAACCTCAAAGTTTTTATTTCTTTTCCACGGATTTTAATTCTTACTCCAAATTTTTCTTATTTTCCTTTACTGCTTCCTCAATATACAGATTAAATAACATCGTGGATAGGCTACAACCTCGTCTTACTCCCTTCTCAACTACTGCTTCCCTTTGATGCCCCTCGACTCTTATAACTGCCATCTGCTTTCTGTAGAAATTGTAAATAGCCTTTAGCTCCCTGTATTGTAGTCCTGCCACCTCCAGAATTTGAGAGAGAGTATTCCAGTCAACATTGTCCAAATCTTTCTCTAAGTCTACGAATGCTAGAAACGTAGGTTTGTCTTCTCTTAATTTATCTTCTAAGATAAGTCGTAGGGTCAGTATTGACTCAAGTGTCCCAACATTTCTACGGAATCCAAACTGATCTTCCCTGAGGTCGGCTTCTACCAGTTTTTCCATTTGTCTGTAAAGAATTCGTCTCAGTATTTTGGAGCCGTGACTTATTAAACTGATAATTCGGTAATTTACACTCGTGTCAACACATGATTTATTTCGAATTGGAATTATTATATTCTTCTTGAAGTCTGAGGGTATTTCATCTGTCTCATACATCTTGCTCACCGAATGGTAGAGTTTTATCAGGGCTGGCTCTCCCAAGGATATCAGTAGTTCTAACGGAATGTTGTCTACTTCCGGGGCCTTGTTTCGACTTAGGTCTTACAGGACTCTGTCAAACTCATCACGCAGTATCGTATCTCCCATTTCACCTTCATCTACGTCCTCTTCCATTTCCATAATATTACCCTCAACCACACCGCCCTTGTATACACCCTCTACATACTCCTTCCACCATTCTGCCTTCCCTTCTTTGCTTCGAATTGGTTTTCCATCTGAGCTCTAGATATTCATACAAGTTGTTCTCTTCTCTCCAAAGGTCTCTTTAATTTTCTGTAGGCAGTATCTATCCTACTCCTAGTGATATATGCCTCTACATCCTTACATTTACCCTGCAGCCATCCCTGCTTAGCCATTTTGCACTTCCTGTCGATCTCATTTTTGACACATTTGTATTCCTTTTTGCCTGCTTTCTTTACTGCATTTTTATACTTTCTCCTTTCATCAAGTAAACTGAATATCTCTTCGGTTACCCAAAGATTTCTACTAGCCCTCGTCTTTTTACCTACTTGGTCCTCCATTGCCTTCACGATTTCATCTCTCAAAGCTACCCATTCATCTTCTACTGTATTTCTTTCCTCTGTTCCTGTCAATCTTTCCCTAATACTCTCTCTGAAACTCTCTATAACCTCTGATTCTTTCAGTTTATCCTGGTCCCATCTCCATAAATTCCCACCTTTTCGCAGCTTCTTCAGTTTTAATCTGTAGTTCATAACCATTAGATTGCAGCTGAGTCCACATCTGCCGCTGGAAATGTCGTACAATATAAAACCTGGTTCCTAAATCTCTGTCTTACCATTGTATAGTCTGTCTGACACCTTCCAGTGTCTCCGTGTATCTTCCACGTATACAACCTTCTTTCATGATTCTTAAACCAAGTGTTAGCTATGATTAAGTTATGCTCTGTGCAAAATTCTACCAGGCGGCTTCCTCTTTCATTACTTACCCCGGTTATATATTCACCTACTACTTTTCCTTCTCTTCCTTTTCCTACTATCGATTTCCAGTCCCCCATGACTATTAAATTTTCGTCTCCCTTCACCATCTGAATAATTACTTTTATCTCATCATACATTTCTTCAATCTCTTCGTCATCTGCGTAGCTCGTTGGCATATTAACTTGTACTACCGTGGTAGGCGTGGGCTTCGTGTCTATCTTTGCTACAATAATGCGTTCACTATGCTGTTCGTAGTAGCTGACCCGCACTCCTATTCTTTTATTCATTACTAAACCTACTCCTGCATTACCCCTATTTGATTTTTTATTTATAACGCTGTATTCACCTGACCAGAAGTCTACTACTTCCTGCCACCGAACTTCACTAATTCCCACCATATCTGACTTTAACCTATCCATTTCCCTTTCTAATTTTCTAACCTACCTGCTCTATTAAGGGATCTGACATTCCACGCTCCGACCCGTAGAACGCCAGTTTTGTTTCTCCTGATGCTGACATCTTCCTGAGTAACCTTCCTTAATAGTCACCCATCCAAATAGGTGACTATTTCACCTCCGGAATATTTTACCCAAGAGGACGCCATCATCTTTTAACCTTACAATAAAGCCGCATGCCCTCGGCAAAAATAACGGCTGTCATTTCCCCTTGCTTTCAGCCATTCGCAGTACCAGCACAGCAAGGCCGTTTTGGTTAGTGTTACAAGGCCAGATCAGTCAATCATCCAGACTGTTGCCCCTCCAACTACTGGAAAGGCTGCTGCCCCTCTTCAGGAACCATACGTTTGTCTGGCCTCTCAAAAGATACCCTCCGTTGTGGTTGCACCTACGGTACGGCTGTCTGCATCCCTGAGGCACACAAGCTTCCCCACCAACAACAAGATCCATGATTCGTAGGAGGAGGGACACATCATTACTAGACATTTAACGAGCGAGGCTGTGTAATGGCATGACCCTGGACTCATATTCGATTTCCTTAAATTCATTAAGGTGAATGCCGAGATGGCGAATATCTTCCCCCACCCAAGCATGTGATCCCTCTCTAATAATGTCGTCGGGACGAGGTTTTAATACCTAATTTTCCTTTTTCCTTATTATACATTTCAGTCTATCTTTTGGTGCCAGTTTCAATTTCTACTCCAGGTGAACTAGATTACAGCTTAAAAAAATGAACTTGTTTAGTTTATGAGCAGCTTTGCAGCAATCTGAGGTTGGCTATAACACAGTCCATAACAACGTGATACATTGTTTCTTTGTCTCTCTCCAGGTTAATTAATATCACTCTCTAATTATCTACCTCGTACTTTTTTTCACGAAATGTTTCTGTCGATATCTTAAATGTATGTTTAAATAGTTATCCACAGACCAACACTTTTGCAAAATCTCTATCCGCTTTTCTCGCAAAGCTTTTAAATCTTTTATGAGACCATCAGTTTTTCAACTCTTTAATAGTACAACATTGTACGTGCCTTCTTTTGTCTGGAAAATCATGCTTCTGCGGTTTATGGCTCAGAGTACATGATAACGTACTAATGAAATGAACTCGAATTCGAGGCTGTTAGGTACTTCACAGTCCCATTTATATAATTCCCGTACTGAGACACTGTTCAAGGACATTGCTCAAAACTTCTTTAATTTTGGAACGATTACTTGCAAAAGTCTTGACACAGTTAACCATTTCAGACCGACGTGTTTAGAAGAGCGCGTCTAATTGCACTGTGACGTATTTTCCGTCCTAAAATACTAGAACTGAACAAGTTAAATAGCTTTGATAACACCCCAAACGTGTCATGCTTGAGAACACTTTTCAGCCGCTTGAACACTGCAGAGATTCAATGTGTGACAGACACAAGATGAGTAGAAGGTTAATAAACTTTCAAAAAATATCCCATCCTGATGGCTTTTGTACTGTCTTCCTCACATTTTGATGTTGTCATACCCCTAGTCTCTGCAGTAACTAGCTGTGATGTTTACTTTTACAAAAGTTGTGCGGATGAGATGTGCTTTTGCTTTCATGATTTTTGGTGGCACGCAACAACAGCTAGAAATCGTTGTTGTACTGAATGCTGCTGCTTCTCACAATCATCAGTCACTACACGGAGGAAACGTGCCATAAAAGCAGACCCTTCAATGCGTTCTCTGTAAATGATTGCATCAGAAACAACAATTCACTAGTATTTGTCTGTTACTTATTCTTTCAAAGTTGCTTCATTTATATGATCCGCAAAACAGTGAATGAATTCGTAGATTTGTCTGGCAACAGGTGGGGCACTTGCAGTTAATTTTGTGCAGTCTGTGTATTGTCGCAGATAATAATAGTAGTTATTATTCAAATAGCATCTAAATCTGCTACAAACTCTGTGTAGGAGTATTGTTCAGTTTTAGAGATTTCAGCTGTTTCTCAGTGTCACTGTCACTAATATCTATATCAACCCATATCTGCAGTAGTACGAGAATTAAACAGGGCAGCCCTTTTGTATCTTGGTTTGTAAAGAAATATTTGAAAGTGGAGTCCAGTATTTCTGCTTTTGCGTTGATACTCTAAAGGTCGGTTCTTGCGTCATCCACGAGTGTCTCGGCACTAATTTTGATGCCACTGACATCTTTACGTTTAGGTGGAATTTCTTTGTGAGCTCTTTCGATAAGGTTCTAATACGATAATTAATTATTTACGGCTCCACGCATTTTCCTCTTGACAGCCAAACACATTTCATTCAGCATATCTCTATCTATTTCATTATGTTTTGCTCTACACCTATTATGTAGTAGTCGCTGTTTCAAAAAAATTGTTCAAATGGCTCTGAGCACTATGGAACTTAACTGCTGAGATCATCAGTCCCCTAGAACTTAGAACTACTTAAACCTAACTAACCTAAGAACATCACACACAACCATGTCCGAGGCAGGATTCGAACCTGCGACCGTAGCGGGAGCGCGTTTCCAGACTGTAGCGCCTAGAACCGCTCGACCACCCGACCGGCAGTCGCTGCTTCCTTAGAAGTTTCTATACAACGACTGCACGATGGAGGATCCCTCCCGTGACGAACTCATCTACTTCGTCAAGTATTCTATTCAATCTGAGCCACAGATCCTCTACCTGCTCCTGCCTGGAGGAATATATTGAGTTCCTCTTCGTAATATGACCCCACTGCCTCCTTGTCTAGCATACTGTATACGTAAATCTTTTGTTTGTTTTATATGCCTTTTTTACTAATCATTGTTGCTACAACTGCCCTACGGTCACTAGTACCAGTATCAGTATGAACATTCATAAACAGGTCCAATGTATTTCCATCAGGAGTGTTATGAAGAAATGGTTGTTCAAGCAGTCTTCAGATAAATCATTTAATTATTTTGCAGGATGTGTTGTCATGCCTCCATTCAAAAAACCTGTAATAAACGTAATAGATTCTAGCTGAATTAAGTCTCTTCTCATAGTGTGGAACGTAAGTATTAGCGAGTTGAGGGTTTCTCCAGAGTTTTAGGTTCCATCTGAAAATGAGTCTTTCGATATACATTGTCGAGATACACTGTTAATTTCGTGTTTATTCATCATTCTCCACCTAGCATAATACGAGCTCCATTGGTATTTAGTACCGTAACGAGTCGATCACTGTGATTTTAATTGTCTCACCTGTGGGGCTGGAGGCTTGAGGTGGGAGTAGATGTGGCGGGTTGGATGTGTCTCCTAAAAAACCCTTGGCAGTCTCCATACATGAGGGAGTGCTGAAAAATAATGCTTCCTTATTTTTTACATGAAAACTATTAAAAAATTTTCAATAACAGAATCTTCATTAACATTTTACATCTTTAGTCCTCATGTCTACATATTTATTTCTCAACATAACCGCTCGGAGGATGAACACATTTCTGCCAACGTGACAATAGTTTGTTGACACCGTCACTGTAGAATGTTTGTCGGCAGACTCACAACCTCACCTCTGCTTACACCTCTCCATAACTAACAAAGTGAAGACCTCGAAAGTGTTCTTTAAGTACTGGAAAGAGATGGAAATGGAATGGGGTCAAGTCCGGGCTGTAAGCAGGATGATCGATGACATTGACACCGAGGCGTCCGATTTTTCTGGATGTAGCAGCAATCGTGTTGTTCTTGTCATTGTCAAGCTGAGGGAAAGGGGGCTTCATGTGTAAACGAACTCTTCGAATTCGTGCTTCGTTACACACTAAAATACTGCTGGACGGTTGCAGCTTCCGTCAGTAAAGAGGTAGGTCGACCGAGTAACAACCGATATTGAGAACAGAATGAAAAAAATTGGAGACATTAGTTCTCAGCACGCCCGCGTACAGTCCGAAATTTTCTTAGCTGTCTCCGACGTTTAGTACACCTCTGCCTCCTTACGGGAACTTTACAGTCTCAACCATACAGCGCAAGTTCAGTAAGTCGCACCCTAGCTTCTCAATTTCTTTAGAAGTCTCTGGTTTATTTCTTCTACTCAGCTCAGAACAAGACCGCTGTGATCAAATCTGGGAACAATACTACAGATTGTGATCCCCGCTGAAACTCTCTGAGCAGTCCTGGTATTTCGAACATTCTCTGCCAGTCACTGAAATGAAGCAAGAATGCGCTCGGATTCCAGACGACAGGCGCAATCTGCAGCTGGTTGCACTGTGATCCCTCAGCGGCTGTAAGGACAGCCTCTTCAACATGGTGAATGGGGCCTCAAGAGACATACATTGAGTGTACAAGGTGGTTCTTCCTTTCGCATCCCACTGGTTACAAATATACTCGCTTGGTAGACAAGTCCCGCCAAGCCACGCTCGGGGCAAAATTCAGAATGTTGCATAACACGTTTAAAAACTGCACTAGCCGGTAGACAGCAATGGGCGCCTTTACCCTCATCCAGCTGCAAGCCAATAAATTCCCGAACTGATGCCATGTCCGTCATAAGTGACATACGGATAGTTCCAGTTGTATACTAATCGAAATCCAAGTCCACAGCGGGGTGATCAACACAATACTGTAACAGCACCTAATGGAGTGCTCCAAGTACAATAAGCTACTTGGTTTCCCGGACGCAGAGTGAAATGAGCGCATGGCATGGTTGGCCGGGAGGCCCATATTCGGGGAAGTTCGGCCGCAAAGTGCAAGTTGTATTTCATTCGACGCCACATTAGCCCGACTTGCGCGCCGGTGATGAGTGTGAAATGATAATGAGGACAACACAACACTCAGTCCCCGAGCGGGGAAAATCTCCAACCCAGCCGGGAATCGAATCCGTGCCCGCTTGCATGGGAGGCGAACACATTACCACCCAGCTAAGCAGGCTGACTTCCCGGACTTGCGGCTCAGTATCCATGCTTCATTGTCAGTCGAGGTGACTGATCGATTTACCCTGCATATGGCAGCCCCCTGGTGGGATATACTCGTTCCCACTAGGCAAGGACACAGTATTTTCCATCTGTTGCTGCTGTTACGATAAGGGATACCAAATATTCACTGTACATTCGAATTGCCGATGATTAAAGTATCTCTATCCGTTTGTCCTTGCTTTCCACTAAAGACTCTTCTCCGTTTCATACTGATTTTATGAAACAATTTTATGATGGCGGCAACTACTCGCCATTTCCACGACTTTCCGTTTTTATTCACCTAATTTATGACGGTAATGTGTTTCTAAAGAGTCTTTGGAGGAAATATTAACTACAAAAGACTTAACGCTCTACACAAAAAGTTTTTGTAAGAAACTTCCTGGCAGATTGAAACTGTGTGCCCGACCGAGACTCGAACTCGGGACCTTTGCCTTTCGCGGGCAAGTGCTCTACCATCTGAGCTACCGAAGCACGACTCACGCGCGGTACTCACAGCTTTAATTCTGCCAGTATCTCGTCTCCTACCTTCCAAACTTTACAGAAGCTCTCCTGCGAGAGTACCGGGCCTGTGTCGTGCTTCGGTAGCTCAGATGGTAGAACACTTGCCCGCGAGAGGCAAAGGTCCCGAGTTCGAGTCTCGCTCGGGCACATAGTTTCAATCCGCCAGGAAGTTTCATATCAGCGCACACTCCGCTACAAAGTGAAAATCTCATTCTGGAAAGTTCTTGTAAGCTCGGATGGGTCCAAAGTCGTGCACTGGCGCTCCTGGGACGTGTTAATGTAGAAGCGCTAACCAATACTGTTTCACGGCAAAGAATAAGAATGACATTTCCACAGGGTGCACTTGAAAGCCGGCACTTCGAAGTAATATTGGCGTTAGAAAGGTAAGAATTACTAACGAGAGATATTTTGTCGGAATCAAATGTTCAGCCTGGAAATGAAAATCATCCCCTAGATTTCAGTGGTATACCTTAATAATTAATTTATAAATATTGTCTAGATATGAAGAGCTTGTGTTTCGAGTAAGCATTTGACACCTCATAATCAGCATTCACTACTTGACAGCGGATTTGTTGCCAGGTCCATGAACAATAAAGCTCCCAGCAGGTCTCCCTGATACATGCGTGGGTTATTCGACATCTGTCATTGACACTCCACAGAAGAAACATACGTCCTCCCTGCGAAGAAATCTATAATCGAGACAAAAATTTCGTTTCTTTTCTTCAGATTCACCATTTTGTTGACAGGGAACCAGCAACTTCATTAAATTTCTTAAAGCATTTATTTTTATTATATTAACAGTCGCAGTATTTATATTAGGCGACTAATTTCAAACCTTATGGGTTCATTTTCAATCTTGGCCTACTGAGGCTGCACTGACGATGCCTGACCTTAATAATAAACATCAAAGTGGCAACGCATGCTTTATAAATCTTTGCAGAATGAATGCGCACTCCAAGGATGCCTCTTACCAACTTTACTTGGTAAGACCCATATACAGATTAAGGCGTCCTTTCTGCAAACCTTTATAAAGCACGTGTTGCCACTTCGGTGTTTATTATTACGTCAGCGCAACCTCAGTACGGCAGGCTTGAGAATGAACCGGTAAGATTTGAAATTAGTCACCTAATATAAATACTGCGACTGTTGACAGAATGTTAATAAACGCTTTAAGAAATTTCCTTTCATACCCAAAATGACCATAGAAAAGGCAACATAGTAATGCACCACTGAAATGTCAATAGAATTAAATTGGGTTTGAGAACAGCCTGCCGCCGGAAACTCTTACGTCACGTGTATGCTGAAAACGTACTCGTCTTTGAATCCGTCGCCAGAACTGCAGTAGTCAAGGAACACGAATATATAGTTTTTCAGATAGCATAGTGCTGTACGTGAATGGTATAGAAGCTGGAAGCGCACGCTGTTCGGAGCCGTGTCTAGTGCGGGCTGTATAGAAGTTGGTCGACGGCTGTGTGCTGCTCGTCTCCTCTGAGTGCCCTGAAGGGTTCTCAACGTGCAGCGCTAGTTGGACCCCGCCCCGCAGGTCCTCAACCTCCATTCAGCCTTTCCATCTCCCGCGGTCCCATCTCCTGAACCAGCTTAGCCTACAAAAAAAGAAAGCGCCGTAGAAGCCTAAGTGCCTGTTTTAGGCGATGCTTTAATACTGGCATCTAGAGGTAAATGGAAGAGCTGCATCCAAGGGAGCAGATGGAAGGTAAGGATTTCATAAGACATTGGAGGCAACCAGGCAGATACTTGGTTCGAGTTGCAACTCAGCTCGCCTGCTAAGCCCGAGATATCTCGAGGCGTCACGCAGAGCTCTTGCCCCTATCCCCCTATGCTTTCGATAGTTTTAAAGAAAATTCAGATATATAGCCTATCGATTATCAGAGTGACAGTAACATCTCCCTAAGCTTATGTTTTCATTTTACCGTCGTCTGTTGGCTCAAATTGCCAAACACCCGCTACTCACATTCGTGTAGGCCTAAAGAGTATTGTAACAAGCATGTTTTTCAGTTCGGAAACAGATGAATGGCATAATGAAGCTGTACTTCAATAGGCCAATACATTTATTATTGAGGCGCACAAAAAAAGTTTTTGTTTTAATTGTAGAATGGAAAATATACGGAGAAAAGCTCATAAAAATTTCGCAAAACTGAAAGGCTTTCAGAAAACTTGAATAAAATCAACCGAAAATGTTATTTTCTTTACCTACATCTTCTCCATGTTCAATTACCTTACCACGGTTTAAGGCTGTCGTGTCGTAGCATGTGTTACTAAGGATCTCGTATATTCCGTCACATGGCGACAGAGCATCCACTCATTACCTCGTTTTTCAGCAGAAATAACTTTTTGACAGCTTCCCGCAACACTTTGACTTGACGGCCTCCCGTCATATCGTCAGGAAATTTAAGTAGTACGTCCCTCTGACTAGAGAACGGCATCGAAGTAAAAATAACGATACTTTGATGAGTATCATAGTAAGAAAGGAACCGTACTTGTAAAAGTATCGAAAGAAATGTATCGATGAAATGAAGTGCTGCTAATCATATTTGCTAAAAAGACTAGGGTAAATACTATCGGCCGCAATCTTCCCACCTCCGTCCGCAGTCTGTGGTCTACTGGTTAGCAACGTTGCTTGTAGATCTGAGGTTCCGAGTTCGATTCCCAGCCTCATTGGACATTTTCTTCGTTCGGGGCCGGGTGTTTGTGTTGTCCTAATCACCTTAGAAGGCAGTGTAAACCACTCCATTAAAGACACATTATGTGAATCCACAGGACATGTGGCCTGTAACTGAAAATGTGCCATGGTGATCTCCACATTCGCAAAAGATTCCGCACTAGTCCTCCATTTGGGTCTCCGAGAGGAAACTGCCAAGCGTGAGGTGACCATGAGAAAATGATTGAATAAGGAACGAAAGCTCAAGTTTCTACTAGTCGAGACGTGGATTGTCAAAACTTTGAAAGTGGTAGGGAAGCTAAAAAAACTGAAAATGGTGATGCAGATACTCAATCTATATACAGTGGCGGTCAGTGAAGTGAAATGGGAAGCAGACTAGGATTTCTTGTGAGATGAGTATAGGATAATACCAACAGCAGCGGAATATGGTATAATTGGAGTATGATTCGTGATGGATAGGAAAGTGGTGCAAAGAGTCAGTAACTGTTAACGGTTCAGTGATAGGATTGTTCTCATCAGACTCGACAGCAAACCAACACCGACAACAAAAGTTCAAGTATATATTCCGACGTCCCTAGAAGAGATACAGAAAGTAAATGAAGGCACTAAACATGTAATTCCGTACGCAAAGGGAGAGGAAAATCTAATAGTCATGGGGTATTGGAATGCTGTTGTGGGGGAAGAAGTAGATGATAGCTTACAGCAGAATAGGCGAAAGACTAATTGAGCTCTGCATTAATTATCAGTTAGTTGTAGCGAATACTCTGTTCAAGAATCACACAGGAGCACACTTGGAAAAGGCCAGGAGGAGCGGGAAGATTCCAGTTAGATTACATCGTGGTCTGGTAGAGATTCCAAAATCTGATATTGGATTGTAAGGCGTGTCAGGAGCAGACATAGTCTTAAATTAGAATTCAGTAATGATAAAGAGTAATCTGAAGTTTAAGAGACCACTAAGAAAGAACCAATGCGCAAAGAAATCGGATACCGAAGCACTAAGGAATGAAGAAATACACTTGAAGTTCTTTGAGGCTATAGACATTGCCTTAATGAATAGCTCTGTAGGCAAATCAGTTGAAGGGGAATGGATGTCTCTGAAAACGGCTATCATAGAAGTTGTAAAGAAAAACATAGGTAGAAGGAAGGTAACTGCGGAGAAACCATGGATGACGGAAGACAAACTTCACTTGAATGAGATTTTCACTGTGCAGCGGAGTGTGCGCTGATATGAAACTTTCCTGGCAGATTAAAACTGTGTGCCGGACCGAGACTCGAACTCGGGACCTTTGCCTTTCGCGAGCAAGTGCTCCACCAACTGAGCTACCCAAGCACGACTTATGCGCCGTCCTCACAGCTTTACTTCTGCCAGTAACTCGTCTCCTACCTTCCAAACTTTACAGAAGCTCTCCTGCGAACCTTGCAGAACTAGCACTCCTGAAAGAAAGGAGCCTGGGGGCTGTGGCTAAGCCATGTGTCCGCAATATCCTTTCTTTCAGGAGTGCTAATTCTGCAAGGTTCGCAGGAGACCTCCCGTAAAGTTTGGAAGGTAGGAGACGAGTTACTTGCACAAGTAAAACTGTGAGGACGGGGCGTGAGTCGTGCTTGAGTAGCTCAGTTGGTCAGTCGGCTCTTAGCCGTGGCAACGTGCGGACGGCCCCGCGCGCCGGCCAGTGCTCCGCTGCAGGCGTTGTTTACTTCCGCGTCGTAGCTTTAAGGCTTGTGTCCGTCCACCGTGAACAACATGTCGAGCGCTTACCGCCGTGCGACCCTTAAAGTTTCCTTTCCAGCTGAACATGCGCGACCTCGTGCACATGAAGTTGAAACGTTCATACGTGAAGAAGTTCATTTAGATCCTAACCACGTTATCGGAATCCATTTTTCGATCACGGTTAGTGTCGTTTATATTAAAATGACAAACACCGAGATGTGTGAAGATGTTATTCGCCGCCATGCCAATGGACTTAAGTTCAAATACTCTGATGGTCACGTCGGAGCTGTAACACTTGAAATCGCAGAGTACGGTCAACGCACGATTAGGGTGTTTGAACTACCTTTTGAAGTGCCGAAGGACGAAGTTGTCTCTGCGTTACAACCATACGGTAACGTCATCGGTTACGTAGAGGAAAAATGGCAAACCTTCACGACCTACCACGTCCTTAATGGTGTGCGTCAGGTCAAAATTGAACTGAAAAAACATATACCATCATACCTGACAATTGGCGGGGTGCGAACCATTGTCATGTACGACGGCCAACCCCGAACATGTGCGGGTTGTGGACAAGAAGGCCACGTCAAATCCGCCTGCATGCGACGCCGACTGATCCAGACGCCGGTCGGCGAGGAAGCGTCCCCAGCGGTGATCACTCAGATCCCTGTCACATATCCCAAGGTTGCCAAGGAAGGTAGCACCACTACACAGGGTCTTCCTGCTCCGTTGACGTCGTCTGATCAGGCAGATGCAACCGCTACTGAGATTCCTTCTGAGGTGCCACAGACGCCAGATCCAGACCTGCCGAATCTTCGCAGCACTGTGACTGGATGGACGTTGATCTGGGAGTGGTACCTACTTCTGCTTTCCTTCAGACTGGTCCGGAGTCAGACGAAAGCCACCCGCAATCAGACTCAGAACGACATGTTCGAAAACAAGGGTCGACACGAAAGAGAAAGGAACGTAGCCGTACACCCTCTGAAGAATCCATTCTACGGATGGAAACCAGGGATGCAGACCCGAAGATAGACGGCAAACCGCTCTTTGATGACCAAAAGTCTGATGCGAACGACCCGCCACAGGCGACCACTGGCAACGAACACCCCTCCTTACTGGCGCCGTCGCCCCCACAGGTCGACGTTGAAGAGAGCCTATCCGATGAGACGAAAACTACGTCTTCTCTCCACGTGGATGATGTGCACAGCCGATGCCCTACCGCAGTATCAGTCTCCTGGGCAGACGACGTGGAGATCGAAGGGACTGGGGTGGACGGCGCTGATGATGGGGCGCCCCCATCGGTTGCGCCCGCGCTCGCAAACTCTCCACAATAGCAGCCTCTTCAGAGGACCGGCAAGATTGACGACCTCTCGCTCCTGAAGAAGGAGCCCCACCTGTGCCTGTGGGACTCCAACACCAGCATTATCGTGTCGCAACGATTAACCTCGCGACCATTCGTGCGCCCCACAAACTAGCGCTGCTCCGCGATATGATTTATGTTGCGGACATAGATATTGCGCTTTTTCAGGAAGTGCATGTCGCCGATTTTTCACCACCACATGGCTTCACGGCGCATCTTTCTCCCGCTTCGGACACCGGTAATGGTGTTGCCATCATCTTACGCGAAGGTCTTCCTGCCGAAGATGTCCTATACCTCCCCAACGGCAGAGGTATGGCCCTTACTCTCTTTGGTGTACGCATCGTCAACATTTATGCGCCGTCGGGCTCCAGCTACCGTCGTGAACGCAATGCCTTCTTCGCGAATGAAGTTACACCCCTTTTTATGGGACCACACGATGACTGCGTCATGGGTGGAGACTTCAACTGCACCCAGCGACCTCAGGATCAATTGCCGCGTCACTCACCATGCGCAGCTCTGGAAACAGTCGTCACGCGGCTACAATTTGTCGACACGTGGAGACATGTTCACGGTGATCTTTTGGGCTTTACGTACTACACTGCGCACTCCTCTAGTCGACTGGATCGCATCTACATCTCGCGATCCCTAATTCAACACACTTGACAGGCTGAAATCTGGCCTGTTGCTTTCTCAGATCATGAGGCTTACTTCTGTGACGTTGTTCTCACAAGACAGGCAGTATGGCACGGACGTGGTTTATGGAAACTAAACACGGCACTTCTTAATCCACCTGACTGTCGACTTCTAATAGAAGACACTTGGATCACATGTAATAGACGCCGACCCACGTATCCGTCTACCATATCCTGCTGGATCCAGTGTGCAAAACCTGCTCTTCGAAAAACTTTAATCCGGTATGGCAAAGATGTTGTCGCCTGGAGGAAGAGCACTATGGACTTTTACTACAGGATCCTACGAGAATGTTCCACGATGCCAGCCTCCCCCGAGCGCCATACAAGAATGAACCATGCTAAGGCCCAAATCTCCAATCTCATGCAAAGGCATCTGGAAGGAGCGATAGTACGATCTTGTACTGCGGATCGCATGCCTCATGAACATCCGTCGATGTACCATATCATCCAAGAACGCCAAAATCGACGCCGAAAATTGATTCACGTCGTAACACATCAAGAAGGGCGTCGTTACGTAACCCAGTCTGCAATAGGGAATGTGCTTCACGCCCTCTACCAGCAGCTATACGCCGCAATTACACATTCCCCAGAGTTGATCGAGGAAGTCTCACAGCTCAACTTCGATGGTATCCCAGGAGATGCGGCGATTGACTTGATGTCAGAGGTGACTGATGAGGAAGTCCGCGATCCGATCCGGGCAGGAACCATCAATCGCTCCTCAGGACCGGACGGTCTTCCCCTCGAATTTTATCGCACCTTCCGTGATTTGTTAGAGTCTACCTTCACCTCCATCTGTCGGGAACTGATGTCTCCGGAAGTACCTGTGCCGGACGCTTTCATGGAAGGAATTATTATTCCTGTACATAAACCGCATGGTGGCAACAATATCAGTGATTATCGGCCCCTCACCCGATATGAAAATCTTCACTCGCCTTTTGGCGGCACGACTTAAAAACGTTGCCCGATATGTTGTGTCACCAGACCAAACACCTTTGGGAGGGGATAATAATATCCGCACGGCTTTATGCCGCTACAGGAATATGATCGCCGTAACCCAGACACAACGCCTCTCTGGGGCACTTGCGTCTTTGGACTTCAGTCAAGCTTTTGATAGGGTTGACTATTCGTTCCTTACGGCCGTTCTCCACCATATGGGTTTCCCAGTCGCCGTTATCACGGTAGTGATGCGCCTTCTGTGGGGTGCCTCATCCAGGATTATGTACAATGGCAGACTCACTCCACCGATAAAAATCGGTCGATCCGTACGTCAAGGTTGCCCTCTATCAGCAATTTTGTACGCCTTTTCCTTGGAATCCTTGTTATGTGGACTAAGACAACGTTTGGTAGGGTTGTCCATAGATCGCTACCGATTCTGTTGCATGGCCTATGCTGACGATGTAGTCATCTGTTTACGTAATGCTGACGAGGTTCGAGCTGTTTTGACGTGGGTAGCGACTTATGGTGAGGCGTCGGGTAGCTCTTTAAACGCACGTAAGTCACAAGTTATGTTCATTGGCACGGGACTTCCCGTGGAGTGCGTTACACCTCTCACCACCGTTGATACCATTCGCTGTTTGGGAATAGACTTTTCATCTGATCTCCGGCGTTCAGCCACCATCAACAAACGACGCCTCCTTTTAATGATTAGAGCAGGTCTTATGAACCATCGCCTTCGATCGCCAGATATTCTCCAACGAGCTCGATATGTCAATATATAAATCGCATCCCGAGTTCCCCATGTAGCACAAGTTCTACCTTTCCCGCTTACTGTGGCACGTCGCATGTTGGCAGCGATGGCATCTTTCGTCAGCTCTGGGCTGTTGTTCAAAGTTAACTATGCAACCCTTACTCTTCCCCGTGAACGAGGTGGGGATAGGTCTGTTTCACGTGCCGGATAGAGCTCGCGCCCTATTGTCAGCTCCCAGATGACGGGATGGACACGTTTCCCAACGAGCCTCACTGGTCTCCTCCTATCGGCATATTCGCCGGTCTCACTGTCAGCCCCAGTGATGATCTCGGATGTTCCGGCCCAGTTCCATTATATACGATACTTCTTTCTTGAACTCAGTTATCTACGCCTCACCTTACCAAGACAGCTTTTACTCAAGACAAAGGCAGTATACAATGTCCTCCAATTAGGTCGTCCACCTAACCCGATTGAACAAAAGTTCCCCCAGGTTGACTGGCGTCATGTATGGCGCACGGCGTTCGCCTGTTACCTTGACACGAATGTTCAATTTGTCTGGTACCTAACTGTCAATGGTAAGAAAATCAACCAATTTCGCCTTCGTCGTATCCACCTCGACCAATCACTTCTATGTTCCACGTGTGGAGTGCCAGACAATGATGAACATCGGTTTGTTTGCGGACCGGCGGCGGTGGTTTGGCACTTGGTTCGACGTATTGTGGCTTTTCTAACGCGGGACATTCCGGATCAGATTACTCCCCTTTCATTATTATTTCCGGAACGTGACTATTTTCCTCGGACAAAGACCAATTCTGTGAATTGGATTCGCGGACATGCCATTCACTACCTATTTGGACAAACTGTAGACTCTGTACTCGATTTTTGGACATACCTCAATGACCGTCATTACGTCGTTGTCCGTCACCCATAATACAGACAATTTTTCTCGAATTTCCCTGGGAGTGCTTTCCACGACCCGCCTCGCAGCTGAAATGTGTTAAGCCAAGAGAGAAGAAGGCTTCCTGTTTGAACCAATGAACATTTCTGAACAATTCAACGGAACACATCAATTTCGAGAAGACGTGACTCAACATATTACCAGCAGGGCGCAGAAGGCCTCTGATCAACTACACAACAAAACTACACAAAACAAAATAAAAAAATAAAATTCAAAAAAAGGAAGATTTTGTTGTTTGTAAGGATAGCCCTAATCTTGATTTCCCATATTTCCCCTGGTATATAGGCAGCTCTCTGGAGTAGGTTTAGCCAGGAGCCAACGCCTGAAGTGGACCAGATTTTTTTGTTATAGGATGAAAAGTGGCGGTGGCACTTAGGTTTTTTTCTTTTTTTTTTCTTTTTTTCTTTTTTTCCTTCTTTCTCTTTTTTTAGTTCCATTTTATTAAGGGACTTTCTAAAAGAAAAAAAGGAGGAGGGGAAAAGAAAAAAAGAAAGTGGTAAAAAAAGTTAAGCTTTAAAAAAAGTGGTTAAGGAGTTAAAAAATAAAAAATCAAAAATACAAAAAAATAAAAAATAAAAAACCAAAAATTAAAAAAATTAAAAAAGATTCTAAACTTTTATAAAGCTTTAATTAAAAAAGAAGAGGGCATATGCTATAATTAAAAAAATAATTAAAAAAGGAAAAAAAAGTTGGTAGAGCACTTGCCCGCGAAAGGCAAAGGTCCCGAGTTCGAGTCTCGGTCCGGCACACTGTTAATCTGCCAGGAAGTTTCATACTTCACTTGATCGACGAAAGTACAAAAACGTTCAGGGAAATTCAGGACAAGAATACAAGTTACTTAAGAATGAAATAAATAGGATGTGTAGGAAAACTAAGGCAAAATGGTTGCATGAAAAATGGGAAGATATCAGAAAAGGAATGATTTTCGGAAAGACTAAATCAGTATATAGAAAAGTCAAAACAACCTTTAATGAAGTTAAAACCAAAGGCGGTAACATTATGAATGCTATGGAACTCCCACTGGTAAATGCAGAGGAAAGAGTGGATAAATGGAAAGAGTACATTGTAGGCCTCTATGGGGTGGGGGGGGGGCCTTGTCTGATGACGTGGCAGAAGAAGAAACAGGAATCGACAGTGATGACATCGGGGAACCAGTATTAGAATCAGAATTTAAAAGAGATTTGTACGACTTAAGATTAAATGAGGCAGAAGGGATAAACAACATTCCATCATAATTTCTAACAGCATTGGGGAAAGTGGCAACAAAAGTACTATTCACGCTGGTGTGTAGAATGTATGAGACTGGCGATATATCATCAGACTTTTCGAAAAACATCATCCACACGGTTGCAAAACTAGCAAGCGTCAACAAGTGCGAGAATTATCGCACAGTCAGCTTAACAGCTCATGCATCCAAGTTACTGATAAGAATAATATGCAGAAGAATGGAAAAGAAAACTGAGAATCAGTTAGATGGCGATCAGTTTGGCTTTAGAGAGGCAGTTCGGCTGATAATGAAAGCAAAAGTGAAGAATAATCAAGACACGTTCATGGAATCTGTCGACCTGGAAAAAGCGTCCGACAAAGTAAAATCGTGCAGTTAAAAATTGGAGCACGCTACAGGCAAAGATGAGTAGTATACAATATGTGCAAGAGCCGAGAGGGAACAATAAGAGTGGAAGACTAAGAACGACATGCTCTGATTAAAAAGGGTGTAAGACAGTGATGTAGTCTTTCGTCGAAGAAGCAATGACGGAAATAAAGAAAGATTCACATGTGGGATTAAAATTCGGGGTGAAAGGACATCAATGACAAGATTCGCTGATGACATTGCTATCCTCACTGAAAGTGAAGAAGAATTACAGGAGATGCTGAAAGGCACGAACAGCCTAATGAATACGGAGTACGGATTGAGATTTAATCGAAGAAAAACTAAAGTAATGAGAAGTAGCAGAAACGAGAACAGTGACAACATCAGAATTGTAGATCATGTCGTAGAAGAAGTTAAGGAATTCTGCTTCCTAGGCAGCAAAATAACCCATGAGGGAGGGATCACGGAAGACATAAAAAGCAGACTAGCTCTGGCAAAAGGGCATTCCTGACCAAGAGAAGTCTACTCCTATCAAACATAGGCCTTAATTTGAGAAATACGTTTCTGAGTATGTACGTTCGGTAGACACCATTGTATTGAAATAAAACATGGACTGCGGAAAAAGTCGTTTATTATACAGAAAGGTACTCGAGTTTCACAAGTTTTTAAATAGAATAGTATGAGTTTTAAGCAAGGGTTTTTTTATTTTCATTACAGATTACAGTTTAAAAAATTTGTGATCTGAAATATGAAATTACGGAGCTGATTGTCAGAAAAACTGCTAGATAGTACCCAAAAGAAAATTAATGAAATCCTACCTAAACTTCCCATCCTTCCTCCGTACAGTCACTCATAAACAATTTTATCTATACGTTTCGCTCATAATCTGTTACTTCGTCAACGTGCTACCCGCCTTTGAAACCCCCGGAAGACCCTGATGCAGCTGGAATTGTCAGGTATTCGTTGGCTTGCTTATACAATGGAGAATAAAATTGTCATGTCTTGCTATTGCTACACAAAAGACTAGTCCACAGTGGAGACACACGTGTTTATAAAAAAACTCTCATTCGATATATTTGATCAGCCAGAGCAGGTTCGAAAGAGTCAGTTTCTCCATCCTTTTTTGTGGTTTCCAGTGTGCTCGCGTCTTTAGTTTACTCCAAAAGTTATGTACAGTTCCAAGAGAAAAATTATTATCTGATTCGTGCTGCGGATGCCAGAGGTATCAGCAAGATTAGTTGTTGATAAATGCCCTAGTACAATCTCTGGGCTCCTGAAAATGTGTCTTTTGGATCTTGGCCCAAGCAACCAGGTTACTGCATCCAAACGATTGTCTTCAATTTGTCCAGATTTGCGTCCTGTTAGCTTGTTTAGCTCATCTTTATCTTCCTCTACTACATTCGTGTCACTGCTTTTATACAGTTGTGATGTTAATTATTCACATACATTAATAAATTTTTTACCGATTTAGAACGGACGGAGGAAGACGACAAAAACAAGTCTGTAACATATTTCATACAGAACTGTACGCAGCTGCGAGCAGCAGAATAACAGGAATGGATGATGTAGTAGCCTGACCTGTGGGTTGTTCATCTGATCTAACCATGTATACAGCTATAGTTATTGACACAGCAGAAATTACAGCTTCTAATCCCTTCCTATATGATTGTTCACATATGGACTTTCCAAAGGTCAGATGAACTACCAAAAAGCTTATTACGCCACTGAGACAGTGCAGCCATCAGCTACAAATACATCCTCTGTCAACACCCATTGCGTTCTGCCTCGAACATGGTCCTCTGTCCCTTGTTTATAATTTTTAGCCTACTGTGGCATAGACACATTATTTTCCTAATATATACAATTTTGTAATTATCATGTTCAATACTGGCTCTTCCCATTACAATTCTCCAGTAACCCTTCTTGAAACAATTTTGGAATCGGGCTATCTCCTGCAAAACGTGATTTCTGGATGGACTACTTTTGCTTCTTCCACCCTCCCAGGCCTTGCATGAATCCAACCCATTGTTGCTAAGCAGTGTCTACCCACCAGAGCTCCGTCTAATTTTCAGGTTTCTCCGGTAGTACACCTGCGCCAAGCCTCCCCTCCAAACTCTTCACTTTGGTCCCCCTACGGCTGTCTCGTATTTTCACCAGGCGCGTCCCTAGCGCTAGAATGGACATCCACGGCAGTCGCGCACTCTGGTAAATCCTGATGCGTTCACTCAATTAAAATACAAATAACTATTTATCCATATGTCAAATTAAGACGCGGTTTGCACTAACCCATTGTACGTTAAGCAGAGCACACATTTAGGCGATATTCCACGATAAATTATTCTCTTACTCGATTATGTAAGCTTTGCATTAGGAATTGATTGTGGTAATTGAGATAGCATATCACTGCCACATCTCAAGTTGACCATTGATCTAATTTTACTCATTGTCACATATTGCTCACCTGATAGCTCCTTGGTGACGTGTTCTAGTGCCTTCAAAACATCAAGCAATAAATAATGTCATGTATTTGTAAAGCTGAAGGAGTAGGTTTCTAGCATTAAAATTCGTTGTATAATAGGAGTCAGTTCAGTGTACCTCTCAAACATGTAATAAACAGAACTACAAAGAATCTTTACATCTAAGATCAACTTAAGGGGTGTACCAGTATGTTTTTGTCTGAGTAATTCGGTCAGGATGACACTGACTTATTCAACAATTTCTCTTACCTTGTTATCAATAAGTGAAAATCATTGACTGTCACTGTCGATTCAACAATAAGATTTATTCAGTTCGCAAAACAAGGCAAATGTTTGGTTTTATCTAGTAATTTTGTTACACCTGCTAAGATATTGGCCCCGTTGTCAGCAACTACAGCTGTTATTTTCTCCAGGTATGTGTGTACTCTGAGACAGACTTCAAAGATGGTTCAAATGGCTCTGAGCACTATGGGACTTAACATCTGAGGTCATCAGCCCCCTAGAACTTAGAACTACTTAAACCTAACTAACCTAAGGACATTACACACATCCATGCCCGAGGCAGGATTCGAACCTGCGACCGTAGCGGCCGCACGGTTCCAGACTGAAACGCCTAGAACCGCTCGGCCACACTGGCCGGCAGAGAGACTTCAAGTAACCTTTTAGAGGTACCGTCACTTGTGTGCCAATGATCAAATGCAATTGTACTTACGCAGTGCGAGACAAATTTATTACAATCAAAATAATGATCAGTGTGTTGCGAATTGTGACAAAAAGTAAATTACTTTTATTTGGCGGCTGAAAATAATACGATAAGCTTTACGAAATTAAAATCGGTTAATTAAATAGTAAACTGCAGGACTTCATCGTCAATACAGTGTGCAAAAAACTTGGGCTGCGCCTCCTTTGTTTTCAGGGACAAATAAAGAAAATGTTGGAAATGAGAATAGCTGCGAGGAATGCATTTTGCGGATATTACTGTTGTACAAATCTTTGTTCTAATACTTTCAGCATTTCAAGAATTGTAAGAGACCCTTTTAAGTACCAGCGAAAAAATTAAATTCAAAATTGTTTCAAGTCTCTATATTTTAAAACGTAGGAAACAGCGATTGCAACACTGTAGTTCCATTTCTATACACTATCAATTTTCAAAATTCCATTCAATCACGTTCAATATATCAAAGAAAACTAAATTAATTCTAGAGCGCCGCTCAGATTTCACATCGTGTTTCCTCAGAATATGACCAATCCCATTGGAAGTACTACTCAGCTAAGGCAAAAAGACCTTAGGTGCCAGCTCGTTATTAACATCATTCACCGAATTCCCTGTTGGTCGATAGCTCAACGCGCGTCTGGTCTCTCACTATAACCATTCTGACGAAAGGTGACCTCGAGCTGACAAACTTACGAGGTCTAAGATGACATGAGCGCTATGAACAAAGGTACGGAGTATACCAACTATCAGCCTATAGATACAAATCAGAATGAGTTGGTTTCCTGTAAACGGCGTGTCCCGACATATCAACAAGAGAGACCACATCAAGACTTACTAAAATGTCATTGAAACACAATACCTCTAATCAACGAAAGAAATCGCCCGAATTCTTAATGTGAGATACACGCCGACCAATTAATGGGCTCAACAAAGTAGCAAGATGTAGTACCAACGATACTGACATAAAGAATGAGAGAATCCCCTTCCTCGTAGATCTTCGAAAGACTATATAATCTATAGGGGAGGGGTGAGGGGGAGAGAGTGGAGACAGCATAGTAAGAATTAAGATTCTTGATAGTGTCTTGTGACAATAAACTTTTCTTCAGGAGGTTGTGAGTCTTACTCTCAACCCTCTTTGTCGGGTCCGCACTGAGCGTGCGATAAGCTGGATCAGATAGCAAACGCTACCTTTTTTAAATGTAATTCGTTTTGTCCAACACAACTGCAGCGTTACCCCTGTCCGTATATTAAGATCCACTCGGAGTGAGTACGGAGCAGTCCTCTCTGGTGCTGGTAGACTAATCTTGGGCGAACGATTCACAGTCAACGCACGACAAGCTCCTCTCTTAGCCTCCTTGACAGCATCAGGAAGCAGTTAAAAAGATCCTGTTCAACACAACATGTAATTTCACATGGTACACGCTTGGCCGTCAGTGTAAAATTCAATCATTCACTAGCTCGAATAAAGCTGTGTCGTCCAAAATTTTCTCCGTGAGAGTGATCACAGAATGTTGAGACGTAGGATTACAATCCTAGCCAAGGAAACGTTCAAACTTCGCCGGATGCCGGGCACTCAGACTGCTACCAAGAAGCACCATCCAATCAATACCAAGAAAATCCAGAAATTTTTGAAGTACTCGTTAAATGAAGCCGAAATAATTCCTTGGAAACAAAATCCTGGTGTAGGCTAGTACAATACATTCACCCACGAGCAAGAGGTAAACTCGCGCTTTGCTTGATGCAATTAGACCTAGGAGAATCAATATGATACCAAAATTTTGCAAACTTTGGAATAACATTATGATATCGACACCGTCACAAAAATGACAACGCACTTTGCAATCTCACGCTGCAATGTCGAAGATAAACAACCTCCACAAGGGAACGATACAGATCCTCCCCATAGAGGCAGACAATGTGGAGCTTCAATGTCTCTCAGCGCATAAAATGTTCAAATGACTTATGGGAATGCAGCCGGGGGACGTCTTCGACAACCACCGATATTTATACAAGTACACAACTGTTGGGTGAAGGCATTGTCATTCTTATGTAAACAAACCGGCCATGTGCCCTAACTCCCCTTAGGTTAAGAAACTGCTCACTTGGGCTCATAGCCGATATAATTAATGGTTCATAACTGTCACTTTAATTAGTCATTTAAAATCCATGAGTGCCACTGAGTCGAGCATTTGCGCTCATACAGGTACGAAACGAGGGCTGCTATACTTTCAACTACCCGGTTTCAACTATAATTCAGGGTCATCCAATCCACCATTTTTAACTACTTTTTTCAGTGTCAGCTAACTACTTTTCACGATCGTTATTTATGTAAGTAATCGTAATTATAGGACTTTTAATGTTAAAGCAACTGCTGTTGCGTGCGTGTAGTAGGATGGAGTAGTACGAGAACGTTTACTTATCTAAAACAAGATACCATTTGAGCCCATACTATACTAAGTGCACTGCGTCACTCTAGGCGTGGCAACTTAAAAGCGCGCACCGCATCTTGCAGGAGCAGAGCTCCAGTCTCGACTGAGTCTTTATACTGCTGCTGCTGGTTATCATGCATTACCGATGCATAATAATATGTCCGAACCAACCTCACTCCTTCCCCTGTTCCAGGGCCAAGCATTAACAGACGCTATACAGCTTACAACTACTTTTTATAATAAATTAAACATACTGGAGATCAAACATAATTATTCGCTTCCAAAGCAGTTTGAAGGACCATATATAGCAGTACTAAGTTGTTTAAACTTTGCATGTCTCAGGAGTTGTTACATTTACACTGTTACGATGTGTGGTACGTCGTCACACCTGCCACTGAATAGCATAACTTCTGCAGGTAGATGTACCAACCGGGCACAGACACGTCTCCCCTCCATCGTACTCTGCACGTTAACAAGCGTTCCATCCTACGACAGCGCCAGGCCTGTCATATCCTCTGACCAAACACCTTGCCGCCCCCATCCCACTATTCGGCTATGCGACCCAGACACATCAAACAGTGATCCATCCATGAATGTGCACTAATATTAATCCCTTCCCCTCCCCCATTTCACCCTGCACCTTATACCAGGGCCAAAGAAGTAACTTCCGATATGTTCCGCTCAGCCAGCTCAGCCCAGCAATCAACGCTTCCCTAGATATTATTAATATGACAACAAGTAATTCTGTCTCTAGATACCCCCAACCAAGTAACTCTCAGAATCCAGTGAACGCATGGTTTCATTAGATAGGCTTCAACCCATTACTGGCTATATACAGAGTTATCACAATGAGAAAAATAGCACACTAACCTACCTATATAAACGTATCATTATTAAAACTGCAGGCTGACAGAACTCTTATAATCTTTGGTGCATGCCAGCAACGCTTCTGCACCATATATTTTTCGTATATAACTAAGGTTTCCACTACATTTAGAAAACTAATGTTACACACTGTTCACCAGTTTACATCACAATACAGGCATTTATAGTAGGGGGAGGGAATGTATTGTAGTGTGAAATAAATGCATTGCGCCATCATGGAGCTACGAATAGCAGCTTAATACAATTTTCCTTACTCAGGAAGACACTATCAGAGAATCTTGTAAGATCAGTAAAATGATTATGTAGTCATAATTGTATTAGTCTTGTTTTTTTTAGTATACATGTACAATGTTACCACCGCTGCTTGTAATAGGACGGGGAAGTTTTGTTGTACTTCATGGCAAGCCGTCGTGGGCAAACATTTCAGCAAGATAATACCTGACCGCATACGGAGAGAGTTTCTACTTCTTGTCCACGCGCTTGCCAAACGCAACCCAGCCAGCAAGGTCGCTGCATCATGGGCAGGGCCCTCCAGCTAGCTCGGGATTTTGACGATCTAATTCGCCAGCTAGACAGAATTTTGCACGATGTCACTCAAGAGGAGGATATCCAACAACTCTGTCAAACAATTCCAAGCCAAAGGATCTGAATATTTCTTTATATTTCCCTAGTTATTTTGATGCTTTATTTCAGTTAAGTAAACGTCTACAGACCACTAAGACAGCCACATAAAATAACTTTTTCTCTACTTTTTCTAGAAGTAACTTTAATATCATCCAGTTTAAGTTTTAATTTATAATTTAAATCCTCATATGACACATCTGTTTATTTTCCAACCAATAATTTGACAAATGCAAAGACGGTATGTTGTGGAATACATACCTAATTTTTTTTTCCTGTAAACTATGTCTTTTATAGTTTTAACAATCAGCTCTGTTCCTTCTTGCAAATGCTGTAACCGAGAGCATTTGGAAATTTTCGTCTTGACCCATATCTACTGCATTATCTATTCTTAAAACATACCACATTTTCCTGACTGTATCTTGCCAACTCTTCTATCCCACATGCTTCAGGAATTTACATATAGAACTATAAGTTTATAACTTTTGCAAACAAATTACCGTTAAATGTTATTATTCTGTCTGTTTTAAACTCTGGTGCCAGGTACACAACATACAGTCCACTAAAGTTGGATACAATGTAACACTCCTTCTTTTAGGAGATCCAAATGGGATTGGAGCTTTATAAACAGATATTTCGTGCTTCTTTCAACACAATAAACATTCTCGAATCCATCATTTTTCTCGGCCACTACTTGAACATAAGGCCACTTACTACTATTATTTCCAGAAAATGCTAATGTTATATTCTCCGCTTTTTCCGTATTTTTTCACACACTGTGTTGAAATTAATTTGTAAGCCTTGTTTTCATATGCAATGGCTTCTCCCTTTTCCAGCAGCAGTTTATATTCTTCCATTAAAGCACTTGTGTTCGTACGTTTGGTTTTTTGACTTCGTTCTCTTGCATTTCCACTCTTCTTTGGTGTATGCAAAAAACATTAGCTTCATCAAAAAGAGTAATTTTTTATTAGGGAATGGTCTAAGTCTATTTAATACGTTTACTCGTCTTCTTAAGAACTGTGGAATAATGAAATTTATTAAAAAACTAAAAACCCACCTCGATTGCGAAAAAAGCACCTAGTGTTAAGTGTTAACCCAGGTTTCGGCGTAGATAACTACATAGATAACTACACTTTCTTCAAAACAACAATAAAACCCACAAGTGCCTAAGAAGACCTTTGTCAATGATTAAAAGAACACTATGGCTACACATTTATAAACTAAAAAGAAAAGGAAAACACAAACAGTACATATGTACAAAGTTAAAACCACTACTTAACTTAATGGTGTACGCCATAAACTGCAGCTACAAATGGTCGCTCATTTACAAGCCTGACCCGCTATCTATGCACATGCGCAAGACAAGGGAAGTTACTTGAATGCGCATGCGCATACGAATACAAGAAAGTTTCGCGCCTTTACTTTGTTCTTCATACCTGTAAATCTGATGATCTAGGGATTATCACATGCGCACGCTGATTGGTGAGCGCGGTTGGTCAGCTGTTCATCTTCTTTCTTTTTATCCTCATTTTCCTTTTACGATGAAGGTGATTTTAGCCCGTTGAACACCTCACGTTTTATCCCTATATCTTTATTACCACGACGTCTATAGACTACGTCCCCTCAGACACCCCCCCCCCCCCCCACCCCAGGCTAACTACTGGCTTTAGGTATAGTTTTTAAGAGTTCCTCCTGTTGTCATAGGTAGCTTCATATATAAGTTTCTTTACTAACATAAGCAACCGTGTGCGGTTATTTTTAGGTTTCATCTCCTATTTAGCTTGTCTCTTGTTCTATCCATTCCATTTTTTTATATACGGTGATCCACGGTTGGGAATATATAGGCTATTCAGCCCCGACCCATGTATAACCTTTCTCGTACTCGTAAGCGCATGCGCATTCTAGTAACTTCCCTTGTCTTGCGCATGTGCATAGGTAGCGGGTCAGGCTTGTAAGCAAGCGACCATTTGTAGCTGCAGTTTATGGCAGATCATGGGCCATCGAACATAGACCGGTGTGAGGTGGAGCGTACACCATTAAGTTAAGTAGTGGTTTTGACTTTGTGTACTTATGTACTGCTTGTGTTTTCCTTTCCTTTTTCGTTTATAAATGTATAGCTGTGGTGTTCTTTTAATCATTGACAAAGGTCTTCTTAGGCACTTGTGGGTTTTATTGTTGTTCTGAAGAAGGTGTAGTTATCTACGCCGAAACCTGGGTTAACACTTAACACAAGGTGCTTTTTTCGCAATCGAGGCAGGCTTTAGTTTTTTAATATATTAACCAAACGATTGCTGACGCGCTGCGATATTGAAGGTTCATAACGTAATTTGTGGGAATGAGTCCTGTTCTGTAATACCTGTATCAGGCGACTCTGGAGAATAATAATCTGGATCAAGAAAAATACGTTTCTCCTACTTGAACATTAAACTCAGGTACAAAACCTATATCGACTTTGATGGAGTCTGTGTGAAGAATCGTTACATAGTTTACGGGTATATAATTTAAACTATAGGCAGGAAGAACATAGTTTATAAGCTTTTCTCGGTCTAGAGTGTCTGTGAGGTTTATTTGTACACCAGCCAACTTCTGGGTATTCTTATCACCCTCAACAGACTAACTGCAAAATGCTGTAAACTATTCCTTAGGTTACATCACGTGGAAAATCGTGTGCACAGAGTACAGTGAAGAATATTGTAAATACTGTATTTGGTGGTAATGTACTTAAAAGACTTCTGCAGCTTTCATGGGGTAAAACACAACTAAATTGTAGCTTCCAGCCTGGTAATACCATATGTTCTTCTTTAGCCAAGAAACACATAAGTATTTTTCGTAGTCGCATGTCTGGGCACTACATAAAAGCTAAAAGATCGTTGCCGATATTTTTATTCACTCCAGGGCACATGATACGACATACGAATTTCTGATATATTTTTATTCTACAATTGGAGCTCCTCCATATTAAGCAGTCTGTTCTGTCTTATCGATGTTCACAGTCTCGTAGCTGTTTGCTTTGTTGTCTCCTTCCACACGGAAGTCATACTTTGTAGGTAATCACACATCTTCATCTTGTTAAAAATCACAACCAAATGATGTGTTGTATCCAAATCCTTAAGGTAACAATTGTCTATACGGATTTGCTTGCTGTATTCTAGGCAGCTGATACACCAGAACACCTATTTGGCGTCAGCCAACTCTTTATGGTATAGCCACAGCAGTTTTATATCTCTTTCAAATGCTTCCAAATTCTTCCTTGCCAATTGTTTCCAATATTCCTCTTGCTGTTAAGTTGTCATTCCTGAGTAGGAGAAATGGTATTTTTGCATTGATACCATGTCTCACAGAGATGAACATCGAGAGTTTACTATGGAAATAACTGTAAAATACCGCACATCTTCTTTAACATTACAGACATTCACCCGACAGTCCACTTGATCACAAATTTTAATCACCGTAATACTGTCACGCGATGGTTGTGTAATGGGTGTCAGCGCATTTAAATTCTGGTTGCTAAGGAGCGAGCCATTTTTGGTGCAATTTATATTACTAATGTCAGTAACGACATTGTCCAAGTTCTCGAATAATAACCATAACCCAAAATGCTAGTCTGCTGGGATTATCTTCTTCCAAAGAACTTGAGAGATGTATGAGAAATGTTGACACTGTGAACTACCACAGAAGACCAGTTGTGGCTATTAAGCTTCCTTTTATACGTCTCAGGTTTCCTTCTATTCTCTCAAAATTCCAAGGTGGCGGCACTTCTGGTCATGTGATCATAGTGTCTGTTCCGGTCACACATTCTAAATCTGGATATTTCTCATTATTGTTCCGTCTTAGTTGCAACTGCGACGGAACAATAAATAAAAATTATCGTAGTTATCTAAACAGTTTGCTGAATCTTTCAGGCCGACCGCTGTGGCCGAGTGGTTCTAGGCGCTTCAGTCCGGAACCGCGCGACTGCTACGGTCGCAGGTTCGAATCCTGCCTAGGGCAAGAATGTGTGTGGTGTCCTTAGGTTAGTTAGTTTTAAGTACTAAGTCTAGGGGATTGATGACTTCAGATATTAAGTCCCATAGTGGTTAGAGCAATTGAATCTTTCAGGATGGTTATGTCGACTATAGTGATTCTAAATTTGCTTGTGTTTGCAGTCCAGCTGTAAACTCCTAGCCCAATTGTGCTATTTTATGTGTGTCAAGATGTTTCTGGGAGGAAACGAATGGTTGCTAAATATAGTTACTGCGTCTGCTTTAAATTCCACAAACGGATTTCCAACTGCTAGACACAGAACGTTGCCCAATAAACCAAATGTCGATACAATATAAACACCCTTTATAAGCAAATAAATAGGGATGGAAATTTCTAAATAGATTTTTTTGTACAATCTCTAAGATAGTAGAAGTGAAGTAAGCTTTGCACTTTAGCCGACAGAAGCATTAATGCGTGCAAACATTAAAGAAAGTCTTCCAAAGAGTCCAATATACCAGGATGCTGCTGTTTCATTGACAGTCTCCTCACATTAAAGTCGTTAGTTTACACCACATACATGCGATCGGCACAGAGTACAATAGAACACATTGTAAAAACTGTTCAGGTTGCCTCTGGAATGTTATTCACACATCGCAAAGCACTTGTTAGCAGGTCGTACAGGTTTTAATGATAGTGCTCTGTGGAGATTAAACTGATGTTTTTAAGCCTATGGAAGACAACTTTTATGGACAAATGACGGTATTTACTGCCAGTTCTACAATTTTGATACAAAATCAGGATTAATGCTGGTCAGTGTTTTCGAAGGGAGTGTTAATATTATGGTGTACTCATAGTCATCACATTAAAAGTTGGCCTATCTATGTATTACCTGCCTCAATATAGAATAACAAAAACTTGCCATGTCCTTTGGATGTATACATAGGGTGTTTCATGGTTCATGTCACACACTTGTAGAGATTCTAGAAGGGACTTGGTAGATCAAGTTTTGCACAGGAGCCCACTGGAATACATCATCGAGCGGCGCTACACAGCGTCAAAGCTACAGGCGCCGGGGCCTGTAAGTGCATGTGTATAATGGGTGATTCCGTGATCATGTAACAAATTTTCAAGGATGGCTTAGAATGATAAATGTATCAATTTAAGGTAAGGTTTCCTGTACAGGAAACGAAAGAATCGAAAGTTATAAGCGAAAACCGTGCTGATACCTCTGACATTGGAATACATGTACCAGTACTGTATTTGCTAAGATTGTAGTGTAGGGAGCTTTCAGAGGTGGTAGTATGGACCAAAACAAGAAAAAGTGTACAGTAAACATTGGCTCTAAGATGCATGCCTCAAGAGCTATAAGCACTTGTTCAATAGAGGAGATGTGTTTCACAGTAGCGAAGATGAACAAGTGCTCATAGCTCCTCAGGTGTGCATTTTAGAGTCCATGTTAACTGCACATTTTTTCTTTTTATGGCTTACCACCTCAGAAAGCTGCATACCCTACATTCTTAGCAACGACAATGCCCATGCATGTATACCAATGTTAGAGATATGAGAATGAATTTCACTTGTAACTTTCGACTCATTCCTTCACAAAAAAGGGCTCTTGCCTCAAATTCATATATTTACCCGTCTCTGTCCTCCTTGAAAGTTTGTAACATCATCAGAAAATCCCATTTACAGGTCGGCCGGTGTGGCCGTGCAGTTCTAGGCGCTTCAGTCTGGAACCGCGTGACCGCTACGGTCGCAGGTTCGAATCCTGCCTTGGGCATGGATGTGTGTGATGTCCTTAGGTTAGTTAGGTGTAAGTAGTTCTAAGTTCTAGGGGACTGATGACCACAGATGTTAAGTCCCATAGTGCTCAGAGGCATTTCAACCCATTTACAGGCGCCGGCGCCTATTGCTTTCACGCTCTATAGCGTCGCTGAATGACGTTTCCGGACATGGATTCCTTGATCTACTGAATTCCTCCTTTACAACCTCTACAAACGTGTAACATGAGTTGTTAAACACCATGCATATTTGTTGTGTACATAGTTCCGCGTAGTCAGCGCGTACACAACTTTACCAATAGAGCGCGCCCCGCTAAGCGCAACAGCGCAGGCGCAGCGCTCGTCCGTCTCCGCACTACGAGATGGCGCTGCCATAAAGACGGACCAAATTCTGCTTCCGCCGATCCGCGTATTAATATGTAACGCAGCCAATGAGATTGCTGCTAACGTAGAACCTTTTCTCCTCGCGGATCACACTCGCGCAGTGATACCTGAACGCGCGAGGTATTATAACGAGTGTACAGACCTCCGATTAGTCAGTCTGCATCAGTCTGCATTAGTCTGCATTAGTGTATAGTCAAGTTTCAGTCTGCGCCTAATAAGATTATCGTATTCCTGTACGTAGCCATGAAATGTATAGACACTTTGTCAAGTATCAGAGATATCTGAGAATAAGATTAACGTACCAAGACCAAAGGAACTTCAGATTGTCAATTGTAAATAGCATCCAGAACCAAGTTAAGTTATTTTTATGCTTGTTATTATTTTAATAAATGTGTGTGAAAATTAATCAAGTTCTGTTTAAAGTTTGTCACCGTCAATCTGCTACTCTAAGCGTGCAAGTGGCATTTCTATCGCCTGACCTAACGGCAGATGGTAAACACGCCACGATAAGACCACGAGACATATTGCTGACACTCGCCTACTTCGCTAGAGCGACAAGTCAAATAATCTGATGGTGTGTGTACCGAAGGTCTTACAGTACGCACACCACAATATTATACCACATTCTTTTGCTAACTCAACCATAGGATTTTTGACTGTGTATCTCTAACGTAATGCAAACTATGCAGAGTATATGGGGAAAAATCTACTTACCCCCATTGAATAAAAGTCTTTGTTGAGAATAGTGGCAGTTTTACCGTTCTTCTCTTCTTAAGGAGTGTGGAATAACAAGATGCACATCATGCTGTCCACCAGATGCTGATACAATACAATCATCCTTTTTTTTTTTTGGCTGATCCATATGGGATTGAAGGTTTATAAACCAATCTTCCGTATACCTGACCTAATGTAGTAGCAGTAAACGCCACAATCTTTTACAAGTTCTCCAATATATGAACACCCTCCATTAGCATTTGCAGCAAAAGCAATCTTAAATCCCCCAATTCATATGTGGATGGGATGTTATTCATATACTTTGTTTAAAGTAATATGTACCTCTTACTTACATGCATCGACAACAGCTTGTTTTTGTTCAACTAGCAGTTTATAGTTGTCCTTTGTGGAAAAGTTTCCCACATTAAGTATGTTTAAAGACAAAATTTGTTTAATAGTCATCAGTCTTAGTCTACTCAATGCACTGCGTTTTCTTCGTAAGATCTATGGAATAACATTATGCATAATTTCCAGTCTGTCACATCGTTACATATGTTGCAGGCCGTCGATTGTCGAGAACGGGACTCCAGATGGCCGAGCTGAAGCCAGGATCCACTGCACCATTTCTCATCAGGAGGCCGAGCAAGTTCAATAGCGTCAAGGGGCAGTGCATAGTGATTCCTTCATTCAGCTAGTTTACAGAAGCGTAACGTCGGTGCACCGCGCACGCGCTGTTCCACGAGTCCGACCGTCTCAGCACTCCTGGACTGCTGAAACCACTGCTGCGGTCATCGAGGCCGCCCGACGGTGGAAGTCAGCCACGCTCGTCCAGTCGCCGCTCGTCGAGGCGTCGCGTCTTGTGCCGTGTAGCTGCCCACGATTCCAGAGACTGCTACAGTCCCTGGTCCTCGCCGCCCACCGCCCCATTTGGCCTGCTCTGTCAGACCATGGGACGAAGGTGGAGGTACTAGTCACCCGTGGCCCTCCGGCCACCGCCGCTTTCAGGACAGGCCCTGAATCGAACCTGCGCCCTACTGGATGCGGTGCCGCAACTTGCTGCTAGTGGTGCTTGCCGGATGGCAACACCCGCCGCCGTCTCCAGCGCTGCTGCAGCACTGCCATGCCTCCTACAGCATATGCCTCACCCGGATCCCAGTACGCAAGGTGGGAAGCGGACGTGGCCCGTCCTGCACCCGCTGCAGACTGCTGTCACTGCCCTCCTTCAGGCAGACCGTGCAACCTCCAAGTACCCAGCTGCCGTTCCGTCCCGCCCTGATGTTGTGTTCAAAAAATGGTTCAAATGGCTCTGAGCACTATGGGACTTAACATCTGAGGTCATCAGTCCCCTAGAACTTAGAACTACTTAAACCTAACTAACCTAAGGACATCACACACATCCATGCCCGAGGCAGGATTCGAACCTGCGACCGTAGCAGTCGCGCGGTTCCGGACTGAAGCGCCCAGAACCGCTCGACCACCGCGGCCGGCTGATGTTGTGTCCCCAGAGGTGGAATACAGCCAGAACAAGTACACAGAAACAAAGTACAGGTTTACACAGAATATTTACAACATCGCTGCCAAACTGGCCCCTATTATCGTAGACCAGCATAGATCCGACCTGTCTCTCGGCTGACCTAGCACACCTTGTATCAAGCTAAAAATGCCTGACTATGTATACTGCTTTTCTCCTCGCTTCTGACGTAATGTCAGAGAGCGACGGAAACTGTGTCAGGGGTAAATTCCCATACGTGAGCCACTTACACATCGCCACTCTTAGCTCTGGGCTACTGCCTCACTTCATACATTGCAATAACTTAAAATGGAAATGAATGTATGGCATCGTTGGCTGGGAGGCCCCCCTTCAGGAAAGTTCGGCTGCCAAGTGCAAGTCTTATTTCATTCGACGTCACATTGGGATGAGGATGAAATGATGATGAGGACAACACAATACCCATCTCTGAGCGTTGAAAATCTCCAACCTGATCAGGAATTGAACCCAGGCCTGCTTGCATGGGAGGTAAGGACGTCACCACCCAACTAAGCAGGCGAACACAATAACTTAAAGAAATGCTGCAGTTCCCTGCCCCACTGTTGCTTCACTCCAAACAAATCGTATGTGTAATACGCCGCTGCAGCTCCACACCATGTTTACCCTGTCTGACCTACTGGCTGCCAACTACTACCACACACTGCCAGCAGCCCCAGACATCATCGCCCAACCGCGCCTTTACTGAATTTTAACAAAATTCCGCTTTCCTACATGGTTAAGACTAATACTAGCACAGCACATAGTATAACCCTTTTTAAGCAAATCCAGATGGTTGTAGTGGTTTAAAAATGGATTCTTTGCATATTACCTAATGTAGTAAACGCCATCGAACACGTCTGTCAGTAAAATGTGACAGTTCTGATTGTGAACAGGGACTGGACATTCATCATTGATGATGGCTTTACCAACTAAAGAAGATGAGAACTTTACCTAGTCACGCCAGCTGTTTCTCTGTGGCGTTTTGTAATAGCTTCCTATAACATGTGACTAGCATTATATACGCTAGATGATGAAACTTGAAGGTTACGACATGGGCTGTGAGACTCTGAAATCTACTTCAATAAATGCAGCTACTAAGGACTATTGGTATTTTCATTCAGTTTTATATTTAGTAGCTTTTATGGAAACACTAGGGCTAAGATAGATACTGCCTACAGGAAAATTAAAGAGACCTTTGGAGACAAGAGAATCACCTGTATGAATATCAAGAGCACATATTTAAAACCAGTTCTAAGCAAAGAAAGGAAAGCAGAAAGGTGGAAGGAGTATATAGAGGGTCTATACAAGGGCGATGTGTTTGAGGTCAGCGTTATGGAAATTGAATAGAAAGTAGATAAAGATGAAATAGAAGATACGATACTGCATGAATAATTTGACAGAGAACTGAAATACCTAAGTCGAAACAAGAACTAACAAGAACTAACGATAGCCTTGGGTGAGCCAGCCATGACAAAACTCTACCATCTGGTGAGCAAGATGTATGAGACAGGTGAAATACCTTCAGACTTCAAGAAGAATATAATAATTGCAGGCGCAAAGAAAGCAGGTGTTGACAGGTGTGAAAATCACCGAACTATCCATGTAATAAGCCACATCTGCAAAATACTAGCACTAATTCTTTACAAGCGAATGGAAAAACTCGTAGAAGTCGATGTCGGGGAAGATCAGTTTGGATTCCGCAGAAATGTTGGAACATGTGAGGCATTACTGACCTTAAGACTTATCTCAGAAGATAGATCCAGGAAAGGAAAAGCTACGTTTCTAGCATTTGTAGACTTAGAGAAAGCTTTTGACAATGTCGACTGGAATACTCTCTTTCAAATTCCGAAGGCGGTAGGAGTAAAATACAGGAAGCGAAAGGCTATTTACAATTTGTTCATAAATTATATGGCAGTTATAAGAGTCGAGGGGCATCAAAGGGAAGCAGTGGTTGAGAAGGGAGTGAGACGGGGTTGTAGCCTATCTCAATTATTCAATATGTATATTGAGCAAGCAGTAAAGGAAACAAAAGAAAAATTTGGAGTAGGTATTAAAATCCATGGAGAAGGAATAAAAACTTTGAGGTCTGTCAATGAATTTGTGATTCTGTCTGAGACAGCAAAGGACCTGGAAGAGCGGTTGAACAGAAAGGATAGTGTCTTGAAAGGAGGATATAAGATGAACATCAACCAAAGTAAAACAAGGATAATGGAATATAGTCAAATTAAATTAGGTAATGCTGAAGGAATTAGAGTAGGAAATGAGACACTTAAAGTAGTATATGAGTTTTGCTATTTGGGAAGCAAAATAACTGATGATGGTCAAAGTGAAGAGGTTATAAAATGTAGACTGGCTATGGCAAAGAAAGGGTTTCTGAAGAAGAGAATTTTGTTTACATCGAATATTGATCTAAGTGTCATGAAGTCTTTTCTGAAAGTATTTATGTGGAGTGTAGCCATGTATGGAAGTGAAACCTGGATGATAACTAGTTTAGACAAGAAGAGAATAGAAGCTTTCGTAATGTGGTGCTAAAGTAGAATACTGAAGATCAGATGGGTAGATCAAGTAACTAATGAGGAGGAATTGAATGGAACTTAAGAAAAGAAGAATTTGTGGCACATGGTGTCTAGAAGTAGGGATTGGTTGGTAGAACACATTCTGAGGAATCAAGGGATCATCAATTAAGTCTGGAGGGAAGTGTGGAGGGTAAAAACCGTAGAGGGAGACCAAGAGATGAATTGATTAAGCAGATTCAGAAGGATGGTTGCAGTAGTTACTCAGAGATGAAAAAGCTTACGCAGGATAGAGTAGCATGGAGAGCTACATCAAACCAGTCTCTGGAGGTGAAGACCACAACAGCAACAACATGGGTACACCTGTTATACTGCATGCTAAGTTGGTCAATAAACTACGTGTTAGTTCTGCATTTTAGCTGCTGGGCTTACTTGGAAGTAAACAGCTGTTCCATGTACTGTAAAATTTAGAAATATATCATGAACAGTGGTAAGAGAAAAAACCATGTGGAAAAGAACGAGCAGTTTCAACAGGGCGGCTGGTAGCAAAACATGAGAAAAACAAGTTTTCCGAATTCTTGCTGTAAACAATAAAAGCTCATTAAACTTTTAAAATTCCATATGTAGATGAAGCAAAGCTGTATCAATTCATGGAGTTAACTTTTCAGTATAGGTTCTCCTTTTCCATTAAAAAAAAATTAAAAACTATTTGCTTCGGACTTGTGCTTTTCCTTCACTACTGTATATGATATCTCTCATTCGATTTTGGGGGAATGAATTGGGGCTAAAAATTGATTTCTTTCGTATCTTATACTGGTGGTTTGGTATCACAGCTCGATAATAAAGTGTCTATTTTTTTCGTTGTTGGTCATAGTTACTGTAATACTGAATTTCCAAGTGCTCTGGAGCATAAAATTTGAAGGGTTTACAGAGAAAAATGTGGTCGCTGGCTACTTTACATTTGGTTCATTTTATGTACTACATTTCTGTGTAGTAAATATAGGTACCAAATCTAAAGTGTGTTTAAAGTTGGAAGGAAAGCCTCATCTCACTACAATACGGAGACAAAAGAAGTTAAAAGTACAGAGTCCGTCAGAAAAATGTTTACACACTTCAAGGAATGAAAAGTATTACTTAGGTGTTTATTTTACAAATAATAATTAATCAAACAAGTTGTACAACCTTCAGTTTAGCACGTGTTCACCGTTGACAGAATGACGAGCGGTCGCCGCAGCTACGTCAGTCAATCTTACAGTGGAAATCGCTGCACATGTCGCTGTAATCTCCGGGCGAAGTTCCTCCAGCGTGCATAGCTTATGTCGATAGACGTTATCTTTCACAGTTTCCCACAAGTAAAAGTCCATAGATGTTAGATGTGGCGACCGTGGAGGGAAGTCAATGGGCCCTCTTCGTCCAATCCAATGGCGTGGAAAATTGTCATCCAAGAAAGTTCGTACAGATCGAATGTCATGCGTGCTCCAACCATCTTGTTTTCTCAATACCGAGATGAAAGTACTAATATCTGGTGAGCCAATGACCGTGCTACAATGCACTCGTAACTCAAATCGAACGACAATATCGATATCTCGATAGAGCCTGACAAAGAGTGTATACATTTTTCTGGCGGACTCTGTATTCTATTTGGGCGCACTGCCTGACGGCGCCACGTGCAAGTAGCCTGCAGCTCAATCGTAGACAGTTCGTGCAAGTGGACACACGTTTCTCAAACCAGTGATCGCGATTTATTGTTGCACATACTGCTGGAAGAAAACAATGAAGAAGAAGATATTCCGAACAATCAGTTACATAATGGATAAGCTGGAACAAATCTCAAATTTAGGACAAAGTTTAACAAACGTTTCTTTGCTCTCTTATCAATCGTCATTTATTAAACGAATATAATTCACATTACATAATATGTTAGAGTGAAATTGTATCTCTGGGCTCAGTTCAAAACATTTTTATAAATCAAATTTTAATGCAGCCTATTGTCTTCTTATAAAATAACAGCCAAAGTGTTACTTTCTATTGAAAACTCTAATAAATTTCAAGCACTGATACAAACGCTGCAACTCCTGCAGTGCGTACCATAACAGCTGTTTCTGTTGAAAGTGAAGTATATTTATCAGCTTACACTCCCAGAAAAGAAACATTAAGAAGTAAAAAAACGATATTTACAAAACAAAGTAGCTTCATTGTCATCTGAATCTAAAAGCAGTGGCAGTTCACCCGGTTTTAATTGGGGGTTGAGCGCAAAGCCTGACTCGAAAAATCACAGATGCCATCTTCTAGTTTTCTGTCTGTATACTGTCTATTCTATGTCTTAACCTTCGTGATATGTCGGCAAACGCTACATTTCTACTTCTGTCGTAAACTAATTCACAAATAATTTGTGAAGAGATCCTCTAGGTGTTATCTCTAACAAAGCTAGAGATACAACAGTATTTGCGAATTATTGTTCTAGAATAACGATTTTAAGATCCCCTTTTTCGTTATGACCAACGAGACAGTTTTGGTCATTAATTTGTACACTAGTTGCGAAGACGAGCTGGCTGAGGTGACGGAACTCAACCTCCAATAACGCTAGCCTTAGCCATGCATTACCTGCTTGCACTTACAGACAAATTGGCCCTTAGGTATCCTGAGGCAGCTTATAGAGTATCGTGCTCACATGCGGGGCAGAGGTGTGGGGCTTAATGTCAAAGGGCACTCAGTGCTGCACTGGATAGATTAATCGCGCTCGGCGGTGAGAGACTGTTTCCTATCAATTACTAACGCTTGCCTCTCTGTGCAGTTACAACCAAGGCAAAAGCCACGAATAACCACTACTTGGACGGGTCGTAACAGTGTAGATTGCAGAACGTTACAGTTCAGAAAGTATGTTTTCTATAGTGCCTTCTTGTTGGTTTTCGATGTCACCAACAGTTTTACATAAAATATTTCAAACGTTATTTGAAAATCACGCTTAATATCACTATATAAAGTTGTGTGCAAATTATTTCTCTCTTAATGTATCCTACGGTAATGAGTTGATAAGACGTAACACAAACTGTCATAAGAAAAGCGGTGCGTTCCGTTTGATGGTGGACTTCAGCGTCAGTGAACAGCCATGGATTTATTCACGTGCTCCAAACTGGATACATTTTATTATAATCCTTTAACACCAATTTTCTCAAACATTTAAACGTAGTTATCAAAGTCTGTGTACCTAGGCCGATTTCACCTAATCTGTTTTCATATTTACTTTTGATTTCCCAGTGGTTTTGATCTGAGCTAGCCCCAATCTCTTCTTACGTCGACCAACATTTAGTGCTCATTTCGAATCTTATAAGCTACAAGATTTTAAAATTTACATAATGCCTTTGAAATAATATTTTCACAAACGAATTAATTAGGTTCGCAATGTAAAACGTCTTTCCAGGCTGCTTCCTCACTGTGGAACCTGTGGGGATTGAACCCATAGGGTTATGCATACCAGTGAACAAGAGCATTGTACGGTAATGGAATGAGGTGACCATTTCTGAAAGCACGCCAGTACTTCTTATGACATTAACAATTTGTAATTATTCTTTATGTTTATCCTATTTTTAGCACAAGCCATGAAAGTAGCTTGAAGAGATTGCTGAATGTTAATAACTAGAGTAACACAAGAATAAAACATACTATTGCAAAACACGAAACTTGAAAACTAAAATGTTTCTAAGAATAGACATTAAGGTACGATTGTATCTTATAAGACAGAAATAAAAGAAAGGAGTAACAAAATAATTTAGGGAAAACTTATTAAACTTAATAGGATAACGCATAGCCAGAAATGTGGTCAGAAGACATTGCAAGATCTGGATGCCAGTAAGCACGTGTTGTGAGCTTCAGCCAGTCCTGAATCAAAAAACCTAAAGCGCCCTGGCCTGCTGTCTCTTGTGACGTCTTGGCGTCCCCCCTCCCCCCTCTATCCCTTTGTTCTAACTAAGAAGCCACTTCATCGACCAAAAATCAAGTCATTTGTTAATTTAAAAAATATCTCTTTTAAAATTACACATCTTTAATACCTTTTGGGGTATTCAAGTTAATATCACATGTCAACTAAGTCTCTGGTTGAGTTTTACTGTGTGGTAGGTTATAGTCGGTTCCATTTCCAAATAGAGACACTGCTGGAGATTGTTGTAAGTGGAATGTATACTGCAACCTTCTATTTTTCTCCCTGTTTCGTCAGCAACGTGGGAAGGGAACTGCTTCACAGAAGCTCATTTACTGGACGTAGTGGCAAATCATTATGATCTTCATGAAAACTATCCGCAAAACATACGTATGTTACTTGAGAAACGTGTGGAGCCGTTGTAGTGTCTGCACCATCAGTTTGTTCACAGGTCAGCCATTGACAGAAATGGGTTGAAATTGCCGCATGGGTAAGCTGTAAAAAATATCCAGATTGGTATCTCAAACTATGCGTCAGATGCAACCATTACTCACGTATTACTACCTTACACGTATGTATGGACTTACCGACTAAGATCCATAAATCCCATACTAAAAAAATCAACATATCGATGAAGATCAAAAATTCCAACTCAGTACACATTATAGTGTTCATTAAGTTCCACGTTAACTGAGGTGTAATGTAATAGTGGACAGAATATTTGTAGTCTGGCTTACGTTCCGGAAATATTTATGCACACTTCGTAGGATCCCGCGGTACCAATACAGGTAAATTGCCGGCCGCGGTGGTCTAGTGGTTCTAGGCGCGCAGTCCGGAACCGCGGGACTGCTACGGTCGCAGGTTCGAATCCTGCCTCGGGCATGGATGTGTGTGATGTCCTTAGGTTAGTTAGGTTTAAGTAGTTCTGAGTTCTAGGGGACTGATGACCACAGAAGCTAAGTCCCTTAGTGCTCAGAGCCATTTGAACCAACAGGTAAATTGGATATGGGCATCGCCACATTAAGTAATGTGCCATATCCTCGCTGGGACTTTTATGGTCAAATTCTCGGCATTCTCATTTACAATTTACAACAAATCTGTATGAATGGAAGAGCGTGCAACAGATTTTACAAGTACGCACAGGAAGTGGAGGTCAACCGAAAGTTTTCCTTTTTTCCCTCAGTTGAAATACTTTTTACAAGGCATTTATCGAAATATGTATGATGTGTTTATCGATGTTCAGGTTTTGAACTCAAACTTGTATACGATTATGTGGTTTAGTATCACAGATATTCTTAGTATGGTAGCAGTCCATATGCTTGATTTTTCCAAAAGAATTACCAGGCAGTAAGGGTATCGTTTTTAACCACACTCGCTGAAAATGAATTTTTAGTTTCCGTTTCAATAGCTGGTTGATATAAGAGGAATTTCCACTGACAGGATCAAAAGCATTTGCTAATGACAAACACCAGAACTTGACTTAAAACATTTCCAGAATATTTTTTTTTTTTTACTTTGATAATCGTTTCAGAATTCTGATAGGTTTAGAAATTGTAATCTACTCTGCCAATAAGATGCTCCACGTTGTTACTCCAGATGGTTCCCGCAATTGCGGTGATGGGTTGTTGGTAATGACTTCACATTCTTTTTGAGGGCAAAGTTACAAAGTAGTGCTGTACTGCTCTTTGTAGCTAGATAAAGCTGGTCTGTCCAGAGTTAGAAATTCTCAGGAACGTCTGCATACATTAAATAGGGATATAGGGTATTTATGCCTAAGTAAATCATGGAAGACTGTTTGTTAAGGTACCTGACCACCACGACTGCCAAAAAGGGTAGAGATGCGGCTGTTGCCCAGCGGAGACATACGATTTAGTTACAGACATCTTCCTTAGCACACACCAACTCTTTGCTTCCAAAGAGTGACTCGTCTAATACAGCTGAATAACAAGAATGCATTATGCCTCTATGCATGTTAAAATCATTTATAGAATTGTGAAAGGATCATATGCACGAAGCCTCTCACTGTTAGTTACATTAATTACGAGTATTGTTTTAATAAAGTGTCAGTTCTATTTATTTCACAGCTTTATTTAGGTGCATTGTTCAGATATGAATTTGTGGAGTTGTCTAGTATGGTTTTCTACAAGTATTGGTATGGTTTTTACGGGGTTGATGGAAAATTCACATGGTTACTCTTACATTATGACGAAAACGAATACTTGCTCCCATATATTGTCGGTACTTTGTAATTGCGGAGCGTTTTTTATGCGTATGCTATCAACAGTACAATAATATGCAAACATAGTATTGCGAAATGTAAATTATCTGTAATTCTAGTAGCCTGTACGACTTATACCAAAGGCAAGTAATCAGCATTTTTGTCACGGTTGACAGGAGACTAAAATGGTAACACATCGCTACATTGAGTAATTTCATTCAATTTTTTCCATGGCTTTCTCTATAATATGTTCTGTTTTTAGTTTTAAATTGTTAAAACTGAACTTTTCCAGTAGTTAGCTATGATACTCTTTTGCAGAGAAGTGAAACAGTGAAGATTATTTCAAGAATTATGTTATTTTAAAATGGGAAAAATTAGTAACTATTTGATGTAAAAAAAGTAACTCCATAAATTTTTCAAGTTGCGGTACGGAAAAAATGTAAATGACAAGTGAATAATGCTTCTAAATTAAAATCATTGCTAATCTAGTCTCCTTTATCATCCAGGTCTTCGCACGCGAAGATATCAAGAATTTCCTTCCACAACTGTTTTGCCCCTCCTGGAACAGATGTATATCGCCCATTACCTTCAGTTTCAGTGATACAGTTTACTGCATCGAATATCATTAACTTTCTTTAGGGTATCCAGACTGATATCCTGTTTGTTGGTGCAAACTTCTATAATAAGTAGGAGGTCTGAAGTAGCAACTAAAAGTTTGTCTACTTCTAAGTTTGAACGTAGCACTAGAAGTATTACGTTACTAACAATCATGCCACTTAACAAAATTTCCCACTGTGTCGTAAAAATTCATGAGAGTTATACAGTATACCCTCGTGTTGCGGTGAAAATTTTGATTAATCTCTGTAGAAAATAGAAAAATGAGAACTGCCGCTTCTATCAGTATCAGAGAACCCTTGCTTACTAAGTTACTCGTTTGGACTCAAGGGCCGTCACGTTTCAGAGCGTGCACAACGGATTATATGAAAAGTTTTCGTTGATTGCCGTAACTCGCAAGAAAGGCTATCGCCGCAACCTCTCGGGGTTTCTTGTAATAACCAACCCCACATCGTTCCCTACAAGCACTGCGCGCGTTTTCCGATAACGAACGTCTCTCGACATTTCCAGCAACTGCTGACAAAGCTGATCGAGTGAACGTGGCCAAGTTACGAACTGCCACAAACCCTTTAATCTCACGCAGCACAAGCACGACGCGACAGAATCGCCAACGGTAAAAAAAAAAAGAAACATTCTTCGACTCTCGTAACTCTAAATCGGAACGTTTCGCATATTCCTCGTATTTGCTTTCAATTAAATATAATACGAACAATTTTATCAGTAATTTAATTTGCTAGAATTTTAATCAGTCCCACGTTATGTTAAATTTAAATGCTGTAATTAATGTAGTAAATCATTTTGTCAATTGGACAAAATATTTTAATGTAACGCCCTGTGAAAAAAATTAAGTAAAATTTCGGTTCGTTATCGGAAACCTGTGTCACGCTTGAGATTCTAAACAATCGCAGCATTGCAGTGTGGTTCGTGGGATAATTTAGAGATGAAAGTTATTCTTTGATTTATTGATATATTTTGCGAGAAGAACTGTGTGGGTCGTAATTGTTACGTATCCACAAATGGAACCTCACCACAACCGACGGCAGGGAGCGCATCTAATTTGCACGATTTAATTACAGAATGCTCACAGAAAATTATGTATTTTTCAGCGAGCCACCTAATTTGGAGACCCCATTTTCCGTGATCGTTGTAGCTCGTGCACATTCAGCCGTTGACCTCATTTTGCTTTTCTCGCCGTGTGCTGACTCGTATCCCAAGCAATCGCATCAGCCATGAACTAAGTAATCCAGAATTCCTTCTGAATCTCAATACACTATATTTTAAAATATGGCTTACAATATGCATTCACGAGAGCAACACTACATATTTCCCTCTCATTAGTCCCAGATAATAGCAGAATGATCAATGATTATTCATTACAAAAATTAAGGTGTCACTTTCAGTTGATTACACCGAGGAATGCCTCTATTCCATTTCGAAGCGTACGTCATGAATAAACTCCTCTATGAGATAATGTTGTTGTTGTTGTTGTTGTTGTAGTCTTCAGTCCAGAGACTGGCTTGATGCAACCCTCCATGCTACTCTATTCTGAACAAGCTTCTCCATCTCCAAGTAACTACTGAACCTACATCCTTCTGAATCTGCTTAATTTATTCATCTCTTGGTCTCCCTCTATGCTTTTTACCCTACACGCTGCCCTCCAATACTAAATTGGTGATCCCTTGACGCCTCAGAACATGTCCTACCAACCGATCCCTTCTTCTAGTCAAGTTGTGCCACAGATTCCTCTTCTACACAATTCTGTTCAATAACTCTTCATTAGTGAAGTGATCTGACCACCTAATCTTCAGCATTCTTCTGTAGCACCACATTTCGAAGGTTTCTATTCTCTTATTGTCTAAACTAGTTACCGTCCATGTTTCGCTTCCATTCATGGCTACTCACCATTCAAACAGTTTCAGGAATGACTTTCTGACATCTATACCCGATGTTAACAAATTTCTCTTCTCCAGAAACACTTTCCTTGCCGTTGCCAGTCTACATTTTATATCCTCTCTACTTCGACCATCATCAGTTATTTTGGTCCCCAAATAGCAAAACTCCTTTACTACTTTAAGTATCTCATTTTCTAATCTAATTCCCTCAGCATCACCCGACTTAATGCGACTACGTTCCATTATCCTCGTTTTGCTTTTGTGATGTTCATCTTACATCCTCCTTTCAAGACACCGACAATTTCGTACAACTGCTCTTCCAGGTCCTTTGCTTCTCTGACAAAATTACAATGTCATCGGCAAACCGCAAAGTTTTTATTTCTTCTCCTGGGATTTTAATTCCTACTCTAAATTTTCCGTTTGTTTCCTTTTCTGCTTGCTCAATATACAGATTGAATAATATCGGGGATACGTTACAACCCTGTCCCACTCCCTTCCCAACCACTGCTTCCCTTTCATGCCTCTCGACTCTTACAACTGCCATCTGATTTCTGTACAAATTGTAAATAGCCTTTCGCTTCCTTTAGTTGGCCCCTGCCACCTTCAGAATTTGAAAGAGAGTATTCCAGTCAACATTGTCAAAAGCTTTCTCTAAGTTCCAACATTTCCACGGAATCCAAACTGATTCTCTCCGAGGTCGGCTTCTACCAGTTTTTCCATTTGTCTGTAAGGAATTAGTATTTTTATCAAACTGACAGTTCGGTAATTTTCACACCTGTCAACACCTGCTTTCTTTGGGGTTGGAATTACTATATTCTTTTTGAAGTCTGAAGGTATTTCGGCTGTCACATATAGCTTGCTCATCAGATGGTAGAGTTTTGTCAGGGCTGGCTCTCCGAAGAATATCAGTAGTTCTAACGGAAGGTTGTCTACTACCGGAGCCTCGTTTCGACTTAGGTCTTTCAGTGCTCTGTCAAATTCTTCACGCTGTATCGTATCTCTCATTTCATCTGTATCTACGTCCTCTTCCATTTCCCTAACATCGCCCTTGTATAGAGCTTCTATATACTCCTTCCACTTTTCTGATTTCCCTTCTTTGCTTAGAACTGGTTTTCCATCTGTGCTCTTCATATTCACAAATGTGATTCTCTTTTCTCCAAAGGTCTAGTGATATTAGTCTCTACATCCTTACATTTGCCCTCTGTCCACCCATGCTTAGCCATTTAGTACCTCCCGTCCTTCTCATTTTTGAGACGTTTGTATTCTTTTTTGCCTAGATCACTTACTGCATTTTTACATTTTCTCCCTTCATCAATTAAGTTCAATATCTCTTCTCTTACACAAGGATTTCTACTAGCCCTCGTCGTTTTACCTACTTGATCCTCTGCTGCCTTCACGATTTCATCTCGCAAAGTTACCCATTCTTCTTCTACTGTATTTCTTTCCCCCGTTCTTGTCAATCTTTCCCTAATGCTCTCTCTGAAACTCTCTACAACTTGTGGTTCTTTCAGTTCATCCAGATCCCATCTCCTTAAATTCCCACCTTTTCACAGTTTCTTCAGTTTTAATCTACAGTTCACAACCAATACATCGTCGTCAGAGTCCACATCTGCCCCTGGAAATGTCTTACAATTTAAAACCTGGTTCCTAAATCTCTGTCTTACCATTATATAATCTCTCTGAAACCTTCCAGTGTCTCCAGCTCTCTTCCACGTATACAGCCTTCTTTCATGACTTTTAAACCAAGTGTTAGCTATGATTAAGTTATGCTCTGTGGAAAATTCTACTGGGCGGCTTCCTCTTTCATTCCTTAAATGGCTCTGAGCACTATGGGACTTAACATGTGTGGTCATCAGTCCCCTAGAACTTAGAACTACTTAAACCTAACTAACCTAATGACATCACACACATCCATGCCCGAGGCAGGATTCGAACCTGCGACCGTAGCAGTCGCGCGGTTCCGGACTGCGCGCCTAGAACCGCTAGACCACCGCGGCCGGCTTTCATTCCTTAGCCCCGCTATATATTCACCTACTACTATTCCTTCTCTTCCTTTTCCTATTATCGAATTCCAGTCCTCCATGACTATTAAATTCTCGTCTCCCTTCACTACCTGAATAATTTCTTTTACCTCATCATAAATTTCTTAAATCTCTTCGTCGTCTGCAGAGCTAGTTGACATATAAAATTGTACTACTGTGGTGGGCGTGGGCTTCGTGTCTATCTTGACTAGAATAATGCGGTCATTATGCTGTTCGTAGTAGCCTACCGGCGCTTCTATATTTTTATTTATTACTAAACTTACTCCTGCATTACCCCTGTTTGATTTTGTATTTACACTCCTGGAAATTGAAATAAGAACACCGTGAATTCATTGTCCCAGGAAGGGGAAACTTTATTGACACATTCCTGGGGTCAGATACATCACATGATCACACTGACAGAACCACAGGCACATAGACACAGGCAACAGAGCATGCACTATGTCGGCACTAGTACAGTGTATATCCACCTTTCGCAGCAATGCAGGCTGCTATTCTCCCATGGAGACGATCGTAGAGATGCTGGATGTAGTCCTGTGGAACGGCTTGCCATGCCATTTCCACCTGGCGCCTCAGTTGGACCAGCGTTCGTGCTGGACGTGCAGACCGCGTGAGACGACGCTTCATCCAGTCCCAAACATGCTCAATGGGGGACAGATCCGGAGATCTTGCTGGCCAGGGTAGTTGACTTACACCTTCTAGAGCACGTTGGGTGGCACAGGATACATGCGGACGTGCATTGTCCTGTTGGAACAGCAAGTTCCCTTGCCGGTCTAGGAATGGTAGAACGATGGGTTCGATGACGGTTTGGATGTACCGTGCACTATTCAGTGTCCCCTCGACGATCACCAGTGGTGTACGGCCAGTGTAGGAGATCGCTCCCCACACCATGATGCCGGGTGTTGGCCCTGTGTGCCTCGGTCGTATGCAGTCCTGATTGTGGCGCTCACCTGCACGGCGCCAAACACGCATACGACCATCATTGGCACCAAGGCAGAAGCGACTCTCATCGCTGAAGACGACACGTCTCCATTCGTCCCTCCATTCACGCCTGTCGCGACACCACTGGAGGCGGGCTGCACGATGTTGGGGCGTGAGCGGAAGACGGCCTAACGGTGTGCGGGACCGTAGCACAGCTTCATGGAGACGGTTGCGAATGGTCCTCGCCGATACCCCAGGAGCAACAGTGTCCCTAATTTGCTGGGAAGTGGCGGTGCGGTCCCCTACGGCACTGCGTAGGATCCTACGGTCTTGGCGTGCATCCGTGCGTCGCTGTGGTCCGGTCCCAGGTCGACGGGCACGTGCACCTTCCGCCGACCACTGGCGATAACATCGATGTACTGTGGAGACCTCACGCCCCACGTGTGGAGCAATTCGGCGGTATGTCCACCCGGCCTCCCGCATGCCCACTATACGCCCTCGCTCAAAGTCCGTCAACTGCACATACGGTTCACGTCCACGCTGTCGCGGCATGCTACCAGTGTTAAAGACTGCGATGGAGCTCCGTATGCCACGGCAAACTGGCTGACACTGACGGCGGCGGTGCACAAATGCTGCGCAGCTAGCGCCATTCGACGGCCAACACCGCGGTTCCTGGTGTGTCCGCTGTGCCGTGCGTGTGATCATTGCTTGTACAGCCCTCTCGCAGTGTCCGGAGCAAGTATGGTGGGTCTGACACATCGGTGTCAATGTGTTCTTTTTTCCATTTCCAGGAGTGTATAACCCCGTATTCACCTGACCAGAAGCCTTGTTTCTCCTGCCACCATACTTCACTAATTCCCACCATATCTAACTTTAACCTATCCATTTCCCTTTTTAAATTTTCTATCCTACCTGCCCTATTAAGGGATCTGACATTCCACGCTCCGATGCGTAGAACGTCAGCATTCTTTCTCCTTCCTGAGTAGTCCGCGCCCGGAGATCCGAATGGGTGACTATTTTACCTCCGAATTATTTTACCCAAGAGGATGCCATCATCTTTTAACCATACAGTAAAGCTGCAGGCCCTCGGAAAAAATTATGGCTGTAGTTTCCCCTTCTTTCAGCCGTTCGCAGATGTTACAAGGCCAGATCAGTCAATCATGCAGACTGTAGCCCCTGCAACTACTGAAAAGCCTGTTGCCCCTCTTCAGGAACCACACGTTTGTCTGGCCTATCAGCAAATACCCCTCCGTTGTGGTTGCACCTACGGTACGGCTATCTGTGCCGCTGAGGCACGCAAGCCCCCCCACCAGCGGCAAGGTCCTTGGTTCATGGGGAGGGGGGGAGGGGGGGGGTGAGATAATACGAAGATAAAAATATTATGACCTGTTTACTATATAAAATAATGTTTAACAATATTTTTCCACGATCAGAAAAAATTCTTTACGTATTAATTAGTTCCTTATTACACCACAGTAGGAATAAGCAGTCGCGCTGCTGCTGTCGCACACGCAACTGCATTGAACGCTGCCAAGATGCCGTATAGAAGGCGGTGGAGGCGTCGCTCAAGACAGACAGTATATAAGACTATAGAAGACGTTGAAATGTCAACAGCCGCCGCCGACAAGAAGAAGAATACAATCAAATTTGTTGCCGCACACGCATTGCTAGATGGACCGTCAGTGTTTTGTGGTTGCAGACTGAATTTCAGTATTGATTTGAATGATACATTTTCACATGGTAATGGCTGGTTAACAGTAGCAATTGTACGTGGTGGTACAGGTGTGTCAAACGTGTCTGGACTGGAAAGCTTTGTCGACAGAGACATCATATCCTACAAAACATATCATGTTACTGAAAATGCTAATAAAGACTTCGGCAAATCAGCATATATGTCCCCATCACCCTTTGTCCTGTATACTCGTATATATATATATATATATATATATATATATATATATATATATATATATATACGAATGAATGGTACTTAACAATACTGAGATCACATCAGCGCCTGTCCGTCCTCGTTTAGGTTTTATGTGTTCTCCATAAACTACTTTAGATCAGTGCTTGGTCGGAAAGACCGCAACCAGTTTCCCTCCACATTCGGGTCCAATTAAAAGCTCCATCTCCAATTATTCTACGTCGAATGGACGTTAAACTTAATATTCCTTCTACAGGTACTTCCTATCGCTGATTGGAGTTAAAATTCCTCCTAGTCATCCTGATTTTAAAAATACTTGGTTCCTACAAATCACTGCAAACGAATGAAAGACTGAGTCGAACGAAGTGACAACTGATCTCTTTCTGATTCGTAAAAAAATGAATTAGAGCTGCTTTTTTAGCGGCCCTCATGTTGATGGGGACTTCCCACGTTTTCGCTTCTTGGACCCCCACCTAAATGTGTAAATATTAGGGTGGTGCATAAGTTCGAGGCGTTTATTTATCGAATGTCATTTTTTATTTCTAGTCCACTGTTGCTATTTCAGTTTACATATTGTCATTTTTGTCATTTGCAAGTAGTAAGTGGAGCTGTAGAGGCTACAAATGGAGTGCCAAGTGGAAAAATCAGAACAACTTTGATATATTGTTCTGTTGGAGTGCAGTCGAGGAATGACAGCAGCGAAGGCAGCCAGAAGCATTTGCGCCGTTTATATGGACAACGCCACTGGACAGAGTACGGCAAGAAAATGGTTTTCTGGTTTTAAGGAGGATCGTTTTGACATTAGTGATTTTTCACGTTTAGAAAGACCTCCAAGGTTTACACGTATTAATCCACAATGATCCACATCGGCGTACTCGAGAACTGGCAAATGTGATGTACTGTGGTTATTCCACCATCGTGCGACATTTGCACGCAAGAGGGAAGGGTCAAGAATCGGGTGAATGGATACCTCCTGCTCTACTACAAAATCGCCAGAATCAACGAGCGGCAATATGTGCTTTACTACCTGCTCGTCGTCAATTGGATCGTGAACAACACTGACCATTCTATTCTTTATCGTTACTGGTGACAATAAATGGTTTCTCTTGCTGACATAAGGAAAAGAAAGGAATGATTGAGCCCAGACAAAGCAATACAAAGACCTGCTTGCATCCGCAAAAGGTAATATTTTGCATCTGGTGGAACAGCGACTGTGTGGTGAACTGTGAATTGCTTCCCCGAGGTGTAACCATCACTGGGGTGGCCGAGCGGTTCTAGGCGCTACAGCATGGAACCGCGCGACCGCTACGGTCGCAGGTTCGAATCCTGCCTCGGGCATGGATGTGTGTGACGTCCTTAGGTTAGTTAGGTTTAAGTAGTTCTAAGTTCTAGGGAACTGATGACCTCAGCAGTTAAGTCCCATAGTGCTCAGAGCCATTTGAACCATTTTTTTTTTTTTTTGTAACCGTCACTGCTGACATTTATTGTCAACGATTGAACGTCTTGCAGACGCAATCCAAGAACAATGACCAGAAAAATTGCATGAAGTGATGCTGCTCCATAATAACCCCTGCTAGCATTATACTAGACTGACAAAAAATACTACACAGGACTCAGGCTGGATAGTCATTCCGTGCCCACCTTAACGACCAGAATTTGCGCCCTCTGATTTTCACCTTTCACGCTCTCTATCGAAAAACGTTCAAGGAACTTCGTTTCAAGATGAAAATATGTCCGAAAATGGCTCGACGAATTCTTCACCTCAAAACCACGTGATTTCTACAGTCGCGAAATCGAAATGTTATCTCCCCGTTGGCAGACGGTTGTAAATTGTGAAGGAGAATATATTATTGATGACCAAAGTCTCTATTATGTGTATCTGTTGTGTTTAAACTTGTAGAAAAACGCTATTAACCTCTGTACCAAGTAACCAACATTTCCAAATGTTACTAGATGAGTTAGTTCAGAAAAAATTTATTAATGACGTATGGGATAATATTGGTGTTTATTTTGAAATGTAGCGTAAACAAAAAAGCTGCAGAAATAGGTAAGATTAACGTAGGACTTCTGAGGCGCAGTGGAACATCCCTTGAGTTAAAGCTACTTCACTTGTACTATTTGTGTTGTGTGCAACAACAGTCACCATGTGACTAGACATCAATGAAAGTGAGTTCAGTTTTTAACAAGGGAGACAGAACAGTTTGTACCAATTACAGGGAATCAGTATCATGATTGCCGACTATCAAATTTATGCACATCAATGGAAAATTGATCGCCGGCCGCGGTGGTCTAGCGGTTCTGGCGCTGCAGTCCGGAACCGCGGGACTGCTACGGTCGCAGGTTCGAATCCTGCCTCGGGCATGGGTGTGTGTGATGTCCTTAGGTTAGCTAGGTTTAAGTAGTTCTAAGTTCTAGGGGACTTATGACCTAAGATGTTGAGTCCCATAGTGCTCAGAGCCATTTGAACCATTTTTGGAAAATTGATCAAGGAATGAAAACAGTATGGAGACCTTATTGTCCGAGGAACAATGTGGCTTTAGGTCAGGCCACTCATGCACCGATAATGTACTCGTAGTGTAAGAAATTATTGAGAAATATAAATAATTCATTATACAAACGCGTCTAGCGTTTAGACTATGAAGAGGTCCTCGACTGTGCGAGAAGGAGGGATTTGCGGGAGATTCTGGATAAGTGGGGCTAGCCCAGCTAAGTAATTAGCCTTCTCAAAAGTCTATACAATTGTACAAAGATAGTCACAGAAATTAATGAAGAACTGAGTAAACCAATAAATTTCAATAAGACCCAAGTAAGTATTGCAGTATGCCATCTTCACTGCTTAATGTTTATTTTGCAAAAACAGACATAATGTCTTATGGGATAACAGCAATCAGTGATTTTATAATGTTACTTAAAATCCGTCTTGATTGCAATTTTTTTTTATTATTCGTATGACCTGTTTCGGTTCATTCAGAACCATCTTCTGATATTTCAGTTACAGAAGTAACCAGTCCAAATCCAGCAACTTTCACATGCTACGTCACGTCACGAAACCGGTAATATGAATAATAAAAGAAAAAAAAATTGCAATCAAGACGGATTTTAAGTAACATTATACAACTTAATGTTTATGTTGATAACATACTATGAGAAAGGTGGATGAACACTTTGTTTTAAAATAGAACCTGGAAACAATGTCAGAACTTTTTTACTTGCGGACGACCAAGTAATCGTTGGGAAAACAGAATATGAACTGCACATCCTAGTTCAAAGACTTGTCTTAATTCCCGATAAACATAATTTAAGGATCACCATTATTAAAACCGAAGTAATGGCATTCAGGGGGAAAATTCCTATAACAACTAAGATTGTCATCGATGGAAAAACAATAGAACAAACATTTCAAGTATCTAGACTATGAGGTATCATATGGAAAAAGCGAAGTAATGTGTGGAACAATAAGGAGAACATTAAAAAACAAAGTTTTGTGAAACAACGGCTGTCCTTAGTTTAATGTATGGAGCGAAACAAGGATAACTGGGAAAAAACAACAATAACACACACAAGCAGCAGAACTGAGATTCTTAGGCTCAGTAAAGGGATGTGTAAAACGGGACAGAATAACGAATGAATATATTCATCAAGAGCTAAACATATTTGCCCTGAATGACAAGATAACCGACTACAGTAAAGATGGGAAAATCATAGGGATAGGATGCAGAAAAATTGACTACCCAGACTGTCAAGATTCTACATTCCAAAAGGTAGAAGTGACGTCGGTCAACGGAGGAAGAGATGGAAGGAGGCCGGAGCGGGTCAGAGGTCCAATCCTTGAAGGAAAGAAGAAGAAGCAGAAGAAGACTGATATTTTCAAATGGTTCAAATGGCTCTGAGCACTATGGGACTTAACATCTGTGGCCATCAGTCCCCTAGAACTTAGAACTACTTAAACCTAACTAACCTAAGGACATCACACACATCCATGCCCGAGGCAGGATTTGAACCTGCGACCGTAGCAGTCGCGCGGTTCCGGATTGAGCGCCTAGAACCGCTAGACCACCGCGGCCGGCGACTGATATTTCAGAAAAGATATTTTCTTTAGTAGGAGATGAGAACTTTTGGATGGAAGCGTGCTATAGTGCCACTAGGGCTGTAGTATATTGCTAGAGACTTCTGTTAATATTGGGACTTGAAACTTTGTAATTAGGTTTTCACAGCGAAGTTAGCAAACATCTTCAAGCGCTCGGTAAGTCGTTTCCATAACGTTCTCCCGTGAGTCAAACAGACCTGTGACCAATCGTACTTTTCTTCATTCTGTAAGTTCAATATTTCTTGTGTCCTTTTTGATAAGGCTCCTACATATTGACACAATATTCTAAGATACGACGCACAAGTGATTTCTGATCAGTCTCCTTTGTAGAGTGACTGCATTTTCCCAGTGTGCTATCAAAGTCTGCCACATGCTTTACCTACGACTGAACCTAAGTGATCATTAAATTTCATACGCCCAGGTATTTGTACAAGTTAACTGATTCCAATGATGGTTCATTGATATTGTATTCGCAGGACACTCCTTTCTTGGTTTTCTGAAATGCACAAGTCTACGTTTCTGGAAGTTTAAACCAAGTTTCAACATATGCAGTACTTTGAAATCTTATCTAGATCTGATTGGATATTTGTATAACTTATTATCAATCGAGACAGATGCCGTATGGCTACAGCAGGACGTCTGAATTGAAATTTGTTGTCTACCGTGGTAGAGTTCCTTACTCTCTACTAAGATTCAGTTAATTAGAAGAGTCACGATTTTGCAGTATTATATATACCGTCCGTCAACAGTGAATTTTTTGCTGGGAGGAACAAGGGAGAAATGAGATTAGTGCTCAACGCCTCGCCGATTAAGAGATTGTTAGAGACAGACCACTAGCTCTCACCGAGCGGGAATAAGTAAGGAAAGAGTCTGTGTCTTTTTAAAAGAAATCGTTTTACAGTTGGTCTTAATAGGTATCTGGGAATAACAGGAAACCTAAATCCGGGTGGCTGGATGCTGCAGTAGAAGGGGAAGAATTATGGGAACAGAGGAAAACAAGAATATGATAAATGGATTACGGCGGATGTTGGGCGCAGCAGTTACACCGAGATGAAAAGATTAGTACAAGGTAGGAAGAGATTGAAAATCTTGCCTGCAGTTCTGCTCCTGGTAATATTCTGGATAATGTTCCTACCTGGCGGAAAACTCATTCGCGGTAGAGCGCCGCCAATTAAAGTGCAAAAGCTTCCTCAACATTCGCAGTAAATGGGTCTCCTAAGACTTTTTCTCCAGCGATTTGCACAAGTGTTTCTGCAAGAGAAACCAGATATTCGTATTTCCTTTTCACATTCGTAAATAACGAGGAAGCGTGTTTTACAAAACTGCTTAAAAAATGAAACACACTCCAAAATTTAGAAGATCCTAAGTTTCATAATGAGGTAAAAAGCTGTAATGACCTACTTGTGTCCGCTACAGAATGATGTATGTTGCTACTACCTATTGTACGAGATTTGTAAGTGGTGTTGCGCTCAGCGTTGTGCGAGTGTGTAAATTTCTGAAACATTTATCAAATATTGTATCTGAAACATCTGGTTCTAACGTTAGGTTGTTCTGCATAAAAGTCAGACAATGCTAATAGGGAGCAGAGGAATACATGTCTTAATTAAAAGAGTTAGCTTTTGTTACTGCAGCTGCACATCGACACCGTTATCGTCTGTGAGTTTGACACATCTTCTCATAAGACGAGACTTATTTCAAATTTTCTCTGTGGTCTTTAGTTTAAAATTGTTAATTTTATGCATACTTGTTTATTTATCAAGACGCGGTTTCGTGTTTAATTTACTGTGTAGTGTACAGTACCTCTGTTTGCATCGCGCCGCCGACCGGGGTGGCCGAGCGGTTCTAGGCGCTACAGTCTGGAACCGCGCAACCGCTACCGTCGCAGGTTCGAATCCTGCCTCGGGCATGGATGTGTGTAATGTCCTTAGGTTAGTTAGGTTTAAGTAGTTCTACGTTCTAGGGGACTGATGACCTCAGAAGTTAGGTCCCATAGTGCTCGAGCCATTTGAACCATTTTTTTGCGTCGCTCCAGGCCTTGGTTTTGTGTTTGAAAGGCCACTGTAGTAGTTACAGGCCTCAGCCGAGTGCTAGCTGTGGTTACTGCAACAGCACTTCAGAGGAAACCGTTTTCGTCTCTGAATTTGGCACAGCTTCTCATACGAAATGACGTATTTTAAATTTCCTTTGTGTTCCTTAGTTTAAAATCGTTATTTTCCTGCGTATTTGCGTATTTATCAGTACCGCGTTTAATTTACTGCGTAGTACATAGTACCGCTGTTTGCATAGCGCCAGGAATTTATTTTATGTTTGAACGGCCACTACAGCAGCTACTGGCCTCAGGCTTTTGTTACTGTGTCAGGATATCATTCGTTAATTTCGTGAGTATTTGTTTATTTATCAGACACAGTTCCGCGTTTATTAACTGTTTAGAGTATATTGTCGCCGACTGTAGTGTGGATAGGAATTGTGATTGCTGTGTTCAGATGCGAGCTGAGCTGGTGACCCTTCACACACAGTTCCAGGCGGTGTTGGCTTCGGTCACACAACTTGTAGCTGCTTGTGGCAGGCAGCGAAAGACTTTCCAAGGGGACTGGTCAGAGGGCCTCCCCGGTTCGTCTGATGAACAGGTTTCGGGCGCTACCTGTGGCTGACGAAGAGAAAGAGGAGGAGTAAAAAGAGGAGGAGGTTAGTGTTTAACGTCCCATCGACAACGAGGTCGTTAGAGACGGAGCACAAGCTCGGATTAGGGAAGGATGGAGAGGGAAAGCGACCGTACATTTTAGAAGGACCCACCCGGCATTTGACTTAAACGATTTAGGGAAATCACGGAAAATTAATCATGGTGGCCAGAAGCGGGTTTGAGCCGCCGTTCTCCAAAATGAGAGTCCAGCGTGCTAACCATTTCACTACCCCGCTCGGTTTGTGTGGCTGACGAAGTCCCTGAACCAGATGCCGTCGCTCGCCCTGTTCCGGAGGAAACTTCTCATCCTGCAAAGTCTGGACATTAACAGAGAATGGGTTCATGGGTATTTGGGAGCCCCATGGTTAGACGCGAAATGACGTCCCTTAATGATATGGCTGCCAAGGAGGCGAAGGAATCTGTATGCATTATGGAAAGAGTCTTTCCAGTTGTGGATAGGATGTTCTGGATGCCATGAAGTGCATAGGGTGCAGCCAACTACATGTGGCGGCTCATGTCAATATGTGTCACTTTGGACCGGAAGAAATTATCTCTGGTTTCAGATGGCTGGCTGAAGTGATAAAGACTGCCAGTCTTCCTTGAGAGATGCAGGCAGAGCTCACCACCTGTAGCATCGTCGACAGAACCGACCGTGGTCGTTTGATTCAGAGCTGAGTGGAGGGTCTGAATCAGAGGCCCAGGCGATTCTGCGACCGTGTAGGCTGGAGATCCCTCGACATATGCCAGCTGGCGGTGCGTTTCCTCGTTCCACTTAGTAGGTCAGTGTTCCAGTACCCGCAGGAATCGGCTGCTCGGGCAGTGGGGGCTGTGTGGAGGGGACTGGGAGGCTTTTTAAATTAGAGGGTCTCGGAAAACTACAGAAAGGGGGTCAGTCTAAAAGGGTGCGGGTGAAATACATGAAGGTAGACCTAGAAACAATTGATATTGTAGTTCCAAATTATCGTAACTCTGTTGGGAAAGAACCAGAGCTCCAAGCGCTAATAGAAAGCACTTAATCTCAAATTGTTGTAGGTACAGAAAGCTGGCTAAAACCGAAAATTAGTTCAACTGAAATTTTTACTAAGGATCTAACTGTGTTCATAAAGGATAGATTAAATACAGTTGCTTCGCTTTTGTCAGAGGTAGTTTACCTTGCAGTGAAACTGAAGTAGATAGTTCCTATGAGCATAATAAGTAGATGTTATACTGGACAACTAGAATAAATTAATAATTGGTTCGTTTACCGACCTCCTGTTTCAGAAAATGATACAATTTCCGTGGAGTTCAAAGAAAATTTAAGTTAGTGATGTCTTCAATCTACCCTCGATATGTTGGCAGAAACACATTTTTAAAGCCTGTAGTAGGCATAAATTGTCGTCCGAAATTATACTGAATACTGCCTCAGATATTTATTTTGAACACTTAGTTCAGGAGCCCACTCGGAATATGAATGAATGAATGAATGAATGAATGCCGGCCGGGGTGGCCGAGAAGTTCTAGGCGCTACAGTCTGGAACCGTGCGACCGCTACGGCTGCAGGTTCGAATCCTGCCTCGGGCATGGATGTGTGTGATGTCCTTAGGTTAGTTAGGTTTAAGTAGTTCTAAGTTCTAGGGAACTGATGACCTGAGAAGTTAAGTCCCATAGTGCTCAGAGCCATTCGGAATGTGAATGGATGCGAAAAGATACTTAACATCTTAGCAACAAATAATCCTGAGCAAATAGGGGGCATCATGAAGGATACAGGGATTATGACAACATGGCTGTCGTAGCGAGACTGAGTGCCATAACATCCAGACCCACCAAGTGTAAACGCAAAGTACATCTATTTAAAAAGGTAGATTAAAATTCGCTTGACGCCTTTCTAAGACACAATCTTCACTCCTTCCGGTCTGATTCTATAAGCGTATACGAGATGTGGTTTGAATTCGAAGAAATAATATCGGTTGCTGTTATACATAAATTAATAAACGATGGTACTGATTCCCATGGAACATAAAATGAGTCAGAACACCGTTGCAGAAGCAACGACAAAACATGCCCAATTTAAAAGAACGCAAAATCCGAAGATTGACGAAGTTTTACAGAAACTCGAAATTTAGCGCGAACTTTAATGCGATATGATATGATAGTTCCCACAACGAAACTCTATCTCGAAATTTGACGGAAAACACAAAGACATTCTGGTCATATGTATACCAGCGGGAAGACGAAATCAATACCTTCACTGCGCGAGAAGAATGGTGATGTCACTGATGACAGTGCCACTTAAGCAGAGTTACTAAACACGGTTTTCCGAAACTCCTTCGCCAAAGAGGACGAAGTATACATTCGAGAATTCGAATCGAGAACAACTGCCAACAAGAGTAACTTAAAAGTAGATATCATCGGTGTAACGAAGCAGATTATATCACTTAATAAAGGCAGGCTTTGTAACGGGACATCCTCCTCTAGCATTATTTTTCCTCAACTGTAGTTATCGATACCAGTATTATTTTTCGAGTCTTGGACAGGTCAGTATTATCTCAGTCGCTTTTCTGAAAACTTTCATATAACTTAATAATAAATATGTTCTATTTTAAGCTAAAATTTATGAGAAGGAATTACTTTATAAAATATTTTAGTTTCGATGTTACAATCGATACGTACTAGTTCTGAATCTACAATTAAAATTATTTTCTTTTAGAAGCACTTGAAATTACGAATTATTGACACACTTAAAATTTCTATTATTAATTAGGCAATCCTGTACCGTTTACTATGTTTACTTCTGAATTCATTTATGAAATAATAATCGAAATTAATAATGTAACGGAAACTGGTGGAAATACATTTATTAAGAAAAATTGTAAACCCTTTAGAATATGGTTATTTCCTCAGAGTGTGGAAGTCATACACATGCCTCTGATGTGATAGGAAGCACTTTTGTATTTTTGTGCGAACAACGTAATTTCGGCTTTGTTAATGTGAAGAATCAAAATACTGTATGATATACTAAAATGTGAGAAAATATATTTACGTAAATAAAAAATACTGCAACAACAATCTTCAGATTTATTTAGTTCAAACCAACCGTGAGGACCTGATGTGAGATTTTCAGCTTCAAGAACCAGATCCCTAGATAAGAAGAGCTGAAGCCATCTCAACATGACAAGCTAAGTAAACCAGAATCTCCTCTACACTCTTCATAAAAGACTTTGCTTATTAATTATCTGGACTGGACTTCGTGTAATCTGGACAACAGATGGAAGAAGAAAGCAGGGCGGAGATTACAGCCTCTAGTGCAGACTGTATACCAGTCAGGTTCCTTTCAGAGTATGCTGATACGATACCTCCGTATCAGCAATCGTATGCAACCACTCGCTTGTCGAAAGATCCGTACCTAAAGAGTGGAAAGTTGCACAAGTCACACCAATGCCCAATAAAGGAAATAGTAGTACTCTGCTGAATTACAGACACATATCACTAACGTCGATTTGCAGTAGCATTTAGGACTACACCATACCGTGTTCGAACATTATGAGTTACCTCGAAGAAAATGATTTATTGACAAATAGCACCCATTCTGAAAATATCGTTCTTATGAAACACAAGTAGCTCTTTATTCTCACGAAGTAATTAGTGCTTTCGACAGGGGATGTCAAATTGATTCCATATTTTTAGATTTCCAGAAAGCTATTGACATCGTTCCTCACTAGAGACTTCTAATAAAATTGCGTGGCTATGGAGAATCATCTTCAGTTGTTCCTCTGGATTCATACATTCCTGTCATAAAGGTCACAGCCCGTAGTAACTAACGGAAATTCATCGAGTAAATCAGGAGTAATATCTGGCGTTCACCAAGGAAGTGTTATAGGCTCTCTGCTGTTCCTGACCAACACAAACGACGTAGGACGCAGTCAGAGCAACGCTCTTTGATTGTTTGCAGATGATTCTGTCATTTACCGTTTTGTCATCAGATGATCATAACCAATTGGAAAATGATTTAGACGAGATGTCTGTTTGCAGTGAAAAGTGGCAATTGACTCTAAATAATTAAAAGTGTGAAGCCATCCCTGTGAGTATTATAAGAACTCCGCTAAATTTCATATACACGATAAACCACACAAATCTAAAGGCTGTAAATTGGACGATATACTTAGGGATTACAATTACGAATAACATAAATTGAAAAAAAATCACGTAGATGATATTGTGGGAAAAGCAAACCAGAGACTGTGATCTACTGACAGAACACTTAGAAAATTCAACAGATCTATTGAAGAGACTACTTACACAACGCTTGTCCGCCCTCTTCTAGAGTACTGCTGTGCAGTGTGGGATCCGCATCAGATGGGACTAACTGAGGACATCGAGCAGCTCGTTTTGTTTATCGCGAAGTAGGAGCAGAGAGAGCTGCGAACATGATATGTAAACTGGGGTGGCAGTCATTAAAACAAAGTCGTGTTTTTGTTGTGGCAGGATCTTCCGTGAAATTTCAGTCAACAACTTTCTCCTCCGATTAAGCAAATATTCTGTTGGCGCACACCTACATAGGGAGAAACGATGATTATAATAAAATAAGAGAAATCGGAGCTCTCACAGGCCGCGCGGAGTGGCCGCGCGGTTTGAGGCGTCATGCCACGGACTGCGCGGCCACTCCCGCCGGAGGTGCGAGCCCTCCCTCGGGCATGGGTGTGTGTCTTGCTCTTAGCATAAGTTAGTTTAAGTAGTGTGTAAGCCTAGGGACCGATGACCTAAGCAGTTTGGCCCTTAGGAATTCATACACATTTGAACATTTTGGAGCTCGCACAGAAAGATTTAGTGTTCGTTTTTCTTGCGGGCCGTTCTAGACTGAAATGGTAGAGAAATAGCTTAAAGGTGGTTCGATGAATCCTCTGCAATGCATTTAATTGTGAGCAGCAGACTAATTCTGTAAATGTAGATGCAGACATAGGTACTACTCAGTTGCGCTGTGCACTTCTCGTTTTGAGGCGTTAGTAATCAACGTTTCTTCAGGACATGTTCCGCACAGTTGAGCGCGGCGTTTTTCTCATTTCTTATTAAACATAGCAATGGTCACCATTCCAAATCAACAAGTTACATTGATCTGTTCCATGTACGAAGCCACTGTAGTGATAGAAAGTTACTGTAAGCAGGGGAAACTTAGAGGAGCGATGCGATTGGAACTGAATAGCCGTGGGTTGCTGATAAACAGGACAATTTGTGACATAACAAGGCCTGACATTCCACTTCCCAGCCACTGTTACGAGAATCACCAGGATGAACATAACTCATCCAATATTTTATTGACCGGATGGACTACTACTGGGCTAGCGGTACACTCAGTACATAACCTGATTTATCCTAACGATACTATAGAACCCAACCTCATTCTTTCTCTAAACCAACTCACAGTAAGCCAGGAACGACGCATTTCTACAGAACAGAGGCTTCAACAAGTGCAATAATACTAAGATAATCACCGTCATTTGGCTGTGATCATGAACGTCACGATATCAGACCCCACAATAGCTCTGACTCCATTCTGTGCAGCCTTCATCTCCTTTAGTTGTAGATCCAGCCATCCAGTATACCAGCTACTAGTAGACCGTACTACCTGTCGAGCATGAGATCCAACTAAGTGAAAAACGCTGTGTCAAAGAGATTTTCTAGAAATATTTTTATTTTGTCACATGAAGAGCTAACTAAGTCAATTAGGTTCACACGATGTTAAATCGGGCGCAAGAACGTTTCTGATTGATGTATTATTAAGTAGTTATTAAGGGTTGATGAACACGTTTATAAGTGGACAATTAGATTTGCAAAGACTGTGAGCTAATATCATAAGTAACACTACACATTTTAGCGCATAGCCTCAGTGAACCTCGTCGTTTAAACTACTGTTCACAATTATCTGTTTGAGGGTATATGTTGAATCTTAGCAGCATTACCCTGAGCTAGGACCCGGATACTGGATCTAATGGAGAGAGGAGATGTGTAGCTGCGCCACATTTTTCGGCTCTTCTGAATAAGATAGCGACGCTGCCAAGGTTGTTACAAAAGGCCATGGGAGCAGACAAGATCAACCAAAACTCCATTACATCACAGACAGCCACGCCACTGGTGGTTTTCATCACTGCGGGCCAAGCCACGAGCTAGCATCACAAAAAAGACGATGTAGCAGAGAGGGTGAATGACTGTGGACTCAGCAGGCTATCTGGTGTACATGGTTGGTGGTATTCATGATTGGCGGCGGTGCTTTGGCTAAACAAGTATGCACCAAATCAGTGCAAATATTTGCCATTTTTAGCCAAAGGGAACACAGTCTCCCAGCACCATTTATGAGGCGAAGCCTATGCCAGTCGGCATACGACGTCGTTGTGTAATCAGTGATCATGAGACTTGGCCTCCACCAACTGTTCGCCTAGCATTGGCTCTTAAGTCCACAGCTGAGGACTTAGCGCCGTCCAGCTGGTGGGTCACCTCTGAGCTCATTTTAGACACAGCCAGCCTCCTGACTTGGAGGGCAGCCATTCGAGTCAGGACAAAACATCCACTCAACTATCTAAACTTGGATGGGCGTAACGAAACTGTACATCTCCCCTTGCAAGGGCAGACAGTGCTGCTGAGATCTGACTTCCTCTACAAAAATCTGGTAAGCTGCAGAGCTATAACCAGATGGTACATGTAGTGCATGGACTCCATATGTTAGTATTCCTGCCCAGCTGCTGGCATCACAGCCAGTCGCTAGCCATCTGCTTGCATCATCACCTCCACACTCACTATCTTCAGCACGTGTCCAGGAAGGCACTTCCATCACACTATAAGCATTGTATTACATACTCTAATAAAACGCAAAACTAATTATAATGCTTCGGTCATCATCCTGACAACAATCCACCAACTCAACTCAACCCTGCTACTGTAGAGATCATCACACATACGTAAGTCCAAACAAAAAGTTTTTCTTCTTACTGTCGTATTCATCCTCCTACAGGCCAGCAGAGAGGACACCCCTGTGTGTCGTCAGGATGTCCGTTAGGAACTTATGAAGTGTTATTCAATGTGTTCACAATTCGTTGCTGTCCTGGCTGATGCTTCTGTCAGCTGCATGTCAGATTCTAGCTTATGACTGTTTAGTTTGCTCAGTGTCAGCATGCCCAGGCGCTGGTGTTAGCAGCCTCTGAGAAATGAAACCAAATCATTTCAAATAAAACTCGTCGAATGTTGTTCATGACTCATTATACTTAAATCTTTAACTTTTGACACACACATTGTCATGTTTATTGTAAACAGTAGATAATTTTAGGAGGTAAAAAATTAATTTAGTTGTCATACTATAATTTGCCTTCACTAACATCATGAAAGTTAAATAGAATGAGTTCTATTTTTACAATTTTCCAACTTCACAAAAAAAATTTATTTAAGTAGAAGCCTAGGACTTTTCGGAAATTTTAAAACTAGAAGGGACATAACGGCAAATCATTATTCTTTTTTTCTATGTTCTTTCAAAACAGGTTAAAATAAGGTAAAAAACAGAATAATTGGCCTTGAATTAAAAAGACAACATGCCTCATTTTCATTTATGATGCTGAGTAGGTTGTCCTGAAAAAGAGTTAGTTCATTCTATTGAGACGGCAACTCTTATCCGAGCTCTGAAAATAAATAGTTTTGCCCATTTCCAGTCTGAACCTAGTAAAGTCCGTCGTGAGGAAGTTGTATTCATAATTTTATACACATTTCAGACTAAAAGAGAATAGTAGCTTTTGAAATGTGGTTCTGTAGAAGATTGTTGAAGATGAGGTTAGTAGATAGCGGAACTAATGAGGTGGTACCGAATCGAATTGGGTAGAAAGGAAATTTGTGGCACTAGTTAACCAAAAGAAAAAAATCGGTTGATAGGACACATTCTGAGGCAACAAGGAATTTTTATTGTCGTATTGGAGGGAAGTTTAGGGGGTAAAAACTGTGTAGACAGACCAAGGATTGAATGCAGCAAGCTGGCTCAAACGGATGTAGATTGCAGTAGTTATTCGGAGATGTTGACGCTAGCACAGGACAGACTAAAGAGGACAGCTGCATTAAACCAGTCTTCGGACTGAAGACCAGATCAACAATATGTCATCATGCGCACGATTGGACGTAATTATTGTTACTGCACATCACTGTTTTAATTCGAATTCCACAATTACCACAACAAATTTGATTTTAACAGCAGGTCATATAAACTAACCACAAAACATTCTTCATCATCTCATCATCAAAAATGGTTCAAATGGCTCTGAGCACTATGGGACTTAATTTCTGAGGTCATCAGTCCCCTAGAACTCAGAACTACTTAAACTTAACTAACCTAAGGACATCACACACATCCATCCCCGAGGCAGGATTCGAACCTGCGACCGTAGCGGTCGCGCGGATCCAGACTGTAGCGCCTAGAGCCGCTCGGCCACTAGGGCCGGCCTCTGTATCATCACTTTTCGTGCTTGCATAGATGGATAACAACATGCATCACGCATCACTTTGAATAGAATGTTGACTCCGTCTAGATAAAGTAGTTCTTTCTGCAATTGTGTCTACATTTCTCTTTGTCGAATAATGTAATTCTAATAAAATTTTCCATGTTTGTGCAGCAATTAAGTTTATTTTGTACACAACTCAAGAGTAGCAGCCACCCTTTCTTTCACGGCTATGTGAAGACCTCTGTTATAACCAATGGTAAGGCACAAACTGATTGTTTTGAGAAATTGTGTAGTAAAGTTTCAATAAAGTCTTGTAAATAAGGTATTTCAGACACATCCCTTGCAATTTTTTATTCAAGTAGGTCACTGTTTACAAATATTTATTGAGTAACAACGTATCTTTAAAACTGTAGATTCGATCCAGAATTTTACTCTTAAAAATATGTCATTGAGTACGTACATTGTATGTTTGCAGAGTGAGTGAGCTTAACGTAGGTTGGCACTGACTTACAACTGTTGACTTGCTGGGCGAGTTAACGAAAACTTCTAAAAATACCAATTTGAAGAGTCAGAATTCTTTTAGTTTGTGATACTAAGATTTGCATTTCCAAATTCTGCAAAAATGAAGTATAACAACCTGAAAAACTAATTTGTTTCAGCACAATACTAAAAGAATTTTACTCTCGTCATATTACAGCACGTAAACAATATTAATGGTAGCTCTTAACATTTATGCCATCACACTTTCACGTATGTTCACGTAAATTGTAATAAGGAACACAACTTTTTCTTTGATCAGTCTTCTGACTGGTTTGATGCGGCCCGTCACGAATTTCTCTCATGTCCCAACCTCTTCATCTCAGAGTAGCACTTGCAACCTATATCCTCAATTATTTGCTGGATGTTTTCCAATCTCTGTCTTCCTCTACAGTTTTTGCGCTCTACAGGTCTCTCTAGTACCATGGAAGTCATTCCCTAATGTCTTAACAGATGTCCTATCCTCTTGTCCCTTCTCCTTCTTAGTGTTTTCCACATATTCCTTTCCTCTCCGATTTTATGCAGAACCCTGCTCATTCCTTACCTTGTCAGTATACCTAATTTTCAACATTTTCAGAAATTTCTTTCTCAAATTAAGGACTGTGTTTGAAAATAGTAGACTTCTCTTTGCCATAAATGCCCTTTTTGCCAGGGCTAGTCTGCTTTTGAACTCCTCCTTGCTCCGTCAGTCATTGGTTGTTTTGCTGCCTAGGTAGCAGAATTTCTTAACTTCATCTGCTTCGTGACCATCACTCCTGATGTTCTCATTTCTGCTTCTTCTCATTACTTCCGTCTTTCTTCGATATACTCCCAATCCATATTCTGTACTCATTAGATTTTCCATTCCATTCAGTATATCATTTAATAATTCTTCACTTTCACTCAGGTAAGCAATGTCATCGGCGAGTCGTATCATTGATATTCTTTCACCTTGTATTTTAATTCCACTCCTGAACCTTTCTTTTATTTCCATCATTGCTTCTTCGACGTACAGATTGAACAGTATGGGGGAAATACTATATCCCTGACTTACATCCTTTTTAATCCGAGTGCTTCGTTGTTGGTCGTCCACTCTTATTATTCCCTCTTGGCTGTTGTAGATATTGTACGAGTATATTACACGTGTCTCCCTATAGCTTATCCCCACTTTTCTCAGAATTTCGAACATCTTACACCACTTTACAGTGTCCAACGCCTTTTCCAGGTCGACAAATCCTGTAAACGTCTCTTGATTTTTCTTTAGTCTTGCTTTCATTATCAAACACAAGTCAGAATTTCCTCTCCCTTCCTAAAGCCAACTGATCGTCATATGGCACATCCTCAATTTTCTTTTCCATTTTTCTGTATATTATTCTTGTCAGCAATTTGGATGCATGAGCTGTTAAGGTGATTATGCGGTAATTCTCGCACTTGTCAGCTCTCGAACTCTTTGGAATATTTTTCCGAAAGTCTGATGGTATGTCGCCAGACTCATACACTATACGCACCAACGCGAATAGTCGTTTCTTTGACACTTCTCCCTAAGATTTTAGAACTTCTGATGAAATGTTATCTGTCCCTTCTGCCTCATTTGTTCTTAAGTCCTCTAAAGCTCTCTTAAATTATGATTCTAGTACTGGATCCCATGTCTCTTCTAATGTACTCCTGTTTACTCTTCTATCACATCAGACAAATCTTCCCCTCATAGAGGCTTTCAATCTATCCGCTCTCTCCTCTTCATTTGACAGTGGAATTCGCGTTGGACTCTTAATGTTATCACCCTTGCTTTTATTGTCACCGAAGGTTGTTTTGACTTTCCTGTATGCTGAGTCTGTCCTTCCGACAATCATTTCTTTTTCGATGTCTTCAGATTTTTCCAGCAGCCATTTCGTCTTAGCTTCCCTACACTTCCTATTTATTTCAGTCCTCAGCGACTTGTATTTATGTATTCCTGAATTTCCTTGAACATTTTTGTACTTCCTTCTTTCATCGATCAGTTGAAGTATTTGTTCTGTTAATCATGGTTTCTTCGCAATTACCTTCTTTGTACATATGTTTTTCTTTCCAACTTCTGTGATTGCCCGTTTTAGAGGTGTCCATGCCTCTTCAACTGTACTGCCTGCTGATCTATTCCTTATTGACGTATCTACAGCCTGAGAGAACTTGATGCATGTCTCGTCATCCCTTAGTACTTTTATATCCCACTTCTTTGCGTATTGATTCTTCCTGAACTTAAACCTACTCTTCATCACTTCTACATTGCGATCTGAGTCTATATCTGCTCCTGGGTACGCCTTACAATCCAGTATCTGATTTCGGAATCCCTCTCTGACCATGAAGTAATGTAACTGAAATCTTACTGTATCACCCAGTCTTTTCCAAGTCTCTTCTAGTGATTCTTGAACAGAGTATTCGCTGTCACTAGCTGAAATTTATTACAGAACCCAATTAGTCTTTGTCCTCTCTCATTCCTTGTCCCGAGCCTATATTGTCCTGTAACGTTTTCTTCTACTCCTTCCCATACAGCAGTATTCCAATTCCCCATAATTGTTAGACTTTCATCTCCCTTTATGTACTCTATTACCCTTCATATACTTTCTCTATCTATTCATCTTCAGCTTGCGACGTTGGCATGTATACCTGGACTATCGTTGTCTGTTTTGGTTTGCTGTCGATTCTGACAAGAACAACCCTATCACTGAACTGTTCAGTGTAACACAATTTTTGCCGTAGTTTTCTATTGATAACGAGTCCCATTATACCATTTTCTGCTGTTGTTGACACTACCCTATACTCATCTGATCAGAAATTCTTGTCTTCTTTCCATTTCACTTCACTGACACCCACTATATCTAGATTGAGCCTTTGCATTTCCCTTTTCAGGTTTTCTACCTTCCCTACTACATTCCACGTCCCACGCCCCGATTAGTAGAACGTTATCCTTTCGTTGATTATTCAATCTTTTTTCATGGTCAGCTCCCCCTGGGCATTCCCCTCCCGGAGATCCGAATGGGAGACTATTCCGGATTTTTTTCTCGATTGAGAAATCATCATGACATCTTTGCAATTACAGGCCACACATACATGTTATGTGTATTAATGCAGTGGTTTCCATTGCCTTCTGCATCCTCATGCCGTTGATCATTGCTGACTCTTCCACCTTTGGGGGCGGGTTTCAAACCCTAAGGGCAAGAGAGTGTCCTGAACCTCTTTCCGCTTCTCCGCCCTCTTTGGCAAGGCCGTTGGCAGAATGAGGGTGATGTCTTATGCCGGAAGTTAACGGCCGCCAATGCTGATTATTAATCAAAAGTCAGATGTGACGCGTTTCCCACCCCGAGGACAAGAGATTGCTCTGAACCTTCGTTCTCTCCTCCGCCCTCTTTGACAAGGCCGTTGGCAGAATGAGGGTGACTTCTTATGACGGAAGTTTTCGGTCGCCAATGCTGATTATTAATCAAAAGTTAGCAGTGGCAGGTTTCGAACCCGAGACCAAGATGTTTTAATTAATAATCAAGGACACTACCCCTTGACCACGCATGCAAACAACTTAATAACTGACAGTGACATGTTTTCACACTTACCGCAGCTTACACATCCTGACAAATCTGCTATTAGTGATAATATAAAATTAGAGATGACGCTACCATTTCTCAGTTTATTGTGGAACTACCAACTAACACAAATAAAGAACATCACATAGCATGTTTTACATGCAATAATTTTGTTTCTCATCAACTTTCCCTTACCGTTGTTTTCACCTGAGGTCTTCACACGTATCTTTATACTGGTGTCCACAATTAGATTTAATGGGGCCATGTATGTCGTACATTGAGATACATCACATGTGTCATATGTACCTAAATTTTCTTCATCAAAGGTGTGCCATAAAGACACGCTGGGGGGAGGCGATCATGGTGAATATTCGTGTAGCCTGCAGTTTGCTGAATTGGTCGCAGATGAAGGAATAACTGTAATGCAGGGAAAACTAGAAATCAGAATACCTTAATTTATTAGCCCATTTTCACGCGTTATGGGTCCATGAACCATGGACCTTGCCGTTGGTGGGGAGGCTTGCGTGCCTCAGCGATACAGATATCCGTACCGTAGGTACAACCACAACGGAGGGGTATTTGTTGAGAGGCCAGACAAACGTGTGGTTCCTGAAGAGGGGCAGCAGCCTTTTCAGTAGTTGCAGGGGCAGCAGTCTTGATGATTGACTGATCTGGCCTTGTAAAAATAACCAAAACGGCCTTGCTGTGCTGGTACTGCGAACGGCTGAAAGCAAGGGGAAACTACAGCCGTAATTTTTCCCGAGGTCATGCAGCTTTACTGTATGATTAAATGATGATGGCGTCCTCTTGGGTAAAATATTGCGGAGGTAAAATAGTCACCCATTCTGATCTCCGGGCGGGGACTACTCAAGAGGATGTCGTTATCAGGAGAAAGAAAACTGGCGTTCTACGGATCGGAGCGTGAAATGTCAGATCCCTTAATCGGGCAGGTAGGTTAGAAAATTTAAAAATGGAAATGGATAGCTTAAAGTTAGATATAGTGGGAATTAGTGAAGTTCGGTGGCAGGAGGAACAGGACTTTTGGTCAGGTGACTACAGGGTTATAAACACAAAATCAAATAGGGGTAATGCAGGAGTAGGTTTAATAATGAATAGGAAAATAGGAATGCGGGTAAGCTACTACAAACAGCATAGTGAACGCATTATTGTGGCCAAGATAGATACGAAGCCCACACCTGCTACAGTAGTACAATATTATATGCCAACTAGCTCTGCAGATGACGAAGAAATTGAAGAAATGTATGATGAGATAAAAGAAATTATTCAGATAGTGAAGGGAGACGAAAATGTAATAGTCATGGGTAACTGGAATTCGAGTGTAGGAAAAGGGAGAGAAGGAAACGTAGCACATGAATATGGATTGGGGCTAAGAAATGAAACAGGAAGCCGCCTGGTAGAATTTTGCACAGAGCACAACATAATCATAGCTAACACTTGATTTAAGAATCATGAAAGAAGGTTGTAAACATGGAAGAACCCTGGAGATACTAAAAGGTATCAGATAGATTATATAATGGTAAGACAGAGATTTAGGAACCAGGTTTTAAATTGTAAGACATTTCCAGGGGCAGATGTGGACTCCGACCACAATCTATTGGTTATGACCTGTAGATTAAAACTGAAGAAACTGCAAAAAGGTGAGAATTTAAGGAGATGGGACCTGGATAAACTGAAAGAACCAGAGGTTGTACAGAGTTTCAGGGAGAGCATAAGGGAACAATTGACAGGAAAGGGGGAAAGAAATACAGTAGAAGAAGAATGGGTAGCTTTGAGGGATGAAGTAGTGAAGGCAGCAGAGGAGCAAGTAGGTAAAAAGACGAGGGCTAGTAGAAATCCTTGGGTAACAGAAGAAATATTGAATTTAATTGATGAAAGGAGAAAATATAAAAATTAAGTAAATGAAGCAGGCAAAAAGGAATACAAACGTCTCAAAAATGAGATCGACAGGAAGTGCAAAATGGCTAAGCAGGGATGGCTAGAGGACAAATGTAAGGATGTAGAGGCTTATCTCACGAGGGATAAGATAGATACTGCCTACAGAAAAATTAAAGAGACCTTTGGAGATAAGAGAACCACTTGTATGAACATCAAGAGCTCAGTTCTAAGCAAAGAAGGGAAAGCAGAAAGGTGGAAGGAGTATATAGAGGGTCTATACAAGGGCGATGTACTTGAGGACAATATTATGGAAATGGAAGAGGATGTAGATGAAGATGAAATGGGAGATACGATACTGCGTGAAGAGTCTGACAGAGCACTGAAAGATCTGAGTCAAAACAAGGCCCCCGGAGTAGACAACATTCCATTGGAACTACTGACGGCCTTGGGAGAGAAAGTCCTGACAAAACTCTACCAACTGCTGAGCAAGATGTATGAGACAGGCGAAATACCCTCAGACTTCAAGAAGAATATAATAATTCCAATCCCAAAGAGAGCAGGTGTTGACAGATGTGAAAATTACCGAACAATCAGGTTAATAAGCCACAGCTGCAAAATACTAACACGAATTCTTTACAGACGAATGGAAAAACTAGTAGAAGCCGACCTCGGGGAAGATCAGTTTGGATTCCATAGAAACACTGGAACACGTGAGGCAATACTGACCTTACGACTTATCTTAGAAGAAAGATTAAGGAAACGCAAACCTACGTTTCTAGCTTTTGTAGTTAGAGAAAGCTTTTGACAATGTTGACTGGAATACTCTCTTTCAAATTCTAAAGGTGGCAGGGGTAAAATACAGGGAGCGAAAGGCTATTTACAATTTGTACAGAAACCAGATGGCAGTTATAAGAGTTGAGGGACATGAAAGGGAAGCAGTGGTTGGGAAGGGAGTAAGACAGGGTTGTAGTCTCTCCCCAATGTTATTCAATATGTATATTGAGCAAGCAGTAAAGGAAACAAAAGAAAAATTCGGAGTAGGTATTAAAATCCGTGGAGAAGAAATAAAAACTTCGAGGTTCGCCGATGACATTGTAATTCTGTCAGAGACAGCAAAGGACTTGGAAGAGCAGTTGAATGGAATGGACAGTGTCTTGAAAGGAGGATATAAGATGAACATCAACAAAAGCAAAACGAGGATAATGGAATGTAGTCGAATTAAGTTGGGTGATGCTGAGGGAATTAGATTAGGAAATGAGACACTTAAAGTAGTAAAGGAGTTTTGCTATTTGGGGAGCAAAATAACTGATGATGGTCGAAGTAGAGAGGATATAAAGTGTAGACTGGCAATGGCAAGGAAAGCGTTTCTGAAGAAGTGAAATTTGTTAACATCGAGTATAGATTTAAGTGTCAGGAAGTCATTTCTGAAAGTATTTGTATGGAGTGTAGCCATGTATGGTAGTCAAACATGGACGATAAATAGTTTGGACAAGAAGAGAATAGAAGCTTTCGAAATGTGGTGCTACAGAAGAATGCTGAAGATTAGATGGGTAGATCACATAACTAATGAGGAAGTACTGAATAGGATTGGGGAGAAGAGAAGTTTGTGGCACAACTTGACCAGCAGGAGGGATCGGTTGGTAGGACGTGTTCTGAGGCATCAAGGGATCACCAATTTAGTATTGGAGGGCAGCGTGGAGGGTAAAAATCGTAGAGGGAGAACAAGAGATGAGTACACCAATCAGATTCAGAAGGATGTAAGTTGCAGTAGGTACTGGGAGATGAAGAATCTTGCACAGTATAGAGTAGCATGGAGAGCTGCATCAAACCAGTCTCAGGACTGAAGACCACAACAACAACAACAATGGCGGTAGCCATCATCAGAGTTCTGGTTCAGATATAAACCAGTGGATTACATAGCTACACAGTAGTCTGCTCACGTTCGTTGCAGGTCAACCATGTAACTATGTAATCCACTGGTTTTTATCTGAACCGGGATTCTGATGATGGCTAACTCCGAAACCCGGGAAAATGTTTCTAGTTTTCTTTGTTCTGTTAATCATGGTTTCTTCGCAATTACCTTCTTTGTACATATGTTTTTCTTTCCAACTTCTGTGATTGCCCTTTTTAGAGGTGTCCACGCCTCTTCAACTGTACTGCCTGCTGATCTATTCCTTATTGACGTATCTACAGCCTGAGAGAACTTGATGCATGTCTCGTCATCCCTTAGTTCCTTCATCTGCGTCCAATTCAGCAGATTGTAGACTATTCAAACTAAATTTTCTTCCCCAGTTACGTATCTCACTTTCTTCGTAAATAAAGAAATGTACCTCACTTTAGTTCAATTATAGACTCCTTCTGCAGTTAAACTACACCGAGAAATAACAGAAATATGTATAAATGTATTATACTTCATTGAACTTACATATTTCTATACCATGACTATATGTATTGCATTTTAGATAAAGAATATAATGATATCCAGCCCTCTCTGATGCTTAATGTCCTTGCCAAACCTAAGATTTGGCACGTAATTTTATCGCCATGTCATGTCATTTTTATAACTGTTCGTACTATTTGTCACTTAAAATTCATACTAGGATTCCTACCTTCGATATGTTTAAACTTTGTTTTGTAATATGTATTTTATGTAGACCACCTTGACGTTGTAACATGTGGTTCATTACCCTATTTTGACGTTGTAACATATGTTTCATAGAACCTGTTTCTAGAGGTAAGATTAAATACTGTTAGTAACACGAGAGCAAAGTATTTAATGTACACAGAGGTACAGTATCGATAGTGATCTATCTTATCTTTGAACGTATTCTTTGCTAGAAAGTAGAACAGCTTATTTCTGCCGCAGTCTGAATGTGGAAGCCGTGTTGTTTACATACGAGATGAAGTGGTTACTTGATTGTAGTTTGGTATTTTCGATTGTATGCCACAACACATCAGGCATATAGCTTACTGCTTACGACTAAGTAAGTAAGACTGCCTCTGTGGGATGTAAACACAATTAAAATTATAGTTAATAATATTTCACAGTGTATGTATTTTAATGTAATACTCGTCCTTGTTCACATATTTTTTTAGGTGCTGGAAAATGACTTAAGAGTCAAAATTGACCAATCGTACAACAAATAAATGGTAACAATACAGCCTACTACAGACAATGTTTTCTTTCACAAAATTGTTGGAGGTTTTGGACCCACATATGAACAAAAGAATGGTTTCAATATTATGCAGAAGACATCACTGACACGTGACAGAAATACAACAAATATCTCAGCATCTGCTTAAAGTGTTTCGTAAAGGCAATGGAAAGCTCATAAACTTCATAGTACTAATTCCTTGTTTTCCATTTTGTGTTTCTTGGTAATCGCAAGTACTTCCTCTATAGGAAACATCTTGAATCTAAGTGTTTCTACAACAGCTTGTCGACGAGTGGCAGTTTAACTACTGCGTGGCATTTGAGCTACAGTGAGCGGGACTTGGTTTTCTGCGCCGAGGAAAAGCTGCAGGAATAGTGTCACAGAATACAGGTGCGCGGCGCGCATGTCATAACAGCCTTAATGCCAGCGTCTTCGAAACGCTATACTGGAAGTGTAGTCGGGTGTCACCTGATATTCACACTTAATGAAAAGACAGTTTCTGAAAGGGAGGATGACCCAGTCCCACTGGAGGTTTCACATTTCCAGCCAGCCAGCACCTGCGGAACACAGATTATACTGGTGCAGCCGGGGAGGGGAAGTCAAAATTTCATATGCGGCAGCGGTGTCGCCGCCTTGCGGCCGCCCCTGGAGAGCGCAGTGTTTTGTTTCACTGATGGAATACGAGATGAGCGCGCGGCCACGCGGGGCACGCTGGCTGCAACGGCCATGAGGGCCCTGCGTAGTGCGTGCCCCTGCGGGAGGCAGCTGGCGTCCGCGGCGCGGGGCCCTTTGCGCGATGGGCTCTCCTCTTTCGCGCTGCCTTTCAAGTGACCTACTGCCGCAGACATCAAGTACCAGCCATGTCACTACGGAACACGTCCGTGCGTCGGCGGAGAGGCGTGGTATAAATGTGCCCGGAGGGAACTTATCTTCACGTCGAGAGCGTGGAGGGGGGACGCCCATGTAGGTTTCGCAGAGGACGGGGAAACAGTTACGATACGTCATGACAAGTGGCCCTTTGTACACTTGCTTCAATATGCACCACATGTTCTGGCTTTCTCCAAACTGATACCTAATAAATACGTTTGCCTGTTAGGTAACTCTTTAGCCGGTCCCAATCCCTGTTGAGAATGGAATAGGCGAAGGAGTAACAACTCATTAAAATAACGTTATTCACCTGGCCTCGTGAGAGCCCCTTGCTAGGGCTACGGCAAATACTTCGACGGCAGTGAAGGTGGAGACAGAGACCATCCGTATGGCTGATCCGGCGGATGAAGCAATCCCGCTTTCAGAGACAGTGTAAAAGTTATACAGGAGAGACGCCTAGCTCTAGTGAAGGCAACTCACCTATGAGAAGCTAACCGTGACAGAAAATCCCCTGGTCCTCCAGGTTTGGTCTTGTGAGAATGGCTGGTGTCCCTTACACATAAAATAAACTTCACTCATAAACTTCAGAAGACTAGCCAGACTGATTTTACGATGACGACAAATGAAGAACAGAGGACAAGTGATTTAGAAACAAAGGCAGTTTAAATTTAGAAACGTGGAATGTGACAAGTATAAAAGACAAAGGAGAAACACTGCATAGGGAGCTGTCTAGGAAATAAATCAAAACTTCAGTGATAATAGAAACAAAAAATTATGAAAGACATAAGGAACTGATAAATGCTCATTATTTTAAAGTGGAGTACCATGGGCGAAGAGAGATCCAGCAGTGGTGGCAATATTAACCGATAAAAAGTGGAAAAATAAAATGGACAACTACACCGTTATAAACGAAAAAAATTAATGTTTTAACTAAAAGTAGAGAGAGGGAAATTAACTTTAATAGCCACATATGCTCCAAAAGGGTTCAAACGTGGAGAATCAGAACGGTTTTGTGAAGTTCTTCAATCCGTCATAGTTAAGATTTGCAAAAACGATTTTGTTATTGTGACTGGTGATCAGAAGGCTCGTGTTGGAAACAAAGCAGTCAGAGAAGTAATAGGAAATAAAGACGAATCCATACTGAATGAAAATAGTAAATTATTGAAGGAATCTGTAACCTACAACAAATTAAAAACTACCAATCCCTTTACAATGAAATGAACACCCTTAGCTGCTTACAGGCATTGACATACGTCAACGGGGACATGTCCGAAAGAACAGATACCATCTTAGTATATATATAGTTAAGGCTCACCGGCCACTTGACCATCTTCTTCTTCTGTGCGAATGCACAAACAGTGCCCGAATTCTTACGGGAATCGGCAACGGGCCGCAAGTAATGAGTATAATGGGCGGGGGCACTATGAATGTAGTGCGGGACAATACGTTGGGAATGTGGGTTTCGCGGGAGGCGTGCCAGAGATAAATCCCTGCAGTCGCGCTATCCTCTGTGTCCTCGGTGGCTCAGATGGATAGAGCGTCTTCCATGTGAGCAGGCGATCCCGGGTTCGAGTCCCGGTCGGGGCACACATTTTCAGCTGTCCCCGTTGACGTATGTCAACGCCTGTAAGCAGCTAAGGGTGTTCATTTCATAGTAATTTCATTCTAACGATCTGCATGGTCACCGATGGTATCTGTTCTTTCGGACATGTCAGAAAGAACAGATACCATCTTAGTATATACACTCCTGGAAATTGAAATAAGAACACCGTGAATTCATTGTCCCAGGAAGGGGAAACTTTATTGACACACTCCTGGGGTCAGATACATCACATGATCACACTGACAGAACCACAGGCACATAGACACAGGCAACAGAGCATGCACAATGTCGGCACTAGTACAGTGTATATCCACCTTTCGCAGCAATGCCGGCTGCTATTCTCCCATGGAGACGATCGTAGAGATGCTGGATGTAGTCCTGTGGAACGGCTTGCCATGCCATTTCCACCTGGCGCCTCAGTTGGACCAGCGTTCGTGCTGGACATGCAGACCGCGTGAGACGACGCTTCATCCAGTCCCAAACATGCTCAATGGGGGACAGATCCGGAGATCTTGCTGGCCAGGGTAGTTGACTTACACCTTCTAGAGCACGTTGGGTGGCACGGGATACATGCGGACGTGCATTGTCCTGTTGGAACAGCAAGTTCCCTTGCCGGTCTAGAAATGGTAGAACGATGGGTTCGATGACGGTTTGGATGTACCGTGCACTATTCAGTGTCCCCTCGACGATCACCAGTGGTGTACGGCCAGTGTAGGAGATCGCTCCCCACACCATGATGCCGGGTGTTGGCCCTGTGTGCCTCGGTCGTATGCAGTCCTGATTGTGGCGCTCACCTGCACGGCGCCAAACACGCATACGACCATCATTGGCACCAAGGCAGAAGCGACTCTCATCGCTGAAGACGACACGTCTCCATTCGTCCCTCCATTCACGCCTGTCGCGACACCACTGGAGGCGGGCTGCACGATGTTGGGGCGTGAGCGGAAGACGGCCTAACGGTGTGCGGGACCGTAGCACAGCTTCATGGAGACGGTTGCGAATGGTCCTCGCCGATACCCCAGGAGCAACAGTGTCCCTAATTTGCTGGGAAGTGGCGGTGCGGTCCCCTACGGCACTGCGTAGGATCCTACGGTCTTGGCGTGCATCCGTGCGTCGCTGCGGTCCGGTCCCAGGTCGACGGGCACGTGCACCTTCCGCCGACCACTGGCGACAACATCGATGTACTGTGGAGACCTCACGCCCCACGTGTTGAGCAATTCGGCGGTACGTCCACCCGGCCTTCCGCATGCCCACTATACGCCCTCGCTCAAAGTCCGTCAACTGCACATACGGTTCACGTCAACGCTGTCGCGGCATGCTACCAGTGTTAAAGACTGCGATGGAGCTCCGTATACCACGGCAAACTGGCTGACACTGACGGCGGCGGTGCACAAATGCTGCGCAGCTAGCGCCATTCGACGGCCAACACCGCGGTTCCTGGTGTGTCCGCTGTGCCATGCGTGTGATCATTGCTTGTACAGCCCTCTCACAGTGTCCGGAGCAAGTATGGTGGGTCTGACACACCGGTGTCAATGTGTTCTTTTTTCCATTTCCAGGAGTGTATATATACCAATCCCTTCTTTAAGAAGACAGACATCCATAAATATAAATGGATTACAAGAGAGCAACAATCAAGTATTATGTAAAATTTAATAAAAGATTAGGAGCAGATGTAGTTGATAGTGCAGAACACAAAGGATGGACGTATGCACATATAATTACTTGGTCATCATGAAAATTAGAATCCTTGCTACGTACAGAAGAAGGTGGAATAAGGCAGTACAAAAGGATGAAGAAGTGTATAAAACATAGAGTGAAGAAAAAATGCCACACTTGGTGGGCGACATCCGATTCCTCATCTCATTTCAAGACAAAAATGTATCTAGCAAAACCTAGCCCCACCGAAAGGTTTAATAGAAGTGTGATTTAAAAAACGAGACTCTGGCAACGCTGTAACTCTGTGCACTGTGACCAAGAACAGGTAGCATGAATTCCGCACTCTACTGAAGCTGTATCATTAGCTCAGTGAGTCGAGGCAGTGCCGTGGGGAAGCGAAATGCAGACTCGCCGATATTCGAGGCGCGTTTGTGCCAGACTTCATTTTCAGTTAAACCATCAAATAGTATCCAGTTTACACCTCTACAATGCGATATCTTGTGAATTCTTTCTCTTACTGTTGCCTTTATTTAAACATTTAGACATAACACGAACTTCTTACAGACGTAAACGACGACTTTGTTTCGTCCATGACACAAATAAATCCAAGAGAAAATAACTGTGTATCCAGTGAGGTGTAAAAAACACAATAGGTAGGTTACACTAGGCTGCACATTACGTTACGCATAATAATACCGTTCTGTACGTTTGACATGCAGGCTTATCCTCACAGAGCCGGTACGTACGCGTATGAGCAACATTCACTTTAGAGAAGATGTTCAGAGTGACCACCTTGCATTTGCAAACACTTCGTCACTCGCAGGATCATACTTTGCTGGACCCCAAGCAACACACCTGCGTGCACCATTGCCGAAGTGGCATGCACGTGAACTACTAGGTCGTGTACATCCATGGGCAGAGTACTTATAAACTTGTTCCTTTAACTGTCCCCATAAATAAAAATCTAGTCGATTAAGGTCGGAGGAACATGGGGACCTCCATGAACAGTCCAATTCCCTGGAAACGCTACATTTCAGTAGCTACGCGCATGCATTCCAAAATGTGGCGGTGCACCATCATGCTGAAACCATAGCTGTCACCCAACGAAGTGGAATGTTCTCAGTTGCGTCAGGCGGAGTACTGCAACGAAACTACGGTACAGGGGCGCATTCAACTTGTCCGACAGTAGGTAAACGCTCAAAAGCACTTGTCACACAATTCCAGCCCACAGGTTTACGCCAAAGCGTACTTGAAAGCCATGTTCACAAGCGGCATGTGGGCTGTGCTCCGACCGATATCGACTTTTGTGGAAGTTCACGAGTGAAGCCGTATTCATCAGTCCATATCACATTATTTATAAAATGTTCGTTATCTTCCACTTGGTGCGAAAGCCATTCATAAAAACTGTACTCGTTGAATGCGGCCTTCCGGCCACAGGCGTTGACTTAACGTATAATGATGTGGATGCAGTTCTTCATCTTGCAACACTTCAACAACTTGTCTTTGAGATATCTGGAACTGCCTTGCAATACCACGGGTACTTCGCTGAGGTGACCAGTGAACGGTTTCAAGAATCGCGTCCTCTGTCTGTGGAGCACATTTAGTGCTTGGATGAGTTCTGTCCATTACTTGTGGGCGAAGATCATCGGTGTCCCGGAGGCGTTGCTCCAGATGACGAGAAACATGCTTATCTGGATGGCAGCTTTGAAAGTATCGTGCATCATATGCACGAGCAGCAACAGCAGCTTGGTTGTCGGATACACCCAACAACAAAAGCATATCGACGTATTTATCGTTTGTGTACTCCATCGAGAAGCCGCTCTGTATGAACTTGACAGGACCAGTCTACTGTTAATAGACATATTCGTATAGTTTAATGGAACCCACTGTCATAAGATAGACTATTATCATGCTACAAAATGAAGTCCTGCTTATTAATGACGAGAATCAGGGAACAGACGTTCAAATGTTCAAATGTGTGTGAAATCTTATGGGACTTAACTGCTGAGGTCATCAGTCCCTAAGCTTACACGCTACTTAACCTAAATTATCCTAAGGACAAACACACACACCCATGCCCGAGGGAGGACTCGAACCTCCGCCGGGACCAGCTGCACAGTCCATGACTGCAGCGCCTTAGACCGCTCAGCTAATCCAGCACGGTGGAACAGACGTCTAAAAAGATGAACGGATCCTGTGGAGGATTCAAATCATAGTTCCACTGTGGATGTTGGTTTGACGTCCCGACAGTGTATTCAAGGGTACAGTAGTAGGGGTTCCTCTGTACATTCCGATGGGCTGCACTATGTGACTGTTGCCAGTTTCTGGTTTTCAAACACGTGTTTTCAAACTGTACCCGATCTGATTTTGCTAGATAAATTTTTGTCTTGAATATGGATGAGCAATCGCATGCCGACCTCCCAGTGCGGCATTTTTTCTCTGTATGTTTGTTGCAAGGTGAAAGATTCAAATAACTATGTCGGTTACAGCAATACTTAGTTGAGATTAAGACAAATAATAATATTAACAAAGAATAGGACAACATAACTATGGCGATAAAGAAAGCCGTAGATGAAGCTATCTGAAAGAAAAGGATTAAAAATTTCAGAAGCTGTCAAGCAAGAAACGGGTAACTTATCAAAAAGTGATGCAGAATTGGAATTCAGAAGAGGAAGAGTATGAAGATGTAGAAATAATATTGCGACAATAACATGGAAACTAGAGCAAGAATCTTGGAATTTATTAATAAATTCAGTGGAAGAAAACGTCCATGGTAGGCAGGAGACGGCTTATAAACTAATTAAACATCTTAATAGCGATGAAATAGGAAGTTCCAATATAAATGTTGACCAGAATTATAATAATTATGGTACAATGAAAGCCATAGAGGGAATGAAGACCGAAGCATAGATAACGATGCTGCAGAAATTCACCCAGTAGACATAGAGGAACTTAATACAGTACTGAAATCCTTTAAAAATAAGAAAGTCACAGCATCAGATAAAATGAATTTGGAGCTGCTGAAATAAGGTGGCATGATTCTTAAATTCAGGTACTTACATTAAATTACCCTTAGTTGGGAATGAAAAATCATACCAGAAGAACAGGGAAAGCCTAAAGTAATCTCACTTCTCATATAATGAAACAGAATTTCTTGTAATAAATACTGTGGGGCAAGTCTGCTAAATGTTGGATATAAAATGTATATTAAAATAATAAACGATAGGCTTAAGACAATAGCTCTCTCTTTTACTGGAACAACAATGTATATACAACAAACGGAGATCTCGTATAGATAATATATTTAGTATAAAACAGATATTGGAGAAGAGCAGAAAATTTTGTAAAACCTTTTGATGAGGTAGACAGGGAGCAGAAATAATACATTATATATACCAAATACCATTTCTAAAATTTACAATTTTCGGATAGCCAGGATAAAAACGAAAGTTATGGCATGGAAAGGAAAATATCCAATAAGAGCCAAGATAATAATTGACGATCAACCAATAGAACATGTTTCAAGTTTCACTTACTTTGGTTGTAATTTATCGTTTAATGATAATAACGAAGTGAAGAAAAAGCTTCATCGATGTCAGTATATGTGTGGAACAATTCGGCGAACATTGAAGAGTTAGATGTGAGAAGAGATTCAAATTTTCTATGACAATGGATGTGCCAACATTGATATATGGAAGCGATATGTAGACAAATAAAACATATTATCGAAACCAAATATAGTTGTCCGAATTGCGGTTCCGCACGTTAGTGAAAGGATACTCCCTAAAATACAAAAAACGTTGTGAAGAGGTGAATCAGCAATTAAATATATTCTCGTTGGATGACAGAATTCTTGAAAGAAGAGAATCCGAGGTAAGCAAATTTTTAGACTGGAGGACAAAAGAATTCCGAATTGCCCTTAGATATCATCCTACCAGCAGAAGAAATATTGGTCGACCCATGAAGAGATGGCAGAGAAGCTAAGGTCGGAACAGGCTAATGGCCTAATCCTGGAAGAGGAAATAAGTAAGTCTGCGTGGCCGGATAGAATGCAATCTCACTTTTGTGAAGATTTTTCTTTTGTGGTGGGGAGGGGAGGGAGAGAACTCTGCTCTCCCCTTCTCCCAACTGGGTACACCCTTAGCTCACATTCCGTTCAAATGGTTCAAATGGCTCTGAGCACTATGGGACTTAACATCTATGGTCATCAGTCCCCTAGAACTTAGAACTACTTAAACCTAACTAACCTAAGGACAGCACACAACACCCAGCCATCACGAGGCAGAGAAAATCCCTGACCCCGCCGGGAATCGAACCCGGGAACCCGGGCGTGGGAAGCGAGAACGCTACCGCACGACCACGAGATGCGGGCTCACATTCCGTGTAGTACGACACCGAGTCAATCAGTTACAGCTTATATCTGTAGAAACATTTCGTCCAGTCTCTCGTGGATCAGTATGACGTCAAAACAGAAGACAGTGGACGCTGACACTTAATTTTGCCCTTAAACATCCATTTACAATCAAACATTCTACTATTGAATAGCCGTTCAAGTACCTCACAAATGGGGCGATACAGTTATTGAAAAATAATTGATACTATTCAAAGCAACAAAGTGCTAGGCCTTAAGGATTCCTGTTTGGGTACACACAGAATACATCGTGTATTAAGGCTTTTCTTATGGCACAGTTTTTCTTTATTTATGTTGGTATTTGGTACATGAGACAGTAATCCAATCTGGTAGTTGGCAGCTGCACATTCCATTCAGTTTAAAAGTAGTTACATTAAATTTTTAGCCTCAAGTCATCAAAATAAACATCTTTCAGTGAATCAGCTGTAAATACTCACCACGTGTTAACCCACGTTAATAGACAGACAATAAAAACACATACTGAAACAGTACTGGATGTCATCTCATATAATATTACAACTGTAAATTAAATTATACTCATGTTTAAATCCAAATCTTATTTTTTGATATGAATTCAATGAATGCTTCTGCACTGACCTCATTGACACTCGAAATAATGTTCTATAGGAAGTGGGTAGCTAATGTACTCATCTGCTACATTTTCCACCTCACGAATTCGTATTTCCATTAAAAAGACAAATCAAAACAACTTTTGATGGGCTGTGCTATGTTTAAAATGTCACGATCAGTTCTTTATAAAATCGTTAGTGGCGATTTGGACAGTATAAAAATGTGTGAAAAGTGTCTTCCCCAACTTTTGACAATTAAACATAAAAAAAACTGCTCAGTCGGTACGTCTAAAGCCTTGCTTACGACAGGCTTCAGCGTTGTCACATCAGTTAGTTGCGCTCTTGCGAAGCAAACGTTCCCCATAAGTCCAAAAAGTTTCGAGACCGGATTAATAAAAGAACATAGAAAAGTTAAGATGGTTGTTCTAATGCTTCAGATGTTCTACGTATAGCCCTCCCCCCAGCTGCGTGCAACGCACAGAAAGTTTGTACAGCCGTGTGAAACTGTCAGAAAACTCCTTATTTGTGATGTTTTCCAACTCGAGTGTCATATTGGCTTGAATGTTTATGTCGTCAAAGCGTTAATCCTTCACGTGAATTTCTGCACTTAGTCGTTTCTTGGTAGGTTCGTATTGATAACACCAAAACTCGTCACCCAAGATGTAATTTCCAAAACAGATTTGTCCGCTCTTACGTTTCACTCAAAAGTTGTGGCAGGCAGCCGTGCGTTGTTATATTTTATTCGGGACTCAATTTGTGCGGGACAAACCTTGCACACACTTTCTCTTCCTCAAAACATTCTCGTGATGACTGGGTGTTGTGTGACGTCCTTAGGTTGGTTAGGTTTAAGTAGTTCTAAGTTCTAGGGGACTAATGACCATGGATGTTAAGTCCCATGGTGCTCAGAGCCATTTGAACCATTTGAACCTCAAAACATTCCAGAGAATGTATTGAACTTTCGAGCAGGGGGTTTCTCCATTGCACTTTGTGTCACAACAACTACACCGCACGTCCATTAGGAGTACTTAACACTGTCTGCTCACAACTGACTGGTCGAAGGCACATCTGTTGTTTACAGCTGTTAGTTCAAGGGAAATTATAATGTTGACATCCCGTCGACAACGCCGTCATTACAGATGGAGTACAAGCTCGGTTAACGAAAGGATAGGAAAGAAAATCAGTTGTGCCCTTTTCAAAGGATCCATCCAGCCATCTGTGAGGAATGATCTAGGGATATTGCGGAAAATCTAAATCTGGACGGCCAGTCTGGGATCTGAACGGTCGTCCTCCTGAATTAGAGTCCCGAGCGCTGACAGGTGAGCTTATCAGTTCAAGATGCTACTGCAGTTACTGCACTGGCGTCGCCTATACGCCAGGAATAGGATAATAGAATCAGTCTCGCAACATTTTGGAAGATAGTGTGGCTGCGCCGCTCTCCGTTTGTATCAATGAAGAGTAACGATCTATATTCCATTGTTTGTGGTCTGGAGGTATACCAGAAGCTGAATCCCACAGAAGACTTTCAGAACAATACAGGGGCAACTTCTTAGCACAACATAGTGTTTACCATCGGATTGATCAATATTCGAATGCCGCCGAACAAACGTGAAAGATGACGAAACAGCAGATTGTGCAGTCACATCCACCACTCTTGCTAACATTAAGCAAGCACGTGATCTGCTTTTGAAACCCGAGGAGTGTCTGATGACAAAGAGGAAAACCAAATGGACATTAGTCATGGTACTATATGTGACATCGTCCATAACAGGTTCAACTTTCCTAAGGCCTGTGTAAGATGAGTCGCAAAACAACTCAATGAAAAGCCCAAGCGTAATGATGTGAGAATCTATCAGCAGCTACTGGACTATCGTGCTAACGGAGCTGATATGTTTTTGAAACGAATCATAACCGGAGATGAAACGTGAGTTCTCCAAACCAGAGAGAACAAGAGCAAACGCCAGGGCAGGGAATGTAGTCACCCCGGATCTAGAGCCAAAAAGAAGCGAAGAGTCATCTCTCTGCAGGAATTTTTTCATGTATTTGGGGGGGGTGGGGGTTGGAACAAAGCCAGTTCTGGAACATTACCTGGAATAGAGGTCAGCAGCACAGAGTCAGCTTTGCAACGACGAGAACAAGTCTGCGATTCGAAAAAGTTCGAGTTCTTTTGTCAAAGAATATATTTTTTATTTACTTATTTTTTACTTTTTGGCATCCCGCACACAGACCTGATCTCGCCCCATTGGACTTTCATTTGCCTAGTCCACTTGCACGTGATATAAGAGGCTCTCGATTTAGGACCGAGTGACTATGTTCAAAAACGATGTCAGTAAATTTCGTGCTATTGTAACAAATGAGGAAAGTGTTGTGCAAACACTTTTCAACTTTCCCTAGTATGTTCTTCATACGCTGGAGTAACGTTGGAGGAAGGAGTGTGAATGTAACACACCTACAGTTGTAAAACTATCTACCAATATCAAGAACCAAGCAACGCTGAATACTATGAACAGTACGAGAGTGCGGTTGGAACACGAATGAGGTCCGGGCCCCTGCGCTGCTAGCTTTATAGCGCGGCCGCGGACCCGAACCTAGCACTGGGGTGGCGACAGCGGCGCTCGCAAATATTGGGAGCGCTGCCTACTGGCTGTCGTCTGCATCTATGCGTTCGAGAGGGGGGGGGGGGGAGGGGGGGAGGGGCTTTCGAACTTGTTGGGCTGGGATACCAAATCTCTCCCCCTCCCCCCTCCCGAAATGGAGACCTAGGGTCTGAAGTGCCCTGGATGATTTTTCAGAGGGTAAACTGGCGGCATAGTTGGTGTCCCAGCGGAGGAGCACGCCAGCTGGGAGAAGGAAAGCGGGACATCACGCGATGTGTAGCGGAACGGCGGCGTCGGATACAACTGTTGAGAAGATGGATAGTGCAGTGAGGAATCAACCTCCGTACCCACGGAAACCGCCAACGTTGCCCTGAAGTGCAAATTGTAGCCATATGGTTGAGGGATTTGCAAGGGTAAGCACTCCAACTTCGAGTGACCCACCAGAGGTGGCATAGTCAGTAGGTGTGGACAGCGTTGGTTGGTGTGTCGATGCTCCAAACCTCTTTGAGTATCAACTGTCATAAGGCGCCATCTGTGTATGGTCATCATCTTAGCTGGCGTCCTCATAGGTTTTGCTCCAGATGAGCTTCCCAGGGCTGAGAAGGTGGAGGAGGAGATGAGGCTGTCACCCATGGAGGAGCTCTGCCGGGCTGCAGTCACGGACAGGTGCTCAGAAACGTTGTGAGTGTTGCTGCAGTGTTGGATGTGCCCATTGCTTTCAACTTTTGTTGGTTAAATGTACGCAACATTTGCTCCATTTTGCTATTAAGGATGATTGAAAAGGTGGGCTGAACAGTTGTTTAATACCACTGGCGTTGCAGAACTGTTTAAGGGCCATCACTATAAATTGGAGCCCCTTGTCATACATGAGAAGAGCCCATAGATTGCTAGAATCTGGGTAAGTGCATTGAGTGTGATGGTCGTGGAAGCCATGATAACCACATATGGGTAGTTGGAATAAGTGTCCACGATAATAAGCCACATAGGGCCCAATAAGGGGCCAGCAGAGGCCAGGTGAATGCAGTCCTGTGGATGGTAGGGAGTGGGCCAGGGGGTAAAAGACTGAAAAGTAGCAGCCTGATGTTGGGCATATGCCAAACAGTTTTGCACCGCGGCCTCCATGTCTTTGTTCACTCCTGGCCAGTAGGCATGTCACCTGCCAAGGCTTTCATCCATGATGCACCTGAATGCCCACGATGGAAGACTTCCAAGATGCAAGGGCGTAAGATTGTTGGAGAACATGGTGGGTATCTATCTCTACATTCAGCAGGAAAACAGACAAACGATGACAAAGGCGAGCCCAGGCCCAGATTCTGGAGCAGCACATTTGGAAAAACAATGGGACAACTCATGTAGCACATTGTATGTGACATGCCATAAAATAGAGTCACGTCAAGTATATGCAATGATGAGACTAGCAGTAATGGAAAACCGATCAAAGGTGTGTTGTTGTTCTGTGTCAATGTGGAAACACAAGATCTCCTCTTAGTCAGATACCAGATACGGTCCGAGCATAGACGAGAGAACACACCCACATTCACATGTTTTGCAGTAGGCTTGTACTTAATGGTGTAATTGTAAGATTAAAATAAGAGCCCATTGCTGGAGCCTTTGAGTCATCCATTCTGGAAGCTGGGAGTATGGTCAAAAGAGCGTTAGCAAGGGTCAGTGCTCATTAATGAAGGTAACTTAGTCCCAAAGAGGTACATGTGGAATTTCTTAACGGCAAAGATGATCGCGAAAGCCACTTTCTCGATCTGTGAGTAGTTTCTTCAAGCATGCGTGACTGTCTTCGATACATCATCGTTATGGTGCGCCAGCACTGCACCAATGCCATAGGAGGAAGCATCAGCAGCCAAAACAAGGGGAGATGACAGAGAAAAGGCCGTAAGGTAGGGGTGTCGAGAATATCATGTGCTTCAGCTTGGTGAGAGCATGCTTATAGACAGCTGACCACTGGACTGAACACACTTCTTCTGCAGCTGGTTGAGTGGGTGTATAATGTGTTCTACTAAGTGGGAGGAACTTAGAATAATAACATACTTTATCCAATAGATCCTGCGGCTGCTGTAGGTTATGGGGAAGTGGCAGAGAGCCAACAGCCAAAACGTTGTAGTCAGTGGACTGAGTCCATCTTTGTTGAGCAAGTGTGCAAGGTATTTCACTTGCTCCTGAAAAAAACTGGAATTTTTTTAGGCAGCCCTTGAGCCCTCCATCATGCAACATAATAAAGAGGGTGCAGGGGTTGCGCAGATGGTCTTGGCATGTGGTACCCATAACTATTAAGTCATCTAAGTAATTGGAGCAAGTGGGAATGGATATGGTTAACTGTTTCAGGTATCTCTCGAAAATTGATGGAGCATAAGGTATCCCAAAGGGCAAATGTTTGTATTTTTACAAGCGAAAGGGCATATTGATGACCATAATGCATTGTGAGTCCTCATCCAGTGGGATCTGTAACTAAGAACTGGCAGGGTCTATCTTATAAAAGTATTCACTGCTGACAAGCTTTGTGAGGAGGCTCTCCAGACATTGTGTCGGGTAGATTCCACATGCGTCTGGGTATTGATTGTTAACCCAAAAATTCACAGAGCCAGAGGGAGCCATTTGTTTTCTTAACCACCACTAGGCAGTGTGGCCCAAGCACTGGTTTTGACAGCTTCATATAGGCGATCGAGTTCGAGCTTAACTGCCGTCCATGGGGAGACCCAACAGAAACAGGGCGCTGCATCTGGATGTAGAGAAATATGTGCCTCGAAATTGGTGGCACAAGCCAGACCAGGTTAGAACAAAGACACGAAAGAGTCACAAAGGTCCTTAAGTTCCTGGAAGGAAACCATGTTTGAGACGGCCTCAAATTCGTCCATGATGATGAACCCAAACAGCTAGACGGCTTTCAGACCGAAAATGTTGCCAGCCAAGTGACTATTAACAAAAAACAGTGTTATCGGCCATGTCACCTTCTTGTACACTGGTGTAGCTGTAAATTAACCTCAGAGGGGAATTGAGCTGTCACCATATGCAACCAACTTGCGAGAGGGCAGACCAGTGCTGGGTAACCCACACAAGCATATAATGGGAGGTTTATATTTGGAGCCTCACTCTTGTCTCTATTTGGAAACGAAGCGCATTCTTCTGCATTGGAGACCCATAGGGCCACCAAGTCTTCAATCAAGGAATTTGCATCTGAGGTTTTGCAAGGTGGGTTTGTGCAAGTTGAATACTCCCTGCACATCCATCACCCACGAGCACTATAACTGACCAGGTTGCTTTTGGTATTGATGAAATTCAAGAAGCGTGAAACTTCTACGTTTTTACTTAAACTGCTGAATGCTTACTGGATGTTCTTAAACTGCCGAGTGAAATTCAACGTACTGTCTCGTTACTTATTTTTTATCATTTCAACACTGACCTACAAAATTTTCCCTGACAAATACAACTCAGACTTATCCTATTCATTTATTATTTCAACACTGACCTACAAAATTTTCCCTTGCAAATACAACTCAGACTTATCCTATTCATTTATTGCCCACGATATACAAACGCAACGCAATCTGACTGCAAATAACTAACACAAAAGAATGGCCCTGAATTAGAAGAAATCCTAAAAATAACCTACACTTTTTTATATATGTCATTTACCTCATAGAGAATCTTCATAACGCGAACTACAGCAAATACAGCAATCAGCAACTATAGCCAACTAAATAAAAAGATTCTAACTACTGTAGGTTCTATCTACTAATAGGCATGTGGTTAGCAAAGGAAAGATTTTGTTGCAGAGCAAACAATTTATTTAGCAGATTTTACCTTAATCATGTGACATAGAGCTCCGAAATTATAAAATCGTCAATAATTCCATTTCCCAGACATTAGCAAATACATCAATCATCATTTTACAATCCTTGCCAACCAACACTAAATCTCCATGACGGAAACACGTCCAAATCGTCTGCTCGCACTAGCACTACTAACCTCCGTCACTGCTAACTATTAACTCTTAACTGCGAGTCCTTCCAGCCACTGAGTCTCTTAGCAAGGGTGCAGAGCGCTGTCAGTGATATTAATGCAGTCTATAGCGCTGCCAACATACAAACATACCGTATAAACAAGCTACTTACAAGCGATGCAACCACATGGAAACGTTGCGAATAATAGATCCACAGCAACGAACACAACTCGTCGAATGTGAGTGCAAACAGATTTGAGAGGGGAGCCAACTTCTTTAATACGAGAAATGTCTCTGAGGGTGAAACCAGGTTGGTAGGTACTCAGAGAGCGCACAGGATAAAGTTATGATTGTGGATGGTGCCATAAACAGTAACTGTGAGTTGCACAATCAAACACACAACTTTATTTTTCTAAGAACCACTCATTTACACTTTGCTTTAAAAGATCACAATTACACAATACGGCTGAAGGCCTAGTTAAAGAACTTGAGATGCCTTCTGGGCTGAAGGCCCAAAACCACACGAAAAACAAGAACAGCTGACGGCCTTGCTTAGAAATCAAAAGCAATTAAAAATAGAAGGTAAATTTTTTCCCTTTTAAAATAAACATGCAGTTGAAAACAATTAGCGACTGAAGGCCTACACTACACGTCTGAAGGTCAACTATAATTAAAACACATTAATAAACAATTTTTCCAACCAAGAAATTTCTTTTTAAACTTACCACAGAATGGCCAAAAGCCTAATTAAAAAAATATTAACTTATTGCCCAGCTGAAGGCCACGAACAAATTTGGAACAACGGCTGAAGGCCTGAACAGCAAGTCAGACAACAATTTAAAATAAACGCCTTCCTTCATATAAAAAATTTTCCTTTAAAGAATATACACAGCTGAAGGCCTTTATGTAAAATTTAAAAAGAACTGCATTAATACATGGCAGAAGGCCTCATATAATACTTCAAACTAAAATGAAAATCACAATCTAAAACAAAGAGAACAAATGGTGCTCAGAAGTGTTCCAAGGGTCGGCCTGAGAAGGTAGCTCAAATGTAAGGTGAGGTGAGACAGGCAGCCAAGAGTTGAAGTTAAATAATCGAGTGGCAACCCAAACTAGGGACAGCCCAAGGACCGAGCAGCAATTTAACCAATTCCATTCCGTCCGACCACCGGCACAACGATGGAAAATATCGGCCGAGGATGAGGATACGCCGGCCGATGTGGCCGAGCGGTTCTAGGCGCTTCTGTCTGGAACCGCGCGACCGCTACGGTAGCAGGTTCGAATCCTGCCTCGGGCATGGATGTGTGTGATGTCGTTAGGTTTAAGTAGTTCTAAGATCTAGGGGACTGATGACCTCAGATGTTAAGTCCCATAGTGCTCAGAGGCATTTGAACCATTTTTGATGAGGATACGAACAGCACTACACCTTCAGAAATTGGCGTTTAAAAACAGCCAAGGGAACAATAACCACTCTAAGCAAATATGAACCCAACAACTTAAAAGGCTGTCGAACGACGAGGAAAGGCACACTGCCGGAAAAGTACGTTAACGACCAGGGCAGGTAACTGGGGCGTTGACGGCCACAGGGCAGAAAATACCGCTGATGCACTGGTAAGTAACAGTCGGTTTAATAATTAATCACAATATAGCGAGAACTGCAAAATTTCGCCAACCCCAACACATCCTACGTTGCTGCTAGCCCGAAAGGCCCAGGAAACAACAACCTGCAAATGAACAAAGAGATGTCGCAATAGTTGAGGCATCATAACAGGTTAACTGATCACTCAACTTCAGCGTCCCAGTTCGGTGGGCAACAAACTTTCTCACTCTCACAGCTAGCTCCTCACGATTCGACAGCGTATGCACGCCGCCAGCGGTCCCGGCCTGGCCTCACGGCGCGGTGAGTTCCTCGCTGCTCCGTCCCAACCAACTGACTAGCAAACACCACCACCACCCGGAAATACTATCGGTCACACCAAAGATAGTACGACAGTACTAGTATCGATAAGTGCTGCTGCTGCCACTCAAGGAGGCAAGCCAGCAACTTCGTTACGCCAGTAAGCAAGGAAGGAACAAGATGCCACTCAATGTGACAAAATGCCAAAGAACAAACGGCATGAACGCGACCCGCAATCGGCTTAGAGGGAGTTCAAGAAAGGAAGAGCATAATCAAAAACAGAAAAGCAGCGAAGTGCCGTTTCAGCTGCTGCAAATGTTTGTCCCAATCTTCTTTGGTGTCGTTGAACGGCGGAAACACAGGAGGTCGGGACTCCAGCTGGGAAGCGAACAAAGCCTGAACTGGTATTGAAGCCCGCACCTGCGAGCGTTTCTGCAAAAGCTGGATTAGCTGACGTAACAAGTCGGTTTGCTGCTGGAACTGCTAATAGAACTGCTGTTGCAACTGTTGCTGTAGGAGCAACTTATGCTGTTGTTGTTCCATGAGTTGCATAAGTTTCACGTCCACAAGACACTGTTAACCTTTCTTCTCATCACCAATTGTAGTAACCGTAATCAGACATGACCAGAAGGTACTGGCCGGTCGGCGGTGAGTCGCAGAAAACCACAGAAAACAACGGTGATGGATGAACAATGAGGGCAAGCGACAGAATGCCAAGTCTGGAGAGTGAAGCTATTTGAGACCCTAGACGTAGCAGTATCAAGAACCAAGTAACGTTGAATGCAATGAAAGTGCGAGAGCAGAGTCGGAACATAAACGAGGTCCGGGCCCTTGCGCTGCGAGCTATATAGCGCGGCCGCGGGCGCCGATAGCTCGGACGTTGGGCGTGGCCCGCTGCTAGCGCTGAGGCGGCGACAGCGGTGCTCGAAAATACATTAATGGCCATTAAAACTGCTACACCAACAAGAAATGCAGATGATAAATGGGTATTCATTGGACAAATATATTATACTAGAACTGACATTTGATTGCATTTTCACTCAATTTGGGTGCATAGATCCTGAGAAATCAGTACCCATAACAACCACTTCTGGCCGTAATAACGGGCTTGATACGCCGGTCATTGAGTCAAACAGGGCTTGGATGGCGTGTACAGGTACAGCTGCCCATGCAGCTTCAACACGATACCACAGTTCATCAAGAGTAGTGACTGGCATATTGTGATGAGCCAGTTGCTCGGCCACCATTGACCAGACTTTTTCAATTGGTGAGAGATCTGGAGAACGTGCTGGCCAGGGCAGCAGTCGAACATTTTCTGTATCCAGAAAGGCCCTTACAGGACCTACAACATGTGGTCGTGCATTATCCTGCTGAAATGTAGGGTTTCGCAGGGATTGAATGGAGGGTTAAGCCACGGGTCGTAACACATCTGAAATGTAACGTCCACTGTTCAAAGTGCTGTCAGTGCGAGAAAGAGACGTGTAACCAATAGCACCCCATACCATCACGCCGGGTGATACGCCAGTATGGCGATGACGAATACACGCTTCCAATGTGCGTTCACCGCGATGTCTCAAATACGGATGCGACCATCATGATGCTGCAAACAGAACCTGGATTCATCCGAAAAAATGACGTTTTACCATTCGTGCACCCAGGTTCATCGTTGAGTACACCATCGCAGGCGCTCCTGGCTGTGATGCAGCGTCAAGGCTAACCGCAGCCATGGTCTCCGATAGTCCGTGCTGCTGTAAACGTCGTCGAACTGTTCGTGCAGATGGTTGTTGTCTTGCAAACGTCCCCATCTGTTGACTCAGGGATCGAGATGTGGCTGAACGATCCGTTACAGCCATGCGGATAAGATGACTGTCATCTCGACTGCTAGTGATACGAGGCCGTTGGGATCCAGCACGGCGTTCCATATTACCCTGCTGAACCCACCGATTCCATATTTTGCTAACAGTCATTGGATCTCGATCAACGCGAGCAGCAATGTCGCGATACGGTAAACGGCAATCGCGATAGGCTACAATCCGACCTTTATCAAAGTCGGAAACGTGATGATACGCATTTCTCCTCCTATCACGAGGCATCACAACAACGTTTCACCAGGCAACCCCGGTCAAATGCTGTTTGTGTTTGAGAAATCGGTTGGAAACTTTCCTCATGTCAGCACGTTGTACGTGTCGCCACCGGCGCCAACCTTGTGTGAATGCTCTGAAAAGCTAATCATTTGCATATCACAGCATCTTCTTCCTTTCGGTTAAATTTCGCGTCTGTAGCCGTCATCTTCGTGGTGTAGCAATTTTAATGGCCAGTAGTGTATTAGGAGCTTCGCCTAGCGGCTGTCGTCTAGGTCCGTGCATTCTGGTGTGCTTTCAGTCTCATTGGACCAGGGTATCAGATGTAGACAGTCATAAGTAAGAGTCGACTACGGTAATTTCCCTAGTATTGGTTAGCTAAGATCGTAACCTCGTTACCTGTCCATTAGATGTGCTGTATACCTATCAGGCGTTACCTCATTTCGACTGCTTTGTTATCGTATCCGATCAATGTGTTACTAGATTCCCCTAGAAACTGGAAAGCGGTGAACCTTCTAGAAACTGAGTGAGGATATATAAAGGGCCACAGAATCCGTGGAACATTTTTGTTCTGCATAGATGTCCTGCTGTCTGTTACATAAAAAAAACATTATTTATAACTAAGCTGGCATTTTCAATGTTTAAGTCAGGTTTTATTCGAAACTGTTGACACGTAACGTGAAATAGAGGGCCGTATGGCGCTAGAAAGCACAATTTGCTCAAAAAGTAATATTTTTAAAAAAGTCGTAAAACCAAAATATATCAAACATCACATCAATACTATGTCGAGCTTATATGATGTACGTTTCTGTTATTCATAAACAACTTCCACACTTATCGATAAGTTGCCTTTAATCATGATAATGAACGGTCTATTGAGTACAAAACAACAACAGTAATTATACATTTTTTTGTGTTTGTGCATGTAAACTGTAGTTGCATCATAAGCAACTACTTTGATTAAATAAAAGCGCATAAGTTAAGCTAACTACTAACTTTTATTCCCTGTAAAATCCGGTTTATATTTTGTAATGATATGAAATCCACAACGGACTAATACTGAACGATCTGTCGTTCTAATTATGTGCAAGACAAACAAAAAACAGAGAAGTCGTCGACTTCTAGTCTCTTTCTCAGGCATTCATCTATGTTTCTTTCCCTATCAATGCTACTATACTACCGGTACTCCTACAATTTATTACGTCATTTTCCGCTGTACCCTACCTATCTCACAGTATTCTTGGCAGAGCGCAACTCGAAACACATTTAAAGACGCGAATAAGTTTCAGCTGCATATCAAGCACTTCAGTTACACGTTCTGTAAGTGTTACAAGATGCCTGTATTTCGCGAATGAACGAGTCCTAGTATGTGTTCATTAAAAGGAGTAACTTTCACGGACAACAGGAGCAAAGTGGCCTGTTTTATCGGATTCGATCACTCCAATTTCCATCAGATATCTGTGTCTCGAGGCGAAATTTCTTCGCACAGAAGGAGCTTTTATCCAGCGATCGTAAAATGTGCCTTCAGCGAATGCAAAGGTTTCTTTACGACCTCCTGTCTCAGCAAGTGCCCCGCGTCAGTAACGGTTTCGGCCAAGCTGCAAATTTTCCGGCAGACACGAACGGCCGCCTCTAGCCCTTACGCCAACTGAGAAAGGGGACAATTTATTGTTATCGTCACCGGCGGGCGAAATTTATGGCGGCTAATGAATGGAAACAACTGAGTGCTAATAAAACTCCGATAAAAATGCCATAAAGCACAGCTGCTCGGCACGTCTTCCCGGACTGAATATAACAGACCACCGCCCTGAAGACATGCCGTCTGACTTGTAGGAGAGAAACTTTGCAGCTTTATCCGAATAGTAGTACGAACAACAGTGCTACGAGTTGTCATTAAATAAAGTACGGTGTACGGTGTGCGTGTTAGCATTTTCTGTTTTATTCATATCACACCCCGGCAAGAAAAGTGACCCAAGTCAAAAACAACAATTTTTAGTATATGTCACTCAAAAGTTCGTGTGAAGCGATACAACGTGCATGATAAATGTTACATCTCTGTCTCGCAATTTGTCCACTTGAGGACAGTTATGTCACTTTTGTTGCAGGCTACTTCATGATTAGCCACAGCATGAACAGTGCCTCTTCGGCGTTGCTAGTGATAATGTAAGTTGTGCGGGGGTCATTCAAGGAGAATGGCACATTGTGAATTGTGACACTTTTCGTTTATAAGGTAAGTTGTACGTAATTTTAATATCACCGGTTATTACAATTTATACATGTATACAGGACATTTTAATGTAAGATATAGACACCGTATAAACATAGACATTGTAATAATCAGTGATATCAAAGACTTTTATAAATTTGTATACAGAAGACATCGTAATAATCAATGATGTGGATGTTTCGATGGGCTAAAATGACGATAGTAAAAAAAATGTGCGGGAATCACAACTGTGAGTGTGTATCAAGTGAAATAAAAGTACTCTAAGTGGAGAAGTGTGATCCAGGTAATCTTTTCGTGGAAACCACATATGAGCAAAAAATGTGCGCAGATCACTGTCAACAATACCAGGAGAAAGTAACTGAACAACACTGCAATGCAGTGCATTGCACCGTACAAGGAAAAAATGGAAATTTCTGGTATAAATAAAGCTCATAGAGCATCCCTGTGTTTCTACATTACATAAGGCCACTTACGATTCTATATATTCGTAATTTTTATTCTTGAATTGCACCTAATTAATGTTCCTTGGTTCAAATGGCTCTGAGCACTATGCGACTTAACTTCTGAGGTCATCAGTCGCCTAGAACTTAGAACTAATTAAACCTAACTAACCTAAGGACATCACACACATCCAAGCCCGAGGCAGGATTCGAACCTGCGACCGTAACGGTCGCTCGGCTCCAGACTGTAGCGCCTAGAACCGCACGGCCACTCTGGCCGGCTAATGTTCCTTATTAAATTGTATTAATTTTCATAACGTATAATTTTGCACTTTGTTTTTTTATTTAGCTTTTTTTCATTTTATATTCTAACTTTAATTATAATGCCCGATAGATGTTCGAATGTCGTATTATATTGCAGTTGGTAAAAAAAGTAATTTATCGTTTGTAGTAGAAAAATGACAAACAAAACAAAAACAAAAAATTGTTTTAGAAAAGCAAAGAAAGTGACACAACACAAAGAACTAATTAATATGCACCTAATAACACTTCATATTCGACGAGAACAGAACTACATGTCCATATTAGTGTTGTTTATAATATAAAGGAATTTATTATCAGAAATACTTGCTTGAAATTTAAAGGGCACTTATACTATTTCAATATTAGTTTCATAGAATTATTTAAGTCGATTTTTGTCAAGTATTGGGTTTTTGAGTTGCGTCTCTGTTCTTGCTGTGGTGCAATGTGTAATCACATACCCGAAAGTCGCTGCCAAGGAAAACACCCCATCGCACACTCCTCACATTTAGTGGTAAGGTAGCCCAGCGGATAACCCGTCAAATACTGAACACATATCAAGCATAAAATAGGAAGACGATGTACTGAACTATGAAAAAATAAAGCAAAATAGACACAGTGAAGATCTAAGTTGAAGATGTGCAACATCGATCGAGATTTCGGAGCCACATCGTTGTGGTTATATAGTCCCGATGTTGGTCTCCGAAGGCGGACATCTGTGGTAGAGTCTCCAATTTGCCCCATTACTTTTTCCCACAAAATTATCAGCTATCCGTCTGGTCATTGACGCGTCTGTTCGCTAGATTCAAATTGGTGCCTGTGTCGTGATGTTATGTACATTTGCAACAGCAAGGCGTAAGGAAAGGACATCCAGACGTACGTACCTCCTATTTGCTCTATACAAGTACCACATGTTACAACTTTTGCGTTCGGTTTTGGAAATTTTATCTCTTGAATTCCTTTGTTATAACACAGTTCACAACCGTTTATTTGTTGTTTTCATTTCCGTTAGAGGCATATGCACCATCTCACTTGCCCTCACTATTCATCACATTTACTTGTGACGGTAATACAGTCTTACCCCACATGACTTATATTCTGAACCTATGGTTCAAATGGATCAAATGGCTCTGAGCACTATGGGACTTAACATCGTAGGTCATCAGTCCCCTAGAACTTAGAACTACTTAAACCTAATTAACCTAAGGACATCACACACATCCATGCCCGAGGCACGATTCGAACCTGCGACCGTAGCGGTCGCCCGGTTCCAGACTGTAGCGCCTGAACCTATGTATAGTACGACAATTGCCAAAACTACAGACGGACAACAGACACGTCAATGGCCGGACTGACAGTTCATAATTTTGAGGCAAAAAAAAAAATAATGGGGCGCAATGGAGACTCGAACACAGATCTCCCCCTTCGCAGGCCAACACCGTGACCACAGAACCACAACGAGTTGTTCTTTCATTTCTATTTTGTTTTGTTTCACAGTTCAGTACACCTTCTTCCTGTTTCATTGCTGTGTTCAATTTTTGATGGGCTATCCACTGAGCTATCTTACCACTAAGTCTGAGAGGGGAGCGATGGGAAGTTTCCCTTGTGAGTAGGTAAGAAGCACACAACCAAGAGTATGGGTACAGTGTCTCACGGCTTGATATTCCTGGCAACTTATTAATGGTGCCTGGTGATCGCTATTTGATATAGGCAAGATTTTTAGTATAGAGAGAATACTCGAATACTAAACGTCAATATAATATACTCAAAAAAGTAGTGCCTCTTTTGTGTTTTTTGATCGGAAACGTCTCTCTCATTGATGAAATCTTCTCAGGCTTCCATCAGCGTGGCTGCGTTGAAATTCCGCGATGTTTCGATGCGTGTCACTATTATTATTTTCTAGCAAAGTATCGAGATTATACGGGCGTCCAATATGATAGGTGTACACAGTCCGCTTTTTACCTGCCCATGCTTGCCTGTGAGAAAGGCAGGCAAACTGCCGCACGTTGTCACCAGAAGGGGCAGGCTGCTCTGCCCCATCCGAGCCACGCTATGCCTAGACCAAGCAGAGTTAAGGAGTCTTGCATGCCTGCCAGTCTTCCCGCTAAGCTACGTTACGTAGCAGTTTATTCTGTACGCTTTCAAAAAATGTTCAAATGTGTGTGAAATCTTATGGGACTTAACTGCTAAGGTCATCAGTCCCTATGCTTACACACTACTTAACCTAAATTATCGTAAGGACAAACACACACACCCATGCCCGAGGGAGGACTCGAACCTCCACCGGGACCAGCCGCACAGTCCATAACTGCAGCGCCTTAGACCGCTCGGCTAATCCCGCGCGGCTGTACCCTTTCACTGTGCTGTTATGAGCAGGGTTTCGAAGTCGACGAAAATGCTCCATTATCATAAGACAAGGCTCTATGGAAAATATATTCATTTGTGCTCATTATAGGCCAGAAACTGGTGGATTTTTCTTTTTTCTTTTTCCTATTTCAGCGTATTCAGGCTTATTTATTTACTTCGTTATGAATGGTTTTCTCTGCGATTTCACCTTCTTTCGACCAGTATTGACTATTCTCAATTCGAATGGTCATCAGGTCACCTCTAATACATGTTTCTCTCATAACGAGAACCATCTCTGAGAGTCGAGAACCTTTGCATCCAAGAACCAGCAGGTATCTATAATACTGCAACGTCAACTAATGTAAGGTTTAGATATGTTATATAATTATATCAATATTTATTATTTTTTTCGTGACGTGTATTGCGGATTCGCTGAATTCATTGTGGCTAAAATAGTTCATTCTAAATTCTCCATTTTAGCAAACACAAAGTTCATTTTTCATATAATATTAATCTAAAAAGTACAAGGCCGTATCCAAAAAACAAAAAACCGCAATAATATTGCCGTGGACGGAGCTTGTGTATTACGCATTTTTGCCGCTAGGCGTATAGAGCTCAAGTTACTGTCAGTTCAGTGCCACCTGTGTTGTCGACCTGACTTGTTCTATTCATCTGCAGTGACTGTTTCTGCTAGCGCTATTTTGTTCTTGTTTCTTTTCTTATGATGACAAGTTAAAGTGAAAACAACGTGCAGTTGTGAAATTTTGTTTCCTACTCGGTAAAAATGCTGCTATGGGAAAAACTCAAGTGTACGAGTGGTCTGCTCGATTTAAAAATTGCGAAGTGTCGATTGATCACAAACCTCGTTTTGAACGTCCATCAACTGCCCGAATCGAGAAAAATATTGAAAAAATTCGAGAGCCTGTGCTCACAGACCGTCGACAGACAACTGATCAACTGTCAGAGATTAATGTGTTATCTTGGAGTTCGGTTCAGCGACTTGGGAATTAAAAGCGTTACTGCCAAGTTTGTTCCTCGGGTTCTAGTTAACAATGAAAAGGAACTTCGAGTTAAAACATGTCGTGCTTTGAAACAACGACTTGAAAAATGAGCGAGATTTTCTGTCAAAGGTCATCACTGGTGATGAGTCATGGTGCTATGATTACAACCCAGAAGCAAAACAACAGTCAAGCCAATGGAACACGTCATCGTAACCGCATCCAAAAATATGTCGTCGAGCCAAATCGGACATCAAAACAATGCTGATTTGCTTTTTTGACGCCAAGGGCGTAGTTTAGAGTTTGTTCCCCCCAGATCAGACCGTCAATCAGCTCTTTTATGTAGAAGTTTTAAGAAGATTACGAATAGTGTTCGTCAAAAAAGACCCGATTTGTGGCAGATAGTAGACTGGTTTTCCCACCAAAAAACAAATCTGCTCACACCGCGATCCCTGTTTTTGACTGACAGAGACATGGTTCTGCTGCCCCACACACCTTTCTCGTATGACCCGGTTCCGTGGGATTTTTTTGTTATTTCCACTCATGAAGAGGGGCGCGAAAGGACATCGATTTGACAGCATTAAAGAAGTCAAGAAAAAAAGAAGATGACTACGAAAAACGTTTGAAACAGTGGAAGCACCAGTGGGACAAATGTATTAGTTATAATGAAGAGTATTTTGAAGGGGTAAGGTTGGTTTGTAAACAATTTGAGAATATATAGCTTTTAAAAAAGAATTCCGGTTTTTTTCGGGCACCCCCTCATATTTATCTGAAAGGAGGAACTTTCCTTTCATACCAAACTTTCTCCACACAAAGTTGCATACCACCAAAAAGTGGTTTTTACTATCCACTGAGCCATTTTTTTTCCTATTTCTGTCAATGTTTGCACTAAATTAAGAATCCCATGTGTTGCTAAATGGTTTCAAGTCCTTCGCACACATTTCCACACTTCGTCCTCTTTCCAAATATTTATAGAAGGAGGAAACTGCTAGCCAAATTTAGAAAAGGGGCCTTTACTCGAGGTCCCCAAATAAGTGTTTAGTAACTTTTTACAGAATTTGCGTCGAGACAACTACCAAGTTATTTCAAACTGTCTGATAAACACACAATAATTTGTCCCCCACTGGACTTGGGCTCCGTTTCGTGACTGGAATATATTTCCCATCCTTAATTTCTCCTCACTCTTCTGTAAGTGGGTATTGTTCACTTTCCTGGTTTCAATGTTATAATAAATGAGCTGCACAGAAACTACCTTCGCAAACATATACCTGCCTGATCACATTGAATCGATACTGCAAGATATGTAACCAATTCTTCACATTAATTTCCTCCAAATGACGCAAACACAAATCTCTTGTCATTATTCTTATATCAGCATATCTAATGACTCCCAATATTATCAGAAATATTTAAATTACTATTCCAGATTCAAATACTTTTGGTTCATTAGGTAATTCAATCATAAAATTACCATCAAAATGCTTGATTTTTGGCTGTTTAGCAAATTTTTCTATGTCTTGGATAAAGCACTGATACTTTTTGGAAACTTTTTTGCCCCAGAACCCTCCTTCACCATTGAAATATTGTATTTTTCTTGTTCTTCCAGTTACTTGCCATCTTTCTTCTTATTTCTTACTGCAGTTGCAGCAGCAGCTGCACCACCAGCCAATGAGCCAGCAGCCACCAAAAATGGTAGTGCAATAGTCCAGAACCTTCGTTTTTTTTGTTAGATATTCAGTAACTTTTTTCGCCACAGTTATATTTAACATTATAAGCAGTTTTCTACCAGTTTTTTATTTGTCTCTTTCTTCTTTATGTAATAGTTAAAAATTATTAATAGTATTTAATTGTTCATTATTGATTTAGCTTTAGTTTTGCCACTAAGTAGCACAGAACAATCAATGCTGAAATTATTAATTTATATATAATAACATTTTTATTAGGATAAACTTTTTCAAAAACCCCTACCATTATCATGAACATCTAAATGCCTTCAAAATTTTGTTTTCCATGTATTATTCCTCTAACTGCTGCAGCTAACTTTTCTGCTAATGAAGCATCACAAGTGTGTGTTTTCTCTTTTCCATCTAGTTGAAGTTCTACATCTACATCCGCATGGATACTCTGCAAATCACATTTCAGTGCCTGACAGAGGGTCCATCGAGCCACCTTCACAAGTTATTTATCAGCTTCATGCATTTTCTCTAAATCTTTATGACCTCTATAGCCAGTATCATGTTGTTTACATGCTACATCTCATGGATTAATTCCTTGATCTACTCTGGTTAATCTTTCATCTAATTTGGTTCCAGAACCACAGAATGTATAACATGTTAGATGCATTTCGAATGCAAGCTTGTTGACAATTGTGTTTAATAACCCTTATCCATGTTTTCCACTTTTCCATAATGTGGAAGGGAAATTATTGACATAGCTGATCAAATAAGGAATTTCTGTTGGATTGTTGAAAATAAAATCACTATAAGGGGGGTGTTTGAGTTGTTGCCCTGGATGATAATTAGGTGAAATATTTTTCAGGATTTGTAAGTGGTAGGTGCTTGAGGTACTGCAATATGTGAACATGAGAAGTAAGTTTTAACAGTTTTATTAACAAAAGCTGATTATAAAATACCCACGCTATGTGCACCGATCATCACTGTGTCTGACATCCTAATTACGGTCATGTCGAAAAGCTCCATGATGAGACATATTCGCGCCCGAGGCCATGCTAGTTAATACCGTGCGCTGCAGACGATGGCCAGTGGCTTACTCCCTGCATTGCACTGTGGCTGGACACTCGTGTACTGACCAAGCAAACTTTCAGCATTCCAGACAGGTCAGCTGGCCAGCGCGTGTTACATACCGTACAGCTGCTTTTGGGACTGAATAATCCAAAGAATCTGATTGTGGTTGTTTCAATTTTGGAAAACGAACTTCAACAATATCTTAAATCAAATTATTATATTTAATTCCTCTACTTGATTTTCTTTTATTTGGATAATTTTCAGAAGAGAATGTTCCTGCATCCAATAATATATTAGCATAATTTGATAAATAGATAGAATCAAATTTTGTATTTATATTGCCTACAGTAATATTTTTTGTTAAAAGATATATTGATCCATCTTCATCTCTATATTCTCTGTCGCCAATAATTAATTTATGTTCACCAAATTTTGCTATTAATTACCAATATATGTAAACATGGCAACAGGTTTTAATCCAAGAACTCACTATTGTTAATACACTTCAACATTCTTTCACTTACAAACTTTTTTATTCTCTCCTTTTCTTCACATTTATTGAATTCAGCCTGTATTTCTGATTCGCTTACTGCATAGTCTCCATTATTACAACCATATTCTTTAATTTCTGGTCTATCTCCTAATTCCTGTGGATGTGGATGTGCATAAGAAATCATTTCTTTTTGATCTCCTCTGTTTTCTTCAATAGCTTTCAGAACGTCATCACCTAAACCTGCAATTCCTTGTTTTGTGTGTTTGATTGCAAGCATAACAAGTTGCTCATATTTTTTATATTTTTCATATTCTGTTCCCCATTGTTTCTTCCATGTTTCAAATGCTACTTTTCCTCTCTATTTCTATTTTGTATAGCTTTTTCAACACCTTCTGGTTCATATTTAACAAACATTTAATAAAGAAAATCTATTAATAAAATATTCTAATGTTTTACATTCTTGGTTAACATTTAAAGAATGAGTTTAATAATTAATATTGGTTTTATACATATTAATTAGGTAACATGTCTTGCTTATACAGCTATAAAAAACAACAACCACATTGAGCACCATCTGTAAACCATGAACAATTTCTGTAATGTTGACCATACTTAGATTCAACTTTTTACAATTTTTCATATTTTTATGTAATCAAGAGTTCCTGTAAATTCATTTTTGAGTTCAAATAAAATACAGTCACCATGGTTTTCTAATAGTACATACTATCTGCATTTAAACTACTCATTTAATTAAAATAAAAAAATGTTAGTTGTTACATAGTTTTCATTCTATCTCTGTACTTGCCTTCATTAGCTTTCCTAGTCATCCCTAATGTTAGAGAAACCAAATTGATTCCAATTCCAACATTTCTTTAAAATTTAAAATGTCCACCAACAAATTCATAGTAAGTATGATTTATATTTGTTACTAAAATATTTTAAAAAATTATATTATCTCTGAGTAACTGTTTAGGTATTTTTGTATATAGTTGATGTAAATGACAGGAGCCTATTCCTTTGTGTCTACCTCTAGTAAAATATTCTGTAGCTACACCCTCATTTTGGAGATTGAAGTCATCAAATACTACAAGTAAATTATCCTGTAGTCATCTAATGGTATGATATGCTCATTATTTTCAATAAAAGTATCATTATTTTTGTCTTCCACGTTTTTTACATATTTTTATCAATACTGGAAACGTTGGATGATCTAAACTTTTGGAGCAAACATACAAATGTTTGCTTTTATTCCAGTTCACCATTCTGGAGCTAGAATATAGCTGTCAGTCATTAATGTGATTTTTAAACAACAATTGGTCCATTTACTGTGCATGAAATAGAATTTATTAAAAGCTTATTGTGTCTATCTGTTGATTTTTTTTATATCTTCTCTGGAATTGTTAATTCAGGTCCCCAATCTGTTTTCATTCAGAGAGTAAAATTTAATAGTGGTAAATGAATCACCCATTTAAATTGAGTGGTAAATCAAATGTTCTCAAAAAAAGAAAGACTGACTATACCTGTGCATCCCCCTCCACTAACCACTGGTAGCCAATAATATTCATTCTTTTTGGAAACCCAGAATCTACTCTGTAGGAGTCAACATGGATTCCGGAAACAGCGATCGTGTGAGACCCAACTCGCTTTATTTGTTCATGAGACCCAGAGAATATTAGATACAGGCTCCCAGGTAGATGCTATTTTCCTTGACTTCCGGAAGGCGTTCGATACAGTTCCGCACTGTCGCCTGATAAACAAAGTAAGAGCCTACGGAATATCAGACCAGCTGTGTGGCTGGATTGAAGAGTTTTTAGCAAACAGAACACAGCACGTTGTTATCAATGGAGAGACGTCTACATATGTTAAAGTAACCTCTGGTGTGCCGCAGGGGAGTGTTATGGGACCATTGCTTTTCACAATATATATAAATGACCTAGTAGATAGTGTCGGAAGTTCCATGCGGCTTTTCACGGATGATGCTGTAGTATACAGAGAAGTTGCAGCATTAGACAATTGTAGCGAAATGCAGGAAGATCTGCAGCGGACAGGCACTTGGTGCAGGGAGTGGCAACTGACCCTTAACATAGACAAATGTAATGTATTGCGAATACATAGAAAGAAGGATCCTTTATTGTATGATTATATGATAGTAGAACAAACACTGGTAGCAGTTACTTCTGTAAAATATCTGGGAGTATGCGTGCGGAACGATTTGAAGTGGAATGATCATATAAAATTAATTGTTGGTAAGGTGGGTACCAGGTTGAGATTCATTGGGAGAGTCCTTAGAAAATGTAGTCCATCAACAAAGGAGGTGGCTTACAAAACACTCATTCGACCTATACTTGAGTATTGCTCAACAGTGTGGGATCCGTACCAGATCGGGTTGACGGAGGAGATAGAGAAGATCCAAAGAAGAGCGGCGCGTTTCGTCACAGGGTTATTTGGTAACCATGATAGCGTTACGGAGATGTTTAGCAAACTCAAGTGGCAGACTCTGCAAGAGAGGCGCTCTGCATCGCGGTGTAGCTTGCTCGCCAGGTTTCGAGAGGATGCGTTTCTGGATGAGGTATCGAATATATTGCTTCCCCCTACTTATACCTCCCGAGGAGATCACGAATGTAAAATTAGAGAGATTCGAGCGCGCACGGAGGCTTTCAGACAGTCGTTCTTCCCGCGAACCATACATGACTAGAACAGAAGAGGGAGGTAATGACAGTGGCACGTAAAGTGCCCTCCGCCACACACCGTTGGGTGGCTTGCGGAGTATAAATGTAGATGTAGTTTCCGAGCAACCTAACAGAGAGTAAGAACTAGGGAGCAATAACCTCGCACCTACATGCTGCACTGTTGCCGTGCATCGCGACAAATGATTTATGATGATTAGCAGTGTAGCTATGAATGTATATCTGTAAATGTTTAAGTTCAATTACCAAACACGTCAAGTGACAACAAAAAATGCGAAGTGCTTCACAAGCAGGTGAAGCGGATTATTTACCTCACTTATAATTTTTTCAAATGTGAATTTGTAAGCAGTTATCCTATTATCGATATTTGAAACACAAGAACGGATTCCAGAACCATGTAGTGTCAGTAAGAGAACTGCAAAAAGAATTAGAAACGTAAGTGTCAGAGCTGTAGGAACTGTAATAGCAGTTGGTTTCTTGTCACCTGGAAAGCGTCGAAATCGGAAGGAACTTGTAAGACCAGTGGATGATTATGAACAATAATGTTTTAAAGAGCTCCATGTGAATGATGAATACCCAAGATCACAAAAACGTGTTACAGTTACGCAGGTGTCAATGATAAGCTCTTCGTCATTGTACAGTATTTTAAAAGACATTGGTTCCAGATGTGTTAAGAAGAGAGATTTTAATTCAGAGAAGTGATATAGGTGCAGTGCGAACTATATCCCATAAAAAGATTCACAAGAAAAGAGCAGGAGGTAGTTCAACAGTGTATTACCTTCATGAAACATGTGTCAATTAGAATCATTCGAGGAAAATTTCCTTGGAAATGAGTGATGCTACTTGCAGTTTTAAAGTTCTCATAGGAAGAGGTTATTGGATAATTATTCTGCATGCTCACTCTTCTGCTGGTTCTGTTTCTGAGAATAAACTTGTATTTTCGACTAAGAAAAACAGCAGTGACTATCAGTCAGAACTGAACGCTGTCAGTTTCGTGACACAATTCACAATTCTTGTGATACCTTGCTTTGAAGCCGGTCATTGCCAGTTATAATTCAACTATTACAGAGAAAAAATCAAGTAAAAACCAGAAAATGGATATTTTTACCTGGCTTAAAAATAAAAATATTAAGCACAGTATAAACCAGACTCATGCCAGTCTCCTGCAGCTCCTTAATTTATACAAGTCTCATGTCAAAATGTACAAACTTGTATTTCTTGCATGTGTATGGAGTCACATAGTTTTGCGTTTACCCATGTGCCACTATCAGCGTATTCCCGTGGAATTAATTTGGGCAATGGGTTTTAAGGCTATGTGGGAGAAAAAGCAAAACATTCAAGATAACATACAGTGAATCACTTGTGCATAAGGTTGTAGACAACATTCCACCTGTAGTGTGGGCACAGTCTGTGCAGCATGCTGAAAAGCTTCAGAAAGAAGAGTTTCACAGGGAAATGAAGATGGATATAAGCCTTGAACCCATCTTCATGAATTTACAATCAGATTGTTTGGAGACACAAATAGAATTGATGATAGTATTACAATATAGACTTTGGAAAAAAGTAATAATATTTCTTAGTTTTAAAGACTCGTGGTTTAAAAAATGAGTTGTTAACATATCAGTTGCATATGTAACAATGAGAACTCTGTAGCTTTTTTCATTAGGACTTTGTATCCTTTTAATTATGCATACTATAATGTTCAACATTTTGCCCAACGAGAAGTTAAGCTTCTCCCACCATGCTGTATACTCTAATAACACGCTAAAATGTAGCTGAATAAACTGATCAGAAGTCTGATATTTCCACATGTAAACCTCTGTCATTTTCAAGGCACAAACGGGATAAGGGCCTAAAATGACAGTAACTGTTACTTGTCGAAATATCAGTGGTTTTTTTATATTGTCGGTCAGCATTCCCTGGAGTTATTTGTGTATGATGTTTAATTGTTTGCTTGTTCAATGGATTATAAATGCGGTCTCTCCATGCAATGTCAAACGGGTTAATTTACACTCACAATGCCGGTTAACAGTGAAAAACATGACAACTTATCGACCATTTTTATGACAGTCTTTTACGTTACTCTTTTCTACCACTAATTCTGTTTTACACACAGTGATTACACTTAACTGTAGTCAAAGACATCCAAATGTACACACGTTACACATTTTTAAAAATTCTATTAAGTAGAAGCACTGACCAAGCAAGTATAATGATTTCACTTTGTGCATGAAGTTAATTTTGTTGTGTATTAAATTTTTACTTATAATGCAGTTCAAATTACAGTAAATGATAACTACTGGAAACAGATTCAATGACCTTGTCGTTAGACACTTGTCATTTTGAGAAAAATGGTACTTCACATCTTCACAAAGCTGTGTCAGCTGTTCTCACCTCCTGACGTTACGTAGAGTAAATCTGTGCAGCAGTGGACACACTGTTCCTCCCATGATGATTGATCGAAACTGACTTCATGTTTATTATTCCTGTCATACATTTGAAGGTCTTCTACGATGTACCATAGGCAAATGAGACTGACTGTTGTCCGCAGCAATGCAGTTGGGCAACATGAACTTCCTTTGCCTGCTCTCTGCTGCTGCACATGCACAGTTCTCATTGCCCCCATGCTTCCTTTCTGCTCTGCCTCTATGTGTGGAAGTGCCATCCTAGGTGACAGGCTGTAGACGGTTTTTATACAGTCTTTTTTACTCCAAATGTTACATAAAAAATAATAAACTCCATTGTGATGAAGAAACAATAGAAATTCTTGTTGGTCAACATAGTTTAAGACGTTTATAAAAATTTATTCATACAGAAAACCTAATCTAGGCATCAAAGCAGATGAAAATTTTAATTGAGTTATTATTGAGAGTGATGTTGAATTATGTATGGAGATAAAAGACAGTGTCAAAAGTGAGTTAGGAATTAATAATAAACTATTCCTTCTAATGAAAAAACTGTTGCTAATAACATTCCTAAAATAAATCCATTTAAATTAATTAATATTAATTTTAATTTAGCTGATGGAATGTTTGTAAGAAATGATGATTATTTTCATAAAGAGACAAATATTATTGCTTAATTTAAGCCTAAAGTTGAATTTGGTGCCCTAATAATTTATTGGGATTTAGAAATAAATATTACTGAGGAAACTGATAATTTGATTTACTCCAATGGTGCTACTCTAACAGGTATTTTAGAAATACGGTAGATTAATAGACTGTAGTTGATAACATGGAATTTCTAAAGGCAGTTGTTAAATGTGAACCTGAATATGAACTTCAACTAGAATATGAACTTCAACTAGACCAAGAAAGACTCAGAAATCTTAAAATACCAATATCTTTCTATGAATAACAAACTATAGACATAGCTTGATTGAGTAGTAGAAAAAATTTTGATCTAGATATCAAAAATTACTACAACTCAGTATAATTTGATATGCCTTATTTTATTTTTGTTGTGTTTTAAACTAAACAAAAAATAATCATTTGATTGATTCTTCATTATACAATCATGGTAAACTTCATATATTTATTTGAAAAATGGAAGACACAAATTATTTCAACATGAAATGTAAATTTTAGATCCAACAAACAACTTTTTGAAAACTTATGATGCTTTTGTGATTTTAAATGAGTTCCACAACTGAAAGGAAATGTTGATATTAATGATATAATTTTATAATAAATTATCCTATTTATAGGATTAACACATCATGCAGAAAAAATATTGCATCTAACATGAAATTGTGTTCTGCATTTAATGATAAAATACTAAATGATTCTCTAATTTGTGGGAAGAAAATCTCACATATAATGCACAACATAAAATATTAACTATGCATTTTTAAATCACATTCTGTTATTTTATTCCAATTTTATCGATGTATTTTGGAGCCCAGGAGACCAAGAAGCATAGCTCCTGTTTCCATGAGAAGACTGACTGGAGTGGCTGTAGGAGGAAGTGGATGCAGTATATGCAGCAGTTGCACCACCTCTCATTATGAAACCATGCCCACCAGTTCGCTCAGCCTCCTTATCCCTGTAGCTCCACAATTTTCTGTCATAGTTGCACATGTGGGGAAGCAGTTGATAACTACCTACACAGATGGCATTGTGATAAGCTTCATTTAAATTAATGCAGGCACTGCTTCATTTTACATACAAAATATTTTTTTAAATTTTATTTTGAATGTTCACATTCACATCTGCTAGCTGTTTTCAATTCATGTCTCCTAAAAAACGTAATAATGTGAATAAAATAAAGTTTTTACATCCAAAGTAAAAATGACTAAAATGCTGCAATGCTGATAGAAGTTTGTCACTGGAATACCAACTATATAGACAAGCTACAAGCCTCTTTTCTGTGTCAAACTCTACATGAGTATGCTGACCAAAAAATTTTGCCATTGTCTCATTGTGTCATATAGTGCATCATATGTGTGGGGAGACTTAGCCTTTTTGCATGACGTTTTCTTCACCACTTCTGTATAGCTTATCGCCATTCTCACCATTCCCTGGGTGTGTTTGAGATCTGCCCTAAAGAAGGGGTTGTGTATTTGAGCCCAAATAAATGAAGCACTTCTGTTATTCTCTGTGATGTGCTAATATACACGAGGTCACAGGACGGAAGCTTGATTTTTAGATGATCATTGAGTGAAAAATATTTTATGGGGAACGTTTTGCACTTGTGAATAATTTCTTTTCACCTTCTTAAACAATTTTTCTATATAAATGGAAACTCTGCTGAAAAGGCTCAACAATTCTAATTTGTTCAAAAAACTTAATGAGCTAGAAGTAAATGTTTTATATAAAATTACTAGACGTGAATATCTGAATATTAAATATGGAGAAAAATTTATTAGGAGCTCAATAATAAGTTTAAGATTATTTTGGCAAATATTTACCGAAAATTAATTACTGGTTGGGATTTTCAATTTTTTGAAGATAGAAATGTTGAACTGAGACATAAAAAAATGAAGAAACTTAAAAACAAAGACAATGAGTTTCATGATCTAGAATTTCTAGTAAGAATTTCATCCTAATTGAAAATTTTCCTTAGATTTTCTGTTATTTCATCCACTTATCACAAGCTTTGTGAAAACAATTTAGTCAAGTCTTTTGCTGATGGCTCTGTAGAACACATCTTGCATGAGTTAGCTCCATGCCACCTACCCATCTTGCTTCCTTCATAGATGGTGACAACCGTTTTGATGCCTTTCTTGTTTCCTAAATTTTTACTCTAATGATATATTTTAGGTATGAATTACAGTCTTACTGCCTGTTCGTTTTGGTTATTTTCCCTGAGGAGGTGGGTTTACAAAACTGTGATCCTGATTTTTCACCCCAGGGCACTCAACGTGCCCACTTACTACTAATGACTGTTGTCTACAAAGAAGAGGAGGAAAATAGTGTGGCATAAGCACGTCAAGAAACCATCTGCAGCTGAGTCAAAATAGATAACCGCTTCTCTGTAGGAAGACAGGAAGTAGATACTGACTTTTACGCAATGCAAATTTATCTTAAATAATTTTTTGTTTATTATGTTTCTTAATGTTTTGCAGTTCACATTGTAATTCCAGTGTTGCTATCATACTTGAATCAGTGACATGAGAAATAAATATTTTCCCTTGCTAAATCTGATGAACCTGAATTTGTGCAATTTTTTTCTCTCTTTCTCTAAAGTCTTATTTGCTGCTTTGAGAACTCATGATCAAAGCAGTAAAAAATGCCCTTAAGCAGTTCGAGTGTCAGTAATATAGAAGAAGAAGATAATTTTTATAGGACGATTTTGTATTCAGCTGCTGTCACCAGCAAACAACGAGTCTGTAATACTGTAAAACAGGGTTCACACAGTATCTAACATGGCGCCACAGCTTGTGGCTTTCTGTAGTGATATCACAAGCTACCTTTCACACAAGATGCCAGAAATTCGACATGGTTGCACAGCTTCCAGTATTGTGTTAGCTGTAATCACATGGGTGGTAAGAATGTAGCACTACAGGTTATGGAAATTTAACGGTGGCAGGAGTTAAGTACAAAAAAGACCAAACCAAATGTTGAATCCGAAATTAGATTTTGCACAGGGATAAATCATGGGCCACAAACCCATTTATAAGAGAAATAACACTCACATGTCAGAGACGAAAATACTGTCTGCGGTGGCAAACTAAACAACATCTGGCACTTAAACATCATATGCAGACATGCCAGTCTTCCAAGAGTTTAGAATCTTATTCTTTTTTTTTTTTTGTCATCAGTCTACTGACTGGTTTGATGCGGCCCGCCACGAATTCCTTTCCTGTGCTAACCTCTTCATCTCAGAGTAGCACTTGCAGCCTACGTCCTCACTTATTTGCTTGAGGTATTCCAGTCTCTGTCTTCCTCTACAGTTTTTGCCCTCTACAGCTCCCTCTAGTACCATGGAAGTCATTCCCTCATGTCTTAGCAGATGTCCTATCATCCTGTCCCTTCTCCTTATCAGTGTTTTCCACATATTCCTTTCCTCTCCGATTCTGCAAAGAACCTCCTCATTCCTTACCTTATCAGCCCACCTAATTTTCAACATTCGTCTATAGCACCACATCTCAAGTGTTTCGATTCTCTTCTGTTCCGGTTTTCCCACAGTCCATGTTTCACTACCATACAATTCTGTACTCCAGACGTACATCCTCAGAAATTTCTTCCTCAAATTAAGGCTGGTATTTGATATTAGTAGACTCCTCTTGGCCAGAAATGCTTTTTTTGCCATAACGAGTCTGCTTTTGATGTCCTCCTTGCTCCGTCCATCATTGGTTATTTTACTGCCTAGGTAGCAGAATTCCTTAACTTCATTGACTTCGTGACCATCAATCCTGATGTTAAGTTTCTCGCTGTTCTCATTTCTACTACTTCTCATTACCTTCGTCTTTCTCCGTTTTACTCTCAAACCATACTGTGTACTCATTAGACTGTTCATTCCGTTCTGCAGATCATTTAATTCTTCTTCACTTTCACTCAGGCTAGCAATGTCATCAGCGAATCATATCATTGATATCCTTTCACCTTGTATTTTAATTCCACTCCTAAACCTTTCTTTTATTTCCATCATTGCTTCCTCGATGTACAGATCGAAGAGTAGGGGCGAAAGGCTACAGCCTTGTCATACACCCTTCTTAATACGAGCACTTCGTTCTTGATCCTCCACTCTTATTATTCCCTCTTGGTTGTTGTACATATTGTATATAACCCGTCTCTCACTATAGCTTACCCCTACTTTTTTCAGAATCTCGAACTGCTTGCACCGTTTTATATTGTCGAACGCTTTTTCCAGGTCGACAAATCCTATGAAAGTGTCTTGATTTTTCTTTAGCCTTGCTTCCATTATTAGCCGTAACGTCAGAATTGCCTCTCTCGTCCCTTTACTTTTCCTAAAGCCATAGTGATCGTCACCTAGCGCATTCTCAATTTTCTTTTCCGTTCTTCTGTATATTATTCTTGTAAGCAGCTTCGATGCATGAGCTGTTACGCTGATTGTGCGATAATTCTCGCACTTGTCAGCTTTTGCCGTCTTCGGAATTGTGTGGCTGATGCTTTTCCGAAAGTCAGATGGTATGTCGCCAGACTCATATATTCTACACACCAACGTGAATAGTCGTTTTGTTGCCACTTCTCCCAACGATTTTAGAAATTCTGATGGAATGTTATCTATCCCTTCTGCCTTATTTGACAGTAAGTCCTCCAAAGCTCTTTTAAATTCCGATTCTAATACTGGATCCCCTATCTCTTCTAAATCGACTCCTGTTTCTTCTTCTATCACATCAGACAAATCTTCACCCTCATAGAGGCTTTCAATGTATTCTTTCCACCTATCTGCTCTCTCCTCTGCATTTGACAGTGGAATTTCCGTTGCACTCTTAATGTTACCACCGTTGCTTTTAATGTCATCAAAGGTTGTTTCGACTTTCCTGTATGCTGAGTCTATCCTTCCGACAATCATATTTTTTTCGATGTCTTCACATTTTTCCTGCAGCCATTTCGTCTTAGCTTCCCTGCACTTCCTATTTATTTCATTCCTCAGCGACTTGTATTTCTGTATTCCTGATTTTCCCAGAACATCTTTGTACTTCCTCCTTTCATCAATCAACTGAAGTATTTCTTCTGTTACCCATGGTTTCTTCGCAGCTACCTTCTTTGTACCTATGTTTTCCTTCCCAGCTTCTGTGGTGGCCCTTTTTAGAGATGTCCATTTCTCTTCAACTGTACTGCCTACTGCGCTATTCCTTATTGCTGTATCTATAACGTTAGAGAACTTCAAACGTATCTCGTCATTCCTTAGTACTTCCGTATCCCACTTCTTTGCGTATTGATTCTTCCTGACTAATGTCTTGAACTTCAGCCTATTCTTCATCACTACTATATTGTGATCTGAGTCTATATCTGCTCCTGAGTACGCCTTACAATCCAGTATCTGATTTCGGAATCTCTGTCTGACCATAATGTAATCTAATTGAAATCTTCCCGTATCTCCCGGCCTTTTCCAAGTGTACCTCCTCCTTTTGTCATTCTTGAACAGGGTATTCGCTATTACTAGCTGAAACTTGTTACAGAACTCAATTAGTCTTTCTCCTCTTTCATTCCTTGTCCTAAGCCCATATTCTCCTGTAACCTTTTCTTCTACTCCTTCCCCTACAACTGCATTCCAGTCGCCCATGACTATTAGATTTTCGTCCCCCTTTACATACTGCATTACCCTTTCAATATCCTCATACACTTTCTCTATCTGTTCATCTTCAGCTTGCGACGTCGGCTTGTATACCTGAACTATCGTTGTCGGTGTTGGTCTGCTGTCGATTCTGATTAGAACAGCCCAGTCACTGAACGGTTCACAGTAACACACCCTCTGCCCTACCTTCCTATTCATAACGAATCCTACACCTGTTATACCATTTTCTGCTGCTGTTGATATTACCCGATACTCATCTGACCAGAAATCCTTGTCTTCCTTCCACCTCACTTCACTGATCCCTACTATATCTAGATTGAGCCTTTGCATTTCTCTTTTCAGATTTTCTAGTTTCCCTACCACGTTCAAGCTTCTGACATTCCACGCCCCAACTCGTAGAACGTTATCCTTTCGTTGATTATTCAATCTTTTTCTCATGGTAACCTCCCCCTTGGCAGTCCCCTCCTGGAGATCTGAATGGGGGACTATTCCAGAATCTTTTGCCAATGGGGAGATCATCATGACACCTCTTCAATTACAGGCCACATGTCCTGTGGATACACGTTACGTGTCTTTAATGCAGTGGTTTCCATTGCCTTCTGCATACTCATGTCGTTGATCATTGCTGATTCTTCCGCCTTTAGGGGCAATTTCCCACCAGTAGGACAAGAGAGTGCCCTGAACCTCTATCCGCTCCTCCGCCCTCTTTGACAAGGCCGTTGGCAAAATGTGGCTGACTTCTTGTGCCGGAAGTCTTCGGCCACCAATGCTGATTATTTATCAAAATTTAGGCAGTGGAGGGGATCGAACCCGGGACCGAAGACGTTTTGATTATGAATGAAAGACGCAACCCCTAGACCACGGGTAATGTAATAATCTTATTCTATTCATTGATATAGGAATTTCGAATAACTAATTTTTAATTTAACATCCACCATCACACTCAGGGGCTATTCCCTGCTTATAACCCACACTTTATACAATGGTTTGTCTCACAAATCACGAAGTTTACACGACTCCCATTTCTGGTTACATGTATTAAGTTTACTTATTCATTAAAAAATCTTTTAAGATGTGGGATATGTCATTCGTTTGCAAATATTGCCCGCCTCCCCACCTCGCCCTCACATACACACACAGAAACTGCTGCTGGTGAAAATCAAACAGAAGTTGTTGTTCTTGTAGTTCCAGAAATTGTGAAAATGTACCTGCCAACCACTGTTTTCACTTTTTCGGGAATAAAATGAAAAGACATTGAAATCGAACGGAATCCAGCAGAAATTACTCCACAATAACTGCCACCAGGAAGCAGTGGTGGGAGGAAAGTGGCGCAACAAAGTACAACCAAGCTGAACTTTTTGTGGCATTGGAAAAGTTGCATCTATTAAGTTGTGCCACTAACAACTGGGAGCCCACACATGCAACTGCATTGCAACTGGAATATCCCACTAGCTGTGGCGACACTTTTGATGCATATGTAAAGCCGGCTTAAATAAAAGATCTCCTTTCTACAGTTGTGTTTAATTTAAATTTGTTTACATACACTTCCATCTAAATTGTTGTAGTGATATATTGAGAAGATCAAACTGTCTTCGCTTTGTGATCTGTATAAATATCACTGCAATTCGTATGTCCCACAGAAGCTCTTGTCACTTCATAAAATCTCAGACTTGTCAGTCGCTTCTTAAACGAAGAGTGGTCCTTGGAGTCAGGTGCTGGACACAACTTTCTTAACTAACTGGCCACAATTAATATCTTTTCATAGTCACAGTTTTGATTTCTAAGTTCCGATATTGAGAAGGCTCTTTACATATACAGTAAGATTGTACTTGATTCGTTCAGCAATAAATTATGGGTTAGAGCTATATCCTGTCATCTGTCAAAGATGTCTGACCATTTGATCAAACTGTCCTTTCGAGCTTCAGTTTTAAAAATTTGAGATAACTGCCGGTTTACGTCTATTCGCGTAATAGCATGGAGAACCCAACCTACCTGCGCAAAACGACGTCTAAGTGACGTTAGGATAATTTACCTGGTAATTTAGGCTTGGTTGTAACAGTTATCCGAAGAATACCTTTGATGAGCAGTCAGAAATAGGGTGAGAAGGGTACACTGCAGAATAGGACATACCATGAAAAGTCTGGTGCTTCCACTCCATAGATGCAATTGGGTGTCATGACGTTCACTGATAGCATCCCTGAGTTAATGATAGTAAGTAGGAATTCCTTCAGTGAGAGACATTTGGGTTATGGTTAGATTTTTGTTTACTACAAACTCTTCTAAGACGGTATAGACTTCCAAACAAGGTAAGCAGAAAATCGTAGTTTTAATGTGCAGTCAATGTGCTTAATGATGTTCTGTGAGTATGTTACAAAATGCTTGATTTGCTTGATTAGTTATACATTCCAGTTCAATGTGAAAGTGAGCAAAACAGAATGGTGCCATGTGGGTAACGGCATGCAGCGTCAGACAAGGTGCTCCACACTGCATACTATTATCCCTCATGTAATGGATAACTGTTTGAATTTTGCAAAGGTTTTTAAGATAAGCAATATCTGAAATTTATTATGCTTTTATTAAGCGATTCATTTCATTTCCAGACGGTTCACAACATGCCTGAAAGCTACTGAAGCTTCGTGGGCAAAAGAATCATTTACTGCAGCGTGGCTGCATTTGGAAATAGAAAAGAAAATTAGGGAAGCAGGGTGACTGCTGGGTATTCGTGAGGGTACATTTAGGAAAATATTTAACGAGGTTGTTACAGGTGGTCAAAAAACGGCAAAAAAACAATATTTGGTGAACAACAAGAAAAAGAACATGCTGACCATTTGTTGATATTGGCGAAATTGTTTTGTTGTATGAGTTTATCAGAACTAAGGCAAATTGGTCACGAATTTGCTGAAGGAAATAAGCTACACAGGGTTTCAGCTTTGATACTGACTTGGCACAAAAATGTTTGAGGCAGCATCCAGTTCCAAGCATGCAGAAATCTGAGTCAATAAGTGTGAACAGAATATCTTGCTTTAATAAACAAAAGATACAGATGTTTTATGACAATATCGAGAAGTATGAATTTCCTCCACCAAGTATTTACTATGTCGATGAGGTGACAATTTCTACAGTATGGAAACCTCCACCAATCATCAGTCTGAAAGGACTGAAATAATTGGGAACTGCTAGAAGTTTGCAATGGGGCCGAAACATAATAGCGTCTTGTTCAGTGAGATACATAGCCATATTTATACTGCCTATGTTTATTTTTCCTGATGTGAGATCATCGACTGCATTAACATGTAGAGAACTTGCAGTAAGCATTTATTACTATTCAGAGTCAGAGTGTTTCTAAAATGAATTAGACCATTCTAGAATAGAATAGACACAGTCTTCACTTGGAAGTCCAACAACCATTCTGATAATGAACGGTCATTCCTGTCAAAAATCCTGAATAAGTTACAATATCTGCAAAGAAAATGGCTTCACAGTGGTCTCCTTGCACCGTAAACTTCTCAGAGATTGCTGTCATTCGATGATCCTTTCTGTGGACCACTTACAACTGCTTACAAGAAAGAACGCATTCTGTTTATGAGACGCCATGCATATCAAAGGATCTGCAAGGAAAATGTCCCTATTTTCTTTAGCGCTTGTCGAGTTTTGTATCTACGAACTACGATTTGCACACAGCATTAATTTCCTGTGATCATTTTAATAAAACTGCTGCAGAATCGAATAGTACGTTTGTCAAAGCTTTCGAAGAACATGTTCTTGGGAAATCACAGTGTTCTGAATGATTCAAAAAATTCAAAAGTGGTGATTTTACTGTGAGAAACGACGAGCGCGGGAAACCACTGACAAAGTTCAAAGACAAAAAATTGCAGGCCTTATTGGATGAAGATGATACTCAGTCTCAACAGAAACTCATGGAACAATTGAATGTGAGGTAGAAAGCCGTTTCTCTTCGCTTGAAAGCTATGAGAAAGGTGCAGAAAGTGGTAAAATGGGTTCCACTTGAATTGAATGAAAGACAGCAAGCAAATCGAATGACCACTTGTGAAATGCTGTGCGCCAGATACAAAAGAAAGTCATTTCTCCATCGAATAATGACAGGTGATGAAAAATGGACATATTTTGAGAATCCTAAATGCTGTAAATCATGGGTGAATCCATGCAAACCATCAACATCCACTGCAAAGATCGCTTAGGAAAGAAGACAATTCTCTTTGTTTGATCGGATCAGAAGAGTGTCGCCTGTTATGAGCTGCTAAAACTTTGTGAAACCCTTAACACTGACCGCTACCAACAGCAAATGATCTATTTAAATCGAGTATTAAGTGAAAAGCGACCGGAATATGGAAAAAGGCAACACAGTCATATTGCTCCATGATAACGCCTCATCACACACAGAAAAATGGGTCCACCATAGAAGTGGGAGAAATGTATAAATAGCAATGGAAATTATTTTGAATAAAATATTGTTTATCAGTTTCAAACAACACATGTGTAATTATTGCAACCAAAATCAGGTTTCATACTTCTATCTAGTTTCATAAGCAGTAATTCATGGCTGATTAGACCAAATACCTTGGGTAGATCTATGAATGACCCACTGCTTAATTCATTCATATGCATTTGTGACCCTTTTCATGAACTGAAAGACTGCTGTTTCTCTTAATCTGTTCTTCCATTACCCATTCTGAATATTAGTCATTGTTTTATTTTTATCCAGGAAATGAGCTAGCCTTTCATATATTCCTCTCTTGAACATCCTAGAAAAATCTGTCAGTAGTGGCACTGGCCTATAACTATTTACTTCAGGTGTACTATCTGTATTGTAGAGTGATTTCATTAAGGAC